>NC_140947.1:21257343-21897343 GCF_014529385.1 Adiantum capillus-veneris
TAGGCGAGTTACCACCCGCTCGTCCTGAGGATCATACCATTGATCTGATACCTGGAAGCACACCACCGAACTGGCCACCTTACCGTGTGAGCCAAGCCCAGAACGAAGAAATTATGAACCAAGTGAAAGACCACTTGGAAAAGGGTCTTGTCCAGCCTAGTACTTCACCATATTGCTCTCCTGTGTTGTTGGTTTTGAAGAAAGACGGATCTTGGAGAATGTGCATCGATCATAGAGCTCTCAACAAAATCACCATCAAGAACAGATTTCCGATTCCTAGAATCGATGATATACTTGACAGACTACAGGGATCCTCGTGTTTTAGCAGGATCGACTTGAAGAACGGATATTATCAGATCCGAATCGCGTCGGAAGACGTCTACAAGACGGCCTTTCGGACGACTTTTGGGTTATTTGAGTTTTTGGTGATGCCTTTTGGCCTAACCAATGCTTCTGCGACATTTAAGCAGATGATGGACAGGATTTTTCGAGAGTACAGACTATTTGTTGGCACTTTCTTTGACGACATCATTGTTTTCTCCAAGGATGAGGCAGAACATAGAGAACATCTGCTTCAGGTCTTTCAAGCATTATGAGATCACAACTTAGTGATTAATGCGAAGAAAAGTGAATTTTTCCTACGAGAGATACACTTTTTGGGACACATTGTGTCAGTAGCAGGGGTGCAGATAGACCTGGCCAAGATAGAGACTATTCGTGATTGACCCGATTTGAAGAATGTCCATGAAGTTAGAAGCTTCTTGGGCTTGTGTTCGTACTATAGGCGGTTCATTAGAAAGTTTACAAAGGCTGCTTCCCCTTTGCATATCTTGACACAGAAAGGAGTCCCTTTGTCGTGGGGACCCACAGAGGTGACTGCCTTTCAGACATTGAAAGAGAAATTGACTACAGGACCAGTTTTGACTTTGCCGGACTTGCAGAAGTCATTTGAAGTATATTGTGATGCTTGTGGTCGTAGTCTGGGTGCGGTCTTAATGCAAGAAGGCCATGTCATTGCCTACGAGAGCCGATTGTTCTCAAGGCTGGAATTGACAACACAGATTTATGAGAAAGAGCTTGTGGCGGTTATCCATGCTCTTACTCAGTGGCGACATTACCTACTTGGAGCGGATTTTACTGTCTACAGACCATCAGAGTTTATGCTACTTCTTGTCACAGAAGCAGCTATCGGAAAAGCAGATGCGGTGGGCGAACATCTTGTCACAGTTTCACTTCCAGATTGTCCATGTACAGGGACAAAAGAATCTGGTGGCAGATGCTTTGTCTCGGAAGCCGTTGGTTCTGGCTATTTCCGCAATACATCATAGGAGCTTCGAGGATATGGTCGATCACTATGCCATAGATACAGATTTTGCAGACATTTTCACACGGATACGGGATGGGGAGAAGGTAGCGGGATATTCCATTCGGGATGGCTACTTGATGAGGAAAACCATGTTGTGCGTTACACAGACGTTGAGGGAAAAGGTTATGACTGAATGCCACTGTCCGCCTTTTACGGGTCACCGCGGCATTGCTACCACCTTGAAAGGGGTAGAGAGATACTTCTTTTGGCCGAGACTCAAGAAGGATGTGGACGAGTTTGTGCGCAGTTGCTTGGTATGCAAGAAGGTCAAGTTTGACAGGCATAAAGCACAGGGATTGTTATAGCCTTTGCCCATACCCACCCGCCCCTAGGAAAGTATTGCAATGGATTTCATTTTTGATCTCTCGTGAACACAGAGTGGTCATGATGGTATCTGGACTGTTATTGACAGATTTAGCAAGCAAGCTCATTTCGTTCCAGTGAAGAAAACAGTCAAACCTGATCACTTAGCGAGACTGTTTGTGGCCCAGATCTTCAGATTGCATGGCATGCCCGAGAAGATTGTCTCCGACAGGGACCCTAGATTCACGAGTTTGTTTTGGAAGGCTATTTGGAAGAACATTGCCACGCAGTTGCAGTTCTCGCCACCTTTCCACCCGCAGACTGACGGGCAATCTGAGATTGCTAATTCAGTGGTACTAGATTTATTGAAGTCTTACATCTCGGATTAGAAGACTCAATGGGAAAAGTATTTACATTTGGTGGAATTTGCCTACAACAACACGATACACTCTTCGACGGGGAAGGCGCCATTTGAGATTATTGAAGGTGCTACGAAGGTTCCATCCTTCCTAAGCACGAAAGATAAGATTTTTGAAGCCGATGAGTACATGCGCAACGTGGACACGGGGCAAGGTCTGCGAGGCTTTGCAAAAATCTCAGGAAAGACAGAAAAAGGGAGCAGGTCGCCATTGTTGCGATTTGAAATTGAAGGAGAACGATTGGGTGCTCTTACGTTTTGAGAAGGCACGCCTGAGAAAGAAAAAGGGAAAGGAGAGGCTTTTTCCAAAGCTTAGTATGCGATACTACGGACCTTTCTAGATCTCCGAAAAGATAAATGATGTCTCCTTCCGAAACTTTGAGGATTTACAATGCTTTTCATGTGAGTCTCTTGAAGCCTTTTAAAGGCGATGTGCCCGAAGATGGGGAGTCTGACAAGCAACCCGAAGTGGAGGAAAACGAGGAGATCCTTGTTCCAGAACAGATATTGGCACATAAGGACAAAAAGATTAAGGGTAAAGTGAGAAGGTGGTTCTTGGTTAAATTCAAGAACTATTCTGCATTGGATGCGAAGTGGATGGAGGAGGAGGACCTAGCAGATACTCCTCAGATTGTGTTACCTTGAAGCTTTTGGTTTAGCATAGTCTATTCCAAATGGAACCCCAAATTCAGCTTGGCCGGATATCTGATGCAGTGGGTATGCACAAGAGGGGGAGTTACTGTGTTCCTTTAGCAACAGATGCCTCGATTTTTGATACTAGAGTCACTAATGTCTCTTAGCTTCAGGTATACTGAGAGCTGACAGTATTCTGCTGTATGACTTTATGAATTGGAATTCCCAATAATATGATCTTGATTTGTTCTTGACTTGTTTAAGTGCAGGAACTGATAGACGAAATGACTGCAACATTTTGGTCTGAATGATCTCGATAGACATGGTTGCAATAGGGATTAGTCAATTGGGCATCGACGAGGTCTTGAGTGGATCTAGATGCGATTGCTAATTGCATTGCCGATAAATCATGGTCTGAGATCCGAATGAATGTTGAATGTGATTTGTCATGTGATGTCCTGTGATGTTGTGTGATGTGACTGTCGATTGGTACATGTGCTAGATGTGTGTTCCTAGTGTGTCGGTACTAACAGTCAGTGTCTGCGAAGACAATTTATGGCTTCTGTTTGTTTTGCAGTTGTAATCGAGGGCGATTACAATGCTTTCAAGAGGGGGGTATGTCACAACTCAGTGATGTGGCTGCCCATTAGTCACACACACCCGTTGGCTGCTCTTAGAAATGCCCTGTACGGCGCAGAAATGCTGACGTTGCTTGCTGTACGGACGCCCGTGTTTTGCGTGGCTGCTGACACGTGGCAACAGTGTACGGATGACAACGGCAGTTTTTGGGCTGCTTTCTGGCTACGCAGTAGCTACGCAAGAGAGTGAGAGAGCTTTTAATTTTAAGCCTTGCTTTATTTCCCTAAGAGGACTTGTGAGAGGAAAAAAATTGAAAGTGCTTTATTTTGGGACAGCTTTTGATTTTGAAGCTTTTGGTCTCTGCTTTTAGCATCCCTTGTAAACCTATAAAATAGTGACTTGGACTCTCACTTTTCAGAGCATCTGGACGTAGAGTCTGAGAGTGAGTCCCGACCACTCACTTGTACTTTGAGTTGCAGATTAAAAGAAATATCGAAAGGGGCGCCAGTCTTTGGGGCCAGTATGTGTAGGCACGGAACTCCGCGGGGCCAGTGTCGAATCAATTGTGAACTGTGAACTGTTTGAAGTGAATTCTTGTGGTGTCGCGGTAGAATCTCGACTTGGAGTGTCCAAGTCTGTTACAACACGTCGTCGTCTCGTGGTCGCCATCGCCGTCCTCGCCGACAAAGTGTTAGAATTCAGCAGATTTGCAGATTTCAACCCCTAGCGTTTTCAGATTTCAGCCCGTCTCGTCGCCATCATCATTGTCATTGACATCGTCGGCAAGTCCATTGCATCTAGACCATTGTACCAGATTTGTGCAATCAATAGCATAGACCTCTCTCGCCATAGAGAGGGGGGCCCTTGGAGGAGGGTTTGACAACATTCTGGTGTCGTATTCTTCTCTCTCTGTAAGGTGCAGCTGAAGTGAATGTTCAACTTTGCTTAAGATGAGTGCTCCGAACTGTGCTCAAGGGCTCCTTGTACTTACGGAAGGGAGAGCCTTCCATTCCTTTAGTGAGGGAGATAGAGAGAGAAGTGGTAAACATTGTGAATGAAGGTGCTGAGACTGAGAGATAGAGAGAGAAGAATACGACACTAGAATGTTGTCAAACCCTCCTCCAAAGGCCCCACTCTCTATGGCGAGAGCGGTCTACTATTGATTGCACAAATCTCTACAATGCAATGGACTTGCCGACGATGTCGACGACGACGACGGGACGGGCTGAAAACTGAAAACGCTAAGGGCTGAAATCTGCAAATCTTGTATCTGCTGAATTTTGACTCTATGTCGGTGACGAGGTCGATGACGACGATGTGATGACGACGCGCTGAAAATGCAGATGCTGAAATCTGCGAATAGCGGGCTGAATCTACAAACACTGGCTGATCTGACCGTGCAGCGAGGATCTGTTGCGGGAAGGTGAGATCTGCGAGGTTTGGGGGCTGCGGTACAGAGTCTGGCTGCTGAAAATGCAAAACGCAGATGCAAGGGAGGTGCTTGTCGCCGGGAATCTGCGAAACGCTAGCATGAACTGCAAGTTGCAAAAACGCTGGTTGGACTTGTGCTTGCAAAAACACTAGGTTGAATGCTGGGATCTGTGACGCCAGGGCTGATCTGCAACTGCAAACCGCCGGGGTTGAATCTGTAGCAAAACACTAGGCTTGATCTGTTGATGAAACGCTAGCTGTCTTGATCTGTTGGCTGGAAAACGCTAGGCCTCTTGCCGGTCCTGCTGAGAAGGTGCCTGTGAGCTGATGGACTCCTGTTGGCTCTTCTGCCAAAAAGTGCTAGGGCTAGCTTTCTTATATATTAACTTAGCCAAATTGCCCTACCCAGTTTCCCAACAAAGTCACTGTTGGCTAAAATAGGGAAAATAGGTTCTATACACTGTAAAATGCTCCTGATGGGTAGACTATAATGCTGATGATCATGTTGTGTGCAACCAGAGGATATGCATCTACTCTTAAGTGCTCGGACATGCACGGTCTGCGAACAGACTCACAAAAGTTCCAGAACACTTCCTAAGCTAACTGAACCCTTGTCATGAAGTAGCTTGTCCACGTACACATAGGGTTAGATGTGCACGTGACACTCTCTCTCTCTCTCTCTCTCTCTCTCTCAGCACCTTATTCACAGTGTTATTCACTGAAGTTGTGATCATTTGCACTCTCTCACTAAAGGAACGGAAGGCTCTCCCTTCTGTAAGTAAAAGGAACCCTTTAGCATAGTTTGGAGCACTCATCTTGAGCAAAGTTCAACATTCACTTCCGCTGCACCTTACATTGGCATCAGAGCTTTGGCAGTGTTGTGTATCACTCAAGGAAAGAACCACAAGTTTTTTTTTGCTTGTTGCGGTTGCACGTAACCCAAGTCCACTTGGGCATGTCGATTCCTAATCGTGTTTTTGAAGAGTAAAAGGTAACCCAAGAAAGAAGGGCTTGTCTAGCCTTCCCTAGTTCCTCTCTCACTCATTGAGAGCGGACCGTGCACTTAGCGGCCGACCAATCGACGTGAGGTGGGAAAAAGCAACCTTGGTGTGAGCGCAAGGCCGCCAAGGGGTGCGTCCGCAGGAAAGAGAAGAGCTCGGGTAAGAGAAAAGACTTCTCTAACACAGATTGCAAGCTAAAGAAAGACCTCAAGAATCTCAAGAACTCAAGAACCTCAAGAATCCAAGAACCACAAGAACCCAAGTTCCTCATGAACTTAAGTACCCAAGATCTCAGTGTATGGTCATCACCCGAAGCGGAATGGATACTTCGCGTGAAGGTGATGAGCATGGAGGTGGCGAAGAAGAATTTTCCCCACCAGGAGGTTTTTTCGACCCTCCCCCCTCCCCATCTACGCCAAGGGGTTGCACCAAATCCTATGGAGGCTTTGGTCAAGACGATGATGGGCATGATGTTACAACAAGAAGCACAACGCGCTGCCTTGGAGCGCGAGCGCGAAGAAAGAAAGGCAGCTTTGGATCGCGAGCGTCAACAAGCGCGCTTGGCGGCCGAGGAAAGAAAGGCAATCTTGGATCGCGAGCGCGAAGAAAGAAAGACAGAATTGGATCGCGAGCGCGAAGAAAGACGGTTAGCCTTGGAGCGTGAGCGTGAGCAAGCGCGCTTGGTGGCCGAAGACAAACGAGCGGCCTTGGAGTTAGAGCGTGAGGCGTAGAGAGACCAACACATGCAAGAGTTGGTCCTACAAGTGCTTACCTCGAAACCCGAGCCGGTCAAAGATGTTGGTAGTTCATTAAGTAGCACAAGCAGAGACTTGGACTCCAACAACCTCGTCACAGAGAAGATCACATTCAGTAAGTATGACGGTAAGATGGATGCCAGTGTTATTTATTCTTGGTTGCATCAATTTAATGCTTATTTTGTGACAACTAAGAAGACAAGAAATAGCAAGGTTTTGATGGCAACTATGTACCTTGCCGGTGATGTCATTAATTGCTCCCACGCATGGCAAGAGGCACAATTAACCACGCATCTAGAGGAAGCCGAAGAAGGTGCGCCCCTTTCCTTCAATTGGGCCGACTTCCAAGACAAGCTCAAGGCGCGGTTTATGCCACCCCAGTACCTAGCACGGTTGAAAGAAGATTGGCACAATCTCAAGCAAAATGGTATGCCAGTCATGTCTTTTTCTATCCGTGTTTTACAGCTCGGTACCCAATTACACAAATCGGATGATTAGCGCAAAGAGGCATTCCTTTTTGGGTTGGATGAATATATCAAGTTTGATATAGAAGTCTTCGACCCCGTGGATCTCAACAAGGCGGTAGCAATTGCTCTCTCACAGGAGATGAAGCACAATAAGGGAAGCCTAAGGAGAACAGGTTGTCTCAAAGTACCTGTCAGACTTCTCAGAAACCTCAAAACGGTAAGAATGGTAACCCTTCTAGCCAATCTTCCACTAGTCTTTTGGAAAAGAACACTCAAAATGAATTTAAGGGTAAAGCGTACACACTTGCTAAACCTAAGCTCACCCCAGATGAAAAAGTTGCACAAGGAATCATAGGAGGATACATGACGGCAAAAGAACAAGTCATTGATTCTAAGGAAGGTCGATGTTATCATTGTCACGTCAAGGGTCATATAAAGAAAACATGTCCTAAGATTGAATTTAATGAATCTAAAGAACCCATAGAACTCACATCCTCTATCAATGCCATAAACGAGAACACTCGTGTGTCACAAGTTTCTCATGATCCGCTCATTGATGAGTCTCTCATGAAGTGTTATGTGAATGGTCAACACATGGTGGTCTTGTTTGATTTTGGTAGTATGCATGATGTGATTGGTGACTCTCTTGTCAAAAGAGCCCACTTGGAGGTTAGCAAGACATCTTCTCTCGAGGTGTCGGGCTTCGCTCTCGTATGGACTCCCTCATTACACGAGAGTGCCTCCATGTGTTATTCACTGTTCAACAAGCGTCCTTCGGCAGAAAATTTGTAGTATTTCCTCCTTCAGGATTTCCTCCTTCGGCAGAAAATTTGTAGTATTTCCTCCTTCAGGATTTCCTCCTTCGGCAGAAAATTTGTAGTATTTCCTCCTTCAGGATGTGATATGATTCTTGGCATTTGATGGTTTTCTGAGCATAACCCTCTCATTGATTGGGCAGACAATACTCTCACTTTCAATGCCAACAGTGACTCTCCCATTGTCATTCGTGGGGAGGAAGTTGTTCATTCTTCACCTCTCATTTCTAATGTGCAGGCGAAGCTTGAAAAGAAAAAGGAGAAGGAGACTCTCTCAATCTTTTCTTCTCCAAAGCATGACACACATGTTTTGCATGATACGGATGTGATTATTCACAAGGATGATGATTTGCATGATAAAGATGTGATTGTTCACAAGGATGATGGTTTAGTTGATGCTTTTTCTAGTGAAGCTAACCTCATTGCAGATACGATCAATCATGAAGAACTGATCTTGGCTCACGAGTCGAGATCTAAGGAACCCACTCAAGAAGTATTGTGTGTTCGCATGATTAGTCGGCACGCATTGTTTGAGTGTTTCATTCGTGACGGTTTCTTGTATTTTCGTCACCGTCTTTACGTGTTCCCTTTTCATAGGCATGCCGTATTGTACGATGCACATGATTCACTCATGGATGAGCACGGATGTATGTGGATCACTATCGAAAAGGAAAAAAGTTTGCATTCAAGGAATTCACATTCCATGTCTCTTCCTTGGCATGACACAATCTTAGAAAGAGCACAAGAAAGATTGACCATCAAGCATTGGCATTTCCATTGTGATTTGCCACAGTTGATAGATTTAGATCAGAAAGAAAAGTTTCGATTCCATTTTTTGTGTGTATTTGGTGAACGGTTTGACACTCCGCCACTTTGTTCATCTCCATTGCATGCATAGTCATTTAGGAAGCATAGTATTTTTCCAATCACTCTACATGGAATGGGTATGTTCATGTTTTTGTGTTGGAAGTGGTTTCATGAATTCTCCTCCTCGGAGATTCTTGAAGAAGGTGGACCTACGTCCATAGACGCAGTTGGAACAGTGACGCAGCCACAGATGACTTTTGTCGCTTTCGGCGTGGCCCAAAGAAGCAAGCATTGTAGACCTTTATGAAGTTCCAAGTATCGCACGACCCACGCATCAATATGGGCCGATGAAGAGTCCTTCCCAGGATTCTAGAGATTGTCGGCGCTCTCCTTCGACGCCATACAGTTCGGTACCCGTACCTCACTTTGAAAAGGAGGGGATGTCACGTGCACATCTAACCCTATGTGCATGTGGACAAGCTACGTCAAGTCCAGGGTTCAAGTTAGCTTAGGAAGTGTTCTGGCACCTTTGTGAGCTTGTGCGCAGGCCGTGCATGTCCAGGCACTTAGAGTAGTTGCATATTCTTTGGTTGCACACAGCATGATCATCAACATTTGTACAGTCAGTACCCATCATGAGCATTTTACAGTGCACAGAACCCATTTTCCCTATTTTATCCATTTTTCACTTATTATTAATAGTGACTTTGTTGGGAAACTAGGTAGGCCAAATTTGCTAAGACCAGCCAACGTTTTCTACAGCAGATCAGCCTTGGTGTTTTTGCAGCAGATTGCCTGGCGTTAGCAGATTCACAGAATCAGCCCTAGCATCAGCGTTTTCTATTTTCAGCACTTATACTCCGCAAGTATCGCCCCAAACCTCGCAGATCTCACCTAACCGCAGCAGATCCTCGCCGCACAGTCAGATCAGCCAGCACTTTCAGTTTCAGCCCACTGTTCGCAGATTTCAGCACCTGTGTTTTCAGCGCGTCGTCGTCGCCATCGCCGTCCTTGTCGACAAAGTGTCAGAATTCAGCCCCTAGCGTTTTCAGATTTCAGCCCGTCTTGTCGCCGTCATCATTGTCGTCGACATCGTTGGCAAGTCCATTGCATCTAGACCATTGTACCATATTTGTGCAATCAATAGCATGCACCTCTCTCGCCATAGAGAGAGGGGCCCTTGGAGAAGGGTTTGACAACATTCTGGTGTTGTATTCTTCTTCTCTCTCTCTCTCTCTCTCTCTCTCTCTCTCTCTCTCTCTCAGCACCTTCATTCACAGTGTTATTCACTTTGTTTGTGATCATTTGCACTTTCTCACTAAAGGAACGGAAGGCTCTCCCTTTTGCAAGTAAAAGGAACCCTTGAGCACAGTTTGGAGCACTCATCTTGAGCAAAGTTCAACATTCACTTCCGTTGCACCTTACACCACTTTTGTCATCTGCAAGATTATTGACACTCGGCCTAGGAGAGGCGAGTGTGAGATCTCCTCTAGGCATGTCAAAGGTGGCACGGAAGTAGTCCGTGAGAAGTGACTTCCAAGATGGCTTCGCATTCCCCTCTATAGGGAGAACACCCGGACATGGATAACTGCCACAACTCTCCAACTGTCTCTGCCAGTGTAATTGGATGACTCGGGGTAGGTGAATATACCTGTGGATGGAAACCAAGGACTAGAAGACACCGTGCATGGCACTCCGTTGAATGGAGCATCGATAGTAGATTGAATATAATAACTTGCAAGTATCCTCAAAAGTATGCTCTGAGGTAACAACTGACTCAACCCCATGTTGGAACAGAGCAAACATTATCCTTGAAAGCCCAAGAGCTAGCTAAAGCCGAGAGCTCCCCTTAAGATAGGAAGCCCCCTTCCGTCTCAATCCTGGGGAAAGAGAATAAGTACCACCAACAAGAAATTTGAGACAACCTGGAGTAAGACTACTTCCTTTGTAACTTGAATCTCATAGAACTTGAGACTCAAAGAGAATCACACCATCGGTAAACTCAGACTTCTAAGAATAGGAAGATCTAAAAGGTCGTCACCCGAGGATTTTGTTTGCCAAAGAAGCCGTCAGGTTCCAAAGAAGGACCTAGAGATTAAACTCCTTGAGATCAAACCTAATTACCGCCACTCCTCTGCATCTACCAAGATCAAACTTGTATGTACAATCCAAGCCAATATGCTAAACTCCATACAGACTAAGAAGAGCACATATACTTCCATTGTTGTATCTTGCTTCCTTAAAATCTTCACCAAAACTATCCTTTCTACTTGCGCTAATGGGAACTATACCCACTACTAAACTTTGCAATCAATATCCAATACACAACATGACACCAATTCTCAAGAGAAGAGTAAAGGAACCACCTAGGAGAATTGCAACATGCCCATGAAGAACGCTGGGGCTGATCTAAAACATGCTAGAATGCTAGGTATAAAACCGCAACTTGCTATGCTCGCTAGCAATGACCAGATCTGCACCCAAAGGACCGACCCCAAAGTTGAAGCTCTCCAAAAGTATGTATGGAAGAAGCATCCAAAATGTCGTTGACTGCGGGAGTAAGAACAAGATGTCCCCACCAAAATGTTGTTGACTACGGGAGTAGGAACAAGACGTCTCCACCAACTACTGACACTACGTGCAAACGTGTCATTCAAAGGATGTCACAAAAATACGGAAGCGTAAACTGACGTTTAATTGCACTTCAAATACTCAAGAGAATTAGAGGGAGCGAGAAAACTTGACACTTCATTGGGGACCAGAAGATGGGCTGGTCCCCCCCCATAAAGAGAATATCTTTATTACTAAGGGAGAATCTTTACAAGCACAGGAACGGGGCATACGCCCGTCCTCTATTCTTTCTTTTGTTCTGTTCTGACTACTGATTGAGAAAGTGTTTCCACTTTCTTACTGCTTAGGGGATTTCCCCTCTTCTGCGAGACTGGTTGGAAGCTCTCGAAAAGAGAGTCTATCTTCCGAAACAGCTCATCGGAAGCTCTCACAGAGGAGAGTCCATCTTCCGTTATGTGTTGCCTTCATGCTCATTCATTCATGCATCGAACACAAAAGAGAAACAAGCAAAATGCACACGCACATGCTTGCTGTAATTTTCTGCACATAACCTGAAATTCTTACCTGTGCACACCCCTACGCCGAAACAGAGGTCTTCTTCGCGATGGAATCACGCCAAACTTGATGTAGACTTAGGATAAGGAGAGAGAAGAGAATTTCTATGGCTGATCTGTTGAAAACAGCCCTAATCTAGGTGATTAGGGGCTGAAAACAGAGAATTACAGCAGCCGCACTCTGCTAAGAGAGCGTCTACGGCAGCTTCTCGCGATGAAACTTCACCAGAAGGTGTCTATGACTGTGAGATCCCTTGTTCTTGACAATGGGAGCACAAGGCTACCACATATGTCGCAAGGGGCTGCTCTCAAGCTTCAATGGAGGGCTCCACCGCGTAGAGCACGCTCACATTAGGGGGGGTAGGTGCACTGCCAGCCCTGAAAATGGGGGAGGAGGGGCTCCTAAATAGCCATCAGGGAGAGGGGGTGCTAGCAAGAGAGAGAGGGTAAGAGTGAGAGTGAGAGAATTAGTTTGCATTGGTAAGTGTGCCACTTGGCACACTTACTTTAAAAACTTAAAAACCATTCAACTTTTGACTTTAAAAACTTCTAGCTCATTAATTAAAAATGTGCAACTAACTAACAAATGCTACCAATGATTCTTTTATGAGAACACCAAAGGTCTGCCGGCGCAATGCCGCACGGGCACTGCACCGCCTTTACCTGTTCACACTTGTCTGGCCGCCCGCCCGGGCACGGACCGTTAAATTTAATTTCACGAAACTTACCCTAAGGCTTTATTAGCTTTATTAGCCTTAGGGTCACTGTTCTAAGGACCCCATCTCATTCATGTGCTTGTACTGACGCGCGTATTTTTCCTGAGCCTAAAATCTGAGGCTACTGCTTACCCCTTTCTGAAGACCCGATTTCCCAATCACTAGGGCTTCAGGGTAATTTCTGCTAAGGTCCCTCTGAGGTGTTCCAGCCCGCATTTAGGCTCACCTGAGGCCTTAGAACTGCTAGGTCTATTCTGGTGTGCACACAACTAATTAGATAATTTTTTTCTCGTAAATAAATTAATTATTTACAAAGTCTGACTTAGTTACATCCCTCTTGGTTCTAAACAGTTGACCTCAACTGTAGAGCGTCAACATAACTGTGCAAGATGTCAGGGTAGTCCTTGAGATCGGACTCAGTCATCCACTTTGCATCTAAAGGAGTGTAATTCTTGAACTTGACTAAATACTTTCGATGTAGACTCCCCGACTTGAGTTGTCTCTCCGAGTGGTGTATTATCTGTTCAGGTTGAAAGATTTCCTCAGTCTCTTCGACTTCTGGAGGATCTTCTTGTATGGGCGCCACTGGAGGAGGTCCAACATATGGTCGGAGGAGATTGACATGAAAAGCATTGTGGATGCGCCAGTTAGAAGGCAAATCCAATCTGAAAGTCACATCATTGACTTTATCTGTAATTTTGAAAGGGCCGTAAAATCTATGGGAAAGTTTGACAACTTTCCCTTTGCCGACCCGCTTTTTCAATCTAGCTTTCTCAAACCGAAGCAGGACATATTGTCCTTTTTCAAGATTGAGATTCCTTCTGTGCTTGTCTGCTTTTCTCTTCTGTTGCTCTTGAGTTCGAAGAATCGCTTGCTTTACTTGTTGATGGGCAATATCAATATTGCGCACAAATTCATCTGCGGCGAAGATGTTTTCTTTGGTCACCATAATAGGAAGTAAGAGTGGCTTCCCATAAATAATTTCGAAAGGGGCTTTACCAGTTGAGGAATGTATGGTATTATTATACGCAAACTCAACTATTGGTAAGTACTGTTCCCATTCGGATTGTCGTTCCGAAACATAGCACTTGAGGAGATCTAAAACAGTGGCATTAGCGATTTCGCTTTGACCATCTGTTTGAGGATGATAAGCTGATGAAAAATCAAGCTTAGTTCCCAAGTTTTCAAACAATGCCTGCCAAAATAGACTAGTCATGCGGGGATCTCTATCGCTGACAATAGTCTTTGGCAATCCATGGTGTTTAAAAATCTGAGCTAGAAATATTCTAGCCATGTGATCAGCTTTGATCGTCTTCTTTACTGGAAGAAAATGGGCTTGCTTACTGAACCTGTCTACTATAGTCCAGATTGCATCATTTCCATTCTTGGATCTAGGAAGATCCGTAATAAAATCCATGGCAATACTTTCCCATGGCGTGTTAGGCACAGGGAGCGGCTGAAGCTTGCCATAAACTTTATGTCTGTCATATTTCACTTTTTGGCATACTAAACACTCACGTATATGTTTTTCAATGTCCGCACGGAGTGTTGGCCAAAAGAAATACCTTTCGAGGGCACTAGTGGTGGAAGCAATTCCCCGATGCCCGGCATAAGGAGAATTATGTGCTTCATCCATCACCTTTTGTCGTAAGGGCTGAGCTATGCATATTGCTTGTTGACGATAGAGTGTATTATCCCTGATAGAATAAGGTGGCTTTGAGTGACCAGCTTGAAGATCTGCCCAAATTGTGGCGAAGTCTGGATCTTGAGGATACATCTCGCTGAGAGATTCTAGTTCCTCATGATAAATTGTTGTTAGTGCATTGATCTTTGGACGCCTGGAGAGAGCATCTGCAACTGCATTCTTTGTTCCAGAAGTGTGTAGAATCTGAAAATGAAACATTGAAAGAAAGTTGGCCCATCTCATCTGCTTTTCTGATAACTTTCTTTGTGTGAGGAAGTAGCGAAGACTTTGATGATCTGTCTTGATAATAAAATCAGCTCCTAATAGATAGTGTTTCCAAATGGAAAGAGCATGAATTACTGCCAGTAGCTCTTTCGTATATGGAGGCATGCAACTCTGCATCTTTAAGGCGCCGACTTTCATAGGCTATCGCGTGACCCTCTTGGTTCAGAACTGCTCCTACACAATCTCCAGATGCATCGCAGTATACCTCGAAAGGTTTGCGAAGATCAGGGACGGTGAGAACAGGTCCGTGACTGAGTAGATACTTAAGCTTTTCGAAAGCTTGTTTTTGTCCAAACCTCCAATGGAATGGAATCCGCTTCTTTGTCAGGTCATGGAGGGGACCTGCTATCGCGGCAAAAGCTCGAATGAAAGGCCGATAATAAGAACAGAGGCCAAGGAAACTTCGTACATCATGTACTGTAGTTGGCGTAGGCCATTCTACAACTGCTTGAATCTTATCAGGGTCCATTCTCACGTGGTTGTGAGATACTATATGGCCCAAATAGTGGATTTCTTTTAGAAAGAACTCACTCTTCTTAGCATTCACAAATAATTTGTGTTTGCGTAATTCTTCAAACACTAAGGCGAGATGCTTATAGTGTTCGTCTTCCGTCTCTGAGGAGATTAAGACATCATCAAAGAAAACGCCTGTAAAGCTTCTGTATGAGTGGAAGATTCTATCCATCATTCTGTTGAATGTAGCTGGTGCATTAGTGAGCCCAAAAGGCATCACTAGAAATTCATACAACCCGAAGGTTGTTCTAAATGAAGTCTTATGCACATCCTGAGGAGCTATGCGGATTTGATGATAACCGCTCTTCAAGTCTATACGACTAAAGACACTGGCTCCTTGTAACTTATCAAGAATGTCGTCAATCCGAGGGATTGGAAATCGATTCTTGATTGTGATCTTGTTTAGAGATCTATAGTCTATGCACATGCGGAATGTGCCATCCTTTTTCTGTACTAGCAAGACAGGTGAACAATATGGAGAAGTACTAGGCCTTATTAAGCCCTTCTCCAAAAGTTCGTTAACCTGCTTGAGAATTTCCTCTTGCTGCATTAGACTAACTCGATAAGGGGGCTGATTTGGAGGAGAACTTCCTGGGATCAAATCAATGGTATGATCCTCAGGTCGCGAAGGTGGGAGTTCATTTGGAAGTTCATCTGCAAAACAATCTTTATATCTTTCTATTAACTTAAGTCTTTTTTGCTCTAAAGAGGAAGAAAGTTGTGAAACAGACACATCTCTCTCTCTTGCAAAAATCAAGTACACTGAAACACACTTTTTCATTTCTTTCTTGACGGCAATGTGGTTGGCGATAGGAATACGCCAATCACCTGCATCTGCAAGTACAAGATACTCCTTTCCTTTATGAGCAAAACATAAGGTTTTCTGAACATAGTCAGGAATGGGATGCATCTTGTAGTGCCAGGGCATTCCCAAGATAACATCGCATCCTTCAAGTGAAGCTAGTAAGAAAGACTCTTGATCCTTGTAGTCCTCGACCTTTAGATTCAACTTCCCTATGATTGGAGTAGAGTTTGAGTTCTGCCCTTTGAAAGCAGATTGCGCTTGAATAGAGACTCTGAAACGATTGGGTTGCAAGTTCAGGTCGTTAGCTAGCTTGGTAGAGATGAAGTTGTCTGTGCTACCAGGGTCAAACAAAATAAGAGCCCGCTGGTTGTTGATACTACCCCATGCTTTGAGAAGAGCTCTTTCTTTTCCATCCTTGGTTGTATTTCCCTGTACATCTGGGACTGCATTGGAAGAGGGTGGTTGTGGAGGTTTGGTAGGACAGTCACCCTTCATATGACCAACTTGTCCGCACTTGAAGCATCTTCCTTCACTAATGTATGTTCGCAATTCAGCAGGAGAGAGATATCTCCCTTTCTTGGGCTGATTTGGCTTTGCTTCTGCTTCGGAGGCGGTTCTTTTCTTCTTTTGAGAAGAAGTAGAAGAGGTAGGCTGCTCATGGAGAGCCTTCTGCTTAGCATGGTAAGTGCTTTGCTCCATCTTCTTGGGAGTACCCTTGTCATGTATTCCATCAGCTATGCGGGCTGATTCCATAAGTATCTGCAAGTTACCTCGAGGGTAAAGCTTCATAGCCTTTTGCAGGGCTTCATGCAAACCTGCTTCAAACTTGCGCATCTTCTCCGAATCGTCAATCTTCTTGAATGGAGTGACTTTCAAGAGAACGTCCCAAAACCTATCCACATAGCGTGGAACAGTTTCGTTCTCTGACTGTGAAAGTCGGTCCCATTCTTTCTTTACCTCTTCCTCATAGTCTGGAGGAAGGAACTGTGCGTAGAACTCCTTCTTGAAGGCAATCCAATCTTGGGGTTTGCGATCTTCCAGGATAAGGGTTAACCACCAATTGCTGGCGGTGCCTTTCAGGTACAAACTGACATGGCGAAGCTTGGATCTTTCCTTGAAATTCCCTTCTGCAAATGCAACTTCAAATTGGCGTATGAAAGCCAAAGCTTTGTCATTATCACGCCGTCCATTGTAGGTGTCGAATTTCACATCTTTATCTCCCGACTTGAATGTTTTCCGCCTGTGGTGCTTCTTCTTATGGTGCTCCTTCTTTCGATGCTTAGACTCCTTGGGGACAGGAGTCCTTTCCCTTGAATGTACTTCTTGCTGCGACGGATCGTCGAGAAACATGTCTTCCGGAGAAACTATGTCTTCCAGATCCTTCATGAAAGAGAACTGAGGAGAATCAGGGGGATCCTGCTCTTGAACTTTTGGATTAAACCGCACATGACGTTCTGGAGATTTCTTCTGCCTCTCGTGCATGCGGGAAGTTCCAATCAAAGGATCTTTTCTTGGTTGTGGCGCCTTTGGGTTCTGCGGGATTTCTCTTGACCCCATCGGCATTTTCTCCTTCCCTTTTTCAAGAGTATGGAGAATCTTTTGGACTTCTGGATGGGAGAGAGCTTTCTGCAACTCTTCCACCTGCTGTTGAAGGAGAGATAACTCTATCTCGCGTCCTCCCATTTCTGCAGTCTGCCAAGAGTCGTCAATCCCTTCAGGAAGAGAGAGAGGACCTTGCTCTGATACCACTGTCACAAAAATACGGAAGCGTAAACTGACGTTTAATTGCACTTCAAATACTCAAGAGAATTAGAGGGAGCGAGAAAACTTGACACTTCATTGGGGACCAGAAGATGGGCTGGTCCCCCCCTATAAAGAGAATATCTTTATTACTAAGGGAGAATCTTTACAAGCACAGGAACGGGGCATACGCCCGTCCTCTATTCTTTCTTTTGTTCTGTTCTGACTACTGATTGAGAAAGTGTTTCCACTTTCTTACTGCTTAGGGGATTTCCCCTCTTCTGCGAGACTGGTTGGAAGCTCTCGAAAAGAGAGTCTATCTTCCGAAACAGCTCATCGGAAGCTCTCACAGAGGAGAGTCCATCTTCCGTTATGTGTTGCCTTCATGCTCATTCATTCATGCATCGAACACAAAAGAGAAACAAGCAAAATGCACACGCACATGCTTGCTGTAATTTTCTGCACATAACCTGAAATTCTTACCTGTGCACACCCCTACGCCGAAACAGAGGTCTTCTTCGCGATGGAATCGCGCCAAACTTGATGTAGACTTAGGATAAGGAGAGAGAAGAGAATTTCTATGGCTGATCTGTTGAAAACAGCCCTAATCTAGGTGATTAGGGGCTGAAAACAGAGAATTACAGCAGCCGCACTCTGCTAAGAGAGCGTCTACGGCAGCTTCTCGCGATGAAACTTCACCAGAAGGTGTCTATGACTGTGAGATCCCTTGTTCTTGACAATGGGAGCACAAGGCTACCACAAATGTCGCAAGGGGCTGCTCTCAAGCTTCAATGGAGGGCTCCACCGCGTAGAGCACGCTCACATTAGGGGGGGTGGGTGCACTGCCAGCCCTGAAAATGGGGGAGGAGGGGCTCCTAATAGCCATCAGGGAGAGGGGGCGCTAGCAAGAGAGAGAGGGTAAGAGTGAGAGTGAGAGAATTAGTTTGCATTGGTAAGTGTGCCACTTGGCACACTTACTTTAAAAACTTAAAAACCATTCAACTTTTGACTTTAAAAACTTCTAGCTCATTAATTAAAAATGTGCAACTAACTAACAAATGCTACCAATGATTCTTTTATGAGAACACCAAAGGTCTGCCGGCGCAATGCCGCACGGGCACTGCACCGCCTTTACCTGTTCACACTTGTCTGGCCGCCCGCCCGGGCACGGACCGTTAAATTTAATTTCACGAAACTTACCCTAAGGCTTTATTAGCTTTATTAGCCTTAGGGTCACTGTTCTAAGGACCCCATCTCATTCATGTGCTTGTACTGACGCGCGTATTTTTCCTGAGCCTAAAATCTGAGGCTACTGCTTACCCCTTTCTGAAGACCCGATTTCCCAATCACTAGGGCTTCAGGGTAATTTCTGCTAAGGTCCCTCTGAGGTGTTCAAGCCCGCATTTAGGCTCACCTGAGGCCTTAGAACTGCTAGGTCTATTCTGGTGTGCACACAACTAATTAGATAATTTTTTTCTCGTAAATAAATTAATTATTTACAAAGTCTGACTTAGTTACAAAGGATCTCGACAAATCTGTTGTCAAACATCAAGACTACCGTCCATAAGAGATAGGAAACCTATCTCACAAATGGTATTGACAAGCTCACAAAAGGGCAAAGGAATGACCAAATCTATAGGGCCACACTACCATTGGTGAAGAGAGAACATGTAGATAGGAGTAGTCCACACTCCAACAAAACCTCCTCGAATTTTTTCATTGTTGGCTAAGCATCTGACACCACAAGCTCTGCCTCTAAACACGTCTAATGAAGTCGGATGATCAAACAAGAAGTGGTTTTGGAGATAGGAAGTATCCCCCTTTGCCTGTCAAAGCGAACTCCAACACATGCACTGGAACATGCACCTAATCTGCTGCATACCCAATGAACAAGAGACTACTGAAGCGGGAACTGGAACTTCCATCCTCAGGTGGAAAAGGAAAAAAACATCAAAGAATATCATCTCCTTCAAGAAGGAAAGAGATCCCTCTTTGTCATCCATAATCCACAAGCTTGTACAAAAGTGCAAACGAATCATCAACCTGCCACCCATTGGTCAAGTAGCTGTAACAGACTTGGACACTTCAAGTCAAGAATCAATATGACAGCACCAAATAACCACTTTAATGCAATTCACAGATCACAATAGATTTGCATTGTCTCGGCGGAGTTCCGTGCCTAGAGGTATTGGCCCCAAAGACTGGCGCCCGTTTCGGTATTTCTTTACGTATTAATCAGTTCAAACTACAAGAGAGCGGTTAGGGTTTCACTCTCAGACTCTGCGTCCAGATGCTCTGCAGAGTGAGAACCCTCTCCGCTTATTTAAAGTTTACAAGGGATGCCAAAAGCAGAGCCCCAAAAGCTTCCAGTTAAAAGCAACTCTTTTTTTCCCCTCTCAGAGGCTCTCTCTCAATTGAAAATAAAGCAATGTCTCTCTCTCTCTCTCTCTCTCTCTCTCTCTCTCTCTCTCTCTCTCTCTCGCACGCGCACACACACACACACACACACACACACACACACACACACACACACACACACACACAGTGCGTAGAGAAAAAGTAGTCAATTTGCGTCGCTCAAGCTGAAAATCAGCGCAATATCCGGAAATTCTTCACGATGCCACGTCATCACGCCAACGCATTATCCGGAAATTCAGTTCCTCTGCTACTAGGGTTAGGGTTAGGAGTTAGGGTTAGGGTTTTTGGTAGATTTTAGGGTTTGCAGGTTTTAGGGTTAGGGTTTGCAGAATTAGGGTTTTCAACAGCAGTCAGGGCTAGGGTTTCCCGCATGCTGTCGGGCACACGTCATCACTTTGTGACATACCCCCCTCTTGAAAGCATTGTAATTGCCCTTGATTACGCCTGCAAAAGAGACAAAAGCCATAAACCGTCTTAGTAGACAGTGACTGTTAGTACCTACGTACTAGGAACACACATCTAGCACATGTACAAATTGACCGTCATATCACCCGACATGACAAGACATCACTAGACATCACAATACATCACATGACATTCAACATTCATTCAGATATTAGACCATGATTTATCGGCAATGTAGTTAGCATTCGCATCTAGATCCAATCAGGACCTCATCGATGTCCGATTGACTAACCCCTATTGCAACCATGTCTATTCGAGATCAATCAAACCAAAATGCTACAGTCATTTTGTCTATCAGTTCCTGCACTTACAAGAAGTGAAGAACAAATCAGTATCATAATCAGGAATTCCATTTCATAAAGTCATACATCAGAATACCGTCAGCTTTCAGTATCCCTGAAGCTCAAAGAGATATCAGTGACTCTAGTATCTAAATCAAGGCATCTGTTGAGAAAGGAGCGAAAGCATCGAGGTAAAGTTTCACAATCTGAGGAGTATTCGCTAGGTCCTCCTCCTCCATCCACTTCCCATCCAATGCAGGATAGTTCTTGAACTTAACCAAGAACCACCTTCGGACTTTACGTTTATTTTTCGTATCCTTGTGTGCCAAAATCTATTCAGGATCTCCTCGTTTTCTTCCACTTTGGGTTGCTCATCAGGCTCCCCATCATTAAACACATCACCTTTAAAATGTTTCAACAGGCTACACATCACCTTTAAAAGGTTTCAACAGGCTCCCCATCATTAGACACATCACCTTTAAAAGGTTTCAAGATACTCACATGGAATGCATTGTGAATCCTCCAAGTATCTGGCAGATTCAGTCGGAAGGAGACATCATTTATCTTTTCAGTGATCTGGAAAGGTCCGTAATATCGCATACTAAGCTTTGGAAAAAGCCTCTCCTTTCCCTTTTTCTTTCTCAGGCATGCATTCTCAAAATGTAAGAGCACCCAATCATCCTCCTTTAATTTCAAGTCGCGACGATGGCGATCTGTTGCCTTTTTCTGTCGTTCTTGAGACTTCTGCAAAGTCTCGCGAACCTTGGCAAAAGCCGTATCTAAGTCTCTCGTATATTCATCCGCTTCAAAAATCTTATCTTTCGTGCTTAGGAAGGGTGGAACCTTCGCAACACCTTCAATAATCTCAAATGGCGCCTTCCCCGTCGAAGAGTGTATCGTGTTATTGTAGGAAAATTCCACCAAAAGTAGGTACTTTTCCCATTGAGTCTTCTGATCCGAGATATAAGACTTCAATAAATCTAGAACCACGGAATTTGCAATCTCAGATTGCCCATCAGTTTGTGGGTGGAACAATGATGAGAACTGCAACCGCGTGCCAATGTTCTCCCAAATTGCCTTCCAAAACAAACTCGTAAATCTGGGGTGATCTGGGCCACAAACAGTCTCGCTAAGTGATCCGGTTTGACTGTTTTCTTCACTGGAATGAAATGAGCCTGTTTGCTAAATCTGTCAATAACAGTCTAGATACCATCGTGACCACTCTATGTTCTCGGGAGATCAAAAAAGAAATCCATTGCAATACTTTCCTAGGGGCGGGTGGGTATGGGTAAAGGCTATAACAATCCCTGTGCTTTATGCCTGTCAAACTTGACCTTCTGGCATACTAAGCAACTGTGCACAAACTCTTCCACATCCTTTTTGAGTCTCGGCCAAAAGAAGTATCTCTCTACCCCTTTCATGGTGGTAGCAATGCCGCGGTGATCCGTAAAAGGTGGACAGTGGCATTCAGTCATAACCTTTTCCCTCAACGGCTGTGTAACGCACAACATGTTTTTTCTCATCAAGTAGCCTTCCCGAATGTTGTGTTTGGGAGCATATGTTTGTACCTAGTTCTACACCCACTATTGGGCATTGACGACGTTAGTGGGGATGTCGTGGTATTTAGTCAATACTATGCATGATGGAGCTGATGGTTATATTGTCTCGTGGGTGACTACCATGAGTCCATACCTTGCACTTTCCTTCAAGGGTGAATCTGGGTATATCTTGGATTCATCTAGGTATATATAGCCTTCCCGAATGGAGTATCCTGCTACTGTCTCCCCATCCTGTATCCGTGTGAAAACGTCTGCAAAATCTGTATCTGTGGCATACTGGTCGACCATATCCTCGAAGCTCCTATGATGTATCGCGGAGATAGCCAGAACCAACGTTGTTCGAGACAAAGCATCTGCCACCACATTCTTCTGTCCCTGCACATGGACAATCTGGAAGTGAACTGTGACAAGATGTTCGCCCATCGCATCTGCTTTTCTAAAAGCTGTTTCTATGACAAGAAGTAGCGCAAACTCTGATGGTCTGTAAAGACAATAAAATCCGCTCCGAGTAGGTAATGCCGCCACTGAGTAAGAGCATGGATAATCGCCAAAAGCTCTTTCTCATAAGTCTGTGCTGTCATCTCCGGCCTTGAGAACAATCGGCTCTAGTAAGCAATGACATGGCCTTCTTGCGTTAAGACCGCACCCAAACTACGACCACAAGCATCACAATATACTTCAAATGACTTCTGCAAGTCTGGCAGAGTCAAAACTGGTCCCGTAGTCAATTTCTCTTTCAATGTCTAAAAGGCAGTCACCTCTGTGGGTCCCCACGAGAAAGGGACTCCTTTCTGTGTCAAGATATGCAAAGGGGAAGCAACCTTTGCAAACTTTCGAATGAACCGCCTGTAGTACGAACACAGTCCCAAGAAGCTTCTAACTTCATGGACATTCTTCGAATTGGGCCAATCACGGATAGTCTCTATCTTGGCTAGATCCATTTGCACTCCTGCTGCTGAGACAATGTGTCCCAAAAAGTGTATCTCTCGTAGGAAAAATTCACTTTTCTTTGCATTAATCACTAACTTGTGATCTCGTAATGCCTGAAAGACCTGAAGCAGATGATCTCTGTGTTCTGCCTTATTCGTGAAGAAAACAGTACCAACAAATAGCCTGTACTCTCGAAAAATCCCGTCCATCATCCGGTTAAATGTCGCAGGAGCATTGGTTAAGCCAAAAGGCATCACCAAAAACTCAAATAACCCAAAAGTCTTCCGAAAAGCTGTCTTGTAGACGTCTCTCGGCGCGATCCTGATCTGATGATATCCACTCTTCAGTTCAATCGTGCTAAAGCACAAGGATCCCTGTAACCTGTCGAGTATATCATCGATCCTAGGAATCGGAAATTTGTTCTTGATGGTGATTTTGTTGAGAGCTCTATAATCGATGCACATTCTCCAAGATCCGTCTTTCTTCAAAACCAACAACACTGGAGATCAATACGGTGAAGTACTAGGCTGGACAAGACCCTTTTTCAAGAGGTCTTTCACTTGGTTCATAATCTCTTCATTCTGTGCTCAGCTCACACGGTAAGGTGGCTGGTTCGGTGTTGTGCTTCTAGGTATTAGATCAATAGTATGATCTTTAGGACGAGCAGGTGGTAACTCGCCTGGTCGGCCCTTTGAGAAGCAATCGGCGTGAGAGGAGAAAATCTTGGCGTTCTTTATCAAGTTTAGACATATTTGTCCTATCCTTATGGCTCAATTCTTTCATAAAGATCGAGTAAACAAACAACTAGATTTCATTAATTTAGAAATGGCGCCCTTCAGTTTAATATCAAGTACAATGGTTCTGCCCTTCTCTGTAGTCAATGTCGCTTTCCTCGCCTGATAATCGACCACGACGTCGTTCTTGTGGTACCAGGGAATCCCTAAGAGAACATCACAACCCTCCAAAGGCATTATGAAAAAGTCCTTATGTCCCAAATACCCCTGACAATGCAACCGAAGTTTGCCAATGATAGGTGTAATGGCTACGTCCCTGCCGAGTGCCGCTAGAACTGCCTCCGCAAGTGGTCCCATCCGATCTGGAGTGATCTCGAGCCGTGCTGCAAATTCCGGTGAAATGAAGTTGGCCTTGGCTCCTCCATCAAAGAAGATTAGGGCCTCTTGATCTTTCACTTTGCCCCATCTCGGCAAAGTTCTGTACTCTCGTCCATGGTGTTGGGATCGATACCCACACAATCTGGAACCAGTCCTGTTTTCATCTTGCCTTTTCTTCCATGTTCCTTAGCTGCTCTCGAACTCTCAGGCTTGTCGTCGTCCTTATCATTCTGTCCTTTCTGTGCCTTTTTAGGGCACTTCCCGGAGATATGTCCATGTTTCCCGCATCCAAAGCACTTCCCCTCCTTGAGGAAGCGAGCTTGCTCCTGAGGAGTAAGCTTGGGTCGTGCATCCTTCTTTGGGTTGCTCTTTCTCTTTCTACTTCCATTCCCAGAAGTCTGTTCAGCTAGTTGTGTCATGGCCTCATCTATGGGGTAGGTCAGACTGCCAGAGTGAATGGCAAAGCCCCGCTTCGCATGACTCATCAACTCCTGAATAGAAACTGACTTCTGTTCCAAGCAGTGATCTCGGATCTCTGTAGGTAGACCCAAGGTGAACCGCTCAATCTGTTCTTTGAACGAGATCTTCTTGAATGAAGAGGCGGGTAGAAAAGAGCTCCAGATACTCTCACAGTAAGCATTTATTGTATCTCTCTTGGTCATCCGAAGATGGTTCCAAGCAGCTCGTATATCGCGTTCATACTCTTGCGTCAACCAAGAAGAAATAAAAAGCTTAAATTTCAGCCATTTAACTGGCGCAGTCTTGTTTAAAAGAAGTGTGGACCACCAAGTTCGAGCATTCCCCTTAAAGTAAGAGACAACTCTCCGAATCTTGGAGTGCTCTGAGTAGCGTCCTCCCACGAAAGCGATGTCGAACTGTTGTATAAAAGACAAAGCCTTCGAAGCATCTGAGTATCCTGAAAAAGTGTCAAATTTGATCGAGTGTCCACCTTCCTTAAACTCTCGAACTTTCTTGCTTTTATCTTCCAGAAAGTCATACTGGTTGGCTTTATAAAAATTCTTCTTGTTCGCATAAAAGTTGCCGTCATCGGAGTCTGAATTGTCTGTAGACGAGTCCTCTGTAGAACTGTCAGTCACTGGGCGAGATTTAGACTTCTTTGCCTTTTTCTTCCCTTTCCGAAGCGTTGTTTCTTGCTTCGCTTTTTGCCTTTTCTGTCTTCTTCGCTCGAATCTGAAGAGCTAGAAGAACTGTCAGAAGAAGAAGAAGAAGAAGAACTGGGTACTCCTTCAAAGTAAACACGCTTCTTCTGTTTCTTTGCTTGGTCAAATGTCGACTGACGACCCAAATCACCGAGGAAGTCAGTGCCTTCTTCTGATTTTTGGCGTGCTTTTTGGCTTTCTTTTGCTCGTCAAAAAGCTGATCAATCTGTGCATTAACCACCTCTTCTAATTCTTCTCTGAATATTGTTTGTGATCAGAACGTTTCTTGAGAGCGGGTTTCGGGGGTGGTGTTGTGGTTTTGTGTCACTGCGCATGCACTTCCTGAAAAGAAGTGTCGCTCATATATTTTGCCAACTTGGGGTCCTTCGCAAAACTGAGCATCATCTTTGTTGCATCGCCGATCAATTGACGATGCTCATCTCTCTTTGCTCCGCTTGAGTAGACCGAGGCGGGCCATACTCTCTATCGGAATCTTCGTTGTGATCCCTGCCCGTATCTCCAGATGCAGAGGGAGTCGACTGATCCTTGTGTGAAGCCATAGGTGCCGTGGGAAAAAAAAATTGGGGATCGGATTTCCCGTAGAAGAGAAATCGGCCGTGCTCTGATACCACTGTAATAGACTTGGACACTCCAAGTCAAGAATCAATCACGACAGCACCAAATAACCACTTCAAAACAATTCACAGATCACAATAGATTTGCATTGGCTTGGCGGAGTTCCGTGCCTAGAGATATTGGCCCCAAAAACTGACGCCCCTTTTGGTATTTCTTTATGTATTAATCAGTTCAAAGTACAAGAGAGCGGTTAGGGTTTCACTCTCAGACTCTGCGTCCAGATGCTCTGCAGAGTGAGAACCCTCTCCGCTTATTTAAAGTTTACAAGGGATGCCAAAAGCAGAGCCCCAAAAGCTTCCAATTAAAAGCAACTCTTTTTTTTTCCTCTCACAGGCTCTCTCTCAATTGAAAATAAAGCAATCTCTCTCTCTCTCTCTCTCTCTCTCTCTCTCTCTCTCTCTCAATTGAAAATAAATCAATGTCTCTCTCTCTCTCTCTCTCTCTCTCTCACACACACACACACACACACACACACACACACACACACACACACACACACACACACACACACACACACACTCAAAGTGCGTAGAGAAAAAGCAGTTAATTTGCGTCGCTCAAGCTGAAAATCAACGCAATATCCGGAGATTCCATACAATGCCACATCATCATGCCAGCGCATTATCTGGGAATTCAATTCCTCTGCTGCTAGGGTTAGGGTCAGGGTTTAGGACAGGTTTTAGGGTTAGGGTTAGGATTTTTGGCAGATTTTAGGGTTTGCAGGTTTTAGGGTTAGGGTTTGCAGAATTAGGGTTTTCAGCAGCAGTCAGGGCTAGGGTTTCCCGCATGGTCTCGGGCACACGTCATCACTTTGTGACAGTAGCTCCACCAACAATTCCAAAGAAAGACGTGCATTTGTAAAACACACAACAAATCTGCCAATCTATCTCCTCCAAGAAAAGACAGCCATAGAAACCTACTCCGGAACTGTTGAAGAAAATCCTACTGCTGTCCAAACACTTCTATCTGAAAAAGAGGCTGGAAATAAATAGCTCCCCTTGCGGGAAGACACAACATGACTCCATCTGGGAAGTTAAAGCACTCCAGCAATGCTACACATCGTGTAGCCTCCATCGGGATCCCCTGGGTGAAGAGAGGTCCTTTGAAGAAGAGGCTGGAAATAAATAGCTCCCCTTGCGGGAAGACACGGCAACATGACTCCATCTGGGAAGTTTAAAGCACTCCAGCAATGCTACACATCCTGTAGCCTCCATCAGGATCCCCTGGGTGGGGGTAATCAAGGGTAAAGAATGAGGAAGTCGTAAATGTGCAATAGATGTAGCAAATGGAGATAATGGAGGAGGTAAAAGAAAAGGCATTGGAATGGTCCCTAGAGATGCCCTCTCTGGAGTTACAATAAAGTTCTCCTCAAACCAAGGTTCTTTTACTTTTCTGTGAAGAGAGGGAATGAGAGATTGCGGTAGAGATGTGTAGAGGGAGAAAGAGAGAGAAGAGGAGAATGTATAACCGGCCTGTACACAGTAGAGGGTAGTACTAATTCAATTACCTGCTAACTTTACAGAGAGCATTGAGAAAAATAGAGAGCATAGATGCATCCAACGACTAGAATGTCACTGCGCACACGAAGTTCGACACCTTGTAGACCCCAAAGACTGGCGCCCCTATGGGTATTTCTTTATTCAATTGAAAATGGACGGTCCAAACACTTAGATCAAACTCTCACCAAGCTATCCAAACCTATCAAGCATAGTAACAAGAAACGGCGTTTCGGGGGTCCAAAACGGAAACGCCGTTTCCTCACCGTTACGAACCTTTTTTTTTAAAGAGTAAAGCTGGAGAGAAAAACACAAATTTTTTTCAAATTGCTGTTTTTGCGAGTAGTTTCATGGGCAAACAACAAGTGTCTGCACACACGAAAAGATAGGCTCTTGTAGTGTATGGACAGTTTTGAGTTGTGACATGTATGATGTATCTTGTAAGTTGTACCTTGGTTTGACATTGTAGTCTTTGAAAATAGTCTATTAAGTTGTACCTTGTAAGTTTACGGTTTACCGTTTCTTTTTTTGAAGCCTTAAGTTTTTTCAAACTTCTCAATTATATTTTGTTGTGTTTCGGTTAGGAATACACCTATAGCCCCTCCTAGGCTACTTGTTTTATGAAATATATTGTTTATATATATATATTTTTTAAAAAGCCGTTTCTTGACCCTTTTTGCCTTGGACGGAATTCCGAAATACCGGTTTTTCCATTTTCATTTCTGTCGTTTCCATTTCAGGTGGTGACCATGCTCTCAAGGGCTGAAAACGCAGGTTTCCGACCTGATTTTGGCAGCATCACGGCGCAAAAGTCCTTGTAGGTCAAAAGTACACCTCTAGGATAGATTCTCGTGTATTTTAGAAGCTTTTCGGTGAGCTGTAACAGAATTTCAGCGTGCTGTCAATCCCTGTTTTGCCACTGCTAGGTGTCCAAAGCCCTGTCTAAGCATGCCAAGTCCTTCCCGAGGCTTCCTTGGTGTTCTCTTGCTCGTGGTTGCACTTCGATTGCAAATTCAACCAAGACTGCAACTTCAACCAGGCCTACTACCAACACTAGACCTTGTGCGATATGTGGACATAGCAATCATAAAACCAAGGATTGTTTTAGCAAAAATCCTTGCATCCACTGTGGAAAGACCAATCATCCTTCGGATAAATGTTTTAAGAAGAATAAGCGACAAATCAACAAGGTTGAAAGTGATGAAGATGATGAAGCACCAAAACTTTTCGTAGATAGTGATGTCATGTAGTTTTTCTTCTGTTTTATGTTTCCTTTTATGTCAGTCATTTGTCAATAAAATGTACGGGTTATAGACACTGCCACACATCAGTGGTAAGACCACCCTTTGACGTTTGGTTCTGAGTTCTGGTTTGTCTCACACTGATAGGTGTTTGAGAGAAGTACACACACACACACCTATGTTATTGTCAAGGGGGAGGGGGCTTCTACTCATAGTTTCAGGTGATTGAACTCTGCCATGGTCTGTCTCGAGTCCATTGTCAGTGGTTTGCGCTTGAGGGGGGAGAGGGGTGTTGGGTATGCAAGCCCAATTGTGGTCCAGTGTGTCTGGTGTCTAGCCTATGGGAACACCCTCATAATGCATGCAGTTAAAACCACTAGTTCAATGGAGTTTGCATGGCATGGCCACCTTTTATATTGTAATCTTTTTTTTAACAAAGAAATGTAAGAATCATAGCGTGTCTTTTTCTCTCTTGCAGCATCGACTCTCTCTCTCTCTCTCTCTCTCTCTCTCTCTCTCATTTTTGCACCTGCACCTCACCATGGCCTGCCCACGCCATCACCCACCACAACTAGCACCCAACAACACTGGGGTTGCTCTACTCCTTTTGCTAGCGCTATGCATTCTCAGAGGAGATTCTTGCTCGTTGGTTCCCTTTATAGGACATTTTCACTGCTTATTAATCTGCCAAGGGCTAGGGAAAATTGTCTACCAACCCCTTCGGGTGAAACTATCGCACATTTGCCCATCCGAGAATTCGACCGACGCATGGAATGGCTCGTTGGATTCCTCTAACCTAGAACTACATGCATGTCATGCCAAATGCCCACTGTAGTGTAACAACATTTGTCAAAACGCTTGCTCCTTGGTTCCCTTTATAGGACATTTTCACTGTTTATTAATCTACTAAGGGCTAGGTAGGGCAAACTGTCTACCAACCCAACACCAAGGCTAAGTTTCGGGTGAAACTATTGCACATCTGCCCATCCGAGAATCCGATCGATGCAGGGACTAGCTTGTTGGCTTCCTCCAACCTAGAACTACATGCACATCATGCCAAATGCCCACCATAGTGTAACATCTGTCAAAACGCGTGTACAAACATTTATGCAAGAGGGGTTCCAAAACTAGAAAATTGGCTCTAGAAGTCAATGAAGCATGTCCACGTCGCACATAGAGCCATGTGCACGTGACACTCATAGATCAAGCCTTCAGTATTTTTGGGTTAGGCCCGTCGGTCGGTGCTCATAAGTTCTTTAAGTTGGCAGGGATTAGGATTTTTAATCCCTAAACCCCTTTAGGCCCCTTGGCCCATCTTCTAGGTTCAGTTCCTCTTGTCCACTCGGCCATTTCACTTCCAGTTGGGCATGCCACATCATCAGTTTGTGACAGTATCATGACTTAGTATAGTGGATCTGGTATCTGATCATGAAGCGGGAATCCAAACAACCCCGAGAATAGCCAACAAAGATCATCCGTGTTGAAGGGTCCAACTTCGTCCGCCTCTCCTTTGGAACATGAACAAAGGCCGGACATAAACACTCTGAAGTGTGCCACTGACAGCTTGCGCCCAAATTAAGCCTGAAAACGTGATATTGTCCAAAGTAACAGTAGATGTTCTATTCTGGATATAGACTGTTTGGCTCAGGAATAATTGCTTTCATTGCATTTTACAATGTTTACAGCCTTTTGAGATTCCAGGTTGGGTATTCTGCCCTCTGTTAATAATTATTTTGTGAGTAGCTCCCACGTTTCTGATTTTTAAAAATAACAAAAGCAGTAAAACATTTTGTGCCTGCAGTAACAAAGACCGAGCCAACTGCTGCCATCATTGATGGAAAAATGATTGCTGAAAAGATTCGACAAGAGGTTACTGAAGAGGTTACGAGACTGAAGTCTCAAACTGGTGGAAAGGTCCCTGGCTTGGCTGTAGTACTTGTGGGGTCACGAAAGGACTCTGAAACATATGTGCGGAGCAAAAAAAAAGCATGCAAAGAAGTAGGTATAGCATCCTTTGGAGAAGATTTACCAGAAAGTTCCAGTGAAGAGGATGTGCTTGCTGTTGTCCGCAAGTTCAATGAGGACCCATCTGTTCATGGGATACTTATCCAGCTCCCTCTGCCAAAGGTATTCCTTTCTGCTTATCCATGTCCAAATTGAACGAGCCATAGTATTGTCATTACTGAAGAAAATCTACTGTTTACAGCATATGAATGAAGAAAAAGTTTTGGCTGCTGTGAGTGTTGAGAAAGATGTGGATGGATTTCATCCTTTAAACATTGGGAAGCTTGCTATGCAAGGTAGAACGCCCCTATTTGTGCCATGCACCCCAAAAGGTTGCATTGAACTGTTACTCCGATCAAATGTGGACATCAAAGGCAAGCATGCTGTGGTCATCGGGCGGAGTAATGTAGTTGGGACACCAGCTGCAATGCTGCTTCAGGTATGTGCCGCTACTTGGTTAGCACCCATCAAGTCAGCATTACATTTTAGCCAGTTACCATAAAAAATCTGTTGTGTGTTTTAGCGCCATCAAGCAACTGTCACAGTAGTACATTCTTACACTCCCAACCCAGCAGAAGTTACACGAAGAGCAGATATTGTGATTGCAGCTGTTGGTGTAGCTCACTTGGTTGGAGGAGACTGGATTAAGCCTGGTGCAGTTGTGATAGATGTCGGGATTAATCCAATTGAGGTAGGTCTGTGTAGTTGTGGGTGCACGCTTTTTCTTGATAACTTCATGTAACGAGGACCTTGTGCCCTTCTGTTATGTGTAGGATCCTTCCGCAAAGAAGGGATACAGACTTGTGGGGGATGTATGTTTTAAGGAGGCATGCATGAAAGCTTCTGCTATCACTCCAGTTCCGGGTGGTGTGGGGCCAATGACAATAGCCATGCTTTTGTCTAACACATTGGACTCTGCGAAGAGGGCATACGGCCTCATTAACTGAGATAGTGGTGCAGCTGGTCAAACCAAATCAAATTTTGTCTCGCATCTAGCTTCTATTTCCACCTGGAAGCGGACTTGAGAAGTTCGTCCACACAGCACCTTTTGGGTGTTCTTTGCGGCTGTAATTATATTTATTGTTGAGCAAAAATATTGAAGTTATAGAATGCCTAATTTTTATAAAAACCACTTCAAATTGGAGCTGGGCTCAGGCTGATGATTGCAAGCCATTAGCTTAAAATGCATTAGTTGCTAAGCAGTGTTTTGGAAATGGAATCAGAAATATATGCATGGAGATCAAGATGAATATATTGTGCTGAGCATAGGCCTTGGAGTTGACCTTTAGCTTGTGAGATTCGATATTTTCTGAGCCTTACAAGAGCTTGTTTCAGTCAAATTGAGTTTTATCTTTGGATGCATTGGAGTCCTCTAATTTTGAACTTATTGACTGTGAATAGATGTGATGTGCGAAAAGCTAAGAATTCGCAGATTTGGCGATAGGTATATTTGGTGCGGCCATCAAGCATTTCAGTTTGTCAAATCTTGCTAAGGCTTTGAAGATTGTGATCCATATGCAACTGCAGAAAACAGTTTTGACGTGTGCTTTTGCACTGTTTATCTTTTCATTAGCCTGGAGTTGATGTGAGCAGAGCTTGTGTAAAGATTCTGAACTTATGAAAGGTAGACTTCGTAAAGCTGGTTGAAGAATGTCCTCGACTTTGACAGTGCATTTGCATTTAATTGGCCTGCTTTTGTGCCTCGGAAGTTGTTATTTTAACAAAGTGACGACACTATTCTTGAACATTGCTACGGAAGGAAGCTTGGTGGAATGGTGAAATCGTGCATAGGGGCGAGGGCATCCAAGTACAAGAGTGAGGACGCCTAGGTGCAGACCGGGCCGGAGTATTTTTCATATGCAGTCTATGGCAGGGCCATGTATAGGGCTCCCACTTCCTTGTGTGTGGCTGTAGTGCTGCTTGCTGGTCGTAGTTATGGTGGTTTGACCTAGCTGGCAGAAGCATCTACCCAAGCCATAGTCAGGTGCTCAAGAGCTTTAAGAATCTTCTTGATGAGGGAGGAAATGAGAGATCCTAGTGTGAATTCAAGAAAGAGAGCTTAATTCAACAGCACAACAGCTCTCTTGCTATAGCTGCATTCGAGATGGCGTATGCTCAAAACTGTGTGTAGAGAGATAGATTGATTTATCGTGATCGCATACATATCAGTTAAGGATTGAGGGTCCAATCATCAAGATAACAAGAAGGAAGAAAGAAACAGGATCTAAGAAGGGTTGCGTGGAGCCTTTTGAGGGGCTCGGAACTCTTGGACGATGGTTTCACCGCCGTGGTATATTGCCCATTTACCTTGCTTGCGAGCTTTGTGCATCTTCTTGAGCTCATTCTTTTTGATCTTTAGTTGACTTGTTGTTAGCTCCTCGCTAATCCAAACCTTTGTCCCTCTAAGGAGTCGGAGAGAGAGAGAGAGAGAGAGAGAGAGAGAGAGAGAGAGAGAGAGAGAGATCACAAAAGGGAACTGACTAGGTGGAAGATGACTGTCCTTCAGGATGCCCATAGAGGGTTGAATTCCACATACACTCTTAACAAAAACTAGAGTGTTTCTTCAGCAGCTGCATTTGAACTGACATTCTAAGTAGGAGTGGAGGTAGAGGGAGAGGATGAAAGTGAAGCAATCAAAGGTATAAGTGAGAGAGGAACATCTTATTTATACACCATGAATCTGATAATGTAGGAAATCTTTTCTAGGGTGTTTTGCTAGCTACATTAGAATTGAGTCAAGATAGAAGGATAAGTGTAACGTCTTGCCTATTCACACTTTGCTTCAAATTATTAATGTATGTTTTTGATTGGAGACGATGCTCTCTAAATTTGTTGAAGAGAACTCAAGTCTTCTTGATCTCTCTTTTCAAGATTGTATCCTAAATCAATGCAATTCCACAAACTACTACATGAACAAGCTCAAGGCATATGTTGCACTCATTGAATTGCAAGAGATTGTTTCTTGAGAAAAAAATGCACCAAGAATTTGTTTTGTTTTCAACAAATTATTGCAATCTGCATACGTGCTGACCAAAACATTACCCAACATTGCTTGTTTCTTTTCTATCATTTTTTTTTTTGGCCATGACGCATTGTGGTGGATACCTTCAAAATGCAAGCATATGCAACCAAATCATTGCCAAATACTACGTTTTCCTTTTAACAATCTCTGACTAGAGTGCTTCCAATCATCTTTTGGATCGTATTAATTCTTTGACTCAATCTTGCTCTATTGTGTGCATTCTTGTCATTTGTATAAGAATATGTTTACATTGTGTCACTTGAAGGTTCATGCATCCTTGAAGAAGAAAATGGAGAGAGAGAGAGAGAGAGAGAGAGAGAGAGAGAGAGAGAGAGAGAGAGAGAGAGAGCTTGTTAGCTTTCATCAAAGCATATTACGTTATTTTTTAGATGGTACCATCTTTAGTACGCTATGATCTAATTGTGATCGGTCTACCTCTCAAACGAACCATAAAAAGGGTTGGAATTTATATAAACCGATGATCCAAATCATTTGTAATATGTTCTCTTTTGGATGTTCTTCTCTTTTTATGTTTGAAAAAAAACATGCAAGTCTCCTTGTATGGGGGACTTTGCAAAGCCCTCCCCAATTTTACAATACGTGGGAACGTACCATTCCTATGGCAGCCTGTAATTCCAGCGTGTACATTCACTACGTTCTCGGTGTCAAAAATTAGAAGATGGTAGTGCTTGCTCACCGCGTGATTGAATGTCTCCCGTTGATGCACACAAGTTGCGTTAAATCTTTTATATGGCCTCATTGTTGGAAATGAACATGCTACCAAAGGCGGAGTGGCCAAACATGAATTACTCTCATAGCCTCACCAACTTGTTTCCAAGGGTTATGTGTAAATGGTCCAGTAAGTGATGTTCTTTGTCGTGGGTAGATAAACATCTGTAAAAATGCCTTATCTATGTGAAAAGTCAACCATGCAATTGTAGAAGTCTTTGTCCAGTTGGTAAGATGCCATATATTTCCCTCGTGCTATCAAAAAGCAATTTGTATTTGGCCGTCAGTGAGGAGACCTAAGTGACTACATGCACCCTAAGAAAAGTGATTGCAATCGGGAACAGCCTCGGCCAGCCCTCGTTGGGCATATCCTCCTATAAGAGCACTTCAAGAGACTTTTTTTAGCAAGAAACCCTCACTTCACATCTGATTAAAGGAGATCAAAGCTTCTTACCCTAGTCATGTTGGGCATATTCTGCAATCAACACATTACAGGGAGGATATTTTGCAAAGGATGTCCATCAAAGAAGTTTTTGTGCTTCCATAATGGCACTATGTATTGACCAGAGCATCGCTAAGCATGGCATCTTTCTCCAATCGCCCTTGCTAGCCCTCAATTCACATCTAGTTAAAAAAGCCCACAACTTCCTTAGAACAAGGTACGCTTAAAGGATATTCATTAACTACAAACTCTAAGAAACATTCTAATATCAGTAGATTTCCTATTTATAGTAGAGTAATTGCTCTTCCGCTCTATGCTTGACATTGTGTACCACATATTGTTCCTTCCCTAGCTTTGTTAGTGGATTAACCGCCTTGTGGCCCAAAGCCAAAAATGCTTCTTGTGAAGGCATTTACACTAAGGTAAAGTACCTTAGTGGCCCAAAGCCGAAAATGCTTCTTGTGAAGGCATTTACACTAAGGTAAAGTACCTTTAACCTACTAGAGTTGGGGGGGGATGCATGAAGAGGCCCCATGAACTTGTTGAAGCTCAATACAAGCTTATGCAGAGCCAGAAATTGGGATCATCTTGTTTCTTCTTGTTGTCGAAGGTCCAGCTCCTTAAGCTGGTGTAAAGAATCCTCAAAATCGGGTGGTATTATGCCCGTGAGATTGTTTATGGAGACGGAAAGCACCTCTAGACTTACCAATTGGTTGAGGATGGTGGGAATATTTCCAATGAAGGAGTTCAAGGAGATGTTGACATGGTGCAAGCTTTAGCATGAGCTGAGGGATGTGGGAATTGGGCTTGTCATAATTCTTTTAGAGAGATCTAACAGAGTTAGGTCTGAGCAACTACCAGTTATGGCAGTTGTGAAGTTCGAGGTAGATAATGAAGAGGAAGGCTTCCAAAGCGATTTCGCTAGAAATAAGATTAAAGGAAATGTTAAGATGTTTAAGTGTCCTGCATTGGCCGATACCTATGAGGAGGCTACTTGAAAGGCTGTTATTTAAGACGCCAAGCCATGAGAAGCCGTCGCAATGGAGGAAGGCATTGGAGGAGAGAGCGCTAGAGAAGTTGTTATGCGAAAGGCACGGTAAGGGAGCCATTGGCATCAAGCCGGAGTAGTTTGTCTTTGAAATTTTATAAAGGTTAAAGTGGGTAAGGGTCTTGCAGTAAAGAAAGGAACTAAACCTGGGGAAGTTGCCGGAAAGATCCTTGGAGGAGAGGTCAAGGGTAGAGAGCGGGGTGCTGCAGGCTAAAGTAATGACCTAACGCTTAACTGTACCAAAGAAGGCATTGCCAGCAGCAAAATGCAACTCATGAAGGTGGTCCAAAGTAGCAAGCTCTACGAAAGGGAAGCGGTGCTACCCAATTGAGATGGAATGGAGAAAGATGCGATGGAAAGGCAATGGTTTAAGTTAGCAGCCAAAGAGAAATAGTGTTTAAGCGGTTAATTATCGTCTTTATCGACAATTATTTAGGCCTACCCACTGATTCCATATGTGAAAGAGTCAATAGAATGTAGCTAGAATACTGCTCTTATTCTTTGCCAATTTCAAAACGTAGTTAACACACAAGACCAAGATCACAAAAAAAAACCAACAGGATCATGAAACAAACCAAGCTGAGTGACAAAACATGTGGTTCTCTGACAAATAATTTGCACTTATTCAAAAATATAGGAAGCCAAATCTCAAGTAAAAACAGACCAACAGACGATTTGTCAATACCAGGGTTAGGCTTCATGCCTCTAGGTCCACTATATACAAGGCATTAAACTGTAGGTGATTTCCCGCTATTGAAGTAAAGTTAGCTATGTAGAAACTTTATAAAATATGGCCATACATCGAGGTTGCATTTATGGCAACAAATGGTGCAATTTTTGAAGCATTTAGAGAGGAACCCATGGTTCATGTCTTTGATTTCCAAATTGATCAAAGAACACAGTCGTTCTCAGGCTTTGGCGAGGAGGCATGGAGGTCCCCCATGTATGCGTATTAGTACCGTTAATGATCCTACTAGTCACTCTTATCCAAAGGGAGGCATGTATGCTGGTTATTAAAATGAGGTAGGTGAGTGAACAACCTTGGTGTATTGAGTTCACCACTATTTATTTAAAGCGATTTGCAGGCCTCGATGATCGAGAGGAAGGTTGGAGAGGTCCTGGCCACAAATTTTTCTCTACAATTGCATCATATGCTGGATGAAAGCATTTGCCTAGATAACCCCAAGATTGCATTATAAGAATGTGCAAGAGTCTGAATCCGAAGGTGCTTACTCTGGTGGAGCAAGACTCTAACCGTAACACAACTGACTAATCCAAAAAATACTTTTGCATGTTAAGGGAGCAATTGGCTTTATATTGTTGAACACTTTTTATCTGCAAATAGTTTTTTACTTGTTTTTTTGGTACAATAGAGCCATTTAATTTACAAAAATCCTTGTAATCTATACTAATAACTTTTAATAATTCACATTTTCTATTGTCAAATTCTCTGAAATCGTCACATAAGGTTTTATGTTTGTCTTTATGGAATGCAAATGCAGTAAGATCTATAGTCTACAAACGAAAAAGATCCTTTTCAAATTTCATAAAGACTCTATTATAATATTGAAATCTTCTGATATAGTTTGCCATCATTTTTGATACAATCAAACTATCCAACTCGAGCCGGGTTTTACAAAAGTAAACATGTGCATCATAATGTGTGGGATTTTAAGAATTATAGAAAAAACTTATTTGTTTGACTTAATGGTATAGCTCCCTGGAATTGTTTAATATCTTTCATTTCATTCATTAATTTCAAGGATTTGGTCCAGTAAATGGGATAATCGTATTCAAGATTTTTAGCGCTATAATCATTTGTGTTAAAGAATAATCAAGGAATTTGTAATCAAAATTTAACTCGTAATTAGAACAAAAACCTTGGCAAATCAAAAAGCATGGAAAAGACATTCAAAAAGAATAAGTTGATGTTACAAAACGTAAGGAAGAGGAATAAAAATCTTGTGTTTGTGTTAGTGTTAAACATGGTTTTTTTTTCATTTATTTAATAAGCAAATCCATAAATATCAAGAACCAAACCTTGTGTTGGTGTTAGCAAAGTAGAACCAACACAAGTCCTTTGGATGCATGCTAAGGCATTCTTGCCTCTTGAATAAAAGAAAGTCAACAAGATGTAAATTGATTGACCGTTACCACTTCATCCTTTTTTTTTCCAGAACTCACAATAATGAGTGATATTATATTAATCCTAAAAAAGAATACAGAGAAACCTTGCACAGATCGTGCCAGGGCACCAAGAGATCATATCAAACATCGGCTAAGAACGGGAGCCACTCGACATGAACAAACCATACACCCAACATGACCAAGAGCAAGGCTAGACGGGAAGCCACCCAAAAACATAAGAGGGAAACATAAGTCCGCAGAAGGGGGAGCCAGACTCCATCACCTGAGGCACGAGGCCCGCTATTGTCCAGAGAGACCCGGCAAGGGGATGCCACCATACGAGATAAGATGCCACCTCCACCCTGCACGTCCACCGCACCGTCGAAGAGGGCCAAAACCAGTCGAGAAACAATCCATCAAAAGTTCCATTTGCCCAACAAACACACATGAGAAGCATCAACATGACCGAACATGCATCACCCATCCATTCTAGGAAAACCCTGCCCGATCCACCACCAGAACACTGCAACCCTTTTACAAGATGTTGCATACCCTGCATGACAGGCTCGATGACGCTTCGACAACAGAGGCCATGTTGAAAGCCAGAAGCCCCCAAACTTGATCAGTTTTACCTACTCCTTGACGTTAGAATGCAACCTCAAAAGGGAGCTCCGTTCGGAGTTCGGTGCCAGCACCATTGCCAGTGATGTAGAAAGGTTTCTCGCGTTACCGCTTTATCTTACTATTTGTAAGCAGCAGCTTATTTTGACCCTTCCTATTTTTATAGAATCTCTAGAGCTGCTGTGTTTCTTGTTGGTATTTTCCTTTGGAAGGTTATTTGTCATAGCCTTACCTTCGTATACTATTTCTATTGGTTCATTTTGGGCTTAGTAAATTTTCTTTTCCTAGCTTTGTCTCATTATATGAATAATGGGGTTTGCTATTTATGGTGGGATTTGGGTATTGTTTTAGATCTATCTTAAGTGCATACTTTTGAAATCTCGATGTTATTTGTGCTGCCCTCTCAGCCCTTCCAACACTTATCCAATTCCTTTTTTCGTGAAGGGAGCGAGCTAACTCCCTTCCCTTGGCTCATGCGACCATTAGTTACGTTACGACATTACATAAGGCATCCCCGACATGCAAACAAAACATATGAACCCCTCCGCGAAGATACCTTTTCCTAATTTTCTCTACATCGATTTGAAAATGGTATAGTCGCATATATCACAGGGCTACAAGGGGTTTAAGTCCTCTTATGTGAAGGCAAGGATAGAATAGACACATCTGCTACAAACAAACAAGGGTCGCACTGTCATGCCAAGGGTAGGACTAGGCGGGCACGGCCCTGGCAATGTGCCGGACATAAATGCAGTAAAGGGGTCTATATAGAAGGCCAATGGCCTATATATAGGATGGTTGGGAGGTTATTCACATGTCTGTCTACCCTGCGGTCTCACATTGGTATCAGAGCTAGGGGAGAAGGAGAGGGAAGCATGCATGGCCGTGCGTGAAAGCAAGTTCTCTCTCTCTCTCTCTCTCTCTCTCTCTCTCTCTCTCTCTCTCTGTTCATGGAAGCTCCGACAGGAAGGGGACAAGTAGCATGCAAGATCGAAGCTCTAGAAGAAGCTTTGTGTTCTTTCTTTCTCTCGGAATCGAAGTGTTCTTTCTCCTTCTCGGAATCGAGGTGTTCTCAAGACTCGAAGGGAGATGGTTTTTGGTGGGAAACTCTGCTTATGGGAAGGGAGGCCGCCGACGGACCTGCACCAAACTGGAAGATGCGGGTGTCTACGGTATCACAGGGCTGTGTGGGGCAATTCGTGTCACTGTGGGGCTCCATGTTGAGCAACCCAACTCCTCGCAGGCCTCGATTTGCTGATGGGCGCAAGGCTGCGATCGCTGCCGATAACAGTGAGTTGGTATTTCACATTTCAAGTTTACAACATGTGCCCTATTTTGGGGCACCCACATCGGATAAGGGCAGGGACCCATGTAGCATGTCATGCAAACATGCATGCATGGATTGCATGCCACCAGCGCCATGGAGTTTTGATGCTGCAAAATTAGAGTTTGTGGCTCGACAAAGATGATAATGCTCATTGATTTGAGGATCTTCGATGCATTGATCTCATGTGAACGCTTTAAAGCTTGTTACAGACATACAAGGATGTCGTTGGCAAGGCTACAACCTACCATGGTAGGGACCATGGTTACTGTTGGGTTCAAGCCCTTATTGGTCAGCCCGTGAGAACAAGTCTCAAGGCATGCAGACAGACCATTAGTTAGTTAAGTTTGCATGTGAAAAAAGGTGAGGTAGACATCACCTTCCAAAGGCTATGTAAAGGCTTCCATTAATAAAAAAAGGAGAGTTGTGTGTTATTTTTCCTCTGTGTTGAATCTTTGCTCTCTCTCTCTCTCTCTCTCTCTCTTTCTCGCATCTGCTGCTCAGCACCACACCATGGCTATCCTCCGGCTCCACCCACCATAGCTAGCCAAGGTTACAACAGTTACGTCTCCCACTACACTAAGTACTCGAGCACGACTGCGATTCAACAGGGCATCAACAAGGATCCGACAAGCTTGCCATGCATGCTTCTACATCCTGCCAGACATTGACAGCAGGGCAGGTCAAGCCGTAGGATTAATACGGTATGCTTCTATTTTCCATTTGTTTGGCAAATGTTTCACAACATGCTACATAGTTCTATCATGCAAAAGAGGGGAGTGTACTTTGAGCCCTCCAAGCACGAGCACGGCTTGTGACAGTTACATAAGCCTTCAAATTTTGTTGCATACATTTTTGGCAAGGGCCAATGGTTAGTTGTACATCCGACTCAAGCACGTATTGCGTACAAACAATGTTGATTAGAAGTAAGGCTTCTCCAACGTACCTCGACAGCACACACATATCTGAGGTTACAATTTGATGCCCATGGAATCTCAAGGAGATTGGCACACCCTATGGATCGACTTAATGAAGGGTGCACAGAGCTCGGCATTGCTGACTTCTTGCCCCTGCTTCCACAAGTCGGCAAAGATGCTAGACATACAAAACTAGCCAATTTCAGTTGAAATTGCGTGACAAGGTCAATTTTTTTACATGATCGACAAGGTTGACTCTCTTTGCTATGGCATCTGTCGACAATAGCTTTTGTTGACAATGAGGATAGATGTATTTATGTGAAGCACGGTTTCACTTTAGGCATTTTGTGTGGAGTTTTCCCACGTTTGGACTCTGTTATGAGCATACGAACTTGGGGCATTTCTAATGTACCTATAGGTTATTTCAGAGGGTGTATATGATACACGCGGCAACTCTCTCTCGTGTAGCAGACTGGGCTATGAGCCGTATTGAAACGAGTTTTTCTCCATCAAAATTTCAAGATGACTGGTTACAGCGAGATAACCACGTTAGCCAAATTTTAAATTTGTTTGGTTTCCATGTTTTCATGTTTACTTTGGAACATGTTGTCTGTCGCATAAAGCAAAGTGCTTTGACAATTTCACATGAAGCAAGGCTTCACACGTGTGCCACGATACTTCCTATTGACTTGGCATCAAGGGCATTAGCACGCCAGTTTGGAGAACAGTTACGATTAGAAATTTGCTCCCATTTTATGTGTGGCGACATCACGTTATGATGCATCACTACCAATGCAGACTGTGCAAGGCACTTATGGTTTCGGCTCTCACGCTTGAGGCTGTCATAGTAGCCAAGGGCTTACAATTTTGCATGCAAGGCATGTTGGTTAGGTGGACTGAAATTCACTGCCTCATAGATTACTCTTCCGCTATAACACCAGACACTCTATCAAGGACAAGAAAAGTTCTGGATTGTTTAAACATGCTTTCTGGTTTTGCTGACAATGCACAACCACACTAAAAAAAACCTAAATCTCCGACTCAATTCACAAGCAAAGTGCCATATTTAAGTCTTCATCGTACAGTCACGACCCCTACAAGGTAGGTGCGTATGGATGTGATTTTTGTTACCTCTCTCAATGAGAGCATCATCAAGAGAGATTGTTGCATGTTTATAGAATAAGCTTCACGCTAGGCATAAGATGCATACGAGCATGGGCACCATTTTTACAAGTCATAATAGTTTAGGAAAAGTTCCTCAGCCCCGCATGCTCTCCTTCTCTCTTTTTCTTATTTCTCTCAAAGAATAATGAAAACTTTCTAAGAATCTTTTGAACATGTTTTGTTTGGGAGTAGCCTAAGCCAAGGTGCTCTAACTCTCAGCTAGAAATTGGGCAAGACGCCATCTAAATTAGTATTCATCAGTTCATCGATTGAACACTAATTGCCATAAGGGCTATGAGCCACACACGCTGGCTAAGTCATTGTCAGATCTTGGGTAAGACCTAATTGTTGGCATTCCTTGGGTGATTGTTCTCCAGCTTGAACAGATCTACCCCGTGGACTCCCAATCGATGTTAATGGCCAAGCAAGAGTCTTGCCATTACATATGGGTATTTCGTTAGCACTACATGTTTTGATGCGACGATTGAGCTGAGTGTTTGATAAACTTACACTCGTATAGGCTGATCTATAACACGGCGTATAGATGCAGCAATAATTTCAAACGGCATGGTTGTCCATAAGAACTAGGCATTTCACTTGTGTGGATCTCCCGCTCTCTCTATAGCACTACAAGTGTCTATGAAAGCATAGTTTTGGGGTAAGACCCAATGGGTGATTACTAAATCACCCCATAGGCATTGAGGATCATAGTTTGATCTATTATTGTTATACTTTCAAGGAAAAGTCCGCAATCTACCATGCAGTAGTGGACACATTCAACTTTTCCAGTTGATTCCAATCATTTTTGTACGCGATCGACTATGTTAGTTACCGTTACCTGCTAGTTGAGCAGTTTCTATCAAGGGTCTTGCTAAGGGGTTTGACTACGTAGATTCTAACCAAAGGGTTTGGATTGGCGGGTGAGTGAACATTACGTTCAATCTCCAGGTACGCATCTATTGATTTGGTGTTATTCCATTTTTTAGTATGCTTTGCTTGTTTTTTTCAAGTCGTATAAATACGATTGAAGATTTCAAAGCCATGCCAAGGGCATGTTGGAACAAAGTATTTTGGGCCGTAGTGTCCAATATACATTTTTGCATTATGCTGTTATGAACCCACTTGTAGGGTTCGATTTGGCACATGTTGTCACATGGGATACAACATGGTCTAGGAACGCAAGGAGTTCGGTTTAGCCAGTGTGGAGCAATGGTAATGAGGATCCCTCTCACTCCATTGTTGAGTGTTTCCAGTTACCTCCACACACAAGTATATCTTGTACTTGAAGGATGTCCTTTTTTCAAACATCCTTATTTGAGACATATTCCACATGTGAAGAATATGAGTCTCTGGGACTGACACGGGCGCCTAATTTTCAATGATGTGTTGTGATGAAGTCCCTAGGTGCTGGTCACATCGGTTTGTTAGACCATTTGGAGCACACAATATCAGGAACAATTTCAGTGGCCAAAAATTGTCAGGTACTAAGTACAAACTTGTTGCGATTACAAGTGCTATGAAACCACCATGTAACAGATGGTTGTTTCTACAAATAGCCAAGTATGCTATATTAATGAGAATGTCTCATGGTTGGTACCTAGGTGTGATCGAGTTTTCACATTCTGTTATGGTCCAACTTTCGTTGCAAGGCTTTCACGTACGTACCGTGGAAAGTCTCGTCATGGAATTGCGGTTCGGATATGTTTGTGTTAAATGCATGCACACTAGGTGTTATGGGCCCTAGTGTTTAGCACATATTTATTTGGAGCAGCATGCAAATTCCTGGACTTTACTCTTTTTGCACCCTTTTGCACTGCAAGTGCAATCTCTCTCTTGCAGATTTACTATGAGTTCACACCCGGCCATACACAATGATGGTTTAGTATGGGTGACTGGATGATCTAAACTCTATGAGTTTACTTTGGGGAAAGCACCTCACTCTTATTCTCTGCTATTCATCCTGCATTGGATGGGCAACTTACAAGCATTCTATTTACTACTAAAGGATATGCTAAGTGCATACGTTAGTTAACCACGCTAAAGGATATGCTAAATGCATATGTTAGCAAGAAGCGACACAACCGGATCGATTACCGTTCTGGTTGGGAGTTTGTTTTGCATGATGAAAGGCATGCTGCAACTAGTTTTAGTCTCTACCTATTGTTCTCAGGTTATCAACCTTGATCCATCAGTTTGGATGAGGTTGGTTACTGACAAGAAACAAAAGCAAGTCATGGACTTGGTTGGTCTTGATAACTATATCAACATGTTGCTTTCATGGAAAGTTGAGCAAAGGTCTTATTGCACGTTCCAGTACCTTCAGAAAGTTTGAAACCTGGGAATGCATTTAGACACCTTTTAGTTGTGATAACTCATGTAGCATACTCAAGTGAGTTCTAAATTGAGTTCCACACTATGTTGGTTATGGGTTGGTTAATCAAGACGGTTGCACAGGGACAACAACGTGGAAAAATCAAGATGTTATTCTTGATTTCATTGAACCTCCCACTGAACCGGGTTCCGATCCAATGAACTGTTGGATCCATGAGGGATGCCACGGTGGAAAACATTAGTGTTCTTATAAAGATACCACCACTAGTGTTTTTGAGGAAGAAATGCTTCTCCAAGGGGAGAGTAATGTCATGCCAAGGGTAGGACTACGCAGGCACGGCCCTGGCAATGTGCCAGACTCACATGCAGTAAAGGGGTCTATATATGGAAGAGGGCCAAGGGCCTATATATAGGATGGTTGGGAGGTTATTCGCATGTCTGTCTACCCTGTGGTCACACACACAAAATCCGATGTGCTCCAGTCCGCTATGAATGGAATGCAACCTTTCATTTGAAGAAAATTCATTATTCTACGAGAATATTTGCAAAAACGTTGCTCATCGCGGGAGATTCTCTTGATAAAAAATCAGAAGCTGGGATTTGACCTTTAATTAAGTTCCATTTTGGTGCAATTGTTGTCAGTGAGATCTCGTTGTTCCCTATCCATCTACGTAAGTCCAATAATCCAAATCTCTAAGTTTTCATTCCAGCTTGTTGCAATTGACCTTTGAAGTTTGATTCTCAGTTGCTTTTGTGTGGCGCTCTTCTGCATCTCAAATCGTATGAAATGCAAGGATTAGCGGGATAGCATTTTATAATATCCCATGATAGAATGGGAAAAGATTTCCCAAAGAGATGTTTTTTTACCATCATTCCTATCGTAGCATTTACTTGTTGGCTTCTCTGTCAGTTGGCAAGTTGGTATCCCTAGTACAAGGCCTTGTAGCTGCAAAGGTGGACTGAAAGAAACTCCTTCCCATAATTGCAAATTGGCAAGTTGGCATCCCTAGTACAAGGCCTTGTAGCTGCAAAGGTGGACTGAAAGAAACTCCTTCCCATAATTGCAAATGCTAATAGCAGATTTTAAGTTTTGTTGTCCTCGCTTTAGAGCGTTGTACCTAGTAGTTAGTCTTATGATGTTAGTTACCTTGTCTTTTACTAAGTTATTGCACTCAATAACATTTCAACCTTGCTAAAGCTAAAGCAGCCTTTTATTCATTGCATCTAGCAAAAGCAAAAGCAGAAGCAGAAGCAGAAGCAAAAGAAAAAGTTGAATTAATCAACAATTTTTTACATCTTTTCTGTTGTTTCTATTAAAGATAAAATTCATAGAACGTGAGGATCAATTGTACAGTAATGTCTAAAGGTAGGATTGAGAAGGCTAGTAAAGGTGTTTCAAATCACTCAAATCCCCTTGGCTCCTAATCAAACGTTACCTACGCTTAGTGATAGGCGACATGCGTATTGATGTACAACTTATGTGACTTTGGATTTCATAAAGATGGATCCTATTTGTTCTATTTGACTTATGTGAATAGTTTGGCTGAATAAGTGCTCCTTGAGCATGCGAGGCACATGGCTCTTTCACTGTTAAGGTCCCATTTGCATATTGTCTTTTCTGAGTTATTTTTGTAGTAACGATTATTTTTATTGCATTGGCAATGAATTTTATTTTTCAAGAATCACTTTTTCTTTTTTCAATTTCTTGTATATTTTGCTTTTCTTGTTGAAATCTTGCTTGATTGAGCCATTATCCTTTTGATTGCTGAGGGTTTGCATCATCTACTATGCGTGCTTTGCTTCTTTAATTCATAGCCAATGCCTGCTACAAGAATGAACAACCATCATCCCTCTTCCCTTTGGTTGAGTGGCTAAAGCCCCTAGCACAACATTTGTTGGCACTTACTAGATAAAGGTTACATGTAAAAAATAGCTTAATGGTAGAGTATAGCCTTGCCAAGTCTGGAGTTGAGGGTTCAAGTCCCTTTTTTTGCTTGCAAAATTTCTATGTTCTGCACTATAGATTGTCCTACATGGCTATCCTCAATACTAAAGATAGAGCAAGTATGTTAGATTTTGTATTATCTATACCTAGACATGGTTCTGTAGAATCTCAGGGTTACGTAATAATAACTATACTTTATCAGTGGGTTGGGATTACAGACAGAGAGATCTCTTTTGTTTACCTTGGCTTGACATTAACATAGTAAACATTGCTACGGACACATCGATCTTTACAACCAAACTGTGCTTGTTATGAATGATCATGAACTCATCTAGAAGGTGTTTAATCACTTCATTAAAAATGTGTGTGCCTGTTGTAATCATTAGTCCATTGAAGCATAGAGATGAATCGACACTATGCCATGTACCTAAATCTTCTATAGAATGTAGTTCTCAATCTATTGTAGGTCTAGCCAAATCTATGATGGCTTAGACCGTTTCAAAATTTGTTGACATCATACACTTCTCACTATTCAAGTAAATTCCATATAGGCATCATTTCTCAAAGAATTTTTCAGATGATCAAAGTGATCCCCTTGCAAAGAAGAATGTACACAAACATCCTATATATAAATTTCTTAGGTGTCCTTTGAAAGCATGACTCATGATTCTTTGGAAAGTAGTCTTGGTCAACCTGAAGGGCATGCCTCAATAAGAAAAAATGTTCCATTCAATAGCAAAAACTATTTTGTATTGATCTTTAGGGTGTGTAGCTGATTGGTTATGCCCCAAATCGTAAAAATGGTTATACGCTTCTTTGCCTAGTACTCTTTCCAAAAAAAGTTATGTGATTGGAAGAGTATAATTATCCCTAATATTAGTTGTATTTACATTTCTGAGATTTGTGCAAACTTGAGGTTTGCCATTTCAGGAATAGCCTTTTGTAACAATCCTTCTCTTTTGAAATGTATAATTTCTATAATAAGATGGTACACTTGTATCACTTGATGTATCTTTGTATGATTCCAATTCTAATGTATACAGACCTCTTTCAAGGTCTTTTTCAACTCCCTATACTTTAGTCTTCGTTAAATTTTGAAAATTTAGGTTTACTTTCAACCTTAGTTGCCCTCTTAGTTTTTTTTTAATACTTTTCTTTCTTGTTTGATTTCTTACAAGGTTTTCTCAGTTGTGATAAATAACACCCCGCTATTTTGTCCTTAACCCAATCCTCTATTCTTACCAACATCAAGTAACGTGTTTTGCCCCTCATAGTAGGCATTGAATGTGTTCTTGTTTATTTAACCTTTTGTTTCTTTTTGTAGTGTTTTTGTCAACTACATCATCTGTTTGGAAAGTCAAAAATCTTTTCTTCCCCATTCCTTGCCAACAAGGGCACTCTCAGTTGCTCTTTTTCTTAATTTAAGCCACTAGAAGTGATTGGATACTACCTTGTCTACAATATTATAAAAGTTAACTTCAGATTGTTGTTCCTTCTAAGACAATTCATTGATGGAGATTCTTGTATCTTAGATATTGATATCATGTTCATTGTTAGTTAGTTGGGATATCACTCGCTATGGACACCATGTGAATTGGGATGATATCATAACCCTCTTTGTTGCAAAATCTAGTGGGTGTGGATTTATCTACACATGTATCCATTGCTGCTAAAATATAAGTCAATTCAAATGGCTCAAATAGTGCTCAAGGAATGACTCTAGAATGTAATCTTTATGCTTGACTTCCCAATCCAAGATACAATCTTCTCTCATTAAACTACTATGTTATGAAGTACTACACATCCAAAGTGGTGGTTTGCATTCAATCATGATAATAACTTAATATTTTCTCTGGATACCAAATCAAATTCCTAAATAGGAGTCTTTGACACATCCTTGTTAGAATGATCTTCTAAATTTAATCTTGTGATTGATCCTACTTGTCGGAGGTATATACCCAATCTTAAATCATTTGCAATTATATCCCCAATCTTAAATCATTTGCAATTGTCTCATGAATGGTCTTCCTAATTGTATATACAATTATATCCCCAATCTTAAATCATTTGCAATTGTCTCATGAATGGTCTTCCTAATTTGACATCACAGCCAAATTTTCAAAATCCACTATTGCAAAAGTGCGCTGGTAGTCAATGCCACACAAATTGACCATAACACCTTTAAGCAACCCCAATGGTCTTTCCACATGTCCATCTGCAAATTGAAACTTCATAATGGTATTTCTAATAGAAATTATACCCCAAGAATGCCATTAAAGTATAGAAAGATCTCAAGCTAAGCTTCAATGGCAAGAATTGCTAAAAAATTGGATAAAGGGAAACAATCATCTCAAAATAAAAGAAGCCAAAAAAGAAAACCATCATGGAGGAAAAGGAAACAAGACTCTTGAAACTTACCCAAGTCAAGAACTTTTAGACATGCAAAAGAAAGGTACCCCTACATTAGTTGAAACTAAACCAATACATTAGACACTAGTGAAAAAGTGGATGGAGTAAAAGATAAAGGACCTGAGCTTAAGAGAGAACCAACTCTTATTATGCTAGATATAGATGATGGTTTAGAAAAAAATCCACGTGTACTAGAAGACTAGCCTAATCATCTATGGGATAATGTAAGAGAGGCAAATGATGGTAGTAAGACTCTAGGATCTACACCATTTGAAGAGTTGTGTTTAGAACATCTACCCATGGAAGTGGACATGCAATATGCGTTTGAAAACATTAGGGACCAAAAGAAAATATTCTTAAAACCCTACCATAATACTTGGGTTGAAGAAAATTCTTGTGTAGAAGACAATAAAAGTGAAGAAATCCAAGGAGACTTTGTATATTAAAAACTTGCATTTAAAAATGTTTGCTGAAATAAAATGTACATCAACTTGGGGAGAACCGTCAAACCTTCAACCTAACCTATGGAGTGGCTTTCATAAAAGTCTAGAGAAATTGGGAATCAAGTGTCTAACTTAAGAACATGTTGAGTAACTAAAACAAGAATAGTCTCCAAGAAAAATTGGAGAAGCTGTTCTAGTGAACAAGGTAGGGGACTATTGTGAAGGTGAAGAGGGAAACACCACCCTATGTGTGGAGTATACTTGGGAAAAATCCATGCCTATACTAGACAGTGGGGTTGGAATTACCATTGCCACCAAGGAAGTGTAGAAATCAATTCATCAATTATTTCACTATCTGATGAACTAATGGAGTCACTCCCATTAGGAAGAGAATGGGCTCTAGGAGGGTCTCTTTATTTTTCGGTAATTTGAGTCAAACATCTAGTATTAAGAAAGCAATGAAAGGATTACTTGATTCAAATAGAAAAAACACCTACTTTAATTGAGTTCAATTTTTTTCCCCAAAAATAAAATTTAAAACCTAACATGTAAGACCATATCATATAGCATATTTATGGAAAGAGCTCCACATGTAGATTGCAGATCTATAATATTTGATCAAATTGGAGATCATATGTAGGAGTTATGGAAGATCAAAAATCATAAAAATTTTCACCTCATTTTTGGGGGGAAAGTCCATCCTTTGACCACTCTTACACTTCTCTTACACACCCACCATTCTTGCACACATGACATGCACCTATTTGTCAAAATGTTAATTAACTCAATAATCTCATAGAAAATAAAGAGGCCCTTATAAATCCTACCCTCTTCCTAATGCCAACAGTATAACCCTTATTATTTGGGTATTTAGGACATTTATCTAGAAAGTGTCCATCCTTCTTGCAAAAATCATAGCAATAGACTTTTGGTGGCAGTAAGTTTTATCAAAATGAGGATATCTATTCTTCCAATGGTCATCCATTACACAGTTATGACAATTGGCAGTCCCAAGCCTCTACCTAGGCTATGGTTGTTGCCTTACCATTGGTTGTTAAGCCCCCTGATTTGCAATGAAATACACTAGGGTAGCCTTTGGCTATGCATAATAGAAAGGCTTCATAATTGGTGCCTCTGGTTGCACATATCATCACTCTTCCATTGACATAGATGAACTACCCTCTTCATACGGTGAAAAGAAAAGCTTTTGGAGAAGAAAATCTTGGAGCTTGGCTATGGTGGCTCTGTCCTTCTTCTAATTTTGTACTAATTTCTTTACTATATAATAACTATATTTATGTGTATGGTGCTTGCATTACTCTATGCATGAGCATGCCCACTCTCTCTTCTATGCATTCCATGGTCATCCTTTCCAAGCATGTGTATGCATGTGAGAAAATAGATGTGTGTATATTGTGAGACCATGGATTTGCATGCTGCTTAGTTACCTCCATGTGTGTCTATGCTTGATGAAAGATGTGTCTATAGTAGGAATGGTAGGAGAATGCATATGCATGTGTGTGTGTGTGTGTGTGTGTGTGTGTGTGTGTGGGTGGGTGGTTGAGAGTGGTAAAAGAGAAGAGGCAAGATATTGACTCTTCCATGGCTTCACTCTTTGAGATTCTACTCTTCCCTTAGATTCACTTCTCTATCACCAATGGATGGAAGCAAGGGAAGGTGATACACATTTTTTCTTTTTAAGTACAAAGGTATAGGGAGTGGCTTGGTGGCAAGAATCTCACCTTGTATGACTTCACCCAAGATCTAATAGATCTGGTTTAGGATTTTTTTGATTTTTAATTAAAAAACCACTCAATACTTGGACACCTATTATTGTTGCATGAGTTCATCGTGTTGTCTTCATGCATGTCGCACAATAGTAGGCAGGCAAGTTGCACCTCGACATTCAACGAGGGAGAAAATACCAAAAAATCTCCAAAAAGGGGCTTTAGTCAAATGATGCCAAATCACTCAATTTGGCTAAAGCCTTTTTCTCAGATTTTTTTTGTATTTTCTCCCACTCTAGGTGTTAGAAGGAGACAAGTAGCCATCCATTTTTCAAGTTTTTGGGTGTTCAAAATGCATTAGCAGTGTTAAAAACTTCAAATTGTATCACTACTTGATAGTTTCATGAATTTTTTCATTTCATTGTTGATGACAAAAGATACATTGAATGAGCAACACCTACCTCATAAAAAAGACACTTGCATTGCATGAAAAGGTGATCGTTTTCAAAGATCGATGTACGAGTGGGTGGAATCTTTTTTATATTTTTGGTAATATCAACCTATTTATCTATATAATGTTGACCCTTCTCTCATTGGAGGAGCTCTTTTTTCTCTCTGTTCTAAAAGGCCCTCCAAAATACCTCCAAAATGTCCTTATGCATCTTTGCATACATAGTGAAATATCTGATTTTAGCTGTAAGAAAAATTTGTCAGTAGACAATCCTTGTCTTGTGAAACTATGTTAGAACAAGTAGGCAAGTTTTTCTTGAAACCATCACCGGTTCTTGGCTCATATAATACAAAGGAAGTATTTTTGATACTAGGATTCCATGTTAAATGTGGTGAATCCTTTTGTGCTCCTCATTATGTAGGTATATACATGTTAGCATGCCAGTCATCACTACCATCCACTTTGTTTTGCATATTGGGTGGGGACGGAGTTGATGTGCGCTTTTGATGGATGTGGTAAGACCATGTCAAAATAAGCCCGATTGCTACATGTCCACATAAGTGTGTCATCAATGCTAAGATCATACTTCTTTCATGCACTATAAGAGAAAAATCCCAAAACCACTAGCATTGCCATGGATCAACACAAGAAAATAGAAAGAGAAAATATTGCGTGTGTGACAGTAACAACGGCAAAAGACGCGGTGGTTAACAACAATATACGTGGTAATAGCAACAGTAACATAGCCACAATTATTACCAAAAATGTTACTGCACATATTACCTCGCATTTTATTGCGCATATTACCTCGCATATTACCGCGCATATTACCGCCATACGAATTTAAAAAAATAAAGATTCTCATTTGGTCCATCCAATCTGGATGGCCCAGATGAGCTTTATTGTTGACCTGCATAAAATTATCTAGTCTATGACTGTCTTCTTCAAGCACATAGTTCACATCATCAAATATTGGTCACTTCTTCTTAATACTCTTCTCTCACAAGGGAGCTCTATTTATTTTAGGGGGTTGTATACTCATCTTTGACATTGAAGAGTGAGTCAAATCAACTAGTGATTTAGAAGCTGATGTAGTTGATGATTTACGTAAGAACCTTTGTGCATGATTATAATTCTAGCACTAGGAGCACACCCGTAAACTTTAAGATAAGCATCGTATATGAAACTTTGTAGCATTGCCATTGTCATTTCCATGTTTGTACAGGCGTCCATTTGGCATTCTCAATGATTATGCATTTAGCTCATTATAGGTAGATATATGCATTTAGCTCATTATAGGTAGATATATATAGTCAATTAGATTAAATTATCATCCACGAAGAAGGTCATATATGACCTATGGGACCGAAAACAAAACATTACAACGTTCCTTCTGAATAAAGGGTTTGTTGAATCTCGGGGGCTCCACCTAAAAATATGTAAGTGTAGCACGCGAGTTCACCCAAAGGGGTCTTTAATATACCCAAGAGGTATAGAATTCCATGTACAAGAGGGGTTTAAAAATGGGAAAAAATTGAAAAAAAGTTACAGGTTTATGAAGGAAGATGGGTCGTTTAATTCATAATGAAGTATGTGTATATAGGAGTTTTAAAAATATTTATTGAACACACGTGCTATAGGTATTTTTGAAAGGTGAACCCCCCTCGGGTGTTGCATAAATCTCAATTAAGGAGTAAGGGTGTAGCGAGGTGGGATAAAGGGAAGATAAGATGAAATGAACAAAATCTAAGAAGGGGTAGTGAGGGGGGAGCCGGTTTAGGAGTTCAAAACTTATGGATAATGGCTTTACCTTATTGATAAATTGACATTCCCCTATTGTGTGCGCTTTTCACATCTTTTGGAGTTCTTCCTTCTTGTGTTTGAGTTAGGTGGGTGTTAGATCTTTTGTAGACCAAAATTTGGTGTCCTTGAGAAGCCTCAATGGCTCAGGGAGTTTGATTTGATCTGCCTTGGTCTTGAAAGTGTGAATTGCATGGTTGGTGTGATATTCTTGTGTAAGAGAGGTGATTATGGCTGATCCCATTGTACCATGTGGGCTGCTATTTGGATGTGAGCAAAGGAATTGTGGAACATTGAAGGTGGTATCCTCTTGGCATTTTCATTCACGTAGCATGGAAACTACACGATCTTCACCGAAGATGATATCTTGCACTTAAGTTTTGACCTCTTTTGTGAAGGTGGTATCTACTTCCACCTTTGTCTTATTGACCTTGAGGCCCCCCTTCCCTTTCCAGTCACAAAAGATGATATCCTACACTTGGATTTTGACCTCCTTTGTGAAGGTAGTCTGTACTTCCACCTTTGTGTTATTGAGCTTGATTTTTATATGTTCCATCTCTTCCTTTTTGTGACTTCTCTATATTGCACTTGGATCCCGATGCCATGGCAAATGTTTGCACAATCTCTAGAGCTCTCCGGACAACTTGAGGGCATGCCTTCAAGAATAGGAGCGAATCATCTGCGAACATTTTGGCCAGTAGAAGCTGGTCGTTGCCCGATATTTCCAGACCTTGAATCTCTCCCCGCCTAGCACTGGCTTTGAGCATCGTAATGAGAGGATGCGACCCGATGGCAAAAAGCAAGGGGTCCAGGGGACATCCTTGCTTAATAAACCTTTTAACCTCAAAAGAGCTCACAATTCTGTCATTAAATAGGAGCTCTGAATGGCTGCTCCAGTGTGGTGAGTCGAGCCTCAATGGAAACAAGTCTATGATTCAGCTCCTCATTCTCCTTGCGAAGCTTCTCGACTTCATTTTGAAGAGCTGTGTGTTATGCTGTTTGTCTTTGGGGGTGTTTCCATGACCCCGAAGAATGTAGACTTGCCTTGAGGAGGCTCGAGTGGCCATGATAAGCACAAGCTCCCTATGAAGAGACTCAAAGAATCACTGCTAGAGAGTCACATGCATCTCTAATAGAGTCAAAGCTGGTGCTCAAGACGAATTTGAGAGTTGAGAACAGTTCGGGCAGAGTCGAGGTTGTGCTAGTCCGACAAAGTTAGGGTTGTGGGCAGCTTCAACAAAGCCAAAATCGTGTAAATGGGTAGACATGTGGGCAAGGTAGTGTTGGTTGTGAGGGCAAGGTTGTGTTAACGCTCGCCACAAGGTATCCCCTTGCTCACGGGGAGGCTGAGGATGACGCAAGAAAGATAAGTCTGGGGTTGCAATGTTGCAGAGAGAAAGAGAGAGGATGTAGAGAGAGATAGATAGAATATTATTAGCCTCTCTATCTACTGTATCCACATCTCCCTTTACAACCTAATCTCTTCCTAAATCCTTACCTTATATGTCTACTCTCTACTTTATCTCTATCTATATCCTCTCTCTACCCAATAAACATAGAGAGAGATAAATCTCTACGCTCTCCCTACTCTATCTATCTCTACACTCTATGTATCCTCCCTCTCTCTATCTACACTCTCTATGTATCCTCCCTCTCTACCTAAACTCAACACCATCTCTATCTACTCTATCCACACCTATTTGTTCTCTTTCTAAATCCTAATCGTATCTATCTACTTCATACCTAATCTCTATATCTACCCTCAGAATCTCTATCCTCTAAACATAGAGAAAGTGCTAAATAGAGGTAAATCTCTACACTCTCTCTAGCCCCTATATCTATCTCTACACTCTACATATCCTTCATCTCTCTATCTATGCCCTATCTACTCCCCCTATCTACATACTAACCTCTCTCTACTCTCCCTCTACATCCTAACCTCTATCCACCTCTCTCTCTCTCTCTCTCTCTATCCCTAATCTCTATCTCTACGTACTCCCTACCTAATCTACTTAATCTCTACACCCTCTCTATCTACTTTATCCACACCCTAATCTCTGTCTCTACGTACTCCCTACCTAATCTACTTAATCTCTACACCCTCTCTATCTACTCTATCCACACCCTAATCTTTTTCTAAATCCTAATGTTATCGAATCTCTATATCTACCCTCTCTCTACTCTCTCTATTCTCTAATCTTGACTCTCTCTATTGCTACTCTCTACGTATTCTCCCTCTCTACCTAATCTACATAATCTTTACCCCCCCTCTATCTACTCTATGTACACCTCTCTACACTCTAATCTCTTTATAAATCTTAACCTTATCTATCTACTCTCCACCTAATCTCTATCTCTACCTTCTCTCTACTCTCTCTATCCCCTAATCTTGACTCTTTTTCCACGTAATCTCTATCTCTATACCCTTTATCTACTCTCTCTCTCTCTCTCTCTCTCTCTCTCTCTCTCCCTCCCTCTCTACACACTTTCTCTACACCCTCTATCCTTGTTTCTCTATCTAATATAATAATCTCTCTCTATCTCCACTCTCTCTACACGCTCTACCCCTCTTTTCCTCTCTCTAATATTTCTTCTTCTTCTCTCTCTCTCTCTCTCTCTCTCTCTCTCTCTCTCTCATCCAGTCTACACTATTTTAACACTTCTCCTCCCTCTAATCGCTCTTCTCTCATCTCTTTCCTCCTCCCTCTATCGCTCTTCTCCCATCTCTTTTCTTCTCTCTCTCTCTCTCTCTCTCTCTCTCTCTCTCTCTCTCTCCCCATACCTAATGTTTAAATTCTCTCTCTTTTTGTCTCTCTATTTTTCTTTCTCTAATTTAACATACACATCTTTCACATCAATGCACTTTAAGTTAACACTAATTTAACATTAAACACACAAGAAGTTTAATGTGTAAGTGTGATGTTTAATTTGAATTTTTCTCTCTCTTCTTAAAAATCTATTTAACATTAATAATGACATCTATGTTAGTCTCTACTTTAACATTAACCATTCAATTTACGCTAATCTCTCTTTCTCTTTCTCTTTTTCTCTCTCGATCATTACACACCAAGAAAGCAAGCAAGTATCTAAGAACTAATCACACGCCTACAACAAACAATCAAACAAGCAAAGTGAGGTCAACCAAACAAGCAAGAAGCACCTACACCAAACATGAAAGAGGTACAAAATCTTTGAATCTAATTTTTTTAATGCGTGTGTGTTTAAGACAATGGGGGGGGGGGGGAGATTTTGCAGAAGCTTATCTCTTGTGTTCCTCTAGCATTCGAGTCTTCTTGCGTTCCTCTTGTGTAGAGTTATCTTGTGGTCCGCCCTCTCCTCTCCAACGATTGTTGAGTAATGGAGCACTTCACCAAAGATTGATTGTGCATGTGCATGTGTGTGTGTGTGTGTGTGTGTGAAGGAGAGAAAGTAAGAGAGAGAGAGAGAGAGAGAGAGAGAGAGAGAGGTGTGAGCTTTGAGAGGGAGAGAATATGGCTGCAGATGCGATGGCGGTAGGACTAGAAGAGCAAGGTATGCTGCAAAAGAAGCGGCATACCACGCTCTCTTTCTTGTTGAAATTTACAAGGTAATATGCGCGGTAATATACATGGTAATATGCGAGGTAATATTTGCGATAATACACACAATAATACTTAATTTATAAGATAAATCCTTCCCGTTAACCTCTCTCCCCTTTGGGCACCCCATTTTGCGGTAATATGCACGGTAATATTTGCGATAATACACGCAATAATACTTAATTTATAAAATAAATCCTTCCCACTTACCTCTCTCCCCTTTGGGCACCCCATTTTGCTCTCTCTCTCTCTCTCTCTCTCTCTCTCTCTACAAAATGTGGTAAATGCTTTGCAAGTTTTATAGTGATGCATGTGTATGCTATGTGTAGAAATTGTTGAATAGAACAATAGTGATAGTGCTTAGCTCACTATCAATGCGTATGGGCCTACTATCTCATCAATTTGATGAGAATAGAATTGTCAAGTTTGAAGCCAAAGAACTGTATCATATCAAAAAATCCATGAGTCTCATCGAAGTTATAAGTGACAATATTAACAGAGAGGATTATACTCCTGTTAGAGTTTTAAGGCTTTGTTAGCCATTAGAAAATAGTATGAATGCCGTTCATAGTCAGTCGTAGAATTTTTCATGCTTTAACCAGTTTCTATGGATAGTCCTCAAGTGAATCGTCCATCCACGAGTAGTTTGTTTTTATGTAGAATGTTCCTGAAATCATAAGAATTGAAATAATTACACAACAGTATGTAATTTTGGATTAATTTGCAACCTAAAACCAACAGAGTTAAAGACTACAATAGCTGTGAGCAGGAATCCGATCTATAGACAAGGAAAGACCACCTAACACCTGTCAACCTAGCAAGGAATTATAGAGTGGGTCCATCAAAGCCTATAAACAAAATTCTCCAAAGACAGCATCTTGATTTCTCAACTTTCTAGGAGAACATTGTGTTTAGGACGTGTGTGTTGGTGTTTTTAGACTTAGACTTATACAAAAAGAACATGATAGTTCAAAAGATAGGTAGCTTTAGACAAAGGACAAAAGATAGGTAGCTTTAGACAAGGACAATGATTAGCACAAAAACAACTTAGTCTTTGATTCATTTTTGTGCATCATAATAAGAATGAGGTATCATTCGAGTGTTTTGTATATAAGATATAATCAAGAACAACTTATTTTGAAAAAAAAGAGGTTCGGTAGTGATGGATAGCAGCTAGGCCAAAAAGATCCTAAGTAAAGATAGGGTCCTCACCTGCATCCATATAAACAAGACAATAGATTTGTTAGCTTTGAATATGTATTACAAGTGACAACAAACCTATCAGTTGTTATCCATGTTGAACTTGAAATATGAGATCCCCAACCCGCTAACACCCAAAATTGGGATGGGGTCCTAGACAGGTCTCCAGGCCTATTAAAGTTCAAAATCTCTAAGTAAGAAGGGTCCAAGGAATAGACCTTTACCATTGACAATGGCTTGGGTCTATAGCCCTAGAAGAAGACCTAGTCCTATCTCACAGCAAAAACGCGACAACATCTTAAAAATCCAAAACTGTTTTCAGCCCTATAACTTCCACAATCTATGCTAAGGTATTCTCAACCAACACTTTTTTGCTCCTAAGAGATGTGAGGGCACAAGCTGCTGGTGAAATCCTCTTCTAATTGGAGAAGTATTCTAAATGTTTTTAGTATGCAAGAATGGATAGTTACCTGACTAATCAGGTCTACCCGTCCATATTTGACAACCTTAGTCAATCCCCACTTACCACCCCACACTCACACATGATTCTTTTTTTTTTCTAATTACTATTACATTAGTTTAAAAATTAGAATAATAATTTCTTTTAACTTTTCTTCACAGGGATTTCTTTAATCAAGTATCAAAAACAACATTAAAAAGCATTCTTTTAGCAAAGAGACATCTTTAACACTAGGTTGGTAACCTAACAGAACATAAAAGTGTCCTTTCAGGGTTTTGAAAAAAACCTCCAAAACCATATTAGATCCACTCATTTTGTAAAATCCTTTCATGACGTTATAGTTCAAGGCCTACTACACATGTAAAACATAAGAAACTTGTAAAATTACTCATCTTTTGGTCACACCAAGCCTCCAAAGTTGATGGACCAGTACATTTTCATCAAAACAATCATTTCTTACGTTTTGTTGCATAAAAATAAGATTAGGGATTTTTGTAGTACTTGAGATAAATTCCCTAGTTAACTTCAATGGGTTGGTGATTAGAACATATGATTGCTTCTCACTCACTATTTTTTGTTTTGCCAAAAGAAATAGGTACAAAAAAGTTTAATTTTTACCATTCTGCAAACCTATCATCAAAGTTTCTATAGCCACGCTCAATACAAATAATATATGCATGTTTTCTTAGTTCTCTATTGTCCTTTAGGTTCATAAGGAGCCATGGAGCATGTCAAAAGAATAATACATCTCTTACCAAGGGGAATCTTGGAGACAAAGATGAAGTGCTAAATACAGCAAATATGAAAAAAATGGGTTCAACATTATGAGTTGTAGAATCCCATAGAAACTATTCAATATCTAGCCAAATTTGATCCTTATGATTATATATGGTTACTACCTACAAAATGCATGTATTTGTCACAAGAAATGAGCAATATTGAAAAAGCTATACTTGATGTACTAGAATGTTTTGTTTTCTTCTATAATTGAAAAAATCAACCATCGTCGTCTACTATGCAAAATAGGGTATTAGGTGCCCCAAAACTCAAGGAATACTAGCTTTATGTTACAATATGCGACATAGGAAATAAAAACTGCATTTGGATATCATGAAAACCACCAAAAAAATCATAGAAGAGCTAAAATTGGCTAAAAAACAGGATTTGACAATTTTTGTAATTTGGTCATAACTTACAACTTTAACATTTATTTCTCCCTAGAAGCATCAGGACATGTTGAGGACTACTAAAGATAGTTCTCTAGCATTATAGACCGCACAAACATGAATTATAGCGTGGTATAGTTGCAAAAAGTTGAAAAAAGCCAAAAACAGGACCCGTTTTTTCACACAGTTTAGGTTGTGAAATGTTGTGCAATGACAAGGTTAAAGATGGAATTGATATTCCAAAAAAAATGTCGAGTTTTTTTCAGCTCATGAGACAACTTTCTAGACAGATAGCACCTCAAAATCCATTTTGAAACTCTTGACATAATTCAAGGAAAATGGTCACTTAACAGGACATAAAAGTGTCCCAGGACATAAAAGCGTCCCATTACCAACCTAGTGTTAAATTTAAGACATGGTACTGTCAATAAAAAAAATTGACCATAATATCTATGACCAGTACTCTTCTTGTTTCAAGACCACCTAATGGTGAAAAAACGGCACCCATTCCTTATTCATAATCCAGGGTGGAAACCGATCACCCAAAGTTCGTGGTCCCCATACACCAAACCAGTTTCCCATACAACCGAGTGGCTCCCCTAGGATAAAAAACAATATCCTAACTTATGTAGAAACATCAAGACACGGAGTAGAAACTCAATGTTCATGGGGGTGACCGACTTATCCATGGCTGAAAAGCCATCATTATTCATCAATTTATACCAAGGAGTCGGAGGTGTCTTGAGACAAGATGTCTTAAGGATGATCAATCATATCTTTCCTAATTCAACTAGCCTTAATCCAAACAATTCTTTCCTAATGAATTAACAAATGAAAGTTGGTTACTTGGAAGATGCCTTCCATTTTCAGCCAGTTTTCACTTTTCTAATTCTTTACATCCTCTTTTACGTATGCAATGCTAATGCTTAAAGAAGAACTTGAATTATTCAAACTTAAATTATAGAGAAGACCCACCTAGGACTGGTCAAGCATTTGTTGCAGTGCCGAGGCCTAAACGCTCTCATCAGTAGGCCTACTACTAGGCCGAGCCTTGTCATAGTGCGACGCTCTAGCTCTTTTAGGAACACTACCCTCATCATCAGCTTGATGATCGGCTCGGGTCCTTTTTGGTGCCATGAGTTCTTATTCATTGATAATCAGCTAGAGTTTTACTCTCTAGTGATTTTTGAGTAGAGTTTCTCTCTATGTGAGAAAGAAATGGCAAGGTCTCTGAGTTTGAGTGAAATTGTGAAGCAAGGGGATCCTATTTATAGGTTTTTGGCACTCACAAGTTGGAAATGGAAGTAGCTTGCATCCCAAGGTATCCCTACAACTCTCCTAGCATCCCCTACTGCTATTGCTATCCCTGGTAGGTTAGTGATGACCCCTCCGAGCACCTGCCAGCTTTAAAATTCAAATCTGCTAAATTTTGATCTATTTTTTTGCTTAATTGGTAAATATATGGTAAATATTTGGGAGACTAAGGTAAAGTCTTTGGCTTTGATGATTATTCAAAACCATCCAATTATTTTTATAATTTAAAGTGGCAGTGAATCTTTCACAGAGGATAGCGGTGTCAGTTTTTACCCGAATTCAGTTCTGAAAGTTCCTAGCTATAGGTTTGTTGTGATTAAGATTTTAAAAATAACAATTTTAATTGCTTTCAAGATAATTTTTTACCTCTTTGTATACCCAATGCTTTCTCCTAAAGCTTAGAGTTCATTTTCTTGCAGCTAGAAAGGTGGAGACCTTATAATCACCCCAACTTAAGAATTTGAGATGCCCTCATCTCAACCAAAATGGGGAAAGTCTATGAGAAAAGAGGTTTCATCTTCTTAAATGGCATCTTTGGTGGGATAATCTTCCACTTTACCAAGTGTTATTGATTACTCTAAGAGTTCTTTCTAGTTTCGAGGATACAATCTGGTTGGAGTTTCCACAATTCCTTACTAATTACTTGCTACTCAATTCCCAAGAAACTTTCAGTGTTGAGCCCATCTTAAAAACCTTTACAAACCAATTATATCATCTCAAAAACTAGGTTAAATCCATTCTATAGAAGATCCATATATCCACCTTGTCAACATGACCGCACTCGGTCTACTGACCATTCAGAGCAATCAAAGTTCGACAAGTATTGTGTATTCCAGCTTTGCCAAGCTAAACGCACTCAACGTGTTCTTTCCATTCTAAGAAATCTGCATTTGGCACAAGCTTCCACCATTGCACGAGAGGTACTCCTTCTTTGCTCTAACTTGGTTGACCAAAAATATGTAAAGGGTTTTAAGAGGTATCATACCAAGAGTTCTTTTGGCTTCCTATTAGTCTCTGAGTTGAAGGAAAGCCTCTCTGCGCTCCCGCATCCGATTGGAGCTTCCCTGGAGTCTCTCTAGCTGTCCTCTGAGAGTAAGGATCAGCTCTAGCCAAAGATCACGAATAGTCTCTGCTGGTGGTGCAGGGCAAGCCTCAAAGATGCCGAAGCACCGGGCCCGCTAGATGAAGCAGAGTGTCAGGCCACTAATGAGCTCCCAGCACTCCTCTCTCTCACTGCATCACTCTTGTGGAGTGAGCTCTATGGTAGGCTGGAGTGTAGGTCGACCCCCCTGCATCACTATCATCCTGCTGGTGGAAGATAGAAGTGGCAAGCTCGTGAGAGTGGACCAAGCAGCTACCCCCCAAGTGTACTGCCGAGCTGTGGAAAGAGCTGTCATTTTTCAAGGAAGGCTATCTTGTGCACAAGGAATGTGAGTTGGTTTTGGATAACTATCTCATTCCTAAGATTTAAATTCTACCTTTCTATCAAGAACCTCTTTTGTCATTTTCTAGATCTTTCCTTAATTTCTTGATTGAATGCTAACTTAACTTTATATTCCTTAAGTAATTTGGAAAAGGATTTATAGTGGATTACAAAGTTTCTTATTGTTGTTAAGCTCTAGGATTGCTAATTGTGGCCAAGCGAGTGGCTCTTTTATATTCCTCATTCATTACGGTTGGTTCTCCCATGATTTCATAATCTCTGGCTCCTCTTGCTCCTTCTCTACCTCGTCCCCCATTTCTACGTCCTCTTAGATTGTCTCCTTGATTTTGAGGAATGGCTCTAGTAGTAGTTAAAGGGTTTTGCTCTTCTGGACGATTATTTCTATATTGCCCCATTTGATTGCATCCATAGAACTTAACGTTTGGGAATGTATGCTCCAAGTTCATTGCTGCAGCTACTCCACGTTGTTGATATCCTTGGTTGAAAGTTCCCCTGACTCTTCTCGTAAAGTTATTAAATCGATTATAGTTTCTTGTAGAGATGGTTCCTTCAACTGCAAGAGGCTTGGTCCTGAGAAAGGCATCCTGAATTGCTTCAAGACATGTACTCTGGGTTTGTTGAGGCCTTAACAGAATCGAGCAATTTGTCACTCCATGGTCATCTGGGGAGCATAGCATTGTAAAGACACAAAGTTGGTGTCGTACTCCTCTAGTGAAAGTCCTGATGTGCAGGGGGAAGATAGCATTCTTTGATTGCCTGCTTCATTTTCTCCCAAGATGGACTACTCGTGGGATTATCTCTGTAGTGTTGCTTCCACCAAAGTTTGGCATCTTTGCTGAGACGGAACATACCCAGCATTGTTTCGTTTTCTTGAGCAATTCTTGCAGCTTTAAATTAGTCATCCATAGAATCTATGCACGCTTCGGCATCTCACTCTAAATTGGGTCCCTCTCCATTGAGGGTAGGGAGTTGGACTTGCTTTAGTAGTAACTTTTTCTCTTGAGTAACAATGTAAAGGCTATTTACACGATATTACCCTGGGATTGAATTAGTGGAATTTAGTACTAGATGAAAATATCTCTTACTTATGATTTTAACTTTACTCAAAATTTTGCACACAGAATGAAGACAATTGCCATACCATAAACAAAACTGCATATATCATGCCCATGAGAACCATAGTATGTACAAGAGTTAATACAATCCATAAAGATCCTATTATGTACAAGGGTGACAACAACCCTATACTAGAATTTTGTGGACTTTGGATGGATCAGATATAGGATTAAAATATACAACATCTTTTGGTCCGCTAAAACTAGGGCCTACACCTATTGGGCCTAATTCTACCTGGGTAGATTACTTTAGACACTTGATCAAACACCCATTGATTCTGTGATACTTGGACACCATCTACTACAAGGGTTTCCTCTGGATTCTCTGTCCCAATGAGAAAGTATACTTCAATTACTTGAAGATCTTCAGTCCATTTGAGTCTCTTCATATTTAATGCTAAACCTTCTAGCTCTCCCACATCAATGAAGAAAATTCCACCAGATCCTGATCACGTGATCCTCCAAGTGGGAGGAGAAAATCTCCTGTCTAACTGTTTATCATGCTTTTTTGCATTGAATAGCATCGAGATAGGCATGCCCTCATAAACCTAATGTTGAAATCCATGAATTTGCGGTAGGCCTAATGGAAATCTTCATGCAAAGATGGGGATCATTCTCTCTCTTTCTTTCTCTCCCTCTTTTCAATTAAATGCTTTTTTAATTGAATTTGTCAAAGATCACCCATTTCAACCTAACAACTTAAACTTTTACTAGGTTCGAGATCTCAATTAACACACGCTCTCATACCAATTGTGAGATCCCCAACCTGCTCACATCAAAATTGGGATGGGGTCCTTGACAAGTCTCTAGGCCTATAAATTGTCAAAATCTCTAAGTAAGAAGGGTCCAAGGAATAGACCTTTACCATTGACAATGCCTTGGGTCTATAGCCCTAGAAGAAGACCTAGTCCTATTTCACAACAAAAATAGGACAACATCTTAAAAAGCCAAAACTATTTTCAACCCTATAACTTTCACAATTTGGGCTAAGGTATTCTCAACCAACGCTTTTTTCCCCCCAACAAATGTGAGGGCAGAGCTGTTGGTGTTCGAACTCCTCTCCAATTGCAGAAGTATTCTAAATGGTTTTAGTGCATGGGAATGGATAGTTACCTGACTAATCAAGTCCACATGTCCATGATTGACAACCTTAGTCAATCCCCACTTACCACCTTGCACTCACATGATTCTTTTGTTTTCTAATTACTATCACATTATTTTAATAGTTAAAATAATGATTTCTTTTAACTTTCCGTTATAGGGACTCCTTCAATCAAGCATTGAAGACAACATTGAGAAGCATTCTTTTAGCAAAAAGACGTCTATCTTTAAACTTAAGAGAGGGTACTTTCAATAAAAAACATTGACCATAATATCGATGACCAATAAGGGTGAAAAAATGACACCCATTCCTTACTCATTATCCAGGGTGGAAACCCATCATCCAACGTTCGGGGTCCCCAGACACCAAACCAGTTGCCCATACAACCGAGCGGCTCCATAGGATAGAAACAAAAGTCCTAACTTATGTAGAAACATCAAGACATGACACGGAGTAGAAACTCATCGTTCATCGGGGTAACCGACTTATCCGTGGCTGAAAAGCCATCATTATTCATCAATTTATACTAAGGAGTTGGAGGTGTATTGAAACAAGATGTCTTAAGGATGATCATTCATATCTTTCCTAATTCAACCAACCTTAATCCAAACAATCTTTCCTAATTTACAAACAAATGTACATTGGTTTCTTGGAAGATGCCTTCCATTTTCAGCCAGTTTTCACTTTTCTTAATTCTTTACATCCTCTTTTACGTATGCAATGTTAATACTTAAAGAAAACTTGAATTATTCAAGCTTAAATTATAAAGAAGACCCACCTGGGGCTGGTCGGGTATTTGTTGCAATGCTGGGGCCCAAATGCTCTCATCAGTAGGCGTACGACTAGGCCGGGCCTCGTCATCGTGCGATGCTCTAGCTCTTTTAGGAAAACTACCCTCATCATTAGCTTAATGATTGGCTTGGGTCCTTTTTGGTTCCATGAATTCTTATCCGTTGATAATCAGCTAGAGTTTTACTCTCTAGTGATTTTTGAGTAGAGTTTCTTTCTATGTGAGAGAGAAATGGCCAAGTCTCTGAGTCTGAGTGAAATTGTGAAGCAAGGGGGTCCTATTTATAGGTTTCTGGTACTCATGGACTAGAAATGGCAATAGCTTGCATCCCGAGGCAGCCCTACAGCTCTCCTAGCGCCCCCTGCTATTGTTCCTATCCCTGGCAGGTCAGTGATGACCCCTCTCAGCACCTGCAAGCTTTAAAAATCAAATTTGCTAAATTTTGACTTTTTTTAAAAAAATTTGGTAAATATATGATAAATATCTGGGATATTAAGGTAAAATTTTTATCTTTGATGATTATTTAAACTATTTTTATAATTTAAAGTGGCAGTGAATCTTTTAGAGAGGATAGCGGTGTCAGTTTTTACCCGAATTCAGTTCTGAAAGCTCCTAGCTATAGTTTCTTTGTGCTTAAGATTTAAAAAACACCAATTTTAATACTTTCAAGATAATGTTTTACATGTTTGTACGCCCAATGCTTTCTCCTAAAGCTTAGAGTTTATTTTGTTGTAGCTAGAAAGGTGGAGACCTTATATGAAATATTTTTATCTTATACCTACCATCCATGTAGTATTAAATATCAACAAGTATCCATTCTCAGAACAATAAGACACAAATAAAAGTAACACCAAAGAGAAATCAAGATACACCAAAGAGAAATCAAGATACATGCCCATGTTTTCAAGTAGTCCCCTCCAAAAGAGACTGCTCATATTGAATCTCTATTAGAGACTATTGAACTTGGCATATCATGTCATGTAAGGAATTAGAAAATAAACAAAGTAGCAATGTGATTCCATTTAATAGTTCTTTTAATGAGAATAAATTGGGCATATTTACTAAATCCATCAAATGCCATCCAAATATCTATATTTCCATGTATATACTTTAGTAAGACAAAGATAAAGTCAATAAAAATACTCTTCCATGGAGCTTCTAGAAGTGGCAAAGGCTGCATAAAATTGGCAAAGTTTGTAGAGCAATCCATGGGGCCTTGTGCCTATTACGTTTGACCTTTTGACATACTATGCATTACTCTACATAGTCTTGAATGTCATGCTGCATAGTGGGCAAATAAAAATGAGTTTCTATAGCTTGGGTTGTGGCCTGAACTTTATAATGTCCTGCATAGAGAGGTACTTGTGATTTGTGCATAACTTTCTCACATAGATCTTTTGTTATTATTAGTAATGAACCATGTAATAAAATTACATACTTTAGTGAGAGAGGTTTACTCGCCACCACAAAAAGGGGGGGGGGGGTTGACTATTTATAAATTGTGTATATCACGTGTGTTCAAGAAGTATTTAAAAAATCCCTTATTTGTGAACTTTTGACAAAAAAAAATCTTTTCGTATTCACTTTATGGTACACTTCAGTATGTGAAAATGTGAGAAACTTTAAAATTCAACAACCCCTTCTGTTGCAATCATGTGATAGTCCCATAATTATTAAGTGACGTCTCCGAGGAGGTTCTGGGTCTTATCATTCTCTAGGTCAGCCATAATCGTTACATAGTCTCCACCTTCTCAATACTTGCCGTTCATGCTTGTAAGGTCATAATTGTATGCCATAGAGACAACGTTGACACTAGGCCAATGTGAGAGTGCATCTGCAACTGCAGTTTGCTTTCCTGGAAAAAGAGCTATTTGAAATTGAAATTGGAAAAGAAAATAATCCCACCTCATATTTTTGTTGAAAATCTTGGTTTGTGTGATACTTTGAGGGTCTACCCGTATGATGAAAGGTGTCCCTAGCAAGTACTGCTTCCATGAATCTAATGCATAAATAATTGCAAGCATTTTTTGTTCATAGATCCCAAAAACTTGCTCTTGTGGGTGTAATAAAAAATAAAATCATAAGCAATGATATGTCCTTCTTGGAAAAGGAATGTCCCAATGCTATCATCACATCCATTCCAATGGACCTAAATGGTCATAGTAAAGTGTGGTAGAATCAAAGGTGGATTTTCCACAAGCTTTTCTTTGAGCTCATTCAAGAAATGATTCTCTCTATTAGTTCAATGATATTTGACTTTTTTTCAAATCAAGGTGTGGTCTAGCTATTATAGAGAATGTCTCTATAAATCATCTAGAGTAGGAACACATACCTATGAAGCTTCTTAGCTCATGTAATTTATTTGGTTGTGGCCACTCATTTATCGCTCTAAGTTTTCTAGGATCCATGCATTTGAAGGATAATATGACCCAAGTATTGTATCTCGTTGAGAAAGATTTTTCTTTCTATTTACATACAAATTTGTTAGCATGCAATTCTCAAAAACTGCCTTCAAGTGCTCTTTGTGCTCTTCCAAAGTCTTAGAGTATATGATTATATTGTAAAACAATACTTTTGAGTATGCTCTATGCTTTTGAAAGTGTTGTTTAATAAAGCTGTCAAGGTTGAAGGAGCATTGGTATTGCCAACATACAAAATGTGGTCTTTTATATGTCACTAGGCTCAATGCTTTTGAAAGTGTTGTTTAATAAACCTATCAAGGTTGAAGGAGCATTGGTATTGCCAAAATAAAAATTGTGGTCTTGTATATGACACTAGGCTTGATCCTTATTCAATGGTAGCTACTTTTAAGGTCAATTTTACTAAAGTAAATAAGAACCGTGTAGCTTTGGAATTATGTCCTTTATGTGAAAAATTGGGAACAAAGTCTTTATTGTGCTCTTATTTAGTGCATGATAGTCCACACACATAGGGTAAGACCCATCCTTCTTTTGTACTAAAAGCACAAGTGAGAAAAATGGAGATAAACTTGGATGTACCATTCCATTTTCTATGAGCTCATTATCTTGGGAGAATCTCCTCTTGTTTTGGGTGAGAAACACAAAGGTCTATGAGGAGGAGGAGTTCCAAGCACCAGCTCAATGTTATGGTTATCATCCCTACTTGAGGGAGGTAATTCACTAGGGATAGAGTCATAAAAGTAATCATTATATGATTGACGAAAACATGTGTGATCTATTTCATCATTAGAGCATGATTTGGTAGTAGATTCCACGGTATTAAGAGAGGAGTCTTTGACAAAAACCATTTACAAGAAAAAGGAAGAATTTATTGATTTTTGAATAGATACATGTGATACCAATGGATTGGTACTTCCTTTTCCCTTAATATGACACTCAAAGCTCTACCTCTATGAAATCTTCTAATTCTACTAGGATACATAAAGTTGAGTACCCATGTGATGAAGCAACATGGAGAAATAAGAAAAGATAACATTATTCCAAATTTGATTTGTCAAATTCTTGTCCATATCACGTTTTGTGAATGATGATTATGTGATTTTTTATGGTAATCATAATGGAATGATATTCAACATAGCTAGACTCGTAATGTTTGAGTATCCTCAAGCCTTTAACCTAAATACTAGTCGAAACTCTTAAATTCCAATATTTTGGAAAATGGGAAAACAAAGATTATTTGATTCCCTATGCTCACCTTTTTCCACTTCACATGGCAAGGAATACCTATACAAAGTAACTCTCTCCCATTGCAAGCAAAGGACTTGCAATTCTACCAATATATACTCTTCTTTTGGTCCACATGCAAGCCACTTTGAGAGCTATGTTCCTAAGGGAGATCAGGTACACAGAGATTTTCCCAAAATGGATATAGAAGGAAGAAATGGGGCTTTTGGTGCTGGTTTTGTTCCAAGATATCCTCCCACCTACCATCAAAATTATGATACTCAATGTGATGATTTGGGGAGAAGCCCATCAATACAAATATGCATGGGAGTATCCAAGAAAGAGCATGAGAGATACTTCTATGGGTAGCTAGATGCGTAGTGGAACACTGTCAAGTGATCTTTTGCCAAAAAACGGGTAAGAGACCCCCATACTATCATCCAAGGACTTGGAACAACGCTAGAGGATACAAACCTATCACGGTTATAGTAGTCCAATATCTTGTTTGGCTTTTATATTAGTTCAAGCTTTTATAGAATCTCGTTTAAGAAAGGGATGAAACACAACAGGATCACCAGAATTTTAACTTTTAAGCAAGAATTTAGAGATATAGTGTACTCAAGGTGTACAAATAGCATGAGGTCATATATAGCCAATTGCCTAGCCAATGAAATACCTTGAGGAAACACATCATCTCTCATTATTTTGAAGGAATGAGGGATAAACACTTTCATATGCATGCCTTTGGGGGTATAACACCTTTAGAAAATGTGCCTATGATGCTTAGAAGTATGTGGGTATTTGTGACCTATCTATAGCATCAAATGATGTAGGTTTTAATACTTCTAGCCATACAACTTGGAACCAGTAATTTGAGGATCTTACAAATAAGATCATAAAACATAAGGGACAAGAGTTCATGCATAACCTACCTGTAGGTCAATAAATGCCTATCCATATGTGGAGGGAAACCCTAATTGGAAGCTTTCAAAGGACAACTAATTTTAGGATATGGTGTGAAAATTTTAGAAGGTGTGGTAGCCATGGCATGGATGACTGATATTCTTGCAATTGGCATCCAAGGACCCAAAAAAATATTAATTAAGAAATTAACCTTAGGCTAGTAGGATGACCACTAGAATAGGGAGAATGTTGGAGAAAGCCAAATACAAATACCCTTGCCAGCATCTACACCTTGGATACTAGGAGATGTACACAAACAACAACCAAATAATGAGATTGACCAAGCTTGCAACACCTATTTTGAAAATGTGGACATTGGCCTAGTGCCATACTACAAAACTTTGACTTCCCCATGGTAAACTCAAGCAACCAAATCGGAATGGATGCTCGAATGTCAATGTTGATTTCCCAATGAAATTTCAAAGATTTAAGTCCAAGGAGGAATGGAGACCCAAGAAATACTAAAAAGCCTCTAGGGCCTTGGTTCCATTGTGGAGGAGAAATCATTCAGTTAAGGACTATCCATATGACGATGCCTTGAGGGAGACTTTTTTACCAAAAAACAATAACAATGGCATCTATGACTAGATTAAGCCTTATGCTATTGAGTTGAGAGTTCATAGACTTCAACAAAAATATATGAGTAGGAATTGAGCCACCTTCATCTCCAACTCAAAGAATTGGATAAGAAGAGTGACCTTGGAAGTCTTTTCCTTAGAACCAAAAATAATTTCTAAGGTATCCCAAGACTCTTTGGATGCTGTCCTTCCATTTATGTGATGTATAAATCACTCATAAGACCATTTCCAAGATTTAGTGGTATAATGGCTGTTGACCTCTTATCCCTACTCTTCTAGGTTTCTCCTCTAGTCATTGTGGTGTATTTCTACTTTGTGCCATCAACAACACTCCATAAATATTTCTTCATGAGAGAGAATTAGAGATTTACCTACCATGTATGGAGCTCTACAACCTCAAAAATAAATGTTTCCTTGCTATCCATAATCCTTTTGAGTGGTCTTTTAAAATCTTTGAAGACAAAATACCCTTGCTTACCCAAAAGTTATTACAAGATCTTCTTTGAAGAGCTACAAAAAATATTTTGTTGAAAATTTTCTCTTTTCACATTGGAGAAGACCCCTATTTTCACAACAAGCTGATGTAGGTGTGAATGAGCTTGAGGTTTAAGGCACAAGCTAATGGCCATGGAAGCCTAGGATAAGGAGCTATAAGGCTTGAAGATTTGGAGGATATGGACCTTATCAATAGCATGGGATTGTGTTCTATCAAACCCAAAATTTCACAAAAGGATGCTTACCATTGGTGTGGAGTCCACCATCGGATGGCTTGAGGATATGTGGGCAAGGAAAGCCACTTGTCAATCATTGCAAACAAGTAATGGCTATCAGTTGGTTTTCACAGGCAAGGATTTCTATCAATTTTTTGGCTTTGTCTAGTTGGACCCAAAATCAAATGAAATATATGCCAACTTTCTCTGCATGTTTAGTAAAATTTGAAGGTAGAGATTCCAACTTGTTCAATTGGTGCATTTCTTTAGTCTAGATATTGATACCACATTTAGGTGCACACACACAGCTAACTTTGGCAAGGAAGCTAGTGGGCCTTCAACTCTTCATATGACTCAAATTGAGGACTCTAATGAAATCTGAGACTAAGGAGTATAACAAAAACTAAACACACTATTGGATGCTAATCCCTGCCAAGAATCATTATTAGTGAAAGATAGTGTCACAAGATAGTACTTGCCCAAGAACTAATGATGCTTCAAGAGTGGATATGTGTTGCATCTTTGTAATCTAAAATGAATCCTAGATGCATAATGCAAGAGATATTGATTCAACCAATATGAACTAAGAAGAGAGCTCAATTGATTTAGCATACATAACTTAATTGTGCCTAAACTAGGATTTAATAGGCTCTGATACCATTTTGTAAATCTAGGGTTAATAAAAACCCAAATTAGAGTTAGGCTATGGTGGAAAAATTAGGCTACCTTTCATCATGGAGATTAAGAGAGTGAAAGAGACACCAAATGACATGAGTGAGATCAAAATACAAATAGTACTACATTACTTCATGTGTGATACAAAGAATCTTACAAAGATGTGGAGGAGATAAGATAAGATATGGTGGAGGGTGATGTGGAGGATAACATATAGGAGCTAGCTTAAATCATTGATGATGTCATGGCTAAGAGAGGTTTCCCAAATGTCCCTAGGACTAGTAGTATTTATCCCAAGAGAAAATAGCAACAAATTCTATCGATGAACAAAGCCAAAAAGTGGATTCTATGGAAAACACAAATGGTCATATAGCTTGTGAGTGGAAGCCTAGTACAACCTTTACAACTTCCTGAATGAAAAGGGGTCACTAGCCATAGAATCAATTATGATCACATGTTTTCCATTGTAGATTTTGATAAGACACTCATGATGAATTGATTCGGCATATAGCTATGAAATCAAGCATACAAAGTGGGTTTGACCAATTATGGTTGTTCTTAAAAAAAAAAAGAATACTTAGGGTATGTGTCAACCTAAAGCAATCCACTGTAACCACTATTAGAGACAACTACCCTCTTCCCTTTACTAAACATTACTTGGAAAGACTACCCAAGAAGAATGCTTACAGCTAATTAGATGGATTCTTGGGTTATAACCAAGTGTGTATAATAGTGTACTATCTACACAAGATGGCATTCACCATAGAATGGGGCATATTTTTCTCCAACAACATTTTAGAGGTTTACACCATTCAAGTAGTACCTAAGGGACCTTTTGGAGATATTCATGGAGAACCGATGTGTCCACTCCAAGCTACAACATGAGCATGTAAATCACTATTCAATCAATTGTCCTTTGATGCATCTACAAAATAAACCTAGAAAAATGAAATTTTATGGTGCAATAAGGATAGACTTTGGGCTGCATAGTGTATAGGATTGGCACCAATTTGGATAAGATTCATTTGATTGTAAAGTGAGATATTCTCAAGTATTTGTGGGACATTGTGGGTACTACCTAAGATCCATCTATATGTATGAAAACATTGCAAGATCATTCTATGTGTTTCTAGTATGCTTTGAATCAATAAATGCTTGCACAAAAGCCTTTGGGAAGCTTAAAAAGGCACCAATTAGCACACAATCCTTAGAGATCCTCACTAGGATAAAATATTCTACATGCATAATATTGAATCTAGTGGATTTTCCATTGTGTATGTCTAGGTAGAGCCAATGGAAATCAATTTGGACTTTCCAATTACTTTTGATATAGTCACCAATGAGCACAGAAAAAAAGAATTACATGGCCACAAAGAGAGAAGGCATGCCAAGGAGCTATGTAGAAAAATATTTTCACCACCAATTTCTAGCAAATTAATGTATGTGCTTTGCAGAACACCAAGCTTATAGAGACGTTGATGAATACATCAGATTTCGCCAGAATTGCCAACACAATATAGATTTGTAAGTCCCATATGATCCTCGTGAGGTCCACCTTAAAATGTATAAGTGTAGCATGTGAGTTCATTGTGAGGGGTTCAAAAAAAGTTATAGGTTTATGAAGGAAAGATGGGCCATTTAATTCATGGTAAAGTGTGTGTGTATAGAGGGATTTTGAAAGTGCCTCTTCACCACATGTGATATAAGTGACTTTTATAAGGCATTTGTCCAAAGTTCATAAAGCTAGTCTTTGATATTACAATACCTATACACTTTTCATAGAAATCAACTCATGTTTTTATGTACTCACATGCTGCCATTGAGGATTGCCTAATGAGTACTTCTTGTCTTTTGTTCTCTTTTATGGTGTTAGGGCTATTTGAAACTTAGGAATAAGGAAAATCTTGCCAAGGTAATTTGACATAGACTCATGCTTAAAAAACACAAAAGAAATTTTTACTACATAGTAAATTTAGCCATAGTGTGTTTTGAAAAAACCATACAAAATTTCATATGTAAATTTGGGTATAATAATTTTTTCACTATAGCACACATAAGTATAATAAGGGGGGTCATCATTTACCATATATTAGTCATAAATATGGAATTTTATAAAACTCTCCACTTGCATGTGAGATGTCCTGATCCTTAAAGAGTGAATCCCCTAGGGTCACTGAAACTTATTGGCCAAGGTCTGTGGTATGATAAGAAGGTTTTTTCAAACCTTGTGTTAAAGGGTGTGTATTGCTATTTTACTACTAGTATGAGTAACTTGAAAGAACTATAAATAGTTAAAGGAGTGGAATGAGCCGGTCACTTTTGATAGTTATTCCAAGTTACAAACTTGGAGTTAATTAGATCAAATCAGATGTAAAAACAGGTTCAAACTTTAGTTGCATGCAAACCACACAAAAGTTGGAATGGAAATAAGAGAGCAAGATATGTATTCAAATACTGGAAATCATATAGCTAGCACCATATAAAGCTACTAATAAGCTCAATGATGCTTAGAGAAAATGCTCAATGATTACAAAGGGGTAAGACCAAGACTATGGAATGACTCTCCCACAAGATAAAGTAATGGGTCCTATCTATAGGTACTTGGATTGGGCTCTGATTGTTTATACACTATACAATTACAATGGTAAATCTATCCTAGCAAATGTATTTGTGCCCTCCCACCGTCTACATCCTCCTCCCCTTTCTTTAAATTACGGAGTATTCCAAAATTCTAAATATGCTTGTGACAATGTCTAATATCCACAAGGGTGGGTATTTTGAACCCACCCAGCTTTGTTCTAGCTTGCTCTTTCTCAATTGATCTAAAGCTTCTCTAAAACTTCAATTACGTAACACCCTAGTTCTTGGGATTTCCATACTCTATTTTGGTGGGATATCAATACTTCCTCTTATTTGGAGCCTTATTATGTGCTGGATTTTGATGGTCTGAGGTGGAACTTGAAGTTCCTGAGGCTAACTTTCTCCTTGAGCAATGGTTCTAGCATTGTCCTTCTGAATGAGCCGATAGATGGAAAACAAAACTTCAGCCATTTATCTAAATTTCAATTCTAAATTTTCCTTGTCGGCCAATTTCTTCTTTGGAATCTTAGAGGCTTCCATATACAATTGGAGGATCTCATTGGTGCACCTAATTAGTGTGCTAATTTGATCCCTCCACTAGTTCATCATACCTCTAACGTTGTGGAGATCACCCCCAGCTTAGACAATGTTGTATTTTGTTCAATCATTTAGTACATTCTTCCAAGCAGCCCAAATAACTTTGATTTTCTCACACCATTCCCTTAGCTAATCCACAATTCTGAGATAAAGTTGCTAATTCGCTAGTTTATTATACTTTGGATACAAAGTGTGGTAGAATTTGGGCAGCTTATCATCCTTCATGGGTAAGGCACACATGAGGATTGGAGAGTCATGAGGATTGTAGCTCATCATCATTCACCACAATCTAACTCTCATGCATTAGCATCTTTCGTAAAATTTAGACTAGATGGAATATACTTTTTAAAGTTGTCAATCGGTCTCTCAAACTCATCCTTGTTTTGGGTCTCCTATTGCTGGATGCATCATTTTCAAGCATTAACTTCAATTTTGATCTAAGATTCTCCTAGTAAGATATATTTTAGTGAGTAGTGCTTGACTTTCCAATTTGATATCCTTCATACATTGATATGAAGGTCTATTTCCTCGCTTACTTTTAGGTTGGATTGGATGTTAACTAGTGGAGGCACTATACATTATTACTAGATAAATGGCTCTTTTATTATTTTTCTTTATTTATTATCATGTTTCTTTTTGAAAAGCTGGAAAAGTTGTTTAGTATTTCCAATTGTAGCCCCAAGCTCTAAACATTCATGGTGGTAAGCTATTCATTAGGAAGAGGATGGGGTCTAGGAGGGCCTCTTTATTTTTCATGAGACTATGGAGGTGATTAACATTTGGACAAATAGATACATGCCATGTATGCAAGAATGATGGGTGTGCAAGAGATGTGTAAGAGTGGTCAAAGGATGCACTTTTCCCGGGGGAGAAAAAACTTATGATTTTCGGCCTTTGATAACTCCTACATATGATCTCTGATTTCAGTGGAAATTATAGATCTAGAATCTACACGTCGAGCTCTTTCCATAGATATGTTACATGATATACTTTTGCTCGTTAGATTTTAAATTTCATTTTGGGGAGAAAATTTGAATTCAAATAAACTAGCCGTTTTACCTGTTTGAATTCAAAAGTTGTCCTTTTATTGCTTTCTTAATACTAAAGGTTTGACTCCCTTAAACTACCAAACAAAGAGGCCCTCCTAGACTCCATTCTCTTCCTAATGTGTGCTTGAGGGGGGTTAACCAACACATTATCAACAGTGAGTACGTATTCACGCACATGTGGTAGCAATTGAATAATATTGGGGTGAGGGGAAGTCTGCAAGTGGCCTACTCATGGTAGCTAACCATCTTCCATTTATCAGTCACCCTTCTTGCCCCACATACAATATCTAAAATCTTTCCAGCTCTAAGTATGCATCATCATGAAGATATTCTTGAATCTGGAGAGCCTTCTCCTTCCTTAACTTCTTACTCAGACTTAGGCATTCAATGGAGTAGTCAAGGTATGTGTTTGAATCTAAGTCAACTAGTACTACCTTGCCCTTGTTTACCTTGATAATAGTTTGAGATTTCTTTTGTCTAGTTGTCCCTTTGCTGCAATTGTTGATAGGTTTGACCAGACTAGTTCTACTCAATCTATTGTTGGCTCTGATCTACAAATTGGTTGCATGTTGCATTAACCCCCTATGTGTCACCTGTCTAAATCCACCTGTGGCCAATCCTTGTTCTAGAAGAGGTTGGTCATCATCATCATCCCTTAGATCAATTGTCCCATCTCCATCTTCCTTGTCCATATCTAGTTCCTCATCATCGTCCTCCTCATCATCAACAATGTGAATGAGGTGTTCCATCAAGGCCTGATTCACTAGGATAGCTGTAGACCCTATGTTTTCTCTTCTAGATATGACTTGATAGAACCTACCAAATTTTGGAGATCTCCAATATTTAGCATCAAATTCTTGTCTTGATCTCATATGTCCACTAAAGACTGATATCTATACTTATCTAAATTTTTGTGCACCTCCTTCAAACTACTCAAGCAAACTATTTTCTAGTTGGGTAGCACCTTCTAAGTGTTTTTGTCTCTTAAAAGTTGGACTTTTTCTTCATCCAACGGTGAGTTTTGTCCCTTTAATTTCTCTATCTTCTTTTGTTGTTTTGGCATGATTTATTCGTCCTTTTCTTGTTGAATTTGCATTTTGATTACAAGGTCTTTGAAGTGCAAAGTATCCTATTTGTATTCTTCAGTTGTGCTTCTAGCTTTTTGCAATTCAGCTTCCAAATGGCATATATATGAGTGCTAGATGGAGCCTTGTGTCTCCATCATTTGTTGAATTGCGTTCACTATTGTGTTTGATTGCCATCCTAAGACTGGGAATTGCAAACTCCACTGGCACTACTACCTATGAGTTGTACACCATCATGCAAAATGAAGTCATACCAGTTGTTACCTTGTGAGTTATCAATATGCCCATAGCATTGTCTGAAGCTTTTCATCCGAGTATGTGGCTCCTTTCATCAGAATGGTCTTGATTGTTTTGTTACCCCTTTCAACATTTTTGTTGCATTTTGGATAGTAAGGTGTGGATTGTCGATGCTTGATCAAAGTTATTTCCATCAGGATCCAAATTGTTTCATTAATAAAGTGCATTCCCTTGTCTGAAACTATCCTGATTGGACTACCAAATCTGCAGACAATGTGTTCATACAAGAATCATGTTGTCAACTTGCAGTGTTTTTTGGTAATGCATTGGGATCTACCCACTTGCTAACATAGCATGTGGCCATGAAAATGTATTTGTTCTTCCTTGGGGTGACTTTCTTCAACGGACTAGTGAAGTCAAGATCCACTTCATAAATACCCCTAATCATTGTATGGTGGTCAAAAGCATCAAATTTGTTGATATTGTCCTTCCCATTCTCTGATAGATATCACAAGTCTTGTAGAAGGCCCTAGCATTAGCCATCATGCTTTGCCACCATAAACTTGCCTACAAAATTTTCTTGTAAGTGATATTAGTAGGAGAAGTGTTCTCCTACACTCCCACTATGAGCTTTTGTAATAACCTACATCCTTCCTTGCATAGGCACACATCATCAAAGAACCCCATCAATTCCCAGTATGTACAAGGATCCTCTAATAATGGTGGAATTGAAACACTTTATAATCAGTGCCTTCTTACTGGATTGGGACTAGTCCTCTAGAAATCCCCCAAACTAAAGGAATTCATATACATGCTACCATTTTGGATCCAGTCCATCCAATGCCATGTTTTGAAACAACTTAGCATTCAATGGATTATCCCTCATAGATGTTATTGAGATCCCCTCCGTACTTCTAGATAGAAAATCCGCACCACAATGAGTCTTTCCTAGCTTGAATTATTACGTTGTTAATAAAAAAGAGCCTTATGATCAACGTAGAAGTGAAACGGTTTTCCCAATAAATAGTGTCTGAATTTAGTTGCGCTAAATATCATTCCTAGTGCTTCTTTTTTTGTTTTTAAGTATCCCTATTTAGTTGTGTTGAACTTGTGACTACTGGTAAACTAGACTAGGTAATCCATCTTCCCATCAAGCTGAGCCAATATTGCTCCCATCGCCATGCATCCACATGTACATGAATGATCACCTCCTAGCTATACATTTTGTGGCCAGCTATTTCATCAAACCTCATGTCAGTGAAGGGAAGTGAAAATGGATCTTTTATTGTCTAGGCATTTAACTTTTGATAGTCAATACACACCCTCAACTGCCCATTTTTCTTTGGCACAACCACTATTGTAAATAGCTAGCCACCACTTGAAACCTCTGTGATGAATCTGGCTTTTAGAAGGTTTTCAATCTCCTCTTTGATCTTCTTAGCATAGTTAGGATTCATCCTATACCTTTGGATCCTTACTGGTCTTGCATCTAGTTTCAATGGTATTCTATGTTGACAAACCTCTAGATCGACCCCTTTCAGGTCTATATATTCTCAAGCAAACACATCCTTGTACTTTTGAAATAGTTTCTTGGCCTTTTTTTAATCTCTAGTTTCAAATGCTTATTGATTTTGACCATTGAATTTCTAGGATTTTCCTCTCAACTAAGATTCCATTGTTTGATTTCTTGGTCATTTTTCGATAACCAATTTGGTCCAACTCCTTTCACTTTTGCTAGTGACTCTAGATTCTTGTTGTGTATTCATTAAGTGGACTCCCCACTTCAACTAACCTTGCTTCCATGTCCATCCATTCAATGCTTCATTTCAAATTCCTGTTGTGTAATCATTAAATGGATTCACCAGTTCGACTAACCCTGCCTCCATGTTCATCCTTTGAGTATTACTAGAAATCGAGCAAGGTTTGTCGAGCAACGAGAAATCGGAACGAGTAGCAAAGTTATTACAAACCATGTCATGATCCACAACTACATTCAACACTATAATTTTAACTTTAAATTTTAACGAGAAATCTAATGCAAGTCAACAATGCTTATACATCTACAAAGTTTCTAAATTATATCAAGAGACAATTGTCATATCTTATATCCGAAAAAGAGAGATTTCTTTAGAATTGTAAGGTAACAAGTGGAATATTGATGCAAAATAGAGAGCAACATGTCACGCCTCTTCACTAACAACAACAAGAAATGCTATGGTTTCATCTCATGACTATGAAGAGTCACACTTGTCATCAATAAAGACATTGCACCTCTGACACTTCTTGTGGATGTCAAAATCTTATCGTATATCATCAGCCACGGTTTTTGTAATCCTCTTAGCATACACCGGCAACACACTTCCATACAAAAAGAAAAAGATAAGTCTCACAATCCACATGTAAGCAATACATAGCCTACATCATAGAAACACAAGAAATCTCAAATTGTTGTTTGAATCATTATTCTCAAATATTGAACAGTGATACCAAAAAAGTGACAAAATAGCATAAAAGTATGATGGAAACATAAAATAGAGAGGAAAAGGAATCTCACTAGTCATCAAAGAGGTTGCCATGCGAAGACATGTCACCCACATCATCATTGATCAACATCAAGAGAGGTGGAGGCCCCCTCTCTGCTTCGCTTTTTAGGGCGAAATAATGGTTGCACATAATTTGAAATCAAAGTGTCATCACTGTTGACTGCTGCACACACCACCCTGTGCCTATGCATGCTGCCAATACGAGCACTCTACCACATCCCAAATCCAAAGAAAGACCTGCAGGCCTACAAAGAAGCTCCAAAATACATGCAATAAAAGAATGACTTTGTTGCAAGCCACCACGCCATGACTCTCCCGTTGATGATCTCGCTAGAAAAGACTCTGGAAGATGGTGCATCATGTAAGAACCCAAAGGTTGCAAGCCAAGTCCATTGAATAGTGGGGTGCTCTCAACCACAAAGCAAGGTGGTTGCATGTCAACCCTATGCACCATAAGTAAGAGAGAACAATGACACTACACCACAACATAGACAATTAGAACAATAACAATAACACATCAAAATGAGGAAAAAACAAGTTAATATGTAGAAGAGCATTACCTCAATCCGGTCACCAAAGCTATTACCATACCCATAAGCTCCATGATGGAGGACTACAATGCGATGATGAATAGCCATCTGATGCATGACAAAATCTCTCAACCTAGCCAATGGTATCTCCTGCAAGAGGCTCCAAAAATCATAATAGAAAACACACAACCAAAATATAATCAAGTATTGTATAAAATTATGATGTTAGCACAAACCTACCATAGAGATCATGATCAACAACTACCTAGAGCTTGACAAAGTCGAATATGCAAGTTGCATGCCTACACAAACATAGTCCTTGCTACAAATATCCCAAGGAGGCACAACAAGGGAGGCTAAGTGGGAACCACCAAAGAGAAGATAAAAAAAAATGAAATCAATAGCCCATGCGACTGTTCTTCTGAGACATACCCGTCCCCAGGGGTCTATGCACAAAGTATGCAATTCACACCTTTATACAATTTTCAGCATAGATCAGAGTTGTGAAAGCATTTGCATAGGGAAGGAGTCCTGAGCGCCCTACCTAGCATGGAGTTTAGTCCATGAGCCAAACTACATCCAAAGGCACCTAGCAACTAGTGCCACCCCTTTATGGGTGTTATGGATGAAAGCATACTCAAGAAAAAAAAAACATTGTGTACCAGACATAAACTGAGGCTGCTTCGCATCCCTCCACGAATCCGAGCTTTGAAAGGATCCCAAATACTACTAGCATGTGGTAGGGTATCAACACCAACCATACCAGTTTAGGTGCCATGCCTCTTTGATGTCCATCATCGGGTGTTAGGCAAAGCCAAGGCAAGATCCCTGACATGTTAGCCGTGTATGTCATTGGACCCCCGATGCACTAACCGTGTAGATGAGCCTAACAAAAAAAGAAGACCTAGGCAAAAACCGCGATCCAGCAAAGTCCCAGGTCAATGACCCTTTTATCTAAGGCTTAGCAATGTAGGTGATCCTAGTCTTGTAGCGACGTTGCCATGAGAAACATGACATGTGAGTTGTGTCACACTAGCATCTTTCGTATGCACAAACAATCTTTTACAAGCAGCTAGATTGTATTATGTCTCCACCATCCAAATCACTTCATGGTCCAATTCCAAAACATAACCCATAACCCAATCACATCACACGGCTGAGAACTCTACCCAACTCGGGGTGAGGCACAACCAATCGTGCATAACCACGTTAGAACATGACATGGCTGCAAAAAATTTGACAGCAGGCAGTATAACCATATCCAAAAAAAAACCCAAGAGCCACACTGGCTTCCCCCATAAAAATCACAACTATATTCATGAGGGATCTCAACCCTTAACCATAAATCATATTCACTCTGAACCAACTTCCACACTTGGAGTTTGACTTATCCACTATAGTCAATCTGAGTCCACACACATGGCCCTTAAGACACGAACCTTTCATGCATAAAATAAGTCCAACCAGGAACTAAACATGATATAAAAATCCAATTTTGTCCAAATCCAATCATGCAAAGTTGATGCATCATATCTGCAGTTCACCCTTCTAGCACATAGAGCTAGTTTTTACCTAGAAAGGAAAAGCAGTCATTCCCATGTACATGAGGCATCCACATTTATCCATAAGGTTCCATACATCATGTGATATCATTCCATCACCATAAACATGATGCAAAACAGGTTCGACCCTTAGGTCAACCATAAACCAAAACTTCACACGTATGCAAAAAACAAACTTTTGCCATTTTCAGGAGCATACATAACATGAAGATGAAAGTGTTTGACCTCAAACCAATGCATCAAGTTCAAATCCATAATATAGACTAACACTCCATCACATCACTTTGCCTATATGATACTCATACAACAAACTGTAACACAAAAAGAAAGCCACTTTATTCATGTCTGCCTGTGCGGTTCGGTTTGACTAACCATATACCCTCACATAAGTGTATGGACATCTAATACTTGAAATCAATTAACCAAAATAATCCATAAATCATTTATAAACAGCTCGGTTAACTCATGATGTCATATGGTACTCCCCCTTAGTAGCACCCTACATGCTTAGGTAAACCTGGTTATGGAATGATTAATAACTCGCATACCCAAGGTGATAACGAAGACCTAAATACATTTATCATAAATTTTAATCAATATTTTCAATTGCCTAAGTGGGTTTGTCCATCCGGTGAAGCTTTATAGTGGTTCCCCAAGGAGCTTGGGATCTAAAATTTTGACTGCGTGAAGTGGGCAGCAAGCTGTTTTTTGACCAGAACTCTTAGCCTGTGCATGATTTTCACATGACACCCAAGAGAGAAAATGTTTTGAGTGATGTGTTTTATCTATGGCTTAAAGGGTTTGGGCTGATTCATAATAGTTTGTGAGTTATGACCATAAGAGTGTTCCTACCGCTTCTATGACGTGAAACGAAAAGCACTTTTTATGCACGCACGTGATCATAAACACATCGTGTGCATAAATCAGCGTGTTAAACATGATGAAATAATCATGGGACAACTTCATACACACTCAAAAAAATCATACATACACTCGTATATGGAGAGAGGGTGTCTACTCCGAAAAATCACATAGAGAGAGAGAGATGGTGATGGCTATGGAGTTTAGAGCTTCTCACCGTGCTTTAGAAATGATTAGGGGCTCTCAAAAGGCTTCTTGCTTTTGTTGCAAGAGAGCGGTGATGAGAGCTACATAGAGGTTTTCACCACGAGCGAGAGCCTTCGGAGAGCGCGTACACCGTGAAACGAGAGAGGAGATAGTAAGCAAGTAGAGAGAGAGAGAGAGAGAGAGAGAGAGAGAGAGAGAGAGAGAGAGAGAGAGAGAGAGAGAGAGAGAGAGAGAGAGAGAGAGAGTACTCTTCTTCTTCCCATAAACAAGGGAGAGGAGCTTATGGAGATGGTGATGAAGAGCTTGCACCACTCTCTATAATAGGTACGTATTGCCTTGCGGTAGTAGACGCAAATGACGGCACTGAAAACTGAGCACTCCTTGCCAATTTATAGCCACTGCAACAAGCCAAAGTGATATCTAAGGCAAGTTACTAGCACCCCCTCTAAGCCTGGTTTAGCTGCAATCTTTTAGGAAAAGACTCTAGTCTTTTCTAAAAACACGACACAGATTTTGGCAGTCAACTCTCCCACTTACCATTCAATTTTTACAAAGAAAATTGACTAATTGGCTAGTATCCCTACAATTAATGAAACCGTGACTAGACTATGCCGCACCGTGATGCCCCAACATAATTATGACTTTCCCGTATTGCCCCGATGTATTTACGGTATGGCTTTTTATAAAAATATTCCCGTAAAAATCTTGTTTAATCTCGTTTTTTCTCTGGGTGGTCAATTTTAAATCTGATGGAGACTAAAAATAATATTTCTATGTTTAGCTCCTCCTAAAAAGCACGTTGCTTTTAAAAAATGCCAAAAAGCAAAAAAAGCAGAAAAGCTAAGAATAGCGTAAAAAGAAAAAAAAGCAATTTTTTTTGAAATTGAACCATGGGTTCCCCTTGTCCACTGGAATAAGAAAGCGGACTCCCTTTTCACTAAAAAGCACTAAAAAGCACGAAATGCCAAAATTAGTGTGAAGAGCAATCGAAAAGCGGATTTTTACAAAATTGAACCATAGCTTCATCGCAACTCATAGGTTAAGGATCTGGCCCTGTTTTTTACAAAAAATCACCTAAAAGCATAAAAACCATGAAAAGTTTAAAAACAATGGATTTTCTCAAATGCGAACCAAACATCGGTCTAACCTACTGAAACATGGAAACGCCTTGCTTTTTACTTAAGAACATTACAATATGGCCAATCAGGCATGTTAAATGGAAATCTGACAAAACGGACATTGAAATCTAATTTTCTTATTTTTAAAAGGGACCCAAAATTTGGGGATCTTACATCCTCCCACACTTGAAAAATTTGAGGTGTCCTCACCTCGACATGAATAATAAGTAAGTTTAAAACCTTCCATAAATATAAGCTAACTCGACTATTCCATTATTCAATTTTTATCTTGTCCTGGAGATATTTTGGTTCCCACAATATTAAATAATGTTGGAGCATTAGCAAGTCCAAAAGGCACCGAAAGTTCTTCAGTTTCTTCTTCATCTGCAGTATCTGCATGGACACGAACATTTGCCACCTCGAGCATTCTGAGTTCTATTGGCTTGGGTTCCTCCTTGAGATACTTGATTTCCTCTTGAACGAGATGGTCTATTGGATTGTCTATTTCTTGTAGAGATTGAATTCCTAGGTCTGAAATTCCCTTGGTTTTGTGGTCGTCTTTGGTTTGTATTAGGTCTAGACTATGAATCTCTAAGGTTTCTGTCAGTATCCATACTTCTAGTATCATTTTGTCTTGCAAGTTCATAATCGTCTAGATCATTAAACGGAAAATCCCGAGACACATGGTCAGGCTCAAAACAATTGAACCAAAGGTGATCTCTTATTGCCCTCCTACGTAATATGGCTTCTCGAGTATGAGAATATGAAGATCTAGAGTCATCCTCTAGTTAAGGTCTTTTATTACTATTTGATATTTTGAGCTCAGTCGGTTTACCCGCATAAAGAACATCTCCAAAATTTGTAAGGCGTAAGCTCTGAAGTCTAGTCTTCAAAGGATTATGTAGGCCTGGCACAAATCGTGCCACTTTGACTTCCTGAGTCATGCCGGCTGGAGCATATTTAACAAGGGTCAAGAAATATTGATAATATGATTCCAGATCTCTTGTTCCTTGAGTACAATCAAGAAACTCATTTTTGGTATGAATGATATAGTTTGTTCTGATAATTCTTCTTTGATTGAGTCTTGAGATAATCCCAAGTTGTTGCATTAGGGTTGACATTATTCTCAGTACAATGGTCTCTCCACCAAAACTACTTGACTGTCTTTTCAAGTTTGAACTTAGAAATGATAGACTTGTTCTCTGTGGATCAATGAGATTAATCAAAGTAATCATCTATGTGCTCAATCCTGTCCTCAAAGAACCTTGCCTACATCTTTGCCTTCTCCGCTAAAGTTCCCAGGTTCTATGACTTTTGAAGCATAGCATCGATGTCATGATCAATGAATGATAGTCTGTTGACGTGCAATAGGGACATTGGCATTAGTAGGAACTACATTCCTCTAGGAGGAATGATTGATTACTGCATTAATGTTCTCGCATTATAAGTCAAAAAGAGTGGCGGGAGGGAAATTTTTTTAATCATAATTTTCTAAGGAATGGGTAGTCATTTCCACCTTATTGAAAGACAAGATCTAGCTACGAGATGTCAAAAGTCAGCTATATTATCATCAAAACTTCCTATCCTTTTCTAACGTAGTTAGAAGTCATCTCAAGGGTCATTACTAACTACAAAACAAACATTCAAGGAATTTCTTAATACAATTGTAGAGCACTTCAACCACTTCATCATATTTCAAGATTACATAGTCTCATACAAGAAGACAAAGTCAAGCAGATACTACCAATCAATGCCACTCATAGATGCATGCATATATTATCCTTTACCAAACAACATGCATGAATGCGTGCATTATGCATAACTAGCCCGACTAGTATTAGGCATTAGGCTATTTCCCTAACCTTAAGCATACGCTCTGATACCAGGTGAGAAATACCCCTCCCCAGGGGTCTATGCACAATATATACAATTTATACCTTTATACAATTTTCAATATACATTAGAGGTGCGAAAGCATTTGCATAGGGGAGGAGTTCTCAGCGCCCAACCTAGCATGGAGTTTAGGCCATGAGCCGGACTGCATCCAGAGGCACCTACCAACTAGTGCGACCCCTTAATGGGTGTTATGGATGAAAGCGTACTCAAGAAAAAAAAAACATTGTGGAGGGTGAATATATGTGTACACCGCATTGCGGGAAGAGAGAGAGAGAGAGAGAGAGAGAGAGAGAGAGAGAGAGAGAGAGAGAGAGAGAGTATAGTGGAGGATGAAATAGAGTGCGCAGAGACACGAGAGAATGAAAATAGAGAATCTTTAAATGCCCCATTTAAATGAAACAAGAAACCATTAATGCAATGATAAAATTTGGGTATACCATAACATCAAAAGAAGTATAACAAAATGACTAGTAGAGCACCGGACCCTGTGTAGGGATCGACCGGTCCACCCATCCACTTCCGCTCTACTATGCACATAGAGATTTTTAGTTCTTTGGGAGCGAGCTAGAACACCTCCAATCTACCTGAGCTAGACATAAGCTGAGGCCACTTTGCCTCCCTCCATGAACCCGAGCTCTGAAAGAATCCCAAATATCAATATGTGGTAGGTATCAACACCAACCACACTAGTTTAGGCACCACGCCTCTTTGATGCCCAACATTAGGTGTTTAGGCAAAGTCAAGGCAAGATCCCTCATGCGTTGTCCGTGTATGTCATTCGACCCCCAATGCACTAACTGTGTAGATGAGACTAGCAAAAAAAGAAGACCTAGGCAAAACCCTCGATCAAGAAAAGTCCCAGATCAATGACCCTTTTATCTAAGGCTAAGCGATGTAGGTGATCCTAGTCTTGTAGCGATGTGGCCATGAGAAGCACAACACATGAGTCCTGTCACAATGGCATCTTTCATATCCACAAACAATCTTTTCCTAGGCAGCTAGATTGTACTAGGTCTCTATCGTTACATGTCTATCATAAACCATCCAAATCATTTCATGATCCAATTCAAAAAATAGCCCATAACCCAATCACATCACATGGGTGATAACTCTACCCAACTCGGGGTGAGGCACAACCAATCCTGCATAACCATGTTAGAACATGACATGGCTGCAAAAATTTTGGCAACATTTTGGCAATATAACCGTATTCAAGAAAAAAAACCAAGAGCCACACTGGCTTCCACCATAAAAATCACAACCATATTCATGAGGGATCTTAGCCCTTAACCATAAATCATATTCACTTTGAACCAACTCCGACACTTGGAGTTTGACTTATCCACTGCATCAATCTGAGTCCACACACATGGTCCTTAAGACATGAACCTTTTATGCATAAAATAAGTCTGACAAAAAACTAATCATGATATCAAAATCCAATTTTGACAACATCCAACCATGCAAAGTTGATGCATCATATCTACACTTCATGATTCTAGCATATAGAGCTAGTTTTAACCTAGAAATGTGGAAAATAGTCATATCCATGTACATGAGGCATCCGCATTTATTCATAAGGTTACATACATCATGTGATATCATTCCATCACCATAAACATGATGCAAAACAGGTCCGATCCTTAGGTCAACCATAAATAATAACTTTACACATATGAAAAAAACAAACATTGGCCATTTTTGGGAGCATACATATCATCACTACAAGAGGTTATGTGCACTTGTGATGCTTTTAGCGACGGAAATACATTGGATTTTTTTACTCCTCGACATCGTTACCACTATTGCTAAAAGTGTCGATACGGGAACGTCGCTATATGCGTCACTAAATAGCAACGCATATAGCGACGATTGTAGTCCTTCTGTAGCAACGCTCATAGTGACGTTGTAGAACCTTATATAGAGACATAGCGATGCCCGAGGGATTTTTTTTTTTTTTGGTGGCAGAGCATTAAATGCCCTGCCACCCATCAACCATATTAAATTTTTCCAGAATAAAGTATACTTAAATAAATCCAAGATAAGCACAGATTCACCTTTGAAAGAAAGTGCAAGGTATAGACCCAAAGTAGTCACCCACAAGACAATATAACCATTAACTCCATCATGCATAGTATTGTTTGCAGAATAAAGATACAAAACTGACAAAAGTAATTGGACAAAAATGAATTGACAAAATTAAATCAATGACAAAACTATACACATCATAGGCAAAATCACTTGATTGTTAAGCTTTGCAAGTGTAATAGTTACAACACAATCGTCATTGATTTGAGAAAATACATCATTTTTCAATAGTTACAAAAAGACATATATGCGTCATCTCATTATACATGCTATGACAAAAGAAAACTAGTGCTATCTGGTTACGGCTAGACTGACATCGTCTAATCATACATCTCATCGTGTCCAAGCGGCGTATCTGTCGAATTCTGTAAAAAAAAAATTAAGACTTTCTGTAAGTATAAACATATAATTACCAAACAATCTATTTTCTTAGCTCATCATTAAAATACAACAAATGTAAAAGAGTAAAGTGAAATACTAACCATGCCGCCGCAAGAACTGAGAATGTCCATCAGGGCATTTAAGCCCTTTCTGCCCGCGTACTCGTGCTCGTACGGGGTGGGGTCACGTCCTGTCATCGATCGCTGTTTAAAACATACAAAGAATACATTATGTTAGAATTTAAAAGTACAAATAGATGTAACTAGAAAACCTAAAGGGCAATACAAAAACTCTTACAAAATCGGCCTCAAATGATGCCCACCTGCCGCTCCCAAAGTGGTGCGGGCTCCTTGCCTCTACTCGCGCTTCGACTGCCTCCTTTTGTTGCTTCCACTTTTGATTCTTGCACGCTGCACGCTTTGCATTCTTCCAATCTTCTTTAGCTAGCCAGTCTGGTTTGTTCCACACATGCTTTATTGCTTTTTGTACTTCAGAATGCTTGTGCTTGCAGTATTTGCGCATTCGAACCTTCATCAGGTCTTCATTGAAGTGCTCATCCCGACTTGACATGGGAAACTCGTCATGCAGCATGCTGATGACTCTCTCTTTTAATTCATTTGGCACTTCACTCGAGGTGTTTAGTATGTAGTGTCAAAAAACCTAAGAGCAAAGACTGTGCATGCGCGAGATCACCTTCTTGACTTTGTCATCCAAGATGATGCCGCTGCTGATGTCAATCGACTATGATAAGTCCTCTCACCTATGAGGCATGAGCCTGGGTGTCTCAACAGGGGTCTCAAGTGGTGTCTCTAGTGGTGTCTCGATGGGGGTACAGACGCCAGGTGTCTCCACTAGAGTCTGGGCCTTGAAGCGAAGAGTGTTGACTGGGGTGACTCCCGAAGGAGTAGCTAGTGGTGTGTAGCTAGGAATGGCCGATAGCCGTGCAAAACTTGGCATAGATGGAAATGCCATGGCTGGTGTGGGGGTGGGCAAAGAAAGGGAAGGTAAGGAGTCTCGTCGAGCACGAGGTGGTGTTGAGGCATAAGTGGCGGCATTCCCACAGCAACCGCCACAGCCACCACTAGAGCAACGATGCCTTGAAGAGTGTGAAGATTGTCTCGTCGACACCGAAGTATCGGAGCGCGTTGAATGCTCCAAAATAGAGGGAGACAATGAAGGAGTGGAACGACGTGATGGTGCTCCAGAGCGATGATGCTCTGCGTAACTGCATTAAATATCATCATCCATACCTGCATTAAAAACACGAACATTTAATCTTAATATTGAATGTAGAAGGATATAAGGACACGTTATAATGTATACTATAGATAATAGGGAGAGAGATTCCTATGTGTGTGTATATATATATATATATATATATATATATATATATATATATATATATATATATATATATATATAGAGAGAGAGAGAGAGAGAGAGAGAGAGAGAGAGAGAGGACTCATAACGGGGGAGGGATTCTTGTGATGAGGAGTTCAAGCCGGCTTCAAATTAAACCTTAGCCAGTTTCAAATTAAACCTTAGCCAGTAGCGATGCACGCTTCCTGCTTCTTCTTTAGAAGAGCAAGATATACCTACCCTTTGAGGACTCCTTCGGCTTGGAGTGGAAGCGATGACGATTAGACAATTTAAATTTCTCAAGTATAGAATATAAACAAGAATGGACAAAAAGCCAGGTGAATACAATATATATTATAAAATGGAGCAAAATTGTTCAAATACAATGTTTATGGCTTTAAGAGGTCTCTCTCGCATCCTCGCGTAGCTCAACATAACTCCCTATGTCTATATAGAGCTCTCTGTTTAGGTAAATGTCCTCCGTTTCATTTTGTCGATCTTTTGCATGCAACCCACAGAGAGTAGCAGTTTGATGCTCGTCTAGCACCACCTTAGAGGCTTTTGAGACTCAGCATCCTCTCCGATCTCCTCCACTGATGCCGCTGTGATTGGCACATGGTAGCCCTCATACGTCCGTGCACTACGAGGGGCTACCTCTATGACGTACCAGACTTTGTAGGATGAAATACCATATGCCAGATCCACATAACTTACATGAGTGCTTCCAAGCACATAAATTCTAAAATTGGATGTTAAATTTTTACAGACTCCCTCGTTCACAATGCTTGGGTAGTACAAAAGTGTCTCTTAGGTCGGTTCAATTTTTAGTTGAATCCACCTCAAGGAAACTAGACTCTCCTCTGCGCACAGTAGCATTGTGATCCTCCATGCTTATCTTGAACCATTGCACGTTGAACAAGTCCACAAAAAATCCTCTATAATCGATCCTCAAAATCTCCTGTAGCGTGCCAAAGTAAGTGAGTTCCGCCACCACAGGATCTGCATCAGAGGACCGTCGTCGACTAGACTGTTCAAATTTTGTCACGATTCTACAATTTTGTGTAAAACACTTTTTGTCAATCCATTCCACCCTAAAATGTCGACCTTTACACCACGCTGCTATGTATGACTTATACTACAACCAACAGAGATTATGAGTGGCCGTTCAAACATCTAGAAAGACGCGAGTCGTACATTGCAACCTTACCTTGGTCATGCAACCCCAAGAGTACTCCCACTCCTCCTCAGTCACTTCTTCACCACATTGTTGTGCACTGTTCAATTGGTTGTGCAACCATCTTAAGCTCATGAATGTTGGTAGGCTCTCCAGACTCGCCGGATAATGCATTGGTGGTCGTCTTTCGTGTCTCCACTCAATCCGTGCCCTTTGTCGCTCTTGCTTTGCATCCTTGTATTATGAAATCCACTTTTGCATCACTGGATTGTTTAACATGCAAAATCGATTGATTTTAGCCTCTAGATCTTCCGTCATCTTCTTCTCAACACCGATATTGGATGTGACAATCCCAGATATGCTCTTATCATCTATGGTTCGCCATAGTGTGTCTCGGGATTTATCAAATCCGTCTAGCCACTCTCCAATGTAAACTGGGGAATCTGATATCAGCCAACCTTCTGCCATGCTACCCTCTGGACGTCCCTTCTGACACACATATCCCTTGAGCGTTTTCATGATACGTTCTAAAAAGAACATCCATCTGGAATGTACTGTGCCAGCTATTACCACCTCATCAACTATGTGAACAAGAAGATGCACTTGAATGGTTAGCACGGTAGTAGGAAAGTGTTTCTAAAACATGCACACAACCTTCACAGAATTTAGTTTGGCAAATGGTATGGAGTCTACATGGATCTCCTTTTGTGAGATCCATTGCACCAACTTTGCAAGTTTGTAGATTGTGGTACGGACGTCAGGAGACAAACATCCCTCAATGGACATCGGTAAAATAAACTGCAAAACACGTCTAGCATTGATATTATAGTACACACAAAAATTTGTTACACAATTCCCACTATGTTATATTCCACTTCAAACATACCTGACACATTTTATGCCAGTCCTGTGACTTCAAACCAATAAGCTTCTCTTCTTTAGTGAAACAAGTTTGGACTGACTGCATTACGCCAGTGGGGGTCCGCACATATCAATGGTCTCTTTTACTTTGCGTTCTTGGGCTCCTGTCAAAATCCATGGCGCTTTAGGGAGTTTTATCGATCCACCCGGTGCTATCTGCGGCCAATATTGCTCCATACAATCCATATTTCTAAGGTCAACTATGGCTCCCAAAGTATCTTTCTTGCCAATCAGTTGGTCCCACAACAGATTAACCACATTCTTGAATATGTGCATTGGATCGAGCAAGTGATTGATCATGAGTCTGGCCAATATGGTAACTCGTACCATAGAGAGAGTCTCTTCAACCCTTGGGGCAAACCATCATCATACATCTCCTTCAGTTCTAACCATGCTTGTGTAGACATCCTTGGTGGCTCTCTTCCCGAAAAGACCATCGCATAACTCATGATTCTCTGGAACATGCGCTTGATGACCTTCATAGATTTGCTTCTTCAGTGAGGGCGCCCGACGTGCATTAAGTCTAGGTCCACATGTGACACATGCTCTGTATCCGCTTGTTTGAAGCCCTACATGTATATACATGATAATAGATAAGCTTTAAAAAAACCAAGATTTGTAGTGTTTGAGTTTGAGTATAAATCACCTGAGCATTATGTTTTTCTGGGATAATCATGCATGGTCCACATTAGAATGCCTCTAATCAAAGAATTCTTTCGACCTGTGTCTCAAATCATATTTACCACTTCTATGCCTGTTGTAGCTCTTCCAATAATGGACAAAGATACACATCCATATTCTTCGTTTTATACCACCTCGTCACAATCAAGCTTAGAACAGGTGCCCCTTCTTGGTAGTCAACCACGAGGGAATTTTGTAGTTGACGGTGACAATGGGCCATACAATGTAAGATGTTGACCTCTGACCAAATGGATTTATGCCATCCATAGCCAGTCCTAAGTGCAAATTATGAGCTTCCCTGGCAAAATTCGGCCATGTGTCGTCTATATGTTTCCAGTCTACATAATCTACAGGAATCCATAGCACACCATCTAAAGATCTATTCTCCTCGTGTCATGATCCTAGGGTGGCCATGGACTTACATTCGAAGAAATTCTTGATGCGAGGAAACAGGGAAAAGTGTCGCAAAACCTTTTGTGGACTTTTTTGTCCATGGAGATCTACTCGATATCTCTCGGAATCACATTTCAGACACTTCTCCATGTCTATGTATTCCCCTCTAAAAAGAATGCAGTCGTTAGGACAAGCATGAATCAAATTGTAATCCATTCCTAAGTTTTACAAGATCTTTCTTGCTTCCTCTCTAGAATCTGACATCACATTATCAGGTGGTAGTATGTGCTCTTTGAGCAATCTACACAACAAAAAAAATGCGATACACTTGTGTAAGTAATCTATCCGATCATTATACAATTAGAGTTTTTTTTGAAGTAAAAACATTGTAATAGATCACCTAAAAATCATTGTGATGCTAGTGTCACTCCATCCAAACTTTGCATGCATGTTGAGAAGAACCAGGAGTGCCTTCAATCTAAACACACGTGCTCCATCATACAATGGTGTATCGGCTTCACTTTTTATATCATCATAGATAAGCCTTTCTAAATCCATGATCGTCTCAATCATTTCATTGATCTTGGGCTCAAACATAGCCTCATTGGGAATGTGGTTTGCATAATCATCCTCCGAGCTATCAGAGGCTACATCTTGTGGCCTCACGTATGCTGCTTGACCAAAGTGTCTGTAAGTACGTCTATTGGGTTGCAAGATTGCTCCTTGCTGGCCAGCGTCAGAGTCCGACGAGTTATAATTGGCAAAAACTCGATCTATAATAGATGGATCAAACTCACCAAATTTGCAAATGTGTTGCAAAGAAACGCGTGTTGTACGTTGCATAGCATGTTTGCATTGATTACAAGGACATAAGATCCTTGTTGAGAGATAGGTGCTTTGATTCAACGGCCCCACATCGTTGTCACTACTCATAATGAATGTAAAAATCTTATAACCTAGACATAAATTTAATCTTGTATTGGCATCCTTTGTCTTTTATCTCTCTCTCTCTCTCTCTCTCTCTCTCTCTCTCTCTCTCTCTCTCTCTCTTTGATCACATTGTAAACTACCTCAGATTCTCTAGTCATGTCCGATCCCCGCACACCTTGGTCTAGAGGTGCACAAAGATCAAAACCACCAGGTTATAATCTTGTCTTTATTGGTCAATGCCTATATTTGTGGGTACGAGAAATCTACACACCCACTTCTACATGGCAATGCATGTAGTGGACAAAACCCCTTTGCCTCTTCTTTAGCTGTAGCAATTCACAACATCGTAACATCTCTTTACAACAGATCTTTGTTCGAGGGATTACTGTGCACATTACATGTTGGCCTCCAATTTGAGTATCATGCAGTTGAAAGACTTCCAACTTAAGGTGACATCCATAGAGAGGAAGAAAGGGATCACAGGTTGCCTAACTCCAAATATTTTCCATAATTATGAAGGTAGACTTCAATATAAAAACTAAATCTAAATCTAATCTTAAATCTAACCTAATTGAACATACGGTGATTTTGAGCTAATTGAACATAGTTAGTGGGTTAGTTAATAGGTGTCAGATTTTGATGGGACAGTTCATTGCATTGTGTACCTAGTGTTTGCTCTTTGGGCAAAGCCTTGAGCTTAGCTGAAACTCCCCCTTCATTGACATGTCCTAAAATTAACCTAAATCTAAATCTAATCCAAGCTTAAATCTAACTTAGCTAATCTTAAATCTTGCCCTAATTTTAAATCTAACATAAATCTAAATCTTAAACTCAACATAGACCTAAATCTAATTTAATCTTAAATCTAATCTAAACTTGAATGTAATCTAACATAATCTTAAGTCAAACCTAATTTAAATCTTAAGTCTAATTTACTTTTAAATTTAGCATAAATTTTAAATATAAGCTCAATGTAATCTAACCTAATCTTAGATCTTAATCTAACCTAATCTTAAATGTAATTTTAAATCTAACCTAACCCTAAATCTTAATATAACATTCCATTAATTCATATTTTCTCTACATTTTTTATCCATCTCTCTCTCTCTCTCTCTCTCTCTCTGTTTTCTTCCCTTACCTCTCTCTTTTCGTCTTCTCACCCTATATCTCTCTTTGTTTTTCTTTTCTCTCTCTCTCTCTCTCTCTCTCTCTCTCTCTCTCTCTCTCTCTTTTCTTCTCTCAATGTGTGTGTATGCCTTCTTTGTTTATGTATGTGTGTGTAATTTTTTGTACATTCAATGTGTGTGTATGTGTTTTGTTTATGCATGTGTGTACATTCTCTCTCTCTCTCTCTCTCAAAGACACAATATGTGTGTGTGAGATTGAGAGGGAGAGAGAGAAAGAGGGGAAGGGAACATGAGAGGGAGAAGAGAGAAGGAGCATACCTGGCTCTCCTTCCTCTCCTCCTGTGTGTGTGTGTGGGCAGGGGGCGGGGGGGGGGTGGGGAGAGAGAGAGAGAGAGAGAGAGAGAGAGAGAGAGAGAGAGGTGCGGGTTTACCTGTTTTGCTAGAGTGCCAAAACTTAGATATGAGATCTGAGTTTTTGGCGCTCTTGGTTTATTTTTCACCCTTGTCGACGTCGCTATACTCTTTGTTGCATAGCGATGCCATGGATTTTAACATTTGAGTGTCGCACTGCTAGCATCGCTAATATGAATAACCTCTTGTAGTGCCTGCAAATGAAAGTGTTTGACTTCACAACAATGCATCAAGATCAGATCCATAATATAGACTAACACTCCATCACATCACTTTGCCCATATGATACTCATACAAGAAACAATAACACAAAAAGAAAACCACTTTATTCATATATGCCTGTGCGGTTTGGTTTGACTAACCATATACTCTCACATGAGTTTATGGACATCTAATACTTGAAAACACTTCACCAAAATAAACCATAAATCATATATAAACATCTCGGTTAACTCATGACGTTACATGGTACTCCCCCTAGGTAGCACCCCTACATGCTTAGGTAAACCGGGTTATGGAATGATTAATAAATTGCATACCCAAGGTGATAATAGAGACCTAAATACATTTATCATCAAGTTAAATCAAAATTTTCAATTGGCTAAGTGGGTTTGTCCATTCGGTGAATCTATATAGTGGTTCTCTAAGGAGCCTGGGATCCAAAATTTTGACTAAGTGCAGTGGGTAGCAAGATATTTTTTACCATAACTCTTAGTCGTGCGTGATCACATGACACCGGAGAGACAAAATTTTTAAAATGATGTGTTTTATCTCTTGGTTAATAGGTTCAAGCTGATTCATAACGGTTTGTGAGTAATTACCAAAACAGTGTTCCTACCGCTTCTATGACGTGAAACAAAAAGCGCTTTTTATGCACACACGTGATGATAAACATATCACGTGTATAAATTAGTGTGTTAAACATGATGAAATAATCATGGGACAATTTCATACACACTCAGTAAAACCATACATACACTCGTATATGAGAAAAAACAACCACTGAGAGGGTATCTACTCCGACAAACGACAGAGAGAGAGATGGTGATGGCTATGGAGTTTAGAGCTTTTCACCATGCTTTAGAATTGATTAGGGGCTCTCAAAAGACTTCTTGCTTTGCCGTAAGAGAGCGGTGATGAGAGCTATATAGAGGTTTTCACCATGAGAGTGTTTGGAGAGCGTGTACACAGTGAAACGAGAGAGGAGATAGTAAGCAAGTAGAGAGAGAGAGTATTCTTCTTCTTTGTCTTCTTCTTCTTCCCATAAACAAGAGAAAAGAGCATATGGAGATGGTGATGGAAAGCATGCATCACTCCGTATAATAGGTACGTGGAATTGGAGCCGATCTCTTTAGATAGATGATTCCAGCGTTAGAAGTTTACAGCCTACTGGTGACGTGTTAGTTCAAACAGTAGACTGGACAAGGAAATAGAAATTGAACTAAAATACATCTACTCAAATGAAAACCAGACTGAAGTACTGAGAATGATGTTCAGATTTAGATGCAGACACAGAGAGAATGAGTACAAAGTATGTATGACTGGAGTATATTGTACTGATGTATTTAGGATTATAGATGAAAGATAACAATAAAGATGATGTAGCTCAAGAACAAATAAGAGCTACGAATTATGAATCAAAAGCTTAAACAGAGGTACAGCGGACAAATGACTCAATTCATGCCCACGACTTATGCCAACCCGATTACAATGTAATGCGTCCTATTTATATGCTTTGGGAGTTACTGTGGTAACTGCCATGGTAATTACTGACTGATCCACTGTTCATCTCACAGGAGCCGGTTCCCACCCAGTGAGATTGTTTCAGCCATCTACATCCTTCCCTCCTTTCTTCAATTTTGGAAAGATTCCAAAATTTATGAGAAAAAATCCACCGTCTGATTCTTTTGGAATGTTGCTCGTCGAGTGCTTGAGACCCTTATAGTTGTAATTCCATGGGCATCAAGCCAAGTTGTACTGAAAAAATCCACCGTTTGATTCTTATGGAATTTTTCTCATTGAGTGTTGAACGCCCTTATAATTGTAATTCCAAGGGCCTTCAGCCAAATGACACCCTCCCTTGAGTGGAAAAATCCAGCGTCTGCTACGAAAACTGGTGGAAAAATCCACCGTCTGATTCAAGGACCCAAAGTCTGTGCCAACTGAGAAGAAGAAAAAATCCCTGACCAAATTCTGAGATGGAACTACCCAGCATCCTTCCACTGAACCCGCTTTTGTTTACCCTTTGGCCTAGATGGCGTCTTAGAAGTCCCAGTGCCAGCATTCTCCTTCTGAATGAGTCTGTAAATGGCTTCCTGCTTAAGCTGATCCCGCCTTTCTATGGTCATCTCCATTTCATAAGGCGTGAAAGGATGATAGGTTTTGGTGTCGGGATCATAGAGCGTGCGTCTGCCTTTGGTGATCTAAGTTTGGCCAATTTGTGACAATGCGAGGCTGTATGGATCCATCCTTCTGGGAGAGGCTAATTGGTTTTCATCCGAGCTTCAAAAAGAATCTCAGCCATCTCTCTATACTGTGATCCTAGGCCTGGTTTAGCCATAATGTCCTTTTCAGGTGGTTTGGAGGGCTCAATAGTGAGTTACAACAGTTGGTTGGTGATCTAGTGAGGTGTCTGATCTGAATTTTCCACTGGTCCATACACAATTTGATTCTGTGCACCTCCTCTTTCAGCTCCTGGAGATCATTCAGTTGGAGAGCGTCGTTGACTGAATAGTGTTTGCCAAGTTTTCCATTCCACAGTCGATCGCTTATACCAATCCTAAAGATCATCAGTAATCTTGAATTATGTGGGCCGATCGACTGGTTCTAGATGTTGAGGGTACAGTGATGGATAAAATCTTGGCAACTCTGCCTCTCTTGCTGGTAAAGCATACAAGAGAACTGGGGAATCAGACACAAATTCTAAGAAGTTAAGGATAGCCTGGTTCTCTTACTGCATCATTTTTCTGGTTAATTTGACCAGCTGAAACAGTCACCAGAGAGCAGTTGACGGCTCTCCCACTGACATTCGATTTGAGGTCCCTTGCTAGTGGCACTCTAGTTTTCAAGAATGGTCCGCACCCTTTGATCCAGAACTCCCGTAGCAATCTACATTTTCACTAAGACTTCATTCAATTGATTCCTGACATCCTTCATGCATCTATATGTTGGCTTGTTTCCCAGTAGAAGCTCTAATTCCATAGCCAGAGAGCAAAAATCTGCAGTAGACTTTTGTTGCCAATGTGGATTGGTTACTCTCTCTTCAGCAGTTATTACTCATTCATGCACCCTTTCTAGCAGCTGTATTGTACTGGGATGCGCATGTAATTGGAAGGCCTCTTGATCATGAAAAGTAGCTCATTTCCAATGCTCAACCATTTCCCTGTCTCTGACATACAGTCATTGAAAGTGTTCCAGATCAGAGATAAGATCATCATCCTCCAAATACCACCTGGTTATGGGATCCTGCTGATGTTTCAATCTCTTGTTAACCGTGATGAGCTGTAACGAATGTTGCTCACCACCTACTGGCCCCTCAGTCACACATTTGCCTTTCCCTTTAACATCCCTGCTGTGTTGTGACTGGTGTGCTAGTGGATTTCCAGTGTTGCTGGGTTGTTGCTCTTCTAGCTGGTGATTTCTCAATTGCTGCCCTTCATGCTGGTCTGGCTGGTATTCCTGTGAACTGATCTCCTCTAGTTGCCCCTGTACCACCAGTACCAGGTCCTGGAGGTGGAGATGGAGGAGAGGCATCATCATCATCATCATCATTATGCCCTTTGTCTGGTTCATCCTCCTCCTTCTCCGCTTCTTCTTCCTTATCCTCATGTTCTTAAATGGTTGTATGCTGTTCAATGTAATCAAGGATAGATTGATTTGTCAGAGCACTGTTATATTCAGTAACTTTATCCTGCAGATCACTTTGCATCGTCTCCATAAGAGACTTCAAGTTATCCATGTCGAAAATAGCATTGCCTGCTGGATTCAAGATCTCGGCCAGATTATTATAGATATATATTTTTGTTAATGTGGTCTTCAGAGCATTGTGGCAGATAAGTAAAGAGTTGAACTCAACTCCCTTCATTCTCAGCATGGTTTTGAACCTATCAACAACTCGTTGTGCTTCAAACTTTTCTTCCCGCATGGTCTGCATCTCAGACTCCACCTTGGCTAGCTTACTTTGTAACTGCTGAATGGTCCTATGTGAGTGAGCCTCAAGGAGAGTGTGGCGCAAGTTTTGGGTTACTCTCCTTTGCTCCAGCTTTTCAATCTGCTCCTCAACCTCCCTCAATTCAGTTTTTACCTTAATTAGTTCATCTTCTTACCCTGCAACATCCAACATTTGTCCCATACAATTGACAATAGTATTCCATGATGACTGAATGAGTACTGAATAACCATCATTAAATGTTGTTGGGCCAGAATCAGTTGGCTCATAGATTGTGACAGGAGCCATATAAGGTAATGCAGCATAATCAGATTTCTGCAATAGGAGACATCCCTTGAGTGGATGAGTTTGCAGCTGCTGTAACCTGTCTTTCTTGGTCAAGTGTAGGGATTCTTCCCTGTATGGGATGGAGACTAGGCCCAGTGGATTTGGAGAAGCTGGGCCTTCGCCCTTATCAACTTGTTCTGCTGATTGCTCAGGACTAGCCTTTTCTATATGATCTTGGCTAGTACTAGTGGTTACTGAAATTTGACCTGTTGATGACTGGTTGATTCCACCAATGATCTGGTCACTCTGTTGTTCAGTCTCACTAACTGGAGTCCTTTCATTAGACACTATTTCGACTTGACTTTCCAGCTGCTTCAGGAGAGCACTGCTCTTAGTCAGTGTCGTCCTTGACGTCTTTGAACTGCCAGGTTCATCTTGTTTAGCCTTCCTTTTCAAACAATAGGAGTTGATTGACTTTCTGGCTCTACTTCATCCGATGACAAGTCAATATTTTTGGATAGTGGAAATGGCTTCTGACTCCAAGCCATTCTCACCTGATCATGGGTGTCTGGAGCAATTGCCCAGTACAGAAACTGCCAAACATACCAAGCCTTGAATACACTTTGAGATTTTAGCTTGGTAGTTTGTTGAAGCACATTGTGTGACAATATCTGGTAGAGGTTGATAGAGACTTTGGAATCCAGTCTTTTTGCTAAAATCATGGCAAAAAGTTTCTCTGACACATATGTCGGGTTATTCTTCAGACTCACAGCTTCAGCCACAAATCGATAGGGAGCGGGAGCTTCTAGTCCTGCAACTGGAATCCCTTGTTCACTGGATTTCCTTTTGCTCTTAGCAGTATCATCCTCTTTCAAAGCTGCACTGATCTGCTCTGCAGTTGCCACATACGGCTTGGGCCCGTTTGGCATACGGAATGCAAAAGCAATGCTTTATGGTGTGACAAACACCTCCTGACTATAAATCATAGCATTGCCATCTTCAGCATTGAAAGAGTCCAAGACTTGCCTTATGATGGCTGTGTCAAACTCAATCTTCGTGGCTTGCAGAACCACATGCAAGTCCCACAGTTGAAGTAGAGCCATAAACACATAGCACTGAATTTTGTTGTGCGGGATGAGTGGAAGAGTTGCCTTTGTAGCAGTAATAAGAGCTTGGATTTCATCGATAGTGTATTGCATCTTTTCTGACAGTTTCCTCCTACCCATGCACCATGAAGATGATGAAGCAGGTGAAGAAGAAGATGACTTACTTGATTCTTTGAAACCGCACCCAGGTGTGGCTGGCAAAGTCAGACGACAATCCACAGTCTCCTCAACGGATGAGGTTTGCGGCTGTAATGAAGATACTTCAGAGCTTGGCGATGGCGAGTGGATAACAGGAGGTAATCATCATGCAGGGGATTTGGGAGGAGGAAAAATATCTACTTGCCTTACTGTTATACACGTTCGCGCCGTAAAAGCTCCACCACTTACCCTTCCTAGACTTCTGTGCGCCGCAACTGACGTGGCAGACATGCATTGGACAAGACTTTCACCCGTCATTGAAATGATTACCACTGATATTCGATCTAAATCGTTGGTCCCCTAAAAACTGATAATTTTGTCCCCACTATTCTGGTCTTGGTATAAGTTTGGCTTGGTTGCACTGGTACTGGTTTGAAACTGGTTTTGGAATTGGAACTGGCTGCACATGAAAAGCCCCAAGATAGCTGATTCTGGAATTTCTTGGTCTTCAGCGCTCAGATCCTCAGTACCCAATTCTTGGAAAGGCTGTCTAGCTTCTGAATAGTAGAGCTTGATTTTAGCTCCATTATACACCCCTGGCAGCAGTAATCCAGATAGATCTTTCAGTCTTACCGTGCATTGGAGAAAACCCAGTCCACTTTAAATGGTCCTGCCCAGGCTATCTTTAGATTCGGCTTCTTAGGACCCAATCTGGACTAATATAGGAGTACTAGGTCCCCTTTCTAAAACTCCCAGACCTTAATCCTTTGGTCATGCCAATGTTTCCTTCTTTGCTGAACAATCTCCTGTTCCAGCATAGCTCGTTGTCTTAGTTCATCTAACTGAGTAAGCTCCTCCAGTCGCTTCTTAAGATTGTGATTAAAATCTAACCCATATTCTACAGCCATTCTAAGACTTGGAATAACAAAATCCATAGGGACAACAACTTTAGTGCCATATACCATTCTGAATGGTGTTAATCTTGTAGTGACCTTATAAGCTGTCTTGTATGCCCATAAAGCAATCTGAAGCTTCAGAACCCAGTGGTCTGGCTTTTTCTGCACAATCTTAGTGAGAATAGTCTTAATGGTCTTGTTACTGCTTTTGGCCTGTCCATTGCATCTAGGATAATAAGGTGTGGATTTCTGATGCTTGACTGAAAGCATATCCATAAGGATCTCCATAGTGTCATTTATGAAGTGTGGCCCTTGGTCCGACACAACCTCCACAGGACATCCATAGCGACAGACAATATTCTCAAATAAAAATCTTGCAGTGGATTTGGCTGTGTTGTCAGGAAGAGCCTTAGCTTCTACCCACTTGGTTACATAGCAAGTAGCCATCACTATATACCTATTCTTCTTGGGAGTAACCTTCTTGAAAGGTCCCATAAAATCCAAACCCCATATCATGAAAACACCCAGTGGTTGTACTGGTGTTAAGGGAGTCATGTCTGCAGTTGTGGGTCTACCCATTCTTTGGCATATGTCACAAGTTTTGCAAAAGCTTTTGACATCAGAGATCAATGTTTGCCACCATAATTGAGCTTGCAGAATCTTCTTGTAAGTAACATCAGTAGAGAAGTGTCCACTAGATTTTCCATTATGCGCCTCTAAGATAACTTGTATTCTCCCCTCCACAGGCACACATCGGTGAAGAATACCATCAACACCTAATCTGTAGAGTGAGCCTCCAATGATGGTGAACTTTAAGATTTTGATGACCAGATCCTTCGTTTGGTTTTGCTTCCAGTCATCTAGAAAACCACCCTGAGAAAGAAATTGATATACTTCATATAATTTAGGATCAACTGATTCTGTCGCTTCCAGCTGAAATAATTCAGCATCCACTGGTTTGTCTCTTAAAGACGCTTCAAAAGAGCCCTCTGTACTCCTAGAGAGAAAATCAGTGCAACAGTGGTTCTTGCCAAGTTTATGGAAAATTCGGAATTCAAATTCCATAAGGAACATCATCCACCGTATTAGCCTACCTTGAATAATGACTTTATTAATCAAGAATAAGAGAGCCTGCTGATTCAGATAGAAATGAAACAATTTTCCTAGAAAAAAATGCCTGAATTTTGTAGCACTGAAAAGCATCCCTAGAGCTTCTTGTTCAGTGGTTGTATAACCTTGTTTAGCCTGATTGAATGTGCGACTGGCGAAGTAGACATGATAGTCAGTCCTTTCATCTGGCTGGGCTAGTATCGCCCCCGTCGCCAGCCGCGAAGCATGCACATGTACATGGAAGATAAGATCCCAATTTGGTTGCCGAAGGACTCGTTTACTAATAATGACATTTTTTAAGTTCCGAAAACTTTCCTCACACTCAGTAGTCCAATTGAACTTGCTGGTTTTCTTTGTGAGCTCATACAGTGGTAAAGCTTGGGAGGTAAATTTATGCACAAATCTTCTGTAAAAGTTAATATATCCCAAGAAACAACTTAAGTCAGATGCATTCTTGGGCGCCTTGGCCTGCTGAGCACACTGGATCTTGTCGCTTGTTATTTCTATTCCATTGAGGGATACTACATGTCCCAGTAGTAGCTGTCCTTTCTAGACTAGGAAAACAGATTTAAATGGATTCAGACAAATCCGCTTCTCCTGACAGTGCTTAAAAACCATTTCCAGGAATAGTAAATACTGTTCCTCAGTTGAATATACAGTGAAATCGTCCATGAATATGGTGAGGAACCGATGAAGAAACTCATTGAATATCTCCATCATACACCGCTAAAAAGTGGTTGGTGCATTGCATAGGCCAAATGGCATTACCAAATACATAAATGTTCCCCACTCTGTAATGAAAGTGGTCTTCCCCCGGTCCTTATGGCAATTTTTAATTGATTGTAGCCACTATATCCATCCATAAAATTGTACATCTCATACCCTGCAATCTCATCAAGCAACATATCTATGAAAGGCAATGGAAATGGATCCTTGATGGTTTGAGCATTGAGTTTACTATAATCCACACATACTCTCAACTTCCCATTCTTTTTGGGAACAACCACAATAGAAAACAACCAATCGCTACTGGCTACTTCAATGATGAACCTAGCTTTGATAAGGTTGCCAATCTCTTCCTTGCTTTTCTTAGCATAATTGGGATTCATTCGGTACCGCTGCAGTCTTACTGGCTTGGCATCTGGCTTCAGTGGTATCCTCTGCTGGCAGACCTCTGGATCCACCCCTTTCAAATCAATGTGTTCCCATGCAAAAACATCTTTGTAATGCTAGAACATTTTGCGTGCTTTCTGCTTCATTGTCGGGTTGAGATGTTTGTTAACTTTGATCATTCTAGGGTTGTCTTTAGAGCCTAGATTCCATTCCTCAATCTCTTGGTCATCTGGGAGTAACCAATTAGGCCCACTGCTTTTCTCTTGGTTGACTCTTTGGCATAATCCCAAGATGTCCCTTTGAGTTCCATATCACTGTTCTGATTTGCCGTGTCCTCCCCAGAATGTGCTGGCTCATCTGGTTAACTGAATTCAGTTGATCCTTCCGGCCTTCCAGTTAACTCAACTGATCATTCTCTTGAATTGAGTTTAGTAAAATAGTCTGGAAACTACTTCTTCTGTTTGTCAGCTTGCTCCTTGTTCAGTAGAACTGCATTGAGATCAATTTCTGCTAAGGGAAAAATATTTAGAGCTGCTAACATCCTTTAAATCTTCTTGATCTTATACTTCTGGCATAGTTCTTTAGGTCTCATCTCCTTTCTCCATCTTCTAGTATTGTTTGTCTGAATCTGGATTCTACCACTGGCCCCTTGTAGAGTCAGAGTTTGATTAGCATAGTCATGAACAGCCTGTTCCGTTCGCAACCATGGGCGCCCTATAGCATTCCATATGCTCCTTGAACATCAAGAACTAGAAAGCTGGTCTTGAACTTCTCCTTGCCCACTCATATTGGCATATTTTTGATTATACCAGTAGCTTGCACTACTCGATGATCTGCCATCCGCACTTTGAAAGGTGCTGGCTTTAAATTTTTGATGCCCATCCTCTGCTGAAGATGTACTCCCATGATGTTTACTCTTGCTCCTCCATCCAAGATGACACTTGAAAGTGATTCCCATTGTTTCGTGTAATTTCATCATCTCGGATAGCCGTCAAGTCAACTGTCCTGGCCTCCGCCTCAGCCTTCCTTCACTGTCTGATGAATTTCGTTGCTTCAGGCAAAGTTCTTCTAATGTCTTCCAACTCCACAGTGAGTTTTTGGATTCTATCGCAGATTTTGACATGAATTTCCTCTTTCTCATGGTCAGAGTTGTTGTTGTAGCTCAAAGAACTGGTAATATCTTCACAATGCTATTCCTTCATTGTATTGCTTTCAGCTCCTCTATCAACTCCCAACAATTAAATCATCCCTTGTACGACAACCAGCATGGTCTCATGTATGCCAGTCTTTGACTGACTTGTCTCAGTAGATTGGGATGGTATCTTTTGAATGACCCGTGCTTTAGAACTTTCTAGCCACTCTGGCAGCTTCTTGGCTAAATCCTCTATGATTTTTGCCGCTAGTTCTCTCTGCTCCTCCCACTCATCAACCACCTTTTCTTTACCCTTGGCCTTCCATACCTCTCTCAGTTGAGCCCAATTGCTGCTTTCAGTAGTGACTGGTTTTTTTGGAATCTCTCGGATTTTCTCAATCACTACTCCTTTGCTTGCCACCGTGATTGCCAAAATGAAATTGTAGCTGATCTCTTTAGATAGCTGATTCCAATGTTAGAAGTTTACAGCTACTGGTGATGTGTTAGTTCAAACAGTAGACTGGACAAGGAAATAGAAACTGAACTGGAATACATCTATTGAAATGAAAACAGGACTAAAGTACTGAGAATGATGTTCATATTCAGATTCAGACTGAGAGAGAATGAGTACAAAGTATGTATGACTGGAGTATACTGTACTGCTATATTTAGGATTACAAATGAAATATTACAATAAAGATGATGTAGCTCAAGGACAACTCAGAGCTAAGGATTATGAATCAAAAGCTTAAACAAAGGTACAACTGAAAAATGACTCAATTCATGCCCACGACTTATGCCAACCCGATTACAATGTAATGGGTCCTATTTATATGCTTTGGGAATTACTATGGTAACTACTGTGGTAATTATTGACTGATCCACTGTTCGTCTCATAGGAGCCGGTTCCCACCCAGTGAGACTGTGTCAGCCATCTACATCCTTCCCTCCTTTCTTGAATTTTGGCAAGATTCCAAAATTTATGAGAAAAAATCCACTGTATGATTCTTTTGGAATGTTGCTCGTCGAGTGCTTGAGACCCCTATAGTTGTAATTCCATGGGCATCAAGCCAAGTTGTACTGAAAAAATCAATCGTTTGATTCTTATGGAATTTTTCTCATTGAGTGTTGAACGCACTTATAATTGTAATTCCAAGGGCCGTCAGCCAAATGACACCCTCCCCTGAGTGGAAAAATCCAGCGTCTGCTATGAAAACTGGTGGAAAAATCCACCTTTAGATTCGAGGACTCAAAGTCTGTGCCAACTGAGAAGAAGAAAAAATCCTTGACCAAATTCTGAGATGGAACTACCCAGTATCCTTCCACTGAACCCTCTTTCGTTTACCCTTTGGCCCGGATGGCATCTGAGAAGTCCCAGTGCTAGCATTCTCCTTCTGAATGAGTCTATAAATGGCCTCCTGCTCAACCTGATCCCGCCTTTCTGTGGTCATCTCCATTTCATAAGGCATGAGAGGATGATAGGTTTTGGTGTCTGGATCATAGAGCGTGCGTCTGCCTTTGGTGATCCGAATTCTGGCCAGTTTGTGATAATGCGAGGGTGTATGGATCCATCCTTCTGGGAGAGGCTGATTGGTTTTGATCCGAGCTTCAAAAAGAATCGCATCCATCTCTCTATACAATGGTCCTAGGCCTGGTTTAGCCGTAATGTCCTTTTCAGGCAGTTTAGAGGACTTAACAGTGAGTTGCAGCAGTAGGTTGGTGATCTTAGTGAGGCCTCTGATCTGAATTTTCTACTAGCCCATACACAATTTTCTACTGGCCCATACACAGTTTGATCCTCTGCACCTTCTCTTTCAACTTCTGGAGATCATTCAGTTGGAGAGCGTCGTTGAATAGTGTTTGCCAAGTTTTCCATTCCATAGTCGATTGCTCATACCAATCCTGAAGATCATCAGTAATCTTGAAATATGTGAGCCGATTGAATGGTTCTAGATATTCAGGGTAAAGTGTTGGATAAAATCTTGGCAACTCTGCCTCTCTTGTTGGTAAAGCATACAAGAGAACTGGGGAATCAGACACAAATTCTAAGAAGTTAAGGACAACCTAGTTCTCTTGCTGCATCATTTTTTTGGTTACTCTGACCAGCTAAAACAATCGTCGGAGAGCAGTTGCCTGCTCTCCCACTGACATTCGAGTTTGAGGTCCCTTGCTAGTGGCAGTCTAGTTTTCAAGAATGGTCCACACCCTTTGATCCAGAACTCCCCTAGCAATCTACATTTGCACTAAGCCTTCTTTCAATTAATTCCTGAGATCCTTCATATATCTATATGTTGGCTTGTTTCCCACCAGAAGCTCTAATTCCATAGCCGGAGAGCAACAATTTGCAGCAGACTGCCGTTGCCAATGTGGATTGGTTACTCTCTCTTCAGCAGTTAGTATCCATTCATACCCCCTTTCTAAGAGCTCTATTGTACTGGGATGCGTAGGTAATTGGCAGGCCTCTTGATCATGGAAAGAAGCTCATTTCCAATGCTCAACCATTTCCCTGGCTCTGACATACAATCGTTGAAAGCGTTCTAGATCAGAGGTAAGATCATCATCCTCCAGATACCCCCTGGTTATAGGATCCTGCTGATGTCTCAATATCTTGTTTAGCGTGATGAGTTATAATGAATGTTACTCATCACCTGTTGGTCCCTCAGTCACAACTTTGCCTTTCCCTTTAACATCCCTGCTGTGTTGTGACTGGTGTGCCGGTGGATTCCCAGTGTTTCTGGGTTGTTGCTCTTCTAGCTGCTGCTGATTGCTCGACCGTTGCCCTTCATGCGGTCTGGATGGTCTACCTGTGACTGATTTTCTCCAGTTGGCCCTGTACCACCAGTACCAGGTGCTGGAGGTGGAGATGGAGGAGAGACATCATCATCATCATCATTATGCCCTTTGTCTGGTTCATCCTCCTCCTTCTCCGCTTCTTCTTCCTTATCCTCATCTTCTTCAATGGTAGTCTACTGTTCAATGTAATCAAGGATAGATTGATTTGTTAGAGCACTGTTATATTCGTAACTTTATCCTGCAAATCACTCTACATCGTCTCCATAAGAGACTTCAAGTTATCCATGTCAAAAACAGCATTGCCTGCTGGATTCAAGATCTCGGCGAGATTATTATAGATATACCTTTCTGTTAATATGATCTTCAGAGCATTGTGGCGGATCAGTAAAGAGTTGAGCTCAACTTGCTTCATTCTCAGCATGGTTTTGAACCTATCAGCAACTCGTTGTGCTTCAGGCTTTTCTTCGCGCATGGTCTGAATCTCAGACTCTACCTTGGCTAGCTTACTTTGTAACTGTTGAACGATCCTATCTGAGTGAGCCTCAAGGAGAGTGTGGTGCAAGTTCTGGGATACTCTCCCTTGCTTCAAATTTTCAATCTACTCCTCAGCCTCCCTCAATTCAGTTTTTACCTTAATTATTTCATCTTCTAACCCTGCAACATCCATCATTTGTCCCATTCAATTGACAATAGTATTCCATGATGACTGAATGAGTACTGAACAGCCATCATTAACTGTTGCTGGGTCAGAATCAGTTGGCTCATAGACTGGACAGGAGCCATATAAGGTAATGCAGCATAATCAGATTTCTGCAATATGAGACGTTCCTTGAGTGGATGAGTTTGCAGAGCTGCTGTAACCTGTCTTTCTTGGTCAAGTGTAGGTCTTGTTCACTGTATGGGATGGAGAATTGGTCCAGTGGATTTGGAGAAGCTGGGCCTTTGCCCTTATCAACCTAGTCTGTTGATTGCTAAGGACTAGCCTTTTCTGTCTGATCTTGGCCAGTACTGGTGGTTACTGAAATCTGACATGTTGACTGGTTGATTCCACCAGTGGTCTGGTCAGTCTATTGTTCAATCTAGCTAACTGGAGTCCTTTCTGTAGACACTGTTTTGACTTGACTTTCCAGCTACTTCAGGAGAGAACTGCTCTTAGTCAGTGTCGTCCTTGGCTTCTTTGAGCTGCCAGGTTCATCTTGTTTAGCCTTCCTTTTCAGTCCAGAAGGAGTTGACTGACTTTCTGGCTCTTCTTCATCCGATGACAAGTCGATATTTTTGGATAGTGGAAACGGCTTCTGACTCCAAGCCATTCTCACCTGATCATGGGTGTCTGGAGCAGTTGCCCAGTAGAGAAACTGCCAAACATACCAAGCCTTGAATACACTTTGAGATTTCAGCTTGGTAGTTTGTTGAAGCACATTGTGTGACAATATTTGGTGGAGGTTGATAGAGACTTTGGAATCCAGTCTTTTTGCTAAAAGCATGACAAAAAGTTTCTCTGAAACATATGTCGGGTTATTCTTCAGACTCAGAGCTTCAACCACAAATCGATAGGCAGCGGGAGCTTCCACTCCTGCAACTCGAATCCCTTGCCCAGTAGCTGTTCTTTTCCTCTTAGCAACATTCTCCTCCTTCAAAGCTGCACTGATCTGCTCTGCAGTTGCCACCGACGGCTTAGGCTCGTTTGGCATACAGAATGCAAAAGCAATGCTTTGTGGTGTGACAGACACCTTCTTGCCATAAATCACATCACTGCCATCTTCAACATTGAAAGAGTCCAAGAATTGCCTTATGATGGCTGTGTCAAACTCAATCCTTGTGGCTTGCAGAACCACACGCAAGTCCCATAGTTGGAGTAGAGCCATAGCTTGCTCACTAAACACATAACACTGAATTGTTTTGTGCGGGATGAGTGGAAGAGTTGCCTTCATAGCTGTAATAAGAGCTTGGGTTTTGTTGATAGTGTCCTGCATCTTGTTTGACATTTTCCTCCTACCCATGCACCGTGAAGATGATGAAGCAGGTGAAGAAGAAGATGACTTACTTGATTCTTTGAAACCGCACCCAGGTGTGGCTGGCAAAGTCAGACGACAATCCACAGTCTCCTCAGAGGATGAGGTTTGTGGCTGTAGTGAAGATACTTCAGAGCTTGGCGATGCCGAGTGGATAACAGGAGGTAATTGTTGCGCAGGGGATCTGCAAGGGAAAATTCCTACTTGCCTTACTGTTATACACGTTCGCGCCATAAAAGCTCCACCACTTACCCTTCCTAGACTTCTGTGCGCCGCAACTGACGTGGCAGACATGCATTGGACAAGACTTTCACCCGTCATTGAAATGATTACCATTGATATTCGATCTAAATCGTTGGTCCCCTAAAAACTGATAATTTTGTCCCCACTATTTTGGTCTTGGTATAAGTTTGGCTTGGTTGCACTGGTACTGGTTTGAAACTGGTTTTGGAATTGGAACTGGCTGCACATGAAAAGCCCCAAGATAGCTGATTCTGGAATTTCTTGGTCTTCAGCGCTCAGATCCTCAGTACCCGATTCTTGGAAAGGCTGTCTAGCTTCTGAATAGTAGAGCTTGATTTTAGCTCCATTATACACCCCTGGCAGCAGTAATCCAGATAGATCTTTCAGTCTTACCGTGCATTGGAGAAAACCCAGTCCACTTTAAATGGTCCTGCCCAGGCTATCTTTAGATTCGGCTTCTTAGGACCCAATCTGGACTAATATAGGAGTACTAGGTCCCCTTTCTAAAACTCCCAGACCTTAATCCTTTGGTCATGCCAATGTTTCCTTCTTTGCTGAACAATCTCCTGTTCCAGCATAGCTCGTTGTCTTAGTTCATCTAACTGAGTAAGCTCCTCCAGTCGCTTCTTAAGATTGTGATTAAAATCTAACCCATATTCTACAGCCATTCTAAGACTTGGAATAACAAAATCCATAGGGACAACAACTTTAGTGCCATATACCATTCTGAATGGTGTTAATCTTGTAGTGACCTTATAAGCTGTCTTGTATGCCCATAAAGCAATCTGAAGCTTCAGAACCCAGTGGTCTGGCTTTTTCTGCACAATCTTAGTGAGAATAGTCTTAATGGTCTTGTTACTGCTTTTGGCCTGTCCATTGCATCTAGGATAATAAGGTGTGGATTTCTGATGCTTGACTGAAAGCATATCCATAAGGATCTCCATAGTGTCATTTATGAAGTGTGGCCCTTGGTCCGACACAACCTCCACAGGACATCCATAGCGACAGACAATATTCTCAAATAAAAATCTTGCAGTGGATTTGGCTGTGTTGTCAGGAAGAGCCTTAGCTTCTACCCACTTGGTTACATAGCAAGTAGCCATCACTATATACCTATTCTTCTTGGGAGTAACCTTCTTGAAAGGTCCCATAAAATCCAAACCCCATATCATGAAAACACCCAGTGGTTGTACTGGTGTTAAGGGAGTCATGTCTGCAGTTGTGGGTCTACCCATTCTTTGGCATATGTCACAAGTTTTGCAAAAGCTTTTGACATCAGAGATCAATGTTTGCCACCATAATTGAGCTTGCAGAATCTTCTTGTAAGTAACATCAGTAGAGAAGTGTCCACTAGATTTTCCATTATGCGCCTCTAAGATAACTTGTATTCTCCCCTCCACAGGCACACATCGGTGAAGAATACCATCAACACCTAATCTGTAGAGTGAGCCTCCAATGATGGTGAACTTTAAGATTTTGATGACCAGATCCTTCGTTTGGTTTTGCTTCCAGTCATCTAGAAAACCACCCTGAGAAAGAAATTGATATACTTCATATAATTTAGGATCAACTGATTCTGTCGCTTCCAGCTGAAATAATTCAGCATCCACTGGTTTGTCTCTTAAAGACGCTTCAAAAGAGCCCTCTGTACTCCTAGAGAGAAAATCAGTGCAACAGTGGTTCTTGCCAAGTTTATGGAAAATTCGGAATTCAAATTCCATAAGGAACATCATCCACCGTATTAGCCTACCTTGAATAATGACTTTATTAATCAAGAATAAGAGAGCCTGATGATCCACATAGAAATGAAACAATTTGCCTAGCAAATAATGCCTGAATTTTGTAGCATTGAAAACCATCCCTAGAGCTTCTCGTTCAGTGGTTGTATCTGGCTGAATCTGCGAACTGGCGAATTAGATAGGATAGTCAGTCCTTCAATCTGGCTGGGCTAGTATCCCCCCATCGCCAACCCCGAAGCATACACATGTACATGGAAGATAACATCCCATTTGGTTGCCGAAGGACTGGTTTACTGATAATGGCACTTTTTACGTTCTGGAAACTTCCTCACACTCAATAGTCCAATTGAACTTGCTCGTTTTCTTTGTGAGCTCATACAGTGGTAAAGCTTGGGAGGCAAATTTATGGACAAATTTTCTGTAAAAGTTAATATATCCCAAGAAAGAACTTAACTTAGATGCATTCCTGGGTGCCTTGGCCTTCTGAACACACTGGATCTTGTCGTTGGCCATTTCTATTCCATTGAGGGATACTACATGTTACAGTAGCTGTCCTTTCTAGACTAGGAAAATAGATTTAAATGGATTCAGACAAATCCGCTTCTCCTGATAGCGCTTAAAAACCATTTCCAGGAATAGTAAATGATGTTCCTTAGCTGAATATATAGTGAAATCATCCATGAATATGGCGAGGAACCGATGAAGAAACTCATTGAATATCTCCATCATACACCGCTGAAAAGTGGCTGGTGCATTGCATAGGCCAAATGGCATTACCAAATACATAAATGCTCCCCACTCTTCTATAATGAAAGTGATCTTCCCTCGGTCCTCAGGAGAAATTTGTAATTGGTTGTAGCCACTATATCCATCCATAAAATTGTACATCTCATACCCTACAATCTCATCAAGCAACATATCTATGAAAGGAAATGGAAATGGATCCTTGATGGTTTGATCATTGAGTTTCCTATAATCCGCACATACTCTCAGCTTCCCATTCTTTTTGAGAACAACTACAATAGAAAAAAACCAATCACTACTGGCTACTTCAGTGATGAACCCAACTTTGAGAAGGTTGTCAATCTCTTCCTTGACCTTTTTAGCATAATTGGGATTCATTCGGTACCGCTGTAGTCTTACTAGCCTAGCATCTGGCTTCAGTGGTATCCTGTGTGTTAAGTATGGGGCTTGATTTACCCTTGTAATTTTTTGTGGTAAAAACGCACATTTGTAAGGCCCCCATTATGAGGAGGAAGCCAACGTGTGTGAAGGAAAATCACTCGCCGAAAACCAAAATTTTCACGGGCCAAAAATCAGGGGCCAAAAATCACCGAAATATTCCTTTTTGCTGGAATATTATGGCCGGACGGGGGCCGGAAAGTGGTCGGAAAACAACCGTCGATTGGCCGGTGGCCGGTAGTCAATGGCTGGTGGCCGATGGTCGAAAGTCAATGGCCGATGGCCGGTGGCCGAATTCAAAAGCGGACTTGTCTCAGTGTGTTCCCAGGCAAAAACATCTTTGTAATGTTGGAACATTTTGCGAGCTTTCTCCTTCATTGTTGGTTTGAGATGTTTGTTAACTTTGTTGTGTTCAGAGCCTAGATTCCATTCCTCGATCTCTTGGTCATCTGGGAGTAACCAATTAGGCCTGCCGCCTTTTCTCTTGGTTGACTCATCAGCGTAATCCCAAGACGGCCCTTTGAGTTCCAAATCACTATTGTGATTTACCGTGTCCTCCCCAGAATGTGTTGGCTCATCGGGCGTACTAGATTCAATTGATCCTTCCGGCCTTCCAGTTAACTGAACTGATCTTTCTCCTGAATTGAGTTCAGTAAACTCGTCTGGAAACTGCTTCTTCTGTTTGTCAGCGTGCTCCTTGTTCAGTAGAACTGCATTGAGATCAATTTCTGCTTAGGGAAAAATATTTAGAGCTGCTAACGTCCTTTCAATCTTCTTGATCTTATACTTCTGGCATAGTTCTTTAGGTCTCAGCTCCTTTCTCCAACTTCTAGTATTGTTTGTCTGAATCTGGATTCTGCCACTGGCCCCTTGTAGAGTCAAAGTTTGATTAGCATAGACGTGAACAACCTAAGCCGTTCGCAACCATGGGTTCCCTAGTAGCATTCCATTTGCTCCTTGCACATCGAGAACTAGAAAATTGGTTTTGAACTTCTCCTTGCCCACTCATATTGGCATACTTTTTATCATACCAGTAGCTTGCACTACTCAATGATCTTCCATCTGCACTTTGAAAGGTGTTGGCTTCAAATTTGTGATGCCCATCCTCTGCTGAAGATGTACTCCCATGATGTTTACTCCTGCTCCTCCATCCAAGATGACATTGGAAAGTGGTTCCCATAGTTTTAAATCTTTGTAATCTATCTGAATTAGCGGCACTTCATCATATCGGACAGCCGTCAAGTCAACTGTCCTTGCCTCCACCTCAACCTTCCTTCACTGTCTGATGAATTTTCGTTGCTTTAGGCAAAGTTCTTCTAATGTCTTCCAACTCCACAGTGAGTTTCTGGATTCTATTACAGATTTTGACATGAATTTCCTCTTTCTCATGGTCAGAGTTGTTTTCGGAGCTCAAATAATTGGTAATATCTTCACAATGCCATTCCTTCATTGTAGTGCTTTCAGCTCCTCTATCAACTCCCAACTCTTCAATCATCCCTTGTACGATAGCCATCACGGTCTCATGTATGCTAAGATTTGATTGACCTGTCTCAGTAGATTGGGCTGGTATCTTTTGAATGACCCGTGCTTCAAAACTTTTTGGCTGCTCTGGCAGCTTCTTGGCTAAATCCTCCATGATTTTCGTCGCTAGTTCTCTCTGCTCCTGCCATTCATCAACCACCTTTTCTTTACCCTTGGCCTTCCATACCTCTCTCTGTTGAGCCCATTTGCTGCTTTCAATAGTGGCTGGTTTTTTTGGAATCTCTAGGATTTCCTCAATCACTACTGCTCGTACTGGAACTGGCTCTGGTACCTTCACCTCAGTAGCCGCATTCCTAGGTCCGGACATTGAGCCACGAAATGCCCATACTTTCCACAAGTATAGCAATTTATACTTCGGCTCTGGAACTTACCACGCCCCCGGACCTAGCCAATACCCTCTTGGTATTTGTCGCGCCTTGGACCAGTACCACTGGTATCTGGTTTCTCCTCTTGAGAAGCGTTGGCAGTTTCCACTCTAACTGGTTCGGCATTGGTATATGCCACTACTGACAAGTCTTTGCCCTTTTTGAAATGATGAATCGTAATGCCACAATTATTCCATAAATGGCCATAGGCTTTACGATAAGTACACTGTGGGCACTCGTGGGAAACATGGTCGTTAGATTTACATTTTGAACACCAAGTCTTCAGTCTTCTCACTGGTTGTTTGGTTTGGATAATCTTAGCAATTTGCCAAGCCATCTCTTCAATCTTCCTAGCCCAAGACCCTTTTTTAGGCTTATCCTTGGTCTTCTCATTGGAGCTACTCTCAGAACTATTGGAATTTCCGCTTGAATAAGAGTTATCAGTAGAAGAACTGCTACTATTGGACCTCCTATTCTTATGACCTTTTTCCTTCGTAGCTTGTTGTTCCAGCTTCAGGGCTCGCTGCACCAAATCATTGAATTTCTTCGTCGGTGCTGGCACCTCCTGCTCCCTAAGCTTCTTGTTGCAAAAACCATTCAAGAACCATGCTCGCAGTTGCTTTTTTGATGGTGGTTCCTGTAGCTGCCTTGTCAGCTCCTTGATTTTCTCAACATAGCTTCGGACTGACCATTTCCTCTGCTTAATCTTATCCAGTTCACAAAGAATATCCTCATCACCTCTTTTGTCAAAATATTCTAGTCTGAAGGCTTTAAGTAGTTTATTATAGGATCTAAGCTGGCAAGCCGGGTAATGGTAGTACCACTTTCTCGCTGCCTCCTTCAGTGTTTGCAGAAAGTATTCACCCCAGTCATCCTCATCAATATTTTTCAGCTCTGCATACTGCTCAAAAGCTTGGATGTAAACATCCAGATCATTCTTCTTGCCTCCTTTGAGTACTGGAAAAGAGATTTCAATGAGGATGTGTAATCATGCCGATCACCATTGGTCCTTCCGCTACTCATCTTAGAGTCTGGACGCCGCTTTGGAGTTTTCTTACAATTGTCTGTATCTGCATCCCAATTAATATCTGCTTCTGTCTCCGTTTTTGTGTCCTCCGTGGCCTGTCTATTGGAAGTACGACAACTTTCTTTACTGCCTTTGGCACCCTCGTCCCCCTGCCTGGACCGAGAACTTTTAGCCTTGCGTGCTTCCCTTTCTGCCCTTCCGCGTTTGGACTGACTGGAATGCTGTGAGTCCTGCGCCTCATCAGCCTGCTGTGCTCCTCCTGAGCCTTAATGTCAGTCACCAACTCATGCTTGGGGGCAGAGTCTCTTTCTGACTCCTTAGGAATAGGGTCAACACGGTAGGATGGTTTCCGGCCACGACTAGTTTTGGGTGCCATTACTGCAGCTGAGAAACTTCCAACTGGGAGATGAGTTTTCTAGTCAACGAGCAATAGCTCTAGCCACCGTGATTGCCAAAATGGAATTTTAGCTTATCTCTTTAGATACCCTATTCCAGTGTTAGAAGTTTACAGCTACTGGTGATGTGTTAGTTCAAACAGTAGACTGGACAAGGAAATAGAAACTGAATTGGAATACATCTATTGAAATGAAAACCAGACTAAAGTACTGAGAATGATGTTCAGATTCAGATTCAGACTCAGAGAGAATGAGTACAAAGTATGTATGACTGGAGTATACTGTACTGCTATATTTAGGATTACATATGAACAATTACAATAAAGATGATGTAGCTCAAGAACAACTCAGAGCTAAGAATTATGAATCAAAAGCTTAAATAGAGGTACAACCGACAAATGACTCAATTCATGCCCACGACATATGCCAACCCGTTTACAATGTAATGGGTGCTATTTATATGCTTTGGGAATTATTGTGGTAACTGTCGTGGTAATTATTGATTGATCCACTATTCGTCTCAAAAGAGCCGGTTCCCACCCAGTGAGACTGTCTCATCCATCTACAGTACGTATTGCCTTGCGGTAGTAGACGCAACTGACATCACTGAAAATTGAGCACTCCCTACCAATTTATAGGCACTGCAGCAAGCCAGAGTGATGCCTAAGGCAAGCTACTAGCACCCCCTCTCAGATAAGCTGCAAAATTTTGGAAAAAGACTCTAGTCTTTTCTAAAAACATGGCACAGCTTTTGGCAGTCAACTCTCCCACTTACCATTCAATTTTTACCATAATTGGCTAGTATCCCTGCAACAACCAATGAAACCGTGACTAGACTATGCCGCACCATGATGCCGCGACATAATTATGACTTTCCCATACTATCCCAACGTATGTACGATACTGCTTTTTATAAAAATAATTTTTGTAAAAATCTCGTTTAATCTCTTTTGATCTCTGGGTGGTCATTTTTAAATCTGACGGAGACTTAAATAATATTTCCATGTTTAGATCCTCCTAAAAAGCACACTGCTTTTCAAAAACTCCAAAAGGTATGTAAAGCTAAAAATAGCTTAAAAAGAAAAAGAAAAAGAAAACAAAATTTTCTAAAATTGAACCACGGTTCCCCTTGTCCACTAGAATAAGAAAGCGGACTCAAGACCATATTAGATAAAGTGGGAAAATCTCAATTATTAGGTTGAACAACTTTTAATATGTCATGTTTGTAGTAATGAGATCTTGTCCAAAACATCAATTCTGCTTTATGCACATATAGTACACATTGAGAGCAACAGTGGACATGAAATTCCATGGTTTTAGCCAATTGCACCATTAGAAGACTAGTACAATGCATCCCTTGTCATTGTCTATGCTCTATTTGTCCTACCTACAATCTAGCTTAACATGGAGAACTTTGATTGAAGGTGAAACACTTTTCTACACCAAGGTCAAAGTGAGTACCTAAATGTTTTGTTCAAGGTCCACCACTTGTCCAAGATACGACCCATTGAGCATTAGAACCAACTTGTGCATGCAATTGAAGCAATGTCCACCTCTTGTCTAGAACTTCTTCACTTGAGACAAGAGTCATATAGAAAATGTGTAGCATATGTTGGAGCTTGATTGAGTATAGCTCCACCACATGGCCAAGCTAGGCTCCACTAAAACTGAGACAGAAGCAAGCTTTACCATATGCCCAAACCAGGCTCCAGTAAAACATGAAAACTCATGCTTTGTTGTACATTGGGTTTCTTGTTTCAAGGTCCACCACATGTCCATGAAGGAATTCATAGACAATAGATGGTTTATTCTAGTAGTCCACCCATGCCTAGTCTTAGAGATGCAAGGTGTACCACTTGTTTAAGATGTTCATGGATTATATCTTGAATGGTTTTTTCTCACCATTTGGATAACACATGATATGTTGTCCATACGGGGTTTTGTTTGAAGGTCCACCACTTGTCCAAGCTAGTTCTATTGGAACATGAATAGAAGAAAAGATCCAACACCTATTCTATTTGTGCTTCTTTCAAACATGGAAAGAAGCAAGCTCCACCACTTGGCCAAGCTTAAATGAATTGAGATTGTGACAAAAGTAAGCTTGACCATATGTCCAAATTGGAATCCATTAAAACATGGAGAATCTAAGAAATGATGTACATTAAGTTTTTTGCCTGAAGGTCCACCACTTGTACAAGCTACACTTCATAGATAGTAGACGGTTTACTCTAGTAGTCCACAATGTCAACATGCTTCACCTTAGAAATACAAGGTATACCGCTTGTCTAAGATGGGCATGGAGAAATGATAAAAGGTGCATATTTTATTCATTCTTAGGATCTAAGCACATGGTCCACCACTTGTCTATCTTGTAGAGCTAAATATTGAATGGTTTTACTTTCTCAACCTAGTATACAAAGGGTTTTATTTCAAGGTCCACCACTTGTCCAATCTAAGCTCATCAAAAAATGGAGAGAAGAAAAGATCTACAACTTGTCCAAGCTAGACTGATCAAAACATGGAGAGAAGAAAATCTCTACCACTTGTCTAACGCTAGATACATAGATAGTAGATGGTTTAGTATAAAGCTCCACCAGTTGTCCAACCTTTAGTAGCATGGTCCACCTTGTAATGCTTGAAGGTCCACCACTTGTCCAAGCTAGCTCCATTGAAGCAATGGATAGAAGAAAAGCTCCACCACCTATCTCAGCTATGCTTCTTTGAAGCATGGGGAGATACAAGCTCCACCACTTGGCCAAGCTAGGATCCATTGAATCTAGGACAATGCCAGCTTTACCATATGTCCAAACTCGGCTCCATTAGAACATATGGAACCCATGCTATACTGTACATTGAGTTTTTTGTCTGAAGGTCCACCACTTGTCCAAGCTACACTTCATAAATAGTAGACAATTTAGTCTAGTAGTCCACAATGTACCTATCCTTAGAAATACAAGGTATACCACTTTTCTAAGATAAACTTGAAGAAATAGTAATAGGCTTACCACTTTTCCATCCTAGGTGCAACGTCCACAACTATTTTCTAAGGCTTTATCTTGAATGGTTTTTTTCACCATTTGGATAGCCTATGATATGTTTTGAATGAGGGATTTTTTTTGAAGGTTCACCACTTGTCCAAGATTTCTTTATTGGAATCATGAATAGAAGCAAAGCTCCACCACTTGTCTAAGCTAGCTCTATTGGACCTAGAATAGAAGAAAAGATCCATAACCTATTCTACATGTGATTCTTTGAAACATGGAAAGAAGCAAGCTTCACCACTTGGAAAAGCTAAGATCCATTGATATTGGGACAAAAGTAAGCTTTATCATATGTCCAAACTAGGCTCCATTTAAACATGGAGAACCCAAGCTATGCTATACATTGAGTTTTTTGTGTGAAGTTCTACCACACGTCCAAGCTACAATTCATAGGATAGTAGACGGTGTAGTCTAATAGTCCACAACAGGCATAGACTAAGATGGTCATGGAGAAATGATAAAAGGTTCATGACTTACTCATCCTAGTATCTAGGTGCAAGGTCCACCACTTGTCCAGTCTATAGATTGTCCACCAGTATATAGAGGGTTTTGTTTCAAGGTCCACAACTCGTCCAATTTAGGCTCATCAAAACATGGAAAGAAGCAAAGCTCTACCACTTGTCCAAGCTAGGCCGCTCATCAAAACATGGAGAGAAGCAAAGATCTAACACTTGTCCAAGCTGAGACTCACAGATAATAGGTGGTTTAGTATATAGCTCCACCATTTGTCCAACCTTTAGTAGCATGATCCACCTTGTAATGCTATACCTTGACTAGTTTTTTTTCACTACGTGGATAACCCATGACATGTTGACCCCATAAGTAAATTTTCTTGAAGGTCTACTGCTTGTCCAAGCTAGCTCCTTTGGAGCATGGATAGAAGTAAAGCTCCACCACCTATCCATCTTGTATGCTCCTTTGAAGCATGGAGAGATACAAGGTTTACCACTTGGCCAAGCTAGGTTCTATGCAAACTAGGACAAAAGCAAGCTTCACCATATGTCCAAACTAGGCTTCATTAGAGCATGGATAACTTATGCTATGATGTACTAAGTTTTTTGTCTGAAGGTCCACCACTTGTCCAAGCTACTCTTCATAGATAGTAGATGGTTTAGTCTAGTAGTACACAATGTGCCTGTCCTTAGAAATACAAGGTTTATTGCTTGTCTAAGATGGACGTGGAGAAATAATAATAGGTCCACCACTTGTACATCCTAGGTACAAGGTCCACACTAAACCTCTAAGGCTATAGCTTGAATGGTTTTTTTCACTATTTAGATAACCCTTGATATGTTTTCAATGAGGGGTTTTGTTTGAAGGTTCACAACTTGTCTAAGCTAACTCTATTAAAACATGAATAGAAGCAAAGCTCCACCACATGTCTAAGCTAACTCTATTGGATCTATCATAGAAGAAAATCTCCACCTCCATGTTTTTGTGAAACATGGCAAGAAGCAAGCTACACCACTTGGCAACGCTAATCCATTGAGACTGGGGAAAAAGTAAGCTTTACCATATATCCAAACTAGGCTCCATTGAAACATGGAGAACCCATCTATGTTATGCATTGATTTTTTTTTCTGAAGGTCCACCACATGTTCAAGCTGCATTTCGTAGATAGTAGACGGTTTGGTCTAGTAGTCCACATTATGCCTAGCCATAAAAATATAAGGTATACTTCTTCTCTAAGATGGGCGTGGAGAAATGATAAAAGGTGCATGACTTATTCATCCTAGTATCTAGGTGCAAGGTCCACCCAACCCGTAATATGAGTCCACATCCAATTGCTAAGGCTATAACTTGAATGGTTTTCTTAACCACCTAGATAACCCATGATATGTTGTCATGAGAGGTTTTTTTTGAAGGTCCACCAATTGCCTAAGCTATCTTTATTGGAGCATCTCAAGACCGCAAAGCTCTAGCACTTGTCCAAGCTAAGCTCCATTGAAACATAAAGAGAATCAAATCTGCACCACTTGTCCAAGCTAAGTTCATTGAAACATAGAGAGCAAAAGATCCAACCATTTGTCCAAGGTAGGCTCCATGAGAACATGAAGAGAAGAAAGCTCCACCATTTGTCCAAGCTAAGGTCCATTGAAACATGGAGAGAATTAAGCTCTACCGTCAAGCTGCATGTTTCAATGGAGCATAGCTACTATGTTTGGTAGCATGAATGGTTTGGCTTAGAGGGTCCACCACTTGTCCAACCTACACTCCATTGTATTATGGAGATTTTAGTTCAAGATTCAAAAGTTGCCCGCCTAAATTTTAATTATCTCATCCAAATTCAAATTTAAAGTCAAGTTTATTATCCCACCTAGATTCAAATTTTCCCACCCAAATTAAAATTAAAATTAAAATTTACCAAAAATGATGTGAGAGAAACGCCTAAATTTGAAATATCCCACCTAAATCTAAGCCATATTTGATGAGATTTCCCACCTAAAGTTAAAGTGGATTATATCAAATCATATTTTTGCACTTGAATCTAAGCAAGGTCCACCACATGTCCAACCAAGCACACCAAGAAGGTATTGAGTTTGGAGGTCCTTACACTCCCCAAGCCTCAAGATCACCCACTTGCCAATCATTCACCCTTAGAGAAGTGCCAACATTAAACATCTAGCATATGTCTAACCCACGTATTGTTTGTTTACTTATCATAGTGTCAACCATTCATGTGAATAAGGCATCTCATAAGACTATATTACTTTTGTTGAGAAGAAAAAGTTATAATTGAATTTACAGACAAGTTAGACGAAAGCCAACCCAACATGATCCACCATTTTTAGAAAGAGTCATTAACGGATCACACAAGTAAGTCCTCCATAAATTTTGGTTTACAAGTACTCTAATGTTATTACTATCTTTGATATTTATGTATATGTGTATGCATGCTATGTGTGCATTTGTTGTATTAGTGTTGTTATTGTTTATCTATTTTATGCATTAAAATAAAATCTATGTATGTGATATTTTGATAATCTGTGCAAAAGGGAAAAGGGAAAAGTGAGCAAGAGTGAGAGGACATGATCGTGTTCTCTTTTGATTTTCAAGAAAGACAGAGATCAAGAATGACAAATCTGAGTGTTCTTTTGCATGTGCAAGAGAGAGAGGGAAATGACACTTAGAGTTCATGTGTGCTGAGTGGGAATTGAGTCAGATGGGAAATGAAAACAATGTTCAATATTAAAAACCCTAAACCTTGTATTTTTGTGCACAAATCAGAATCTAAACCAGTATCAAGAACTGAGTCAAAATATGAATCAGTATCTGAAACTGAATCAAAATCTGAATTGGAAGTGAATGCCAGAGAGTCATTAACTGCAAATGAAAACAACAAAACAGAGAGAGACGTAGAGAGATGAGGAGAGGGTTGGACCTTTCAAAAGCTCTCCTCTGTTGAGCACGATGATGTTCTCAAGCTTGCCTTTGCCAATCAAACAAGCTTGCTTCTATTTTGTCGCGGTGATGGTCTTTTGCAGCGCCTACACTGCAGCAATCTCGCATCTCGTATGTTTCAATGGTCTCCTACACGTGCTCGATATGATGGTGACTTTTTTCATGTGTTTTTTGACCTTTGTGCGTGCGACTCTATGCGTGTTTGTTTCTTTCTATGTTTGATAGGGTTCACTTACTAAAATGCCACATAAGTTGTATTATCCCCTTTTACATTAGTATTGACCTCGCTCCAAAAAGCAAAGCAATTTTGTTGAAAAGAGATTAAAAAAATTCCTTTTCTACGTTAAAAACTTCTTGTTATTTTTTTGCCCCTTAATTATGCTTGGGGCACTGCCCCAAACCTCTCAGGGGATGCTACCCCTCCACCCTTCTCAAGGAGTTGCCCTGAATCCCATTGGGGCTGCTGCCCCTTGACCCTGCTTGGGGTGCTGCCCCAAACCTCACAGTGGCTGCCGTCCGTCGACCTTGCTCAGGGCGTTGCCTCGAACCCCACAGGGGTTGCTGCCCCTTGACCCCGCTTGGGGTGCTGCCCCAAACCCCACAGTGGTTGTCGTCCCTATACCCCACTTAGGGTGCTACTCCAAACCCCGCTCTTACATTGAGAAAAGAACTTCAACATACTAGTTTAGCAAGAGCACTATTAAATGAATTTGTGGATAACAACTCTAAGAAGATGCCACATAGAAGCAAAACACTACTAGATGGCTCAAGAGAGACTCAATTAGTGATTCCATCAATGTACAAACAAGTTGACATTTTAAGCAAAATCAACACAACACTGGACCAAATGGGCTATGAGAAGAAGTTATCTCAATCTTCTTTTGATAGAATTTGGAACAAAGAGTATCCACATGTCACTTTAACAAAGAAAAGTGAGTTCTTTAAGTGCAATGTTCATTCAAGGCAAGGCTAGAAGCTAAACCTTCTCCTCAAGAGAGAGCTCTTCTCTTGAGAGAAAGAGAAGTTCACATGGCACAACAGAAGAGTTGTAGGAGCTTATATTATGCATGGTGTACATATTCAAAAACTCAACCACAAAAGTATGTTTGTATAATCCATGATAAGATGGATAAAAAAAAGACTGCCATTTTTAGATTACACATAGTTCCTAAGGGTGTGGATTCAGGATACAATTTGTAGGTGGCTTTGATAGATATTATTACTCATGGTCATGGATAAGGTCATTATGGTCACTTTGTCTTGAATGTTTGTGGCTAGCTAAACCAAATCTTACAATTGGCTCAATTGTTAATTGTTTACATAACTTAGAGAGGATAGGTAATCATCCTCTTGGTGATCTAGCAACAAATGGACTACCAAGGAGTAGTATCTCTCTACTACATGCTTTGAACTCAAGGGATGCTTTAGACCACCACAACTTGAGTGATGGAAAATAGCCATCGTGCAACCATCAAAAGCTACAGAAGCAGAATCGGGGTCAACATTTTGCAAGTTGCCAAAGAACTTCTTACTATAATTGGATAATTGTGCAAGGGAAAACAAAAATCGATACGTATTTGCCTATTTGTCAATGCTTGTTGCAAGGGGTGTTTTCAAAACCATCTAGCTAGGAGTTTTGATGGTTGGGCATACACATGAGGACATAGATGCCATGTTCAGTAAGTTTTCAGAGAAATTGAGAGTGAAACAAACATGTATTTTGTGACACTTGATGGATACATTATGAAATAGCTCGTCTTCATCTCCAACCCCATTTTTGCTTGAAAAGGTCCCTAATTTCAAGCAATATTGTGATGGTTATCATTGTGATAGACAAGACATACTCGTTGGCCATTCCAAACCACTTCAATTTAGGTTTTTTATGCAAGATGAGACACCAATGATGCAGTATAAGGCAGATGTAGGTGTATCAAGTTGGAGTGGAAGTATTTGCCTTTGGAAAACAAACATGGAAGGGAATCCAATGTTTCCACATGGAGATCCACCTTGGTGCCAAAGGCAGAATATGTCAAGGCTCATGAAAAAGTGATTTTAGGGTTGAAGAATCATATTAAATTTTGGCAAAATCTAGGGAATGGTTCAAATGTGCCATGGTATTATAGACCTGTGATAGATTACTGGAGGAAGGTGATTGACAAGCTTGGAAAAGCAACCATATCAGAGGGAGGCTTCTATGAAAATTTTTAACCAACACCTCAGGACTCTTGTCACCTACAATCCATTACAATGAGCTTATAACAAGGAGCAAAAGGATTCCTAGGCCTTGAAGAGGTGAATGATTATTTTTTTGGTCCTCAACGAGATAGACCAAGGAAAGAGTTTTGACCCTATGTCTGATATGTACCAAGGTGACTTTGTTATGCTAGTTCCAAGTGACATGGAAATCTATCCAGTTTGGCTTGCAATGGCTTTACCAAACATTGACTACGAGCCTACATGTAACATTTAATGCACTAGTAACTTGTGTGTAGAGGAAATTGATAACATAGTGAGCAGTTCATAAAGAACAAGTTCCTAATGAGCATAGAGAGAGTACTTAATTGAGAAAGCAATATAGCAATTTACACCTAGCTAATTTGGCATTGACAATACTTGAAAAGAGAGAGAAATATAACAATTGACAACAGTTGAGGATCGGATTCACATGGAGCCGGTCCCCCCTCCATAAAGGATTTGTAGGATTTTTAGTATCAAAGGAGACTTTTGTATAATACAATCTTTGGGTTCCTTGATAAAACTAGTTGGTGTAATGAAGATGAAAGCTTCATATACCAAATTATGCTTGAAAAAAACACCTAGTTTCCCTAGTCTCAGTCCCAAGACCTCACACACATTCAAAAATGGTGAGAGCTAGCAAGGAATGAGGATAGATTGAGAGGAAGAAGAGGTATCTTACAAGAAATAAGTATTCTCCTCACATAATCACTCTAATATCATAGCTTAGCTTAGTAATTAGCATGGTAGAAGAGATGAGCATGCCATTGAAACTTGGCTCTTGGTTGGATTTGCATTCCATAGCCAAGAGTTGTTGGTGTAGGCCTCTACTTCTCAATGCTTGGAGAAGGAGATGGAGTTCTTCTTGCACACATGAGTTGTGTGTGTGTGTGTGTGTGTGTAGCAATGAGTTGGAGTAAAATGCAACCTTCTCTCTCATCTTGGTCGACCCCTCTTGCTAATTGCTCATGATGGCATCCCATTGGCCCCTGTAAAGCTTAGCCAATCACAAATTAGAATCATAATTGCTAGCCTTGTGACATGTGACTCCATTTCTTCTTTTGTGAGAGCTTTAGGTATTTAAATAATTCAATTAAACTCTCATTGGACCTCCTAGTCTTCTGGCCAATAAGAATTAGGCAAGCCATTGGGTTGTTGAATGCTCATTGGACCCCTTGGTAGACTATCCAATAGTCTTCTAGGGAGCTTAATTTATATTAGTTCTTTTATCAAGAATTTTTAAATTGATTAGACTAAATTTACTCTAGCCTAATTCTCCTTGGTCCACCTCTATGGCCATCCAATAGGATTTGAGGGGAGGTTGGGGGAAACTGGGCTAGGAGCTTCACATGTGTCCAAAAGTTCCCTTTCTCTAAAGGGCAGCCTTGAAGTGTGTGTGTGTGTGTGTGTTTCTTTATCATCCCCTACAATATGGGCTTGCCCCCTCCTTCCTAGGGATGTGGGAAGACTTTTTAGTCTTCCCATGACCATCCAATTTTCCCCTACATTGGCGTTTGGACAATTGCATAAAATTTAGGAACCTTAGCCTATGGAAGTATTAATTGAGATGAACCTTAGGTCTATTAAGCCCCATTGAAGCACATTGCTCTTTTGCAGACTGTCCCCCTTTGGATCCTTATTTTCCCTCCTTTGGATCCCTGACAGAGACCGGTCTGGCAGCCTTACCAATATTCTAGCTTTTACTCCCCTAGTACTTTCCCATATTAAATGATAAGTTTAACATGAGAAAATCATTTGGAACTAATAGATATTAGTTTTTATGAAATTACCTCTCTCTTGAAATCATAGTCGTCCTTGACTATGAGGTAGATAAGATAAAGCCTAGTCCGTTTGCTAGCGGGTAGAGGACCCCTATTTTACCCTACGACATCATCCTAGAATGGATGACTAGTCCATTTGGTGCTTGAGAGCATTAGCTACAGCAAGCATGTCTGCACATTAGTGTGTATCAATCTTCCATAGTAGAGTGACAAGCTCTACTTGGGTGTTCGGGAGACGTTGTATCCACAAACATGATCCTAAGCATGCATACTCATTAACATGTGTGCACAATAAAGAAAAAGAGAGTCTTGTAAGACAAAACCTTTGTTTATTTATACATATTTACATTTTCTTACTCTGGGGAATCATTGTAAGCATTGACAAGGTTTAGTTAATCCTTTAAATGTATGCCTTGCATCCATCTAGCATCTTCAAAAGGATAATTTTTAAACTTGATAAGATATCGTTGGCTAGTCTTACCGCCTTGTAATACCTTGTCTTTGTGTCAGATAATGGACTCTGGCTGCAGCACCTCTGCTTGGTCCTCCATCTCCGATGGGTCTTCAGTAATTGCCTCTTGAGGTGGCTCTCCTTTGTAAGGCTTTAGTAGGCTCATGTGGAAATCATTGTGTATGAGCCAATGGCTGGGAAACTTGAGTCAATAGGCCATCTCATTGATTGGTCTAAGAATCTGGAAGGGACCATAGTACCTTTTTGCTAACTTAGAATAGTACTTTTGGTGTCCCGTAGGATTCTTGCTCTTTGTGTGCCTTAATCGAGTCTTGGAAAACTTAAGCAAGACCCAATCATTTTGGTTAAAGTCTAGGGCTCTTCTATGCTTATCAGCAACAACCTTTTGCCTTTGCTGAGAGATGGATATAGCATCCTTAATCTTTTGGAAAGATTCTTGCAGGTCTCGGCTATATTCATATGCAGCAAAGACCTTCCCATGTACCTTGAGGACCAAGGGACCTTTTGATCTTCCCTCTATCACCTCAAAAGGTGATTTTCCCGTGGAAGTATGTACACTGTTATTGTAATCATACTCCACTTAGGGTAAGTACTTCTCTTAATTGGGACTTTTGATCTACTTCTGTGACATAAGCTTTTAGTAGATCAAGAATGGTTAGGTTAGCTATTTCCCTTTCGCCATCCGTTTGGGGATGATAGGCCGAAGAGAAGTTTAGACTTATACCTAAATTATCAAAGAGACCCTTCCAAAAATTATTGGTCATTTTAGGATCTGTATCCGACACTATGGACATTGGCAAGCCGTGGTACTTGAACATTTGTGATATAAATAGGGTTGCCATTTGATGGGCCTTGATAGTATTTTTGACAGTTATGAAATGTGCTTGTTTGCTAAACCTATCTACTATCGTCCATATTCCTGTATTCCCATGGATAGACTTGGGCAATCCAAAGATAAAATCCATAAATATGCTCTCCCATGGTGAATTAGGGATTGGCAAAGGTTGAAGCAATCCAGGTTGCTTCCCTCTATAAAACTTCATCTTTTGGCATACCACACATTTTGAAACATACTCTTGTATGCTTGATTTCATGGCAGGCCAATAGAAATATGTTTCTGTTCCTTTTAGGGTAGACTAAATCCCTCTATGCCTCGCATAAGGAGGAGCATGAGATTCATACATTACTTTCTCACGTAGCTATTTCCATAGAGAAGATAACGATCTTGTAGGGTTTTTCTTCCTTCTTCCCTAGTGCAAGGGTTGAAATCACATCGCTAAAATTGAGATCAATAACCCATAGCTATTTCCATAGAGAAGATAACGATCTTGTAGGGTTTTTCTTCCTTCTTCCCTAGTGCAAGGGTTGAAATCACATCGCTAAAATTGAGATCAATAGCATACTCATCTAAAATAGAAGATAGATCATTGCGAGTTTCTATGGATACTGCATTCACTCTTGGCTGTCTTGAGAGTGCATCGGCTACTTGATTATGCTTGCCAGCAATGTGAGCAACATGAAAATGAAATTGCAAAAGGAAATTTTCCCACCTCATTTGATTGTCGGAGAGGTTGGTCTGCGTCATGAAGTACTTAAGGCTTTGGTGATTCGTTTGCAGAATTAAAGGAGTCCCCAGTAAATAGTGCTTCCACAAATCTAGAGCATGTAGATCTGCTAAGAGTTCCTTCTCATATATGCCTAGGGCTTGCTCACCAGGGTCAAGCCTTTGAATTCCATAGGCTATGGTGTGCCCTTCTTGGAGCAAAACAGCTCCAAGGCAATCACCACAAGCGTCGTATTGGACCTCGAATGTCTTTGAGAGATCCGGTAGTGTAAGCACAGGTTGAGAGATAAGCTTTTTTTTAAGATCTTTGAAATCATTGTTCTCCTTAGTGGACCATATATACCTAATGTTTTTCTTTGTTATGTCATGTAATGGTCCCGCGATTTGTGAGAATTTTTCTATGAAGCATCTATAGTATGCACACATACCTATAAAGCTTCTTAGTTCATGCAAATTCCTTGTTTTATTACCTCTAGCTTTGATGGATCCATTTGGATGCCATCTCGAGAGATAATGTGGCATAAATATTGAATCTCTTGTAAGAAAAAATCACTTTTAGATTAATATAAAGTTTATTCTCTCGTAAAACTTGAAATATTACTTGGAGGTGTTGCTTGTGTTCGTCTAATGAATTAGAGTAGATGATTATATCATCAAAGAACACTCAATAAAGGTTTGGTGAGGCCTGAATATCTTCTCCATCAAGCGGTTAAATGTGGCTAGTGCATTGGTCAATCCAAATGGCATCACAATGTACTCGTAAAGACCAAACGTAGTGTGAAATGTGGTCTTTACAATGTCTTGATCAACTATCCTTATTTGATGATAGCTACTTTTTAGGTCAATCAAACTGAAGTAGGTCGACCCTTATGGCTTATTAAATAGTTCTTCTACATGTGGAACGGGAAACCTATTCTTGATAGTGATCCTATTTAGTGCTCTATAGTCGACACACATACGATGTGTGCCGTCTTTCTTTTGCACTAATAACACGGGTGAACAAAATGGAGATGAGCTAGGACTAACCATGCCTTTCTCAACTAGCTCATGCACTTGCCGCATATTCTCCTCTTGTTGAGCTTGGGAACTCTATAAGGAGGTTTATTATGCGGTGAACTTCCTAGAAGAAGTTCAATTACATGGTCATCATTACCTCTTTTGGGAGATATTTCACAAGGGATATCGTCAATAAAAACATCTTGGAACCCCTTGAGGAAATTGAATAACTCTAATTTCTTTTGATTGTTTATATTTTCTTTTTCTAAAGCATTAGTTCATTTTGAGAATCTTTAACAAAAATCATGTACATGAAAATATAGCTCTTTATTAAATTATTGAAAGCTTGCTTATGTACAAGAGGTATGGTACTACCCAACTCCTTAGCATCTATGTACATATCTTTTTCCTTGAACCTAAAGTAGATTTTCCTTTCAGGGAATTTAACATTGGCAGCCATGTGATCAAACCATGGTGCCCCTAGGATTACATCCTTGTGCTTGAGAGGAGAGAGAAAGAAATCCTCCTTGTCCGCATAGCTTTGGACATGGAGCCTCAATTTCCCAATTAAGGGAGTGACTGAGGCTTCTTGCCCCTTGAAAGCACCATCAGCAGGTAGGACATATCCCATCTCATAGGCTTGGATGCCTAGCTTGGAGGCCAACTTTGTGGATATGAAATTGTGAGTAGAACCAGGGTCAAAGAGAACAGAAGCATCATGTTATCTTATCTTTCCCCAAGCATGGCATAGAGGAGATCCTTTATGATTAGAATCCTCTTCTTTAATTTCAACCAAAGCAACTCTAGGAGGCTCATTACGTGTATTCTTGTGGGGGCAAGCACGATAAGCATGTCCTTGCTCCCCACACTTGAAACAATGGTTATCTTGTTGATAATACTCTAACTCTTCAGGAGAGAGTTTATTTTTGCCTTTATAAACTTCCTTCTCCTTAGCTTTGTGGTTTTTGTTGTTGCCTTTTGGAGACTTTTGGACGTTGTCCTTCCCCTTAGGCTTGTTACGGCCCTTTTTTCAGTGGGCTTAATATTTCTCTTAGCCCCTTGTTGGAAGTTGATTTGCGAAGCCACCATGGTATGGTGTATAACCACAGATATGGTGCATGGCCTTTGGCAGTTAACATACCCTGCCATATCCTCAGTTAAACCCGCACAAAATTGTTGTTTTTGCTCTCCAAAATCCATCTTTTTGAAGACAATGGCTTTGAGATGTAAATCCCAAAACTTGTCTACATATTTGTGAATAGACTCATAGGGAGAGAGCTTCAAGCTTCGCCATTCGGTGAGTACTTTGTCTTTTGCATCGGTAGCCAAACACTGTTTCATAATGGAAGCTCTTAAACCTTTCCATGTTCGTGGAGCTGCAACGTTTGCTCGTAGTCTAGGCCACCATTTCCTAGTGGACTTTTGAAAATGCATAGCTACATGGTGTAGCTTAGAGGACTCCATGAAGCCCTCATCTCCAAACTCCGCATCGAGTTGTTGGATAAAGGCCAAGACTTTGTCCGTAGCACCAAAAGTGCCATTCTAGGTGAGGAAAGAGATGTTATTTCCTCCCTCTTTGAACTTTTTGAGTTTTGACGACCTCTTCCAGGCAGCATAGGATTTCCTATGGCCTCTTCTTTTAGGTGGTTCAAGAGATGCACCATCACTTTCTTTTGAAGAGGAAGAATATGAGGAGGATGGAGAAGAGGGTGACTTGTTTCTCACCTTTTTCTTCCCTTGTTCCTCCTTCTTTGAACCATCACTTTCTTCAAAAGAGGAAGAGGGTGAAGAAGATGGAGAATAAGGTGACCTCTTTCTCACCTTTTTCTTCTCTTGTTTTCTCTCGTCCCTCTTTGAATTATGGTGTAGAGAAGTATGCAATGGTCTCCTCCGTTTAGAGGGTTGGAGAGCATTTTGCCCGCCGTCTTCGTGGAGCCATCTGCGCCGAGGTGGCAGTAGACTCACTTCTTTCCCATTCCATCAGTGGGTACTCTACCGTTGAAACTTGGGTTCTCCTTTGGGAAGGAGGTGCGTCATCAAGTAGTAGATTTTTGAGCCCTTCGTACGGATCCTCTTGTTCTTCCCTTATTGGAGAGAGTCCTCTTTTGAAAGTCTCACTAGGAGGCTTCCTAGGTACTCTCTCTTCTTGGTGGGAAGTTTGGAGAATACCATGCATGCGCAATTGTTGTATCACTTCACCTTGGAGGGATGGGTTGCCTAGGGCTTGTTGAAGCCTAGAAACAAGATAGTTTACAAGCATAGGGGCATCATTATTTGCTCTTTCATTAGAAAAATCAAAGCTATTAACATTCATTTCAATCTTTTTTCCTTTTTCAGCCATACTAGAAAATTTTAGGTGTAAATGTTTACTTGTACTTTGGCACGTTAAGCCCTAGTTGCTACTCCTCTTTACCTTCAAAGATAAGCACTCAAGCATCTATACCCGTGGCTCAAATATTATTAATTTCAAGGAATAGAAGAGAGGGTTCAATAAAGCCAAGAGAGCACCGATTCTTGTCAAGCTTCTAATAGCTCAATAATGGTTAAGCCAAAAGTAAGCCCCGTAGGACTCCATTATTAAGACCATAGCTCTCGACGGTGTCCCCATTAACTGCATAAAGCAGGCGTGCTTCAAGGATGAAAAATCCCTATTCTACTTACTCTTTTGCAATTAATAACAACAACCATTTTTAGCAATCTTGAGGACCACTCTCTTGAGCAAGAAGAGAGAAACCAATAGCTCTAATACCAATGTAACATTTAATGCACTAGTAGCTTGTGTGTAGAGAAAATTGATAACATAGTGAGCATTTCATAAAGAACAAGTTCCTAATGAGTATAGAGAGAGTACTTAATTGAAAAAGCAACATAGCAATTTACACCTAGCTAATTTGGCATTGACAATACTTGAAAAGAGAGAGAAATAGAACAATTGAAAATAGTTGAGGACCGGATGTGTTCCTTGATAAAACTAGTTGGTGTAATGAATATGGAAGATTCATATACCAAATTATGTTTGAAAAACATACCTACTGTCCCTGGCCTCAGTCACAAGACCTCACACACCTTCAAAAATGGTGAGATCTAGTAGCAGGGAATGAGGATAGTTTGAGAGGAAGAAGAGGTATCTTACAAGAAAGAAGTATTCTTCTCACATAATCACTCTAATAGCATAGCTTAGATTTGTAATTAGCATGGTAGAGGAGACGAGCATGCCATTGAAGCTTGTCTCTTGGTTGGATTTTCATTCCATAGCCAAGAGTTGTTGGTGTAGGCCTCTACTTCTCAATGCTTGGAGAAGGAGATGGAGTTCTTCTTGCACACATGAGTTGTGTGTGTGTTTGTGTGTGTAGCAATGAGTTAGAGTAAAATGAACCTTCTCTCTCATCTTGGTCGACCCCTCTTGCTAATTGCTCATGCTGGCATCCCATTGGCCCCTGTAAAGCTTAGCCAATCACAAATTAGAAGCATAATTGCTAGCCTTATGACATGTGTCCCCCTTTCCCCTTTTTTGAGAGCTTTAGGTATTTCAATAATTCAATTAAACTCTCATTGGACCTCTTAGTCTTCTGGCCAATAGGAATTAGGCAAGCCATTGGGTTGTTGAATTCTCATTGGACCCCTTGGTAGACTATCTTATAGTCTTCTAGGGAGCTTAATTTCTATTGGTTCTTTTATCAAGAATTTTTAAATTGATTAGACTAAATTTACTCTAGCCTAATTCTCATTGGTCCACCTCTATGGCCATTTAATAAGATTCGAGGGGAGGTTGGGGGCAACTGCGCTAGGAGATTCACATGTGTCCAGTATTCCCTTTGTGTAAAGGGGGAGCCTTGAAGTGTGCGTGTGTGTGTGTGTTCTCTCTCATCCCCTACAATATGGGCTCGCCTCCTTCCTAGGGATGTGGGAAGACTTTTTAGTCTTCCCATGCCATCCAATTTTCCCCTACATTGTCCTTTGGACAACTGAATAAAAATTAGGAACCTTAGCCTATGGGAGTCTTAATGGAGCTGAACCATAGGCCTTTTAAGTCCCATTGAAGGACATTTCTCTTTTGCAGATTGTCCCCCTTTGGATCTCTAAGAGAGACTGGTCTAGCAACCTCACCAATATTCTAGCTTTTACTCCCCTGGTACTTCCCCATATTAAATGATCAATTTAACATGAGAAAATCATTTGGGAGTATTAGATATTAGTTTTTATGACACTACCTCATTAAACTAAAAAATTTAAAAAATGATTCCGATGATAGATACTCAAGGTTACACTAATTGTTGCAAAGGTTTTTGGGCTATCAAAAACTACAAGGACCCATAAGTGTGGGAAATGGTAGATGCAATTGTTTGGTCATGGAGACCCAACAAAGAAGGACCATTTTGTAGAATTAAGATTCCAAAAAGGTATACACTAAAAGCTAAAGCAAGTCTTGCTCATGCACATCAACCACGCTTGGATCAAAATTTGGATATGGCATCAAATTTGGAGTAGATTATGTGGAGCTTCTTTTGTGACTATAAGAGTCAATTTTGTAAACAATATCTCTAGATGTATCAACCTTTCTTTCTTTTATTTAATTAAGAGTGTTTCTTCAAATTCATGCTCTGTTCATCCTCTTGATTTTTGGTGATTATCAACACACAATCCAATACGATTTTCACTCTATCTTACCAACAAGTTTGTCTTCTTTTTTTCCACTTTAAGTTGGAAATTCCGAAATTACATCAATTTGGTCAATTTGGAGATTGCCTAGATTAGCTGCAAACTTTTGGGAAAAGACTCTAGTCTTTTCTAAAAACATGGCACATCTTTTGGCAGTCAACTCTCCCACTTACTGTTCAATTTTTACAGTAAAAATTGACTAACTGACTAGTCTCCCTGCAATCAATGAAACCGTGACTAGAGTATGCCGCACCATGATGCCTCGACATAATTATGACTTTCTTGTACTGCCCCAAGGTGGATGCATGAATAGGTGGACCAAAAACCTTATCCCGGACAGAGGTTTTATAATCGGTAGATAAAACCATCTATATTAGTTCAATTTGATATATTCTTTTGAACAGATTTTTAATACAATATAGAATTTGTTGGAATTAGGGTTGCAGAGAAACACACACAGCTTGGAGAAGACAAAGCAAGCTCAAGGCACACAATAGAGAGTATATTACTTAGTGTGCTATGGAAAGATAGATAGCCCTAGAGTGATGGACGTATATACAATGCACGGGGGGAAAAACCTCCTAAAGAGGGAAAAAATGCCCCGGCGGTCCTAGTGTGTTCACACACATCACTACCACATGTATATGGTAACAAATCCCCCCTGGAGTGATGCGGTGAACGAGAGCTAGCACATGAGTAAAGGGAAGTGCCATGCCCTGAGGACAGGATCAGTCCACAAAGGGGAGTAAGCCCAAAGCTTTGCGGAAAGCTTCAAGCTTCTCACGAGACAATGCCTTTGTGAAAAGATCTGCAAGGTTGTCCTGTGTTGGCACATAAGCCAAGCTGATCTCTCCTACTGAGAGCCTCTCCCTGACATAGTGGTAATGCACCTCAATGTGCTTTGTGCGAGCATGAAAAACTGGGTTCCTCGCAACTGCCAATGCGCTCTGACTGTCAGTGTAGATAGTGTTGGCAGTGTCCTGTCCAACACCCAAATCAGCCATAAGGCGTCTGAGACATACACACTCAACCGTAGCTGTGAAGACTGCCCTGTACTCAGTATCACAACTCGAAGTGGCCACAGTAGGTTGCTTCTTGCTCAACCATGATATACATGAACTGCCAAGCATGAAACAAAAACCACTTGTGGACACTCTCGTGTCAAAACAACCATCCCAATCTGAGTCCGAAAAAGCATGTAAGTCTGGCGGCAATGATCCCCCCTTGGGATAAAACAAGCCAAGATATAAAGTGCCACTAAGGTAGCATAAAATCCTCTTGACAGCCTGCCAATGCTTAGACCCTGGGCTATGCATAAATCTGCTGACCTGTGAGACTGCAAACTGAATATCCGGCCTCGTGTTGCATACATAAATGAGGGAGCCAATAGCAGTTTGTTAAAGAGTGACATCAGCAGGATCCCTAGCACCATGTAGACTCAACTTCAAACTTGTTTCCATGGGAGTGGCAATAGGTTTGCAATCCTCAAGTCCAAACTCACATAGCAATGTCTGTATGTAACTTTTCTGACACAAGGCAATACCACCATCACACTGCTTAAACTGTATACCCAAGTAATGATGCAACAGCCCCAAATCTTTCATCTTGAAAGTAGCATTCAAATCAGCCTTAAATTCAGCAATATGTCTCTCATTTGGTCCAGTGAGCAGCAAATCATTGACATAAAGAAACACAATGAGAAGTACATCACCCTCACGCTTTACATACAATGTGCTTTATGTTGGACTGTTACGAAAGCCTTGTTTGAGCAAATGAGTGTCAGCTTTCTCATACCAAGCACGAGGAGATTGCTTCAACCCATACAAAGCCTTGTTACATTTGCACACTTTGTCCTCTTGTCCTTTTATGACAAAACCGCAAGGCTGCGTTACATAAACTTCCTCAAATATGTCACCATTCAAGAAAGCAGTAACAATGTCTGATTGATGTACATCCCAACCAAAATGAGCTGCCAATGCACATAGAAAACGCACAGTAGTCATACGACAAGTGGGAGCAAAAGTCTCTTCATAATCTATGCCTTTTTGCTGTGCATAACCCTTTGCAACAAGTCGAGCCTTATGGCAATCGATCTCACCATCCGGCTTGCGTTTCAACTTGTAAACCCACTTCGTACCAATGGCCTTTTTGCCAGGAGGCAAATCACATAAAGTCCATGTGTCATTTTCTATAAGTGCATCATATTCTGATTGCATGCCAGCCATCCAATTTTCTGAATTCTGTGCTTCATCAAAAGACAGAGGCTCCTCAACATCATGTAAACTATACACAGCCAAAGCATAACAATCTGATGCATAAGATGCATGGCGAGAGCCTGAACGAGTACGACTAGACAAAGGTGCATCCAATTTACTGTCACGCAAAGTGTGCACCAGCCATTTTGGCATACCTCTAGCCTGCTCATTTTCAGCCCTTTCCTCATCAAGTACATCATGTACATCTGCATCAGTAATAGGGTGATCTAAAACATTTTCAGAAACCCCCATAGGCTGTACATTTGCCTCATTGGAACTTACATTCGTATTTCCACCACTGAAAAGAGGCAACAAAGTGTCATAAATATCCTGTGAGCTTACATTACTGTCTCTAGTACATGACAGCAAGGGCTGAACAGAATCTTCCACAAACACTACATCCCGAGAAACCAGAATACATTTTGTTTGCGGATGATACAACCTGTAACCTTTGCTTTCAGCACTATAACCAACAAAAATACATTTGACAGCCTTATCATCCAATTTTCTGCGCTGCACTTGTGGCACCAAAGCATATGCTAAACAACCAAAAACACGCATGTGCTCAATAGAAGGCTTTCTATCATGCCATGCTTCATATGGAGTAATAGATTGCAAAGCTTTCGTAGGACACCTGTTAAGTACATAAGTGGCACACATGATGGCCTCAAGCCAAAAAGAATGCGGTAAAGCTTGACTTTTGACCATACATCGTGCAACACCATTTTGAATTTCTCTCAGCAACACCATTTTGCTGAGGCGTATAAGGCACTGTACATTGGTGTTTTATCCCACGACTAGCCAGAAATGCATTAAATTCATGAGACATATACTCCCCCCCTCGATCGGAACTGAGGGTGCCCATAGTACATTTCGAGACATTTTCAGCCATAGCCAGAAATTGTTTGAAGCACATAAAAACTTTGGACTTCGCTTTAAGCGGAAATACTCATGCATGCCTGGAGTAATCATCAATGAAAGTCACGAAGTACAGGTAATTTACCAAGGACAGAGTTTGCATGGGCCCACAAACATCACTATGCACAAGCTGCAACCTGCATGTGGCCCGAACTGAACCATCCTTTGGAAATTTAGAACGCTGCATCTTACCCAAAATACAGCCTTCACAAACATGTTTGACAGGTGCTTCAAGAGGTGGCAAAGAAGCAACCATATCAGATTTTTGCAAACGCAACAAGCTGGCAAAATTCAGATGACCAAAACGTGCATGCCAAAGTTTTGCATCTAAAATAGCCCTTGAATCCGCAACAGAATTTGAAAAATTTTGTCCACCTTGTCATACAAAGTGAGCTTATACAGCCCACGGCACAAAAGACCCAGATGCAACAATTTCATCACCAAAACTGAGATCATGAACTGTACATCTGTCATCCACAAATTTGACTACAAGTCCAAGTCTAGCAAGTGCGGATACAGACAAGAGATTCTTCTTGATCCCAGGTACATAAAGTGCATCAACAAGTGTGTAGGAACTGCCATTAGCAGCAGTGGCCACAATCTTTCCAACTCCCTGAACTGGATAAGAGGCGTTGTTGGCACAAGTGACTGAATTCCCATGAGGGAAAGACTCGAGAGAGTTAAACAATTCACGATGTGAGGTAATGTGCTTTGTAGCACCACTGTCGAAATACCACACATGTGAATCTGCAGCAACTGACAAGAATGCATCACGGACAACACGATTGTAAGTGCACTATGCTCTAAAAGCCCATTCTGCATCAACATCAGCAACACAGTCTCCTTTCACAGAAGAGTCAACAATCGCTGCATTTGTAGTGAAACCAGCATCTGCAGTGGAATCACCCTCTTTCTTCTTAGCCTCTTTGGCCTTCAACTTAGGACACGACTTGATCAAGTGATCTTTGGCTTTACAATAATGGCAACTCATCTTCTTTTTGCCCTTATCACCAGAATTTCCAGACGAATTGCTGCCAGCAGAAGCATTAGGAACATAATTTTCCACTCGTAGAAGAACCATAAGAAGTGGCTTCATTGCTGTTACTACCCTTTCTTTGAGAAGCAATAAAAGCCTGTTCAACTGCACGAAGCTGTCTAGTCCTGTTTTTTCTGGACAGTGACTCTTGCAACAGCAATGTGCATAATGCATCAAACTTGACAACTTCTGGATTTCCTTGGGTCATCAGTCTCCAAGTACTAGCAAAAGTCTGGTAGGAATCTGGTAAGGCATCAAGAACAGTCTGCACAAGGGAACTGTCTGAAATGACTTCACCTGCAGAAATAAGTTGCTCATTGATATCCTTGACACTAGCAAGGAAAGTGTCCATATCATCCTCCTCATGCATAATCTTCGACTCCAGCTCTTTACGCAGCAAAGCAATTTTAGCCTCATTGCGGCTTGCATAAAGACCTGCTAGAATATCCCAAGCATGTTTTGAATATTTTCCTGAATGGATGTGAGGAACAATGGTGCGCTTCACAAACAACGCAATCAATGCATGAGACTGCGCATCCTTAACATCACAACGAGCTTGTTCTGCCGTAGGCAAAACAACTCTAACAGCTGCAATCCTTGCAGCAAGACCTGCAACATCTTCAACATCGCCTACATCCTCAGAACCAGGACTTACATCAATGCCCTGCACAATGTTCCAGACACCTTTTGACACAAGAACATGTTGCATCATATAAGCCCATATAGGGTAGTTGTCCCCATCCAACCTGTCCTCAGCAGCAAACATCTTGAACACATCTGTGTTGGTTTTTTCAGCCATGGTAAATGCTGCAACTGATGTGAAAACTGCCCGAAAATAGGAGAAATGGAGCGGGAACAACTTGTGCTATATAGCACAAACCGTAGAAGACTATAAGGCACCTGTTATGCAAAAAACGGCATTGACAGAAATTCGGCACAAAATGACGAAATAGCCTGTGCAGTACTGCCTGTAGTAGAAACGGAGGTCGAAATGAGCCCAAATCAAAATTATGAGCAGACCAAGCTCTTTGAGCTTTCCCAAAATATTTGTCGACCTGCGCACGCTCGCCAAAGCTCACTGAAATCGGAAAAAGTGAGCAGGCGTGTGCTGGAGCAACTGGCAACTAACCCCGGGAGGACGTGACCTGCTCTGATACCAATTGTTGGAATTAGGGTTGCAGAGAAACACACACAGGTTGGAGAAGACAAAGGAATCTCAAGGCACACAATAGAGAGTGTATTACTTAGTGTGCTATGGAAAGATAGATAGCCCTAGAGTGATGGGCGTATTTACAATGCACGGGGGAAAAAACCTCCTAAAGAGGGAAAAAATGCCCCGGCGGTCCTAGTGTGTTCACACACATCACTACCACATGTATATGGTAACAGAATTTCCATAGCTTTTTGTTAAATATAGAAGACGGCTCTGTACCTCTTAACTATGCACGTTAGCCAGCTCTTTACACCATTACTATTTCCACACCTCTCTTTCAAATATAGAAGACGACTCTGTAGCTCTTAACTATACACGTCAACCAGCTCTTTGTCTTCCTGCTCTCTCGTTTTCATGTGTCTCTCTAACTCTCTGTGTAGGAGCACAGATTGCTGTTTTACTTTGTAGGCCTATCACACATCTATTGTTGTCATGTACTGCTCTTGCTCTCTGTAGGCCCATCACCTCGCTCAATCTCTCCCTCTCTAGCATGGAGCAAGAATCTTACATTGTATGTGACTGCTCTCAGCCTCACTGTGAATTGTGTGCTAGGTATGTTGTTGATGCGGTCAAGGAATATCATGCTAGGAGAAAGAGGGAGCAGCGTACTAAGAACAAGCTTGAGCAGGTAGCACGTGAGGAAGATAATGATCAAAATGGTGCTGATGATGCAAAGCGTCAAAGACTTTGCAATGACCTTGTTATGCTCTTCAATAGGCGTACAAAGACCCTCGATGTTGCATCACGCTCAGATATTTTGTGCAAGTTTGTCAATCATCCTTCTCTTGGAGACCTTGAAATGCCCAGGGCACAAACAACCTTCGTTGAAGCCATAAACAACACAATAGATGCAATCAAATTACCCAAGAGCGGACAGGAGCTCTTTCTTAAAACGTTTATCTCCATAATGCTTATGAATATTGATTGTACATCTACCTCAAAAGTGAATGTTTCAGCTGCATTTAAATTGCTAAATTTGCACAAGAGGAACTTCATAGCTGCAAAGAATCAGTTGAGGGCAGCAGGTGATGGCAATTTGCCATCTCTTTGTGTGCTCGACAACCCATGGATCGTGGTTTCATAACACCCGATGAGAAAGAGTTGATCCTCTCTTTTTGGATGTCTAACACTCGTGTTTCACCCAATAAGAAGGATGTGTGCAAAAAGCATATTGGAAGAAATTCATATGTCAAACATCCTGTGCATCTTCTTGAACAATCTCAGGTAATAACTTGCTTCACTATATCCATTTTTGTTTTCTAATATTTGCATTCATGAGCTATATTCACTATAATTGGGTTGATAAGAGTAGATATGAAATTGGATATGAAGGAAGTTATAAATGGAAATAAGGGAAATCTGTATTTGGTTCTAGATTAAGAGTAGATAAATATTGGATGTGAAGGAGAATATAAATAGAAACATAGTTTTTATCATACGCGTATGTTTGCTGAAACATATGTTTGTAGACGCATACTTTCACACACGTATAATATGTATAAACAAACAGGACTAAAATTAAAAACCCCAAATTTCCTAGCGATTGTACTCTGCGAGTCTGCTCCTGCCTGCATAGCATTCATAGTATGGCCTTCCTTGCTTCACAGCCTTGCCTCATCTCTTCCACATGGTAGTTGCTTCCCAATATTGACAGCTCCTAGTCAACACTAGTAGCGAATTCAGTTTGCAGGTTTGTGATAGGTTCTCTATACGCAACAGGCTGAATGAATACAATTTGCAGGTTTGCACTAGGTTCTCTGTATGCAATGGGTCATGAACATCTATAGTGTCGAAATCGATGCAACATATCGGAAGGGCTGAGTGAATGCAGTTTGCATTTACTAACAACAAGTGGTTGAGGTCAAGTATGAAAGTATGGTTGCAGTTTTACCATACTTTCATACTCGTATGCGTATGCAATATGGTTGCCGAATGAAAAAACTATGAATGGAAATATTGAATATGTATTCGGTCCTAGTTAAAAGTAGATAAATATCGGATATGGGTTTCCATGACCAGTATAAGCATCTTAAACAAATCTTGATATGGTATGTGAAAGATGTACTAGTTAACCTAACCAGTTATGTAATAACTAATACCGATGTTAAATGAAAAAACCTGGTTTACATAGCCAGTAGATTAATTTTAGCTGGTTAACACTTTTTTCCCACTAGTATAGAACTTGGTCAAGTGTATATATGTGGTATGTGAAAGATGTACTAGTTAACCCGACCAATTATGCACTTACTAATACCGGTGAGGGCGAGCTTTTTGAAATGGGGCCTCTAAACCCAAACCAATGGGCCTACCCTCACAAAATGTTCATAAAGAGGTACGCACACTACTTGGGGCACCACCTTCTTTTGGGAGTGGAGAAGGAAACCAATCAAAATAACACTTGCACTCACCCACTCAAGCAACACACTTTGAAAACCCCCTTATTCTATATACACTTTGGACACTTGAACACCACCAACGATTATGCAACCCAATGCCGTGCATCAAATGAAATATGCAATTTGTGGAATAGCATTCACCTTCTCCCCATAAGAATACCCATAATACATCCAACTCCTCCTCTCTCAAGCACTCATCAAAAAATCATGCGCACAAGACTTGCCTCTCAAACACACAAGAGAATCACTTACATCAAACTAACACACTTTGCATAGAGAGCTCATCTCCATCTATGCAATGCCGTGACACAAATAATACAACATGAAGTTGAAAATATAGGTGTGTGTCGTTGAGTCTCTCCAAGGGGGGCTATTTATAGTTGTGTAGGAGTGGGATTATGCTACACTTAATTAGGGTGAGTGATTAGCCCTAATTAAGTGTCCTTTGACCACTCATTGAATATTGGACATAAAAGGGACTATTTATTCACCAAAATTATCATTTTAGACCGTGAAGGCTCCATAGGGGTGCATAATGTAGGTGGCCCCCACCATGAGGCCCTACGGGTGGCTCCTGCGGGGTATCTCAACTTGTCTGTCTTGGCATTTAGAAAGCATCTTTAGGTTGGTCCCATCACATGCAAGTGACCTTGAACACTCATTTCTCTTCTAGAAGATGAGTAGGGGAAAAATAAGATCTCACCCTCTTGATTTACTTGATTTACAGTTTCCTTTTGCTGCGAATCTGACAGATTTACACTATTTTGACCATAACTTTTTACCTGTAGCTCGGAATGACATGATTCAAAAGGAAAAATTGACCTTCTCAACATGTTTGATATGAATTTGGACTATTCTTCATGCCCATGCATTAAGGAATTTGTTTTGGAAGGTCCACACTAGGCTAGGGAACCTTTTGCTTCCAAGTCTTCTTGTATGGGCTCTTTGCTTGTATGCATCCAAGGGGAATCATGCTTTTTCAAAAGGGTATGATGCTTAAACAAATAGAGGAGGGCCCAATATTATTTGCTTGTGAAAAGAATATACAATTTGAGTCTTTTTGAAAGGAGGAAAAATATATGTATATTCTTAAGAGATATCGGGCCACCTATGTAGGGGGCATAGAAGACTTGTAGAGATGGACCATAATCTTTGGTAAAGACAAGTGGAGAGTTGATTTTCCATGGTAATTTATCTATATGGGATGGAAGATGGATATATTATTTTACAAAGCAAAAAAGAAAAGGGTGGTAATATAAATATATGACTAAGGTGACATTTTTGGGAAGAGTACAATGTATGTGTCGCCACAAAGGTTAAACGAAGAGGGGGAATTTACTCTAGATAACTTAATAGCGTAGAAAAATATATACACATATGAGGAAGAGGACGTTGAGTAGGCTGAAAAATGTTGCAAAAAGATGGTTACCATTTTATGGCACTCACCGGTTTGAAATGAAAAGATCGGTTATATAACGAGTAAATTAATTTCAACTGGTTAACACATTTTCACAATAGTTTACAGCTTGGTCAAGTGTATATGTGGTATGTAGTAGACATACTACTTAACATAACCAGTTATATAAAAACTAATAGTGGTTTGATATTACAATACCGGTTTATATAACCAGTAAATAGATTTAAAACCGTTTACACATTTTATGCCAGCAAAAACATCTTGGTCGAGTGTTCACATGTACTGTTTGTCATACCAGTTAGGTAAAAAACTGGTTTACATAACCAGGGAAAAACTTTTAACACTTATTTCCCACTGGTATACATCGTGGTTAAGTGTTCACATGTACTGGTTGAGTGTTCACATGTACTGTTTATCATGTCAGATAGGTAAAAAACATATCGGTTTGAAAGGAAAATACTGGTTTACATATCCAATAAAACTTTTTTAACACTTATTTCTCATTGTTATACATCGTGGTTAAGTGCTCACATGTACTGGTTAGGTAAATAACATACCGGTTTTAAATGAAAATACTGGTTTACATCAACAGAAAGAACATTTGAACTGGTTGACACTTATATACCACTGGTACGTACCAAGGACATGTGTTCATATGTACTGGTTTGAAATGAAAAGACTGGTTTACATCAGCAGTAAGAACATTTGAACTGGCTGACACTTATATACCATTGGTACGTACCAAGGACATGTGTTCATTTTTTAACACTTATTTCTCATAGGTATACATTGTGGTTAAGTGCTCACATATACTGGTTAGGTAAATAACATACCAGTTTTAAATGAAAAGACTGGCTTACATCAGCAATAAGAACATTTGAAATGGTTGACACTGGTACGTACCAAGGACATGTGTTCATATGTACTGGTTTGCCTAACCAATTAAGTGAAAAAACATACTGGTTTGAAATAAAAATACTGGTTTATAGTAATGTAACAGTTTTTTTCAAAGAAAATAAAAACCTGTAGTTTTCTTCAATGTTCTTTAACCATATATGTTTTTCATCGTAGGTGGAGCTCTTTCTCAACTTCAAAGAACAATACCCTCAAAATTGTAATAAGGCAGCGTGCGTTTGAGTACATGAAGCCATATTTTGTGCGGAAATTGAGAGACCGATATACTTGCTGCTGCATTTCACATGTTCAAATGTCCTTCCTAAAGGATGCCATAAATTACATGCAAAGTTCTGTATTCGGTCTTCATGGAAAAGCTTGCTAATGTCAATGCAGCATATGCAAAGACAATGGTGGATGCAAGGCATCCAAAAAACCTATCAAGCGTGTAACAGCCTTATCGGACTCCATACCCAATATCAGATACGTCCACCTTCCATGCCCTTGCCTGCTTGAGTGGTCAATGTAAAAGGTGTGGCCCGGATAAGTTAGATTTTTGTGTTGCAGAGGCTCCATTTATTGCTAAAAAGATTGTGGTGAATATTTTTGAGGACCTAGAAGTAGGAACTGCGCGTGACACGACCATCAGCTTTAGAAAGCTATGCAGCAAAAGATCACTTATTAGAGCCTTAATCAATGAAAAAACTTACTCTTGCCACGTTGGCCTCGTTTTCTCGGGGTCTTTGATCTTGTCACCCGCACGCCAATGTCTAGCAACACATCGTCTTCCTCATTCTGGGTTTTCCCTTCAGCAACAGTCATACTCTTCTCCTTTACCTCAAAGTTTTGTTCTTCTTCTGTTTTTTCCGAAACAGGTTTCTCAGCATTACGAGGGACACTTTTATCAAGCAAAACCTCCACAGGTGTCTTGTATGTAGGCGTCACTGTATCGTTCCCTGTGTCTTTATCGACAGTTGTTCTGAAGCAGCTTGACTCTGAAAAAACATCAGAGAAGACAAAAATCAACCACCTAATTAAAACAATGGTGTGTTTCTTACCCGTTGAAACAATTGTCTCACCTGTTATTGGGCATGGTTCAACTGGCTTCTTCTTTAGAAGGGATTGGTCTTCTGCAGAAATAACTCCGGGGCAATCCTTAAGCAGGCACTTTCCTTTCTCAGCCAAGTGAGCATAGCAAAATGCATGGTATGCATGTGAACAAGGCAATAGAACAACATGGCTTGAGCGATTTTGATCATGAATTTTTATAGCACAAGCATTGCACACATCAATGAGAACAACACTATGTCCAGGAGCTAAAACTCGTGCAGGCAAGACTATGGTTTCAGGTAGCATTGGTTGACTAATCATTTCTGTCACAAACGTGACACAGAGACCAAAGGTTTCCTCACGCTCCAAGCATTTGGATAATTCTTCCTGTAGGCAAGAGACCTTTGTTATCAGAAAATGTCAAACATTTATAAAATTGGTATGAATGCTTGAAGGTCGGTATAATAATTTATCATACCGGTACGATTACATCCTGTCGGTATGATGTTATTATACTGGATATTATAACATCATACCGGTAGGATAACATCCGGTAACATCATACCGGTAGGATAACATTATACCGGAAGGATAACATCAAACCGATTGGATTTTATCACACCGTTAGGGTGTAATCATACCGGTCAGATCCAACCATACCGATCGGATGTACCCATACCGGTAGGATATAATCATGCCGGTAGAATATAACCATACCGATAAGATGTAATCATACCGGTAGGATTATATCCTACCAGTATGATAACATCCTACCGGTATTGTCATCTACCCTTATCGAATTGATGTTATTGTCATACTATTATGTTTTTTTATTATTCGGTTTTGTGGTACCACATTCTATCCATCCCGCTATGATAGAGCCATAATATCGGTATTGTAAAACTTATAATACCATTTTCAATATTAGAGTTTCAGTACAATATGGTTATTATAATCATATCGTTACTTTAGTGTTAAACTATTGTTTTGTTTTGTTACGATATTGGTATTATCTTGTTGTTATACCTGTATTATGTTGCTTTCATACCGTTATTGTGATCATTGATAGAACTTATAGTAACATGTTCACCAATAGAATACCTATACCGGTATTGCAACCGTTACTTTGAAGGTATATTACCATTATTTATAGCAATCAATCTACTTTATAGGTATTATTGTGTAATCATTCCACAACAGTATATAGAATATAGTATATTGTACATCCAAACCAGTACTTTGCAGGTATTATACTACAATTAGATGGAGTTAAAAGCATACATGTGACTGCTGCAGGGTGGCTTTTGCTTGGTCAAATTTTTCTTGGAGGCTATCAAGTAAGCCTGTTGGTACATTGGCATCGTCAGGGAAGTGCATTCGGATGGTGTCACGGTGCACATCAGCAACAAATTTGACCACAGAAACCTTAGCCTTCTGACACTCGGCTGATACATTTTCTAACCTCGACAAGTAGTTCTTGCAAGGAAGTGGATACTTCAACACTAAACGTAGACTGAGTAGTCGCAAAAAGCCCACTTCCGGTTGGTGTACTTCCGGATGGGGTATTTACTAACAAGATGGTAGAACCACTTGGGGTTCCTATGGATACTTGGGAAGTCTCTAACTTCCATTGTTCTCTTTTCCTATCTAAGTGACCTTCATTGGTCACATTCTTCACCAACTCAGATGCAAACTCAGCCAACTTTACTGGACCTGTGCATACGAAATAAACATATCCGCGTGCAAACTTGACTCCCTGCAGATAGTTTGGTGGTTTGGATTGATACACCGGCTTGTAGAGCTGGTGGAGTGCCTTGTAGTGATCCGTCCTTGCTGTTTTTATCGGCACTTTTTTCTCCTTCATTGGAAGACACGTGAAAACTTTCATCCAGTCGGATATGGGCACATCTGCATCTGTCAACTTCCTAACATCTTTCCCCTCAAGACTTAATCCATATTCCCTGTGAAAATCCTCCTTTGTCGTGCAGAATGCCTTTAATGGCACCTCCACATCCTTGGGGTGAACAAAGCGGCTGATTTTGGGAGAAGGTTGTAACTTCTGTCTCTGAAAAGAATCAATCCATATTCATTACTCAATATATCCACACCTCAATACTCTACTACACATACAGGTCCGTTGTACACAATACACAGAGAGACAGAGAGAGGTGACATACCTTCGTGGGAGAATGTCGGGTCTTTGTGGGGGAGACCTGTCGGGTTGCGTTCCTTGGGCTTCTTCTTAGGTTGCTATCCATAGCGAAGGATAAGAAGCGTGCACAGGGGGCTGTAGAGTGAGCTAAGAAAGGCGCAGAAGGAGAAAGACACAGAGATATGGAGAAGTACAGTCATGCAAACATTCGAATGAACATTCGTCTGACGTGGGCTCCACACGTGTTTTTGAATCCTCCAGACGATTATTAAGATTTTGTATCCTCCACACCATTATTTAATTCAAATAATTATTTCCCATATCACTAGTTTCATACCCCCTAAATTTTAAGCCTCCAAAAGCAACTTTCAACCGGTTAAAACCGGGCCACCTATTCATGCATCCACCCGCCAATATATTTATGGTACTTCTTTTTATAAAAATAATTTCCGTAAAAATCTTGTTTAATCCCGTTTTTCCTTTGAGTGGTCATTTTTAGCTCCAACCAAGACTTAAAATAATATTTCTATGTTTAGGTCCTCCTAGAAAGCAGGTTGCTTTTCAAAAACACCAAAAAGTACGTAAAGCTAAAAATACTTCACACTGTTAGGAAATATGATGTAGCTAAGTAGACAATTGAGTAGATTACTTGATGGAGAGAGATAATTTACACACACAAGAGATTATAAAGTAGAGAGAGAGAGAGAGAGTACACACGATATACGTGGTTCACCCAATGTGGGCTACGTCCATGAGAAAGCAGCCACTCAATGACTTTAGTACTTCAAAGCAAGAAGTAGGTTACAAAGGGATTATACCCTTTTGGAGCTCCCACCTCGCTTCACTCTCGCCACCTCACACCCACCTTGTTGCATCAACTTCACACTATGAAATGTGTGTAGAAATGGCCTCACCGACCATTGACTACTGTCCACCGGCCAACCGGCCAACCGACTGGACGTTTTTTGACCACTTTTTGACCGCCGTCCGTCCATAATATTCCGGCACAAAGGATTATTTCGGCTCGAGACTAGGCGTGAAAATTTTGGTTTTCAACGAGTGATTTTATTTTTCCGCAAGTTATTTTTCTTCACGCACAATGGCTTCTCCTCATAATGGGGGCCTTACAAATGTGCGTTTTTAACACAAAAAATTACAAGGGGTGAATCACGCTCCACAAGGCTTAAGACAAGCCTAATTGAGTTCATTTTTACAACAAGAGAAAATATTTAATTGAAGTCAATACCTTTGTGTTGAGAAAACCCTTTTACCACAAGCCTAGACTTGTACCTTTTCTTCCCACCTTATTCTTCCTTCAGCTTGTACACCCATTTGTTTTGAAGTTCCCGCTTACCTTTGAGCAACTCAACCAACTCCCATGTTTGGTTGTGACGTAGTGATTCCATCTCCACTTGCATGCTCTTCGTCCATTCTTCTTTGGATTCGTGTTCCATAGCTTCTTCGTATGATTTCGGCTCTCCAGAATCTAAGATCAAGAGATGGTTTAAGGAAGGAACAAAACTTTCTGGAGGCCTACTTGATCTTGTAGATCTTTGGGGAATAGGTTGAGGCTCCTCATTTGGTTGACATTGTTGCACATTGTCGCCATTTGCAGTCCTTGAGTCTTCACCGTCCTCAAGCTCCATGTACTCATCACCTGTTTCTTTTTTTTGTTTTCTTTCCAAGTAATCTTTGTGCATATTTTGTTTGTTAAAAATTACATCCCTACTCGTAAAGATTTTACCATCTTCGGGATTCCATAGGCAAAACCCAAAGTCACATTCTTCATAGCCAATGAAGAAACACTTTTTGGACTTTGCATCTAGCTTTGATCTTAAGCTTCTATCTATGTGCATTAAAGCCTCACACCCAAACACTTTGAGAAACACATAATTCATTGGTTTACCTGTCCATGCCTCTTTTAGAACTCCCCCATCCAATGCCGTTGAGGGTGACCGGTTGATTAAGTACACAGACATACTTACAACTTCCGCCCAAAGCTCAAGCGGTAGGCCTGCATGTAGCCGCATGCTTCATGCTCGCTCCATGATTATCCCTTTCATCCTTTCCAAAATTCCATTTTGTTGAGGTGTCCTTGCGGTTGTCTTTTGCCTCCGAATTCCATTGCTAGCACAAAATCTTTCAAAAGCTTGGCTGTAATATTCGCCTCCAATGTTGGATCCAAGGTTTAACCTTGGTACCTGTTTCATTCTCCACAAAGGCTTTCCACCTTTGAAATATGGAAAATACATCGGACTTATTCTTCATGACATAAACCCATGTTTTTTTAGTTGCATCGTCTATGAATGTTACATAGTACAATGAGCCACCAAGTGATGGTGTACTTGTTGCAGGACCCAAAACATCAGAATGAACCAGCTCAAGTTTTTTATTTTTTCTTTCATTTCTTGATTTTTGAAATTTTACCCTCTTTTGTTACCATAAACACAATCTTCAGAGGACTCTAAGTCCACTTATTTTAAACCTAACAGAAGCTTCTTTGTTTGAAGGATTTGCATTCCTTTGGCACTCATATGCCCAGGCCGATAGTGCCACATGGCACTGTCAACTTCTGTGGTTGCTCCACAAGCTGAAGGTTGCGTGCTGATAGTACACAAGTAAAGTGTACCGACCTTTTCTCCCTTGGCAACCACCAAAGATCCCTTTGAGGTCTTCCACTATTTGTTTCCAACATTGCATTTGTTTCCAAATGCAATGTTGTGACCTTCATCGTCCAATTGTCCTATAGAGATCAAAGAGAAGGAACATGCCTAACATCTTTAAGCTTCCATTCATTTCCATTAGAAGTTTTGATAGAAACTGTACATTTGCCGACAATCTCACAAGCTTCATCATCTCCCAAGTATACATACCCAAAAATACCTTTGGTGTAATCTTGGAAATGTTGCTTGTATGGTCTTGCATGGAATGAAGCCCCGGAATCTACTATCCAGGAATTAGACACATTGTCTAATGAGAGAATTAGAGCATCTTGATCTACTTTACCTACCACATTGGCCTCTGATGTTGGCTTGTTTTCTTGAGACTAAGTCTCCTTCTTCTCCTTAGACCAACAATCCTTCTTGATGTGGCCCTTCTTGTCGCAGTTCCAACATTGAAGAACTGACTTTGTGCGTATCTTGCTCCATCTTGATCGATCACTACCCTTTTGGTTTTTGAACCTCTCCTTAGGCCTTCCTCTTGTTTCCACTGACAGTGCAACACTTGATGATTCTCCTATGCTTCTCCTTTGTATTTCCTCGCTTAGGAGAACACCCACAACATCATCAAAATTAAGAGTATTTGTGCCATAAATAAAATTACTTACAGTCATCAAAGGTTGTCCCAACTATCCGATAGAGATGATAGTATAAGGAGAGCTCGCACTTCGTCATCAAAATTGATTTTCACCGATTGAAGTTGACTTATGTTTGTGTTAAAGTCATATAGGTGTTTTGCAACTGAACTATTCTCTACCATCTTTAGATTGAACAAGTGCTTCATAAGAAATACCTTATTGGATGTTGATGGTCTCTCGTAGAAGTCGTCAAGTGACTTCATCAAGTCCTCCGTGGTCTCCATCTCTGAAACATTGAAGGCCACCGTTGATGCAAAGCTTAACCAAATTTTTCCCAGTGCCTTTCGATCAAGGACAATCCATGCTTCATCTGCCATTGTTGTAGGCTTTTTTGCAAAACCGCCTAGTGGCAAATAGAGGTCCTTTTGGTAGAGATAGTCTTCAATCTACATCTTCCAATGTTGGTAGTTTTTTCCGTTGAACTTCTCAATCTTGAGCTTCCCTTTCTTCGCCATAACTCCCACTCAATTCAAGGAATCCTTTCCTTAAGATAATTTAGCTACGAGAAAACCTTGCTCTGATACCAGTTGTCAGGAAATATGACGTAGCTAAGTAGATAATTGAGTAGATTACTTAATGGAGAGAGATAATTTACACACACAAGAGATTATAGAGGGGGGAGAGAGAGAGAGAGAGAGAGTACACACGATATACGTGGTTCACCCAATGTGGGCTATGTCCACGGGAAAGCAGCCACTCAATGGCTTTAGTACTTCAAAACAAGAAGTAGGTTACAAAGGGATTATACCCTTTTCGAGCTCCCACCTTGCTTCACTCTCACCACCTCACAGCTACCTTGTTGCATCAACTTCACACCATGAAATGTGCGTAGAAATGGCCTCCTTTAATAGGAAAAAGTGCTGCCCTCTCTCATGAGAGGCAGCCATGTGTAGCCGCCCTTATGTAGATAAGTCCAAATCGGACCCTCCAATCCACCCATGTGTGGCTGCCCTTGAGAAGACAAGTCCACTTTTGAATTCAGCCACCGGCCATTGAATTCGGCCACTGGCCATTGACTTTCGACCATCGGCCATCGGCTATTGACTACCGACCATCGACCAACCGGCCAACCGCCCGATCATTTTCCGACCACTTTTCGTCCGTTGTCCGGCCATAATTTCCGGTGGAAAGGAATATTAAATCCGGCTTGAGACTGGACGTGGAAATTTTGGTTTTCGGCAAGTGAATTAATTTTTCGGTGAGTTATTTTTCTTCACGCATGATGGCTTCTCCTCATAATGGGGGCCTTACAAATGTTGGAATTAGGGTTACAGAGAAACACACACTGCTTGGAGAAGGCGAAGGAAGCTCAAGGCACACAATAGAGAGTGTGTTACTTAGTGTGCGATGGAAAGATGGATAGCCCTAGAGTGATGGGCGTATATACAATGCACGGGGGGAAAAACCTCCTAAAGAGGGAAAAAATGCCCCGGTGGTCCTAGTGTGTTCACACACATCACTACCACATGTATCTGGTAACAAATCCCCCTAGAGTGATGCGGTGAACGAGAGCTAGCACATGAGTAAAGGGAAGTGCCATGCCCTGAGGACAGGATCAGTCCACAAAGGGGAGTAAGCCCAAAGCTTTGCGGAAAGCTTCAAGCTTCTCACGAGACAATGCCTTTGTGAAAAGATCTGCAAGGTTGTCCTATGTTGGCACATAAGCCAAGCTAAACTCTCCTGCTCAGAGCCTCTCCCTGACATAGTGGTAATGCACCTCAATGTGCTTTGTGCGAGCATGAAAAACTGGGTTCCTTGCAACTGCCAATGTGCTCTGACTGTCAGTGTAGATAGTGTTGGCAGTGTCCTGTCCAACACCCAAATCAGCCATAAGGCGTCTGAGCCATACACACTCAACCGTAGTTGTGAAGACTGCCCTGTACTCAGCCTCACAACTCGAAGTGTCCACAGTAGGTTGCTTCTTGCTCAACCATGATATACATGAACTACCAAGCATGAAACAAAAACCACTTGTGGACACTCGCGTGTCAAAACAACCAGCCCAATCTGAGTCCGAAAAAGCATGTAAGTCTGGCGGCAATGATCCCCCCTTGGGATAAAACAATCCAAGATGTGAAGTGCCACTAAGGTAGTGGAAAATCCTCTTGACAGCCTGCCAATGCTTAGACCCTAGGCTATGCATAAATCTGTTGACCTATGAGACTGCAAACTGAATATATGGCCTCGTGTTGCATACATAAATGAGGCAGCCAACAACATTTTGGTAAAGAGTGACATCAGCAGGATCACCAGCATCATGTAGACTCAACTTCAAACTTGTTTCCATGGGAGTGGCAATAGGTTTGCAATCCTCAAGTCCAAATTTACATAGCAATGTCTCTATGTAACTTTTCTGACACAAGGCAATACCACCATCACACTGCTTAAACTGTATACCCAAATAATGATGCAACAGCCCCAAATCTTTCATCTTGAAAGTAGCATTCAAATCATCCTTAAATTCAGCAATATGTCTCTCATTTGGTCCAGTGATCAGCAAATCATCAACATAAAGAACCACGATGAGAAATACATCACCCTCACGCTTTACATACAATGTGCTTTCTGTTGGACTGTTACGAAAGCCTTGTTTGACCAAATGAGTGTCAGCTTTCTCATACCAAGCACGAGGAGATTGCTTCAACACATACAAAGCCTTGTTACATTTGCACACTGTGTCCTCTTGTCCTTTTATGACAAAACCGCAAGGCTGCGTTACATAAACTTCCTCAAATATGTCACCATTCAAGAAAGCACTAACAATGTCTGATTGATGTACATCCCAACCAAAATGAGCTGCCAATGCACATAGAAAACGCACAGTAGTCATACGACAAGTGGGAGAAAAAGTCTCTTCATAATCTATGCCTTTTTGCTGTGCATAACCCTTTGCAACAAGTCGAGCCTTATAGCGATCGATCTCACCATCCGGCTTGCATTTCAACTTGTAAACCCACTTCGTACCAATGGCCTTTTTGCCAGGAGGCAAATCACATAAAGTCCATGTGTCATTCTCTATAAGTGCATCATATTCTGATTGCATGGCAGCCATCCAATTTTTTGAATTTTGTGCTTCATCAAAAGACAGAGGCTCCTCAACATCAGGTAAACTAGACACAGCCAAAGCATAACAATCTAATGCATAAGATGCATGGCGAGAGCCTGAACGAGTACGACTAGACAAAGGTGCATCCAATTTACTATCACGCAAAGTGTGCACCAGCCATTTTGGCATACCTCTAGCGTGCTCATTTTCAGCCCTTTCCTCATCAAGTACATCATGTACATCTGCATCAGTAATAGGATGATCTAAAACATTTTCAAAAACCCCCATAGGTCGTACATTTGCCTCATTGGAACTTACATTCGTATTTCCACCACTGAAAAGAGGCAACAAAGTGTCATAAATGTCCTGTGAGCTTACATTACTGTCTCTAGTACATGACAACAAGGGCTGAACAGAATCTTCCACAAACACTACATCCCGAGAAACCAGAATACGTTTTGTTTGCAGATGATACAATCTATAAACTTTGCTTTCAGCACTATAACCAACAAAATTACATTTGACAGCCTTATCATCCAATTTTTTGCGCTGCAGTTGTGGCACCAAAGCATATGCCAAACATCCAAAAACACGCATGTGCTCAATAGAAGGCTTTCTATCATGCCATGCTTCATATGGAGTAATAGACTGCAAAGTTTCGTAGGACACCTGTTAAGTACATAATTGGCACACATGATGGCCTCAAGCCAAAAAGAATGCGGCAAAGCTTGACTTTTCACCATACATCGTGCCATTTCCGTCAATGACCTGTTTTTCCTCTCAGCAACACCATTTTGCTGAGGTGTATAAGGCACTGTACATCGGTGTTTTATCCCACGACTAGCCAGAAATGCATTAAATTCATGAGACATATACTCCCCCCCTCGATCGGAACGGAGGGTGCCCATAGGACATTTCGAGACATTTTCAGCCATAGCGAGAAATTGTTTGAAGCACATAAAAACTTCGGACTTCGCTTTAAGCGGAAATAACCATGCATGCCTGGAGTAATCATCAATGAATGTCACGAAGTACAGGTAATTGCCCAAGGACGGAGTTTGCATGGGCCCACAAACATCACTATGCACAAGCTGCAACCTGCATGTGGCCCGAACTGAACCATCCTTTGGAAATTTAGAACGCTGCATCTTACCTAAAATACAGCCTTCACAAACATGTTTGACAGGTGCTTCAAGAGGCGGCAAAGAAGCAACCATATCAGATTTCTGCAAACGCAGCAAACTGGCAAAATTCAGATGACCAAAACGTGCATGCCAAAGTTTTGCATCTGAAATAGCCCTTGAATCTGCAACAACATTTGCAAAAATTTTTCCACACTTGTCATACAAAGTGAGCTTATAAAGCCCACGGCACAAAAGGCCAGATGCAACAATTTCATCACCAAAACTGAGATCATGAACTATACATCTGTCATCCTCAAATTTGACTACAAGTCCAAGTCTAGCAAGTGCGGATATAGACAAGAGATTCTTCTTGATCCCAGGTACATAAAGTGCATCAACAAGTGTGTAGGAACTGCCATTAGCAGCAGTGGCCACAATCTTTCCAACTCCCTGAACTGGATAAGAGGCGTTGTTGGCACAAGTGACTGAATTCCCATGAGGGAAAGACTCGAGAGAGTTAAACAATTCACGATGTGAGGTAATGTGCTTTGTAGCACCACTGTCGAAATACCACACATGTGAATCTGCAGCAACTGACAAGAATGCATCACGGACAACACGATTGTAAGTGCACTATGCTCTAAAAGCCCATTCTGCATCAACATCAGCAACACAGTCTCCTTTCACAGAAGAGTCAACAATCGCTGCATTTGTAGTGAAACCAGCATCTGCAGTGGAATCACCCTCTTTCTTCTTAGCCTCTTTGGCCTTCAACTTAGGACACGACTTGATCAAGTGATCTTTGGCTTTACAATAATGGCAACTCATCTTCTTTTTGCCCTTATCACCAGAATTTCCAGACGAATTGCTGCCAGCAGAAGCATTAGGAACATAATTTTCCACTCGTAGAAGAACCATAAGAAGTGGCTTCATTGCTGTTACTACCCTTTCTTTGAGAAGCAATAAAAGCCTGTTCAACTGCACGAAGCTGTCTAGTCCTGTTTTTTCTGGACAGTGACTCTTGCAACAGCAATGTGCATAATGCATCAAACTTGACAACTTCTGGATTTCCTTGGGTCATAAGTCTCCAAGTACTAGCAAAAGTCTGGTAAGAATCTGGTAAGGCATCAAGAACAGTCTGCACTAGGGAACTATCTGAAATGACTTCACCTGCAGAAATGAGTTGCTCATTGATATCCTTGACACTAGCAAGGAAAGTGTCCATATCATCTTCCTCATGCATAATCTTCGACTCCAGCTCTTCACGCAGCAAAGCAATTTTAGCCTCATTGCGGCTTGCATAAAGACCTGCAAGAATATCCCAAGCCTGTTTTGCAGATTTTGCTGTGAGGAACAATGGTGTGCTTCACAGACAACGCAATCAATGCATAATCCTGCGCATCCTTAACATCCCAACAAGCTTGTTCTACTGTAGGCAAAACAACTCTAACAGCTGCAATCCTTGCAGCAAGACCTGCAACATCCTCAACACCGCCTACATCCTCAGAACCAAGACGTACATCAATTCCCTGCACAATGTTCCAGACACCCTTTGACACAAGAACATGTTGCATCATATAAGCCCACATAGGGTAGTTGTCCCCATCCAACCTATCCTCAGCAACAAGCATCTTGAACACATCTGTGTTGTTGTTGTCAGCCATGGTAAATGTTGCACCTGGTGTGAAAACTGCCCGAAAATAGGAGAAATGTGTTAAGTATGGAGCCTTGATTTACCCTTGTAATTTTCTGTGGTAAAAGCGCACATTTGTAAGGCCCCCATTATGAGGAGAAGCCATTGTGCGTGAAGGAAAATCACTCACCGGAAAACAAAATTTTTACGGACAAGAATCAGGGGCCGAAATATTCCTTTTCGCCGGAATATTATGGTCGGACGGCGGCCGGAAAGTTGTCGGAAAACAACCGGTCGGTTGGCCAGTGGTCGGAATTGAATGGCCGGTGGCTGGTGGCCGAATTCAAAAGCGGACTTGTCTTCTCAAGGGCGGCCACACATGGGCGGATTGGAGGGTCCGATTTGGACTTATTCGCACAAGGGCGGCTACACATGGCTGTCTCTCATAAGAGAGGGCAGCCCTTTTGGCCTATAAAAGGAGGCCATTTCTGCACACATTGCATAGTGTGAAGTTGATGCAACAAGGTGAGTGTGAGGTGGTGAGAGTGAAGCAAGGCGGGAGCTCCATTAAGGGTATAATCCCTTTGTAAACTACTTCTTGTTTTGAAGTACTAAAGCCATTGAGTGGCTGCTTTCCCGTGAACGTGGCCCACATTGGGTGAACCACGTATATCGTGTGTACTCTCTCTCTCTCTCTCTACTCTATAATCTCGTGTATGTAAATCTGTCTCTCTCCATTAAGTAATCTACTCAATTATCTATTTAGCTACGTCTTATTTCCTAACAACTGGTATCAGAGCAAGGTTTGCTTGTAGCTAAATTATCTCAAGGAAATATTTCCTTGAATTGAGTGGGAGTTATGGTGGAGGAAGGGAAGCTCAAGATTGAGAAGTTCAACGGCAAAAACTACCAACATTGGAAGATGCAAATTGAAGACTATCTCTACCAGAAGGACCTCTATTTGCCACTAGGCGGTCTTGCGAAGAAGCCCGCAACAATGGCAGATGAAGCATGGATTGTCCTTGATCGAAAGGCACTGAGAACAATCCGGTTAAGCTTGGCGTCAACGGTGGCCTTCAATGTTTCGGAGATGAAGACCACGGAGGACTTGATGAAGTCACTTGACTACTTCTACGAGAAACCATCGGCATCCAATAAGGTATTTCTTATGAAGCGCTTGTTCAATCTAAAGATGGCAGAGAATGGTTCAGTTGCAGAACACCTAAATGACTTTAACACAAACATAAGTCAACTTCGATCAGTGAAAATCAATTTCGATGGCGAAGTGCAAGCTCTCCTTATACTATCATCTCTACCGGATAGTTGGGACAGCCTTGTGATGGCTGTAAGTAATTCTATCTCTGGCACAAGTACTCTTAAGTTTGATGATGTTGTGGGTGTTCTCCTAAGCGAGGAAATGCGAAGGAGAAGCACAGGAGAATCATCAAGTGCTGCACTATCAGTGGAAATAAGAGGAAGGCCTAAGGAGAGGTTCAAAAACCAAAAGGGTCTTGATCGCTCAAGGCGGAGCAAGTCACGCACAAAGTCAGTTCTTGAATGTTGGAACTGCGGCAAGAAGGGCCACGTCAAGAAGGATTGTTGCTCCAAGAAGAAGAAGGAGACAGATTCTCAAGACAACAAGCCAACATCGGAGGCCAATGTGGCAGGTAAAGTAGAGCAAGATGCTCTAATTCTCTCATTAGACAATGTGTCTAATTCCTGGATAGTAGATTTCGGGGCTTCATTCCATGCGACACCACATAAGAAACATTTCCAAGACTACACCAAAGGTAATTTTGGGTATGTATACTTGGGAGATGATGAAGCTTGTGAGATTGTCAGCAAAGGTACAGTTTCTGTCAAAACTGCTAACGGAAATGAATGGAAGCTTAAAGATGTTAGGCATGTTCCTTCTCTTCGCAAAAATTTGATCTCTACAGGACAATTGGACGATGAAGGTCACAACATTGCATTCGGAAACAAACGGTGGAAGATCTCAAAGGGATCTTTGGTGGTTGCCAAGAGTGAAAAAGTCGGTACACTTTACTTGTGTACTGTTAGCATGCAACCTTCAGCTTGTGCAGCAACTACAGAAGTTGAGAGTGCGGTGTGGCACTACCGACTTGGGCATATGAGTGCCAAAGGAATGCAAATCCTTCAAACAAAGAAGCTTCTACCAGGTTTGAAAGAAGTGGACTTAGAGTTCTGTGAAGATTGTGTTTATGGTAAATAAAAGAGGGTAAAATTTCAAAAATCAGGAAATGAAAGAAAAAATAAAAAACTTGAGTTGGTTCATTCTGATGTTTGGGGTCCTGCAAGTACACCATCACTTGGTGGCTCATTGTACTATGTAACATTCATAGACGATGCGACTAGAAAACCATGGGTTTATGTCATGAAGAATAAATCCGATGTATTTTCCATATTTCAAAGGTGGAAAGACTTTGTGGAGAATGAAACAGGTACCAAGGTTAAATGCCTCAGATCTGACAATGGAGGCGAATATTGCATCCAAGCTTTTGAAAGCTTTTGTGCTAGCAATGGCATTCAGAGGCAAAGGAAAACCCCAAGGACACCTCAACAAAATGGGATTTCGGAAAGGATGAACAGGACAATCATGGAACGAGCACAAAGCATGCGGCTACATGCAAGCCTACCGCTTGAGCTTTTGGCAAAAGCTGTAAGTACGTCTGTGTACTTAATCAATCGGTCACCCTCAACGGCATTGGATGGGGGAGTTCCAGAAGAGGCATGGACAGGTAAACCGGTGAATTATGCATTTCTCAAAGTGTTTGGGTGTGAGGCTTTCATGCACATAGATAGAATCCTAAGATCAAAGTTAGATGCAAAGTCCAAAAAGTGCTTCTTCATTGGCTATGGAGAAGGAGACTTTGGGTATCGCCTATGGAATCCTGAAGATGGTAAAATCTTAAGGAGTAGGGATGTAATTTTTAACAAACAAAATATGTACAAAGATTACTTGGAAAGAAAACAAACAAAAGAAACAGGTGATGAGTACATGGAGCTTGAGGACGGTGAAGACTCAAGGACTGCAAACGGTGACAATGTGCAACAACGTCAACCAAATGAGGAGCCTCAACCTATTCCCCAAAGATCTACAAGAGCAAGTAGACCTCCAGAAAGGTTTGTTCCTTCCTTCAACCATCTCTTGATCTCAGATTCTGGAGAGCCGGAATCATATGAAGAAGCTATGCAACATGAATCCAAAGAAGAATGGACGAAGAGCATGCAAGTGGAGATGGACTCACTACATCGCAACCAAACATGGGAGTTGGTTGAGTTGCCTAAAGGTAAGCGGGCACTTCAAAACAAATGGGTGTACAAGCTAAAGGAAGAAGAAGGTGGGAAGAAAAGGTACAAGTCTAGGCTTGTGGTAAAAGGTTTTTCTCAAAAGAAAGGTATTGACTTCAATGAAATATTTTCTCCTGTTGTAAAAATGAACTCAATTAGGCTTGTCTTAAGCCTTGTGGCTGCTCATGATCTAAATCTCGAGCAAATGGATGTAAATACGGCATTCCCTCACGGTGACTTAGAGGAGGAAATCTACATGCTTCAACCAAAGGGGTATGAAGTAAAAGGTAAGGAGAAAATGGTTTGCAAATTAAAGAAGAGCTTGTATGGTTTAAAGCAAGCATCAAGACAATGGTACTTGAAGTTTGATCGATGGATGTTGGATCATGGATTCACAAGATGAAACTCAGATCACTGCGTCTACACGAAGAATTTGGGAGATGGGAAATTCATCATCCTAATGTTGTATGTTGATGACATGTTGATTGCAAGTGCTAACATGCAGGACATCAAAGACCTAAAAGAGGAGCTGTCCAAATCTTTTTCAATGAAAGATTTAGGTGCTGCAAAGAGGATACTTGGTATGAAAATATCAAGGGACAGGACGAAGAAGACAATAAAGCTATCTCAAGAAGATTACATCAAGAAGGTACTAGAAAGGTTTGCAATGCAAAATGCAAAACCAGTTTCTACACCTTTGGCTGGTCATTTTAAACTAACGAAGGATATGTGTCCAAAGACACAAGAGGAGATAGCCTATATGCCTCAAGTTCCATATGTTGTTGCGGTAGGTTCTCTAATGTATGTTATGGTCTGGACAAGGCTAGACATTGCACATGCAGTGGGAGTTGTGAGTAGGTTCATGGACAACCCAGGTAAAGAGCATTGGCAAGCTGTGAAGTGGATACTTAGGTATCTAAAAGGGACAACAACAAAAGCTTTGTATTTTGGAGGAACTGATATTTTTCTAGAAGGGTATGCTGATGCAAATATGGCAGGTGACAAAGATACTCGAAGGAGCACTACTGGCTATGTGTTCACGGTTGGAGGCACAACAGTAATCTGGGCTTCAAAGCTGCAGAAAGTGGTTTCACTTTCTACCACGGAAGCAGAGTATGTAGCAATGACGGAGGCAAGCAAATAAATTCTGTGGCTTCACAGATTCTTAGAAGAGCTTGGATTCAAACAAGACAATTGTGTCTTGTACAGTGATAGCCAAAGCGCTATCCATCTTGCGAAGAACTCAGCCTTTCATTCAAGGACAAAGCACATTGAGGTGAGATATCACTTCATACGCACTCTTTTGGAAGAGGGACAACTAAAGCTAGGAAAGGTGCATACAAGTGAAAATCCTGCAGACATGTTTACAAAGGTGGTCAACAAGGAGAAGTTGAGCTTTTACTCATCTTCAATCGGCATTCAAGGATAAGAAGCCAGAATGGAAAGCAGTCACAGGTTTGGTTTGGAGATCAGTCTCCAAGTGGGAGATTGTTAAGTATGGAGCCTTGATTTACCCTTGTAATTTTCTGTGGTAAAAGCGCACATTTGTAAGGCCCCCATTATGAGGAGAAGCCATCGTGCGTGAAGGAAAATCACTCATCGGAAACCAAAATTTTCACGGACAAGAATCAGGGGCAACTTTAGAAGCCTCGGGGGCCTCCGCCCCCGAGACTTTTTTTCGCTGGAATATTCCTTTTCGCCGAAGTATTATGGCCGGACGGCGGCCGGAAAGTGGTCGGAAAACAACCGGTCGGTTGGCCAGTGGCCGGTAGTCAATGGCCGATGGCCGGTGGTCGGAAGTCAATGGCCGGTGGCCGGTGGTCGGAAGTCAATGGCTGATGGCCGGTGGCCAAATTCAAAAGCGGACTTGTCTTCTCAAGGGCGGCCACACATGGGCGGATTGGAGGGTCCGATTTGGACTTATTCGCACAAGGGCGGCTACACATGGTTGTCTCTCATAAGAGAGGGTAGCCCTTTTGGCCTATAAAAGGAGGCCATTTCTACACACATTGCATAGTGTGAAGTTGATGCAACAAGGTGAGTGTGAGGTGGTGAGAGTGAAGCAAGGCGGGAGCTCCATTAAGGGTATAATCCCTTTGTAAACTACTTCTTGTTTTGAAGTACTAAAGCCACTGAGTGGCTGCTTTCCCGTGGACGTAGCCCACATTGGGTGAAGCACGTATATCGTGTGTACTCTCTCTCTCTCTCTCTCTCTACTCTATAATCTCGTGTATGTAAATCTGACTCTCTCCATTAAGTAATCTACTCAATTATCTATTTAGCTACGTCTTATTTCCTAACAAAATGGAGCGGGAACAACCTGTGCTATATAGCACAAATCGTAGAAGACTATCAGGCACCTGTTATGCAGAAAACGGCACTGACAAAAATTCTGCACAAAATGAAGAAATAGCCTGTGCAGTACTGCCTATAGTGGAAACGGAGGCCGAAATGAGCCCAAATCAAAATTCTGTGCAGACCAAGCTCTTTTGAGCTTTCCCAAAATTTTTGTCGACCTGCGAACGCTTGCCAAAGCTCACTGAAATCGGAGAAAGTGAGCAGGCGTGTGCTGGAGCAGCTGGCGACTAAGCCCGGGAGGACGTGACCTGCTCTGATACCAATTGTTGGAATTAGGGTTGCAGAGAAACACACATTGCTTGGAGAAGACGAAGGAAGCTCAAGGCACACAATAGAGAGTGTGTTACTTAGTGTGCAATGGAAAGATGGATAGCCCTAGAGTGATGGGCGTATATACAATGCACGGGGGAAAAAACCTCCTAAAGAGGGAAAAAATGCCCCAGCGGTCCTAGTGTGTTCACACACATCACTACCACATGTATATGGTAACAACAAATGCGCGTTTTTAACACAAAAAATTAAAAGGAGTAAATCATGCTCCATACTTAACACAAACTTGAGCTCCTCAAAGGAAGAGGCAAGAGTGCAGTGATGAGGCAACCATTAGGAAATTTCAGAGGTCATTTGGAGGGCCATATGAAGAGAGAGAATAATAGAGCGCGTCCAATGAGCACGAAGGCTATGTTACGTAGGAAAGTACGTGGAAAGACTCAAAAAATAGGAAAATAGCATAAAACTTTCACGAATCTAGGATTGTAGCATCGTAATTTCCTTCCTTTTACCGAGCTTTTAGGTGCTTGCATGTGGTCCCACTTCTGATATTCTCTTATGGTCATTAACGTACTGGAGGGTGACCATTAAGCCCGCACAAGATATTGGAATTCTAAAACACTTTCCCTCCATTAGAATGCTTTCAAAGTGAATCTCCCTCCACTAAAGCTTTTCTCTGAGAGCTATGGCTTCCATGTCTTCTCGCCCAAGAGGCTCCAGGTGTTTACTGTCTCTCACACCAACAACCAACAACTGCACTTTGCCTATAAGGCCAAGTAGTAGCATATCCTCAATTACAATATCAACTTCAATAAGTGCAGAGAACCAATGGGTTGGACAAAGGATAAACAAAGGTTCATGGGTCCTCATGCAACCAAGAAGACCCAAGAGGTCTAGTGGTATCAACGTTTACCGCTCAGCATGGAAGGCCAGAGTTTTGGATTTCAAAGTTGAAATCGGCAAAAGATCTGTAAAGGAAGTTCTTGTTCAGCATGTGTTTACCCATCCAGAGGTGATAGCAAACGGTGGAAATGTATCAGATATACATCAACCACGTTGCAATTGTAAGTACTCTTGACATGTGAACTTACTGATACTCTCATTATAACTTTTCTTATATATTTTGCAATGTTTCTCCCGCTTGTTATGAGCAATGTCTCCATTCTTCACAGCTCAATTACATTAGATTTGTCATTTGTACTTATTGATACTCTTAGTTTAACTCTTCTTATATATATTGCAGATGTTTATCCCTCTTCTTATGAGCAATGGGAGCCTGTGGAGTGCATAATAGGCCTCTTCCATGTTGTTCATGCCCACATTGGTTCTCTACAGTATTCACGGAGGAGCAGCAAAAGACTGGCTGATGAGGGAATATTTTTTTATGACCACTTCTACCAACTCAGCTCAGGGAATAAGAATGGCATGTTGGTGAAAGTGCCTCTACCAACCGATTGGAACACTGTGGACTGGCCAGTTCCCGAGGAAACAATGGTGGAGGCAATGCAAAGTAAGCTCTACAAGGATATACAAAGGTCTCTACGTAGCTCTATTCCCACCAAACTGGTTAGAATTGCAAACTTTTGTCCTGTTGCACTCTTCATAGAGCTATTTCATAGCTACAACATCCGTGTTACGAAAACTATGTTCATGTGCAAGTCATTTCAGCAGTCATCCTGTGACAAACTTCTTGACAGAGGATGGTATGCAAAGGAAGAGATTGGTTTACGGTGCGAGGTCGCGCTTGATACTCTAGTTGTCAAGTACATGATTGCAAGCCAATCACTATTACTCTCGCTTTGGTATATGCGATCACAAATGCTCAACGGTAAGTACATTCCTATGGACCAGGTTTCTGCAAGTTTGGAAGATAATCTTGTTGTGGATGTGGAAGTGATTGATAAAGAGCATGGACTACTATTGGTGGTTACAATAAGGGAGCTATGCAGTCTTCAGCATTTGCGGCATGACATAATTGAAGAGTCAATGGACAAGGACCTATCAGATTTTTCCTTTTTCCTAGCTGGCCGTAAGGTGATGCGGCGAAGGGAAAAAGATATTTTGTGCAAAGAGTTGGATGGTCGGGTTGAAGTAGTGTCAATGTAACAGATATTCTTGTGAACCCAAGTGTATACAAATGACTTTCAATACATGAAGTTTATTGAGCTCATTTTTCAATTGTGCCCTGTGAAAAAGTGTGCTTGAAATACATTTCTTTACCATGTCAAATCTCTCTCTCTCTCTCTCTCTCTCTCTCTCTCTCTCTCTCTCTCTCTCTCTCTCTCTCTCTCAATGTTAGACAAGACAAAGACATGATAGAAGAGTCATCTTAATTCATTAGAAAGTACAAACTCGTCCGTGAACAATGGACTGAGATACAATTTCTGTAAGTATGGAATCAGAATGTCTTCAAGGTAAAAATCGAAGGAATGCCCCTCGAAAGAAGGTGGTGAGATAGTTGTTCCCGGCGGATTTAGTTCTTCCTTTTCAGGAGTATCATCAATCAGTAGTGTATTAGTTGCATCAAAGGGTACACTGATTTGGCTAAACGGTTTGTACAAAAGAGGTAAGTGTGGTTTTTTAGGGTGGTAGTGGCCCTCAACGGTAACGCATTTTCTTTGATCATACAAAAAGGAAAAATCTGACGTGTGAGCGTGGCATACACTGCAAACTATTGTAACTAGTGGCGACAAGTTTTGCCTTTGCATTGAAGACCATATGGCAACTCTGAAGCGCGGAAGAAGAAACTGAATAAATTCCTTGGTTCCTGGACGAACCACGACTCGATAAGTTCCCATCCGAAACGTTTGCAAATCCTCAAAGGGTTCTTTGTCACCGAGAGGCACCCGCATCAACAGCAATCCATTGACGTCCAAGATAATCAACCTCTGTAAAAGTTGACAAGTACATATAAGTAGTTAGAAGCTGAACATATTTTGCCATACTTGAATAGACATTACCGGAACAACCGTATCTACAGGTAGCAAGGGTCCATACTGGGTCTCTGTAGTGTTAATGTCGTTGTTGCTCTCCTCTGCTTTATCTTCATAGTCATCATTCACATCTTCATCAGGGGTCTCCCCCATGGCTCTTTCTGCCTCATTCAAGGTTTCCTCCAAGGTCTTTTCCTCTCCCTCGGTTGATCGGCTTGCCTCATACATCCTTGCCTGATCCATATTAGTTTGCTCATCCCTAGGCCTGCTTTCCTCATCCATATCCTTTTGCTCATCTATAGGCCTGCTTTCCTCATCTTGGGTTTCAGCCATAGGATCTTTTGGCTCCTCCACTGGCTGACTTGGCTCTTTCATTGTCTCCTCTGGTTGTACACTAGCACCTTCCATATGCTCATTTGACCTTTCCTCATCCTCGGCTCTTTTATCTTCTGCTGATATGACCCCCTCGGCCCGTTGTGATTCCACTGTATCGGATGCAGGGGTTTGTCGTGGTGGCACCTCATGTTTTGTTAGATCAATAGTGCGGTCATCCAAGCCGCTATCTTCAAGCTCTCTGGGGCTAGACATAGTAAGCAGGTGTTGTATTAAACTTACCCGGTATCTTTGCAAATAATCATATGTGTAGTTTTTTAAAGCACTCTGCAAAATTGAAAGACCACATGGTGAGAATTATTTTATAGACTAAACCAAAACTAACTGAATGCATTGCCAAATGGGTCATGAAAGGTTTTAATGCAAAGTAGCTTTGCAGGACATATTCTGCATGGAGAAGACATCTCCAGCCGCAAGAATTTCCATCGGTTTGATTTGGGACAGGTACATCTTTGATTGGGGCCTTGTATAGTTCATACCTTCCACATAGCTTGCCATAGGCAAGCAACAACCTCTTTATACAACTGCACAAAGCAATGTCAAGATGTTAGCATGAGGCTTCAAATTTACATGGATATCTATAAGAAACACTTTCTGATACAAAACACTTACAGCCTAATTTCAGGGTGGGTTCCTTTTATTGAATTGAACACCCACACTGCTGGTTGGTCAACATCAAGGCATATGAGACTCCAATGATGGTTGTTCTCATATGGAAAGATGATGACAGTAACTTCCAGCATAGCACAGTGGAGAAACCAACTCTCAAAGGTACCAGATGGACTGTTCTTTTGTCTAATAATCATTGACATTTGTGGATCAAGAAGAAACACCTCTATGTGGGTGTGTAGTGGGAGTTGACTTTTGATCAGGCTGCAGAGACTCTACCTGAGTTAGCAAACCTATTATCTGAGTTTTCAAAGCTAGCAAGATAGTAACACTTACTTAAGACAAGCATAGATGATTGTGTCTGAAATCTGAGCATCTGGATTTTGCAATAAATTAATGTCCACTTTTTCCAGAGCTAGCTTTTTGGCTCCATCTACAAATGGTATCTCTGCAAGCAAACCATCCTTCATTGAAAGTAGAGTTTCTTGATTGCTTGCCTCTATGGACAGGGTCACATTGCATTCTGTTTGCCTCTGGGACTCCACTGCTACTTTTTCTTTCTCCTTAAGCTCTGCTTCCCTCATGTCCTCTGTTTGGCGAGCAATAGTCTCTGCCCTTGCCCTTGTATTCACATCATGTGGGACATCTACAACTGTGAGTTGTGGCACTAGCTCCGGGGGGTATAACAAAATTTCCCTCATTTTCTTATCCTTGCAGACATTGGGGACCAGTAGTTTGTCATACCTCCACCTTATTCTTTTCAGTGTCTCACTATCTTTGTCCATTATAGTAACCCTGTGGGCATGGGCTGCAACAATGGTCATGTCACTGAAGTACTTCAGTAGGAAGTCCTCTGCTGCTTCTTGTAGAGCCATTAATGCCACCACCTTCCACCTTTTGGTGCCCCAGGTAGCTTCTTCACATATGGACCTCACCATCCTCTGGAAGGGCAGCTTTGGTATGCATAAATCTACACATTTCTGTGCCTTTTTGATTTCTCTGAAAAGTCCCATGCAGGTTTGTAACTTCTTCACCCTTGGCCCGTTCAGAATTTTATTGGGTTTTCCAGGTCTTTTCTTTGGGGTTGCAGATCTGCTACTTGCTTTAGATGCTAATCCTGGTCCCTTGCCTGCCTTCCTTGCAGTGGCTTTTGTTCTAGCCATTTCATTGTACACAAAAAGAAGAGTCTCTCTCTCTCTCTCTCTCTCTCTCTCTCTCTCTCTCTCTCTCTCTCTCTCTCTCCTTCTCCTTTCTATAGCTTAGCATATTTAAATAGAGAGAGAGAGAGAGAGTGAGAGAGCCCATTACTAAAGGCGCGCGTGGAGCACGTTTTCACCTCAACAAACACCTCCGCGCGCCGTTAGTATAAGGTAAAAGAAATACTCACTCTCTCTCTCTCTCTCTTCTCCCCGCCTTACATCCTCTCTCTATAACACTCAGACATACACTGGTCAATGCACAGTACTAACGGCGCGCATAGAGACATGCACACTGGTTATGCCTCTCTACGCGCGCCTTTGGTATAGAGAGAGAGAGAGAGAGAGAGAGAGAGAGAGAGAGAGAGGCTATGTGTGTGTGTGTGTGTCTGTATTTGTGTGTGTGTGTGTAAGTTATATTTGTGTGTGTGTGTGTGTTTGTGATTTGTGTGTGTGTGTGTCTCTATGTGTGTGTGTGTGTGTGTGTGTGTGTGTGTGTGTGTGTGTGTGTCTGTGTGTGTGTATGTTATATTTGTGTCTCTGTGTGTGTGTGTGTGTGTATGTTTTATATGTGTGTCTGTGTGTTTGTGAGTGTGTGTGTCTGTGTGTGTGTGTGTGTGTGTGTGTATGTGTGTATTGTGTTTGTGACTGTTTGTGTGTGTTGTTTGTTAAGACTGAGCTTGGTACTGTGACAAAAACAGAGATAGAGAGATAGAGGCAAAGGCAGAGGGAGAGGCAGACCTTCGTTATGTCGATGGGTCGGCTTGCTGTCGGAGACGCAGACGACGGCTCTCTCTCTCTCTCTCTCTCTCTCTCTCTCTCTCTCTCTCTCTCTCTCTCTCTCTCTCTCTCACTCACTCTCTTTCACGAGGTGTGGTTTTTCTCTCTCTTGACCTCTATATATGACGTACAAAAGTATACGGTCTCAATAATGACCGCACGTGTGACAACATGCAATTATACTCTAATTTATAGTAACACGTGGGGCGCCGCCGTGTGTATCCGTTATAAGTGTGATTTTGAGAGAGAGAAAGAGAGAGAACAATAGAGAGAGAGAGAGAGAGAGAGAGAGAGAGAGAGCGAGAGAGAGAGAGAGAGAGAGAGAGAGAGAGAGAGAGCCATAGAAAGAGAGAGAGTGATAAAGAGAGAGAGAGTGATAGAGAGACAGAGAGAGAGAAAGAGAGAACAAATTGTGAGAGAGATAGAGAGAGGGAGAGACACAGATTGAGAGAGAGATAGAGAGAGGGACTCCTTACTCTCAGAGAGAGAGAGAGGGAGGGAGAGAGACAAAGTCAGTTTGACACACAAAAAGCAATGGAGGAGACACCTCCCTTGGAGTTCCTGCAAACCCCACCAACAAAAGGTGATCTCTCACTCTTTCTCTCTATATTTCCAACAGTTGGTACAAATTGTGTGTGTGTGTGTGTGTGTGTGTGTGTGTGTGTGTGTAAACAAAGAAAAACCCAGACTGTTGTTCAACACACACACACACACCTCAACACATACTTCCATAGACAGAGACACATACACACACATACACACAGACACACACACAGAGATATACACATTCTCTCTCTCCCTCCCCTCTCTGTCCCCGTTACTAACGGCGCGCAGAGCCAATCAAACACTGGCTGCAGCTCTCTCCGCGCGCCTATAGTATAGTTATGACTCTCTCAAGAAGCACGTTTACATCCTTACGCGCCTTTCCCTCAATTGTACTTAAGGCGCGCGTAGAGAGTTTCAAAAAGCACGTTTTCGTCCTTTCGCGCCTTTAATACAAATAGACACATACAAAGAGAGAGAGAGAGAGAGTCTATGTGTATTTTTTTAGTGTTCTTTGGAGAGAGAGAGAGAGAGAGAGAGAGAGAGAGAGAGAGAGAGACTATGTGTGTTTTTGTTTGTGCTTTGGTGAGAGACTGATATATATATATATATATATATATATCTGGAGAGAGAGAGAGAGAGAGTGAGACTTGTCATGTTTCCTGATGAATAGGATTAAGGTCCAGTAGGCAGAAGAGGCTGAAACTAGACCCAGAGCTTGTGCCAGGATTTCAACCTTTGCAGGCTCAGTTGCTTAATGTTTCTGCCAAAAGAACTGTTGACTTTTGTCAGGACATATCTGAAGAAAATTCAATTGGTGAAGATCAATCAGCGAGGTCACCAGGGCAAGAGGATCCCTCACCCTACAAGACTATGGTGCCCTGTACAGTACTTGTGAAGAAAAATACAAGAAAGAGGAATATAGACTTCTCAGATGATGCAAATGTGCTAGAAAGTAGTCCCTGTGCAACTAAATGTAAAGCCAAAGAGGATGTGTCTTCTCTGGAAGACCCAGCTGCAACTGATGAGAGGCTATTTGATTTTGCAGCATCTTGTGGTGCTGGGGACAAGTTTGATCTAGTTCATTCTATGTTTAATCCAAAGTTTGACATTGAAAACCTGTTAGCTCAGCATAGTAATTTCTTGCAGTCCTACAGAGATAAGTTTGAAGTGATGGTGCAGGTAGGGAGGGTTGTTCTGCCTACTATGACTCTTGTGCATTTAAATGATTGTGGTGGAAAGGGACAAGGACTGAAGAAGTATAGGGAATTACCACCTTCTTGCCGACATTCAGCCTGCCCTTTGCATAAAAAAGAATGCAAACTCATTCAGGAAGCCTTTGGCTTTATGATTTACCTGAACAGCCTGTTTGGATTCCTCATGCAGAATCCTGATGAGGTGTTAGAGGAGCAGGATGCAACACCAGATGAAGAATGCGAGGAGACAACTCATATACAAGAATTCGAGGAGGTTGAAGACAAAGTCGACCTTGAGGTTGAGGCAATTGAAGTACAAAGAAGTAAGATGCTCTCTGTGAAAACCACAGAAATCAAACTTCCATTGGATGTCAGTAACTTCACTGAGAAGCATGCTCAGATGATGTTGCCTGTTGTGCCTGACTTCAGGATTGGAGACAGGACCTATATCTTCTTACATGATGTGCAAAGTGTCTTTTATTTAAGGGAGGATTTCTCCCTGGCTATTATTTCCAGAGTCCAAGAGGAGAGGAGTGGATTTGTTTCAGAGGATAGTAGTGATGATGAGGCAATGGAAACATCCAGCAATCCAATGGAATGCCTTCGAAGATGCTTTGAGAAAGCTGAAAAATACAAGGAGACACTACCTGATGAAGCCACCTTCCAAGCAATAAGACAAAGCCTAAGACCATCAACAAGTAACAAAGAAGTGGAGGATTGGTTTAACCATTCAGGTCAGGGGTCAACTACATCTGTAGACCTGTGGCAAGAAAACCTCTTTCTGCAGGATGAGAGCTTCATGGTAACTCTCTCTCTCTCTCTCTCTCTCTCTCTCTCTCTCTCTCTCTCTCTCTCTCTCTCTCTCTCTCTCTCTCTCTCTCTCTCTCTCTCTCTCTCTCTCTCTCTCTCTCTCTCTCTCTCTCTCTCTCTCTTTGTGTCACTTCTGACATGATATGTGCAGTCTTGGATTGCTGACAAGGATGACTTCCTTTGGCGGCGGACTCGAGAGTATCGAGGAAGGGATGCGGCCCTAGCGCAGTACCTTTCAAAGCTTTGCGAGTCGCCGATAGTAGTTTTTCACAATTCCATGTCACAAGAGGGTTCAATAGCAACTTACACATTCAAGACACTATCACGCTTCTTGGGTGGACCGGTGCTGCCCAAAAGTGCAGATAAAGTCATTCTTGTGGACAAAGTGTTTGCTAGAGATTGTTTTGGTTACTGCCCGGGCTATACAGGTGGTCAGGCAGCGTATTACTACACCTACACAGCAATGGCACTAGCTCTTGGTAGACAAAACCCAGATGAACTTTTAGAGTATGGCAAACATCTCATGATTCGTTACAAGGGTGACGTGCCAAAAAACAAAATTGAACCTTCAAAATCTTGATACACTTCAAGTAGCAATTGTATAAGATCATGTATTACATAAATTTTGTACAATGTCATCCACTCAGAGTATCTTTCTCCACTTGTGATTCACATACACCATAGTCTCTCTCCACCTTCGTTGACTTTTCCATTGCACCCATTCCACAATTATACATGCACTTTAATGTTTTGAGGTCACCTGCAAGATGCCACTGAACTTGAAAGTCTCCCCTTCCATCTAGACGTAGTACCTCTCCCTGGTTAGTCTGTTGATCAATCACCTCCAGAATATTAGTTCAATGGAACACCCAATATAGAATCTCATGATCTTCTTTCTTTACCTGCAACACAAAATAAATGAGACTTAAGTAGATGTGAACATTTGAGCTTACCTGAGAATCTCGCTTACCTCAAACGCACCAAGCCACCATATGTTAGATTCTGATTGAACACTAAAATATAAAGGATCATCACTGGGACACTTTGAGAGGGCTCTATTCATTAAAGTAATAGTAACACGCTCTAGCTTTTTCTCTTTAACAAGCTCACACTCATCCAGTTTTAACACAAAATGTAATACCCCTCGTGACTCTTCAAATGTGATATTGTAAAACTTCACCATTCTCTTCTGTAATATCCGCAGGTCCATAAAAATATTATTGAACTCATCATATGCCATGTTTGCTCCATGGCCACTGTAAGTTGCTTTAATATGAAAGGGTTGTCCAAGATAGTCTCCCTGTGCCTCATTAAGCTAAAGCCTCTCTTTCCAAACACTTGAGGCTGATGGTAGAAGTTTGGATTTTATACCCTTCCGAACAAAGATGGATGAGACAGACTTTTGGATAGCCGAATATCCTCTTTTGCTTACACCAAGTGAATCAAGTGTGCCTTGTATCTCTTTTGCAGGCACTGAGTTCTCTGAAATAAAGCGGTCCACTACATTTCGTTGTAGGACCTTAAACTTCTTGTCATGTACTATATCTGCTGCCAGGATTCTACTTATAAGTGGCTTCAATCTCTTTCCTATATTGGCTTTGGGGTCAATGTTTTCCTTGTCAGGATAGATTGAATCTCTACATGAAGACAATGCATAAGTAAATAACAGAAAATTTGCTTCACTAACACTATTTAGGCACATGAAAACAATGCATAACAAGAAAAAACAAAAAGATTACTTAACTAAGACAATATAGCCAACCAAGAAGCATCACCTTAATGCTCGGATTCTTTTCTTGAGACCTCCTGATGCAACCTGCAATGTTTCAAGATTGCGCAATTTCTTCTTTCGGATACGACCACCCAATATGGTGTCCTTCATTTGACAACTTCGCACCTTTCCTTTCAATTCTTGTACCTCTGTTTTATGTTGCAAAATGGTAACCTGATCTGTAGAATGTAAATGTGAAAGGCAAACAATCTCACATTGTTGAGCTTGGAGAATGCTCTTGTAAGTTTCAGCTTCTCTTGTAAGAGATTTACAATAACCCAGAAGGCCCTTTTCTCCATCACCAGCAAAGGTCAGTAAGCTTGTAGGATTGACAAACGGTGGAGACGCATTAGTCATTGGATTCTTAGGGTAGAGAGAGCCTCTCGTCCAGATATCTATGTGTTTAGCTCCCTGAGCTCTAAGCGTGTCTATGGAAGCGGGAGGTATATGTGTGTTTGTTTTACTGCGCTTAATCAATGGTTGGTACTCATTGTCCAAATCAATGTGAAGGTGATATTTGGCTCGTTTTTGGGTAACATTTGTGCCATTTGAGGAGTGCGCCATTAGCCAAATGTGCAGGTTTAATGGAAAGTGAATAGCAGCTGCGCCTTCGTCCCTCCATGTTAGCCTCATTCCCTCCATATTGACAAGGTTCATTCAATGCAACTGAAAAGAGGATTATCCCTCAATCACTACGAACAAATGTTCAGAAGAGTAAGGAATCTACTTAAAGTACACTTTTTGAACTTTTACTATGAAAGACCCAGCTCTTTTATTTGCCATTTTTTCTAGAGAGAGAGTGCAAAAAATACATTTTCTTAGAAGGCCCTCCAAATGACCTCCGAAATTCCCTAATGAAACACCACCAGCAATGTTGGTAAATTCCTCCACAAACTTTGTGGCCCTATCAAAAATACTTTGCGGAAGGGCCTCTCTACAAATCCAACTACATAACAAGGACTAAGAGAAAAAACTAAAATAATCACAAAAAAATGCAATTCTACCTTAAAGATTCTTGAAAGTCAAACAAACTTTACTTACATGCGATACACATGATCTCCTTTCTTTAAACCATAAGATGCTCTAGTAATCTTGTCTCCCTCAAGCAAGGAAACCCATAGCAGTTTGCTCAAGACAGGAGCATGATGCACAACAATCAAGTTTAGTTTCTCAAGCATAGCTCTCACTTGAGTGCAAGAACTAGAACTATCCAATCGGGTCCAAGATTTGGATCAACAATATTTAGCAACTAAAATTTGTGAGACACTGAGTGCTAAATCATGTAGAATCTTCTCCTCGTCCTTTTTAAGTTCTTCATTTGTCATTGTGTGCTTAGCTTGATCTATTCTTTGGCTCAATTCCTTGGACATTTGAACCTTCAACACATACTTAAAAATATATGATTTGCAAAAAAGACAAGCACATACTCTGGCGCAATTACTTAGACATTTTAACCTTCAATACATAATTAAAAATATATAATTTTCACAAAAAACAAACACGAGATGGTTCTAAAAACGCAAGCCAAAGATACTTACATCGTATAAGAATTTTTCCAAGTATCGACGAGTAATTGGATACCAAGGCTCCACACCCTTTGAGTATTTCTTACGGACTGCATCAATCAACCTTTGATCTTTTTTTGGAAGCCCCTTTACATAGGCTTTATGATCTGCTACACAATTGTGGGAGTACTTGACAAGCTCATCCCTCAGATGAGTGACAACAATGGCATGTGTGTTCATGCTTTTGCAAGTTCATATACAATACATACAAAGTCAAAAACATAAAAGACATTGTGCGCTAAAATATATAGAAAGTCATAAAACTTATAGATTCATTCTTTGCAAGCTACTAAGTAGAGCCATCACTCGCACTCATGTAGGATCAACAATTGTACAAAGCACACTGCAATGTTTCTCTCAATCAGAGGAGAGAAATCTCTCTTTAATAGAAGCCGTCCAACCAATCGTTCTATGATTACCCTCCCAAATGTAGAACATTTTATTAGATAGAACTTGAAGATTTGGTCTTTTAGAAATCTCAACCTCAAACTCTTTGTGTATGTCAACCCATATTGGGTCCCATGAACAAAGAAGGTACTCTGCAAAATAGATAAGCATACACAAAAAAGAACACTCGGCAGCTATTCATGAGAATAAGAAAAAACACCCAACAATTGGACATCAAGAAAGATCAAAGTAGAGAAATGAAACACCTATCACATAAGCTTACGCCTTCTTTGCAAAAGCAGCTTTCAATCCACTAACATCATCTCTTAAACCTCTCACCCTTGAAAAGGGGATCAATCGACATAAAGGAATTGGTGGATAATCAAAACAACTAAACATGCTAGTACATTGAATAATATCTTGTCCTCTATGCATGTAAAGCTTGTGCTCATCCCCTATCTCTGTATCTGCTGCTACTTCATCTCTTACGACATAAGGCACTATTTGTAAATATGCCTCTTGTGGGGAAAGAGAATCATCAACTTCATTTATGAAGCTAAGCCCCAAGTCTTGACTTTGGAGACTGCACTTATTTGATCACTACTTTCTAAGATACTGAAAGCTTGAGTTGAAGAAATTCATCTCCCTCTTTGACACCATCCACGAATTGAAGGACTTGCAAAGCACAACCAAAACCAATTTACTTACTTCACTGCAATAAAATAGCAAGTTTCTTACTAATTTGAAATTGCCTCTAGGCGTCCACGTTGACGTGGATGCCTAGAGGCAATTCAAAAAATCAAAAACTGTATCTTATTGAAAATACCCCTAGCCATCCAGGTTGGCGTGGATGGCTTGAGGGAGCTTACTGAGTTTAGGAAATCATGACCAAATTTAAAAATCTTGTCTTCAAAAATCACTGCCAAAATAAAAAAACAATCTCTTGAAAAACTCCTTCTAGCCATCCACGTCGGTGTGGATGGCTAGAGAGAGCCAAGAAAACTCAGCAAATCACTACAAAATTCAAAAACATCTGGCATGAAAATTTCATTCTACCTACTAGATTTATGCATATAACTCTTTACATAAAAAATAATTCTCTTGAAAAATTCCTTCTAGGCAACCCTGTCGACGTTGATGGCAATAGAAAGCTAGCAAATTTTAGTATACCACTAAAAAATTTATCAATAACTAAAAATAAATAAAAGAATCACCTCAAAAAATTCCTTTTAGCCATCCACGTCGGCATGGATAGCTAGAGAGAGCTAAAAACTTTAAAGAAACTCCTTCAGAGCCAAAAAATTGTTTGATCAAAGCACTGGAGAGCACCTTTTAATAAGGCTAACAGAGATATCTTAAATAAGTATGTACATGCTTGATGGGTTAGTGCACATATCCCACTACACAGTGTTGCTTTTCTGCTTGATCCAGAGTACTGGAACATGGATAGTGATGAATTAGATGAGGAGGTGATTGAAGACTTCTATGATGTGGTAAGTAATTTCTATGATGTTCCATGGGTGCAAGTCACATTGTATAATTCATTTGTTGTGTGCATGTGCCATGTTCTTCACCAGAGCATCCATAAAAGAAGGCACCCAATTGAGCATATGCTTTCACATCTCTAACTCTTGCTCTGTGCGAGGGCGTCTAGGATATTGTTTTTGAGCTGCTAGTATGCTAGAAAATTTGCCTTTGTGTGGTGGAACACACTCTAACATGTCACCCAGATCCATTCCATTGAAGCAAGGAAAAACCACAGACCATGGCTCTTGGTATGTTTGAGCTGTGCATCTAACAATGCCCCTATGGAACAATTGCACGCTCGCCTCTAGAGTGAAAGATTGGCGGCTCTGTGTTGCATCTCCTTTAAAGTCTTTGACCACATACTGCATTTTTGGTGGCAACCAAGTGACTCCATCAACTATGCACTCTGACACAAGTCCATAGCATCCTTTCGCAAGCTATCGACGACCACGTTTGATAGCTTCGAGTCTGAGGTAAACATCAATGGCACACTGAGATATAAAATGGGTGCGTAATAAATGCTCCATCCCAGCTTCTGTATCTGATCTTCCTACTACTATATCTTGAGAGGACCCTGTTGAATAAAAGATGGATCTAGCTTTGTGGCTATGGACATCAATATTGCGCGTTCTTTTCGATTTTGACTTCTCTACACGCCATCTATTAGTCCGATGTTGTAGCTTGGCTAGATCTGCATCTGTTGGTGCATCAACACCCAAGTCTCTTAAGCATTGTGTCATATTGCCCATAATACTATCTATTAACCTAGAGATAGCCTTTGCATCTACAACTGAGAAGTGTGCCTGAACTGCTTCAATTATCGTATCAAAGAAACGATCTCTGCGCTTCTCACTCTCGAATAAAGAGGTGATCTCCTCCGTGGTCAGGGCACATATACACGTAACCAACAGAGTTCTGATCTTGGCTTTTAACTCCTTCATTTTTAGAGGATCCATGTATGCTACAATCAACACATATTTTATGATTTTTAAAGACATAACTTTTATAACAAATATATGCTTCATGCATTGAAACTAATGACAATATTAGCTCAAAGAGTAGGCAATCATTCTATGAGAGTGACGACACCTCCAACCTAGTAGTAGGGTTAATGTCAAGACCACCACTAAACTAACTCAACAAGACAGGGCATCATTCAATGCAACTAACAACACCTCCAACCCAATAGTAGGGTTGATGCCAATAGCAACACCAAACTAAGCCTAAAAAACAGGGCATCATTTGATGAAACTAACGACACCTCCAGCCCAATGGTAGAGCTGATGCCAAAAGAAACACCAACTAGCCTAAAAGCAACGGCATCATTCAATGCAACTAACAACACCTCCAATCCAAGGATAGGGTTGATGTCAATAGCAACACCAAAATTAGCCTAAAAAGCAGGGCATCATTCGATGAATCTAACGACACCTCCAACCCAATGGTAGAGCTAATGCCAAAAGAAACACCAAACTAGCCTAAAAGCAAGGGCATCATTTGATGAATCTAACAACACCTCCACTCCAGTAGTAGGACTGATGCCAAAAGAAACACTAAACTAGCCTATCAACATGTATATCACTCATAAAACATAGAAAGCAGTCTATTAGCTAGTACAACGACACTCCCAATCCAATTACAGAACTGATGCCGATAACAAGGTTAATAGAACTACTTATAAATTGAACGTAAGCAACCATGTTCAACAACGACACTTCCGGTCCAAAATAGAACCGATGCCAAAGTGAACACAATCGACACGTTGTAAAACAATGCTGGCTGGTCTAGCTCACAACGACACTTTCGATCCAATATTAGGACCGACGCCGGTGTGAAAAGCAACATCAACATACTTTTAAAACTACAAAAAACAACTATTAATAAAAAGTATACCAACTTAAAAACAAAGTAGTAAAAGAGCTTATGAAATTAAGCTAAAATTTATATCGTAATTTTTTGTGTTCCTTGTGAGGACTCTTTGGTTGGATACCTATGCAAGTCAGAGGTGAGAATTGTGAAGAAAATGGGGCCCTATTTATAGGTACCCTGGGGGCCCGTTGGGCTACAAAGCGGGATAGTCAAGGCTGCAGCCCTCCGGGTATCTTTTGTATCCCATCGGGGTCGGACGGGCTAAAGAGCTATACCGGCGGCAAAATCTCACCAAGCCTCCTGGTCCCCTTCAAGTCACCATGCCATTTTTTTTTAATGTGAAGACTTGTGAATTGAGAATTTTGTTAATTAACAATGTGATCACAAAAAAAAACGCGTGATCACGTGAATTTGAAATCCCTGCTCTGCTGCTGCTGAGTTTAGAGTGGAAAGTAAATATGCTCAGATTCAATTTTGGAAGATGCTGAACAATGTGGTTAAGGAACAAGGTTTTGATAAGCCAGAGTTCAAGAGATTCATGGCAAATGAAGAAAGTGCTAATTAGATTGCTGTGCGTATTGTTTATTTTGGAGGAGCGAAGAAGTCTATTCCAAACAAAGAGAGATCATGTTTGTTTCATTGGGAGCAAAGTATGGTTCGACATACCACCAAGTGTATCCGTCCTACATTACAAGAGGAGCACAAGATTTTGTGCCACAAATGGAGAGCTATACCTACAGAGAATGTCGTTGAGCATTGGAAGGGAGAGCTTAGAAGATTTTGGAAAACACGAATGGCCATTGAAGGGGAGTTTGCTTCATTAGACATGGTTGGCTTGGTGGTATGTACAACTGCCTCATTGGGGGAAAATATTTTTATTGAAATATGTTGTAGGTATCTTTATCCCTAACATAAACTTGTCTGAGTCAAAACATGCTAGTAATCATGCCTTTGTTGGTTATAAGGATGTGGAGATATGGCCGATCAGCAAGTGAAGATGTGGAGATATGTCTACCAGTCTCGAAATTAAAGATTTGGCAGATCACTTCATGAACCAACCTTCATCTGCTTCAACAGCAAAACAAGAAATAAACTAGTTGAGCTCACACATTCTTCAATGCATGAAATGGGTGTCAATAGTCCTGAAATGAATAGAAATATACTCCAAGAAAAGAGTATTAGAAAAAAGAGGCCAATTTTTGTTGATGCAAATATTGTTTTAGAGGAGGATAGCCACCGAGCAGAATATTTTACAGTGAGAACTTCAATTTGTGGGCTTCAACACAAAAAAAAAAAAGAACTTCAAGGGATGTCTTATATCCAGAGGTAAATGTAGAAAAGTTAGTTTGGGCAACAAGGAGAATGAAACCTGGGCAAAAGATGACTTGTTTTGGTGTGGTGTCAGAAGATGGAGATTGATGTGGGTGGTTCATTAATGATTGTTCAATGGATGCTGAAATGGGGGTGCCAACTCCTTGTTTTTGGGGTCGTAAAAAATATCCACCATCTGGTTCACACTTTGTAGGCCTTGATAGAAGGGTTCATTTGGTTTTGTAACTCAAATAACATGCACACCTGGAAGGTTCACAACATAGTTGAAGGGCCTCCAGGTCCACCAGCTCCCAGTGTTTGAGTGGTCTCACATGGCACAAATTTTCAACCTCAAGAGGTAATGCAATTGCAATCCAATGGTTTTGTTTTGCAAGCAGGAGTGAAATTAGCAACAAGAATGCATGAAATAGTTCCATTGAACCAAAGAGTTGCTAGCAGCATCCATCCCAAATTTAGAGATGGCAAGATTGTCAAGTGGAGATCACGATTAGCAAAGGAGTTTCATGGCAAGACTGAAGTGGGAAGAACCATGGTAGAAAAGTTGGTGCGATAGGTCATTGTGGTTTGCAATGAAACACGTGTTTTCTATGTTATGATTGTGGGGTCAAGTGAAAAGGGAGTGACATACTCTGTGACAATGTCAAAATTTTCCTAGAAGTACTTGCAAGGATTTTTAGAATCAAGAAAGGAAGTGCCTTGTGTATATGCCATGTAAGCACATTTACTTCACATATCTACAAGTACTTGGACTTGACCCTCACACTCATGAGTTCATGCATCAGGCTGATCTAACAAAATTGGAGTTAGTCCAAGCACTTGGACGTTCACGGGTGCAGATGCAGCCTTAAAGGCTTGTGGACCTTGCAATGGTTTTGAGAAGTAGTTTTTTGGGTGATATGTGGTTATGGGCATTAACTTTGCACCAAATATTCTCGTGCGACAATATTTTGTTCGTTGTGGACCATTTTGAATTGTAGATGCAATACACCTTTTTTATTAATTTCAATGTTGATGGAAGTTTTTTGGCATGTGTTAGTGATAGAGTAATGTAAAAATTGTTTTCTAAGGTAAAGAAACTATGAAGGGAGTGTCTTTAACCAACAAAAATCCAAGATGTATACAAATAATATATTGCACAAAGGTGTTAAAAAACATTGGGAGTTTTTCCTGGTTTATGGTTTGCTCGATTTTGTGTCAAAATACATTGTAAGTTTTGCTTGGTTTATGGTTTTCTCAATTTTGTTGGTTCGGATTTTGAGATTTCTCATTTGTTCAGTGCTTCATTCAGAATTCTCTACATTAGCATTCCCTTGATCCGCATGTGATCTACAGTCCTCTGTTTCTTGAGCTGATCATGGTGGTATTCTACCATCCACATTTATTAGGGTGGACTCATTAGTTTTTTAAAGATATTATTGCCTTTGCTTTCCATCTTGCGATCCCTATTCAGCAGTATTGCATTCAAATCAATTTTTGCTATAGAAAATATGTTCATAGATGCAAGCATTTGCTTGATCTTCTTTGTCCCATACTTCCTATAGAGCTCCTTTTGTCTCATATCTTTCTTCAAGATTCTAGTGTTGTTTTGGTCTTCACCTGGATATGCATATTGGGCCCTTGAATGGTTAATGTCTAGCCCGCATAGTCATGAATGTCTCCCGCACTCCTCAGCCATGATCAACCCAATAGCATACTATACATTCCTTGCACATCCACCACTAGAAAGCTAGTTCTAAACTTTTTCTTCCCCTTTCTGATTTGCAGATTCTCCACCAGCCCAATGTTTGGACAACTCGTTGATCGGCCATCCTTATTTTGAATAGTTTTGATTTCGCTTCTTGAATTCTTAGACTCTGCCTGACATGTTCTCCCAATATATTCACTCGTGTTGCACCATCCAATATTACACCTAATAATGGATCCCATTGCTTCTTGATTTAAAATCTACCTAGATGACTCGCACCTCATCGTCTTTTATGGTAGACAGGTCCATGTCCATTTCTTCAGTTGAATTCTTCCTCTTGATTCTAATGAATTTTGTATCCTCTAGTAGGTTTTACCTGAAATTATCTAGCTCTACTATTATCTTTTGAATGCACGTGTAGACCTTCAAGACATAAATCTCATCTTGCTCATTTCTAGAGATGTTGTGTGAACTAAAAGATCTTCCTCTGAGACTAAATATCATCACAGTGTCATGCCTCCACTGGCCTCCTGTGTCTAGTGGATTATTGACCCCTTGGGGAGGATTTGGATTGCCCTTGAGTATTTTTTATCCTTAGGTCTATGTTCTTAGCCTCGGCCAAGTCCGACTTGACTTGTTGTACTTCCTCCTCTCCATCAAGACCTTCACTGACTGATCATCTTTCTTTTTAATTTCCTCCTTACAAGGAAAACCTATAGATCTACTCTCTTGAGCTACTAAAAGTTGTGGTATCAACCTTTAGATAGTTCTGGTTTCATAGAATTCTAGTTGATGAGGCATCTTCTTCACTAGATCCTATGCAATCTTGGCTGCAGAGGTCTTTGCTCTTGCCACTCTTCAACTTCCTTAGCCTTGCCCTTAGCTTTCCATGTACCCCGTTTCTTTTCCCATCTCCAAGCCTCTCTAGTTTTCTTCATTTCCTATGCAAGCTCATCTAGTAAATCCTCAATTACCACTTCAACACTTCTGGTAATTACTCTTATTGAAACAGGTTCAACTGGTTTTTCTTCAGATGGTTCTGGCTTCACACTATCAAGACACTTGGCTACAAAGTGTCCATAGTTTTTGCAAGTGTAGTAGCTGAAGTTTCTCCTTCCAAAGTCAACTCTTCCTTTATCTTGGCCATTAATGAAGTAATACTACCCTTTTCTAGGCCTAGTACTAGTATTAGCTTTCTTTTCTCTGGTACCAAACATTTCTTCTAACTTTTGCACCTCTAAATTTTTTAGTGTAATCATTGACATATCCTTCCTCCTCTTAAAATTATTTATCGTGACTTTATAATTATTCCATACATGGTCAAATGCCCTTACAATAAGTACATTGATAGCACGCATTAGATCTGTGATCTTTGGATTTTCACTTCAAACATTAGATCTCTACCATGCTAACTAAAGGTCTGAACCTGGACATTTCCGCAATCTATTTAGACATCACCTCAATATTTCTCATCGAGGATCCTTCTTGGTTTTAACATGATCGTCTAACTCGCTATCAAAAAAATTGGAGTTGGATCTAGACTCCGTCAATGTCTTACTATCACTTGAGTTTATGTGTCCCTTGTGGCCCTTGTTCTTCTTAACCTGTTTCTCTAGTTTCAATGCTCTTTGCACCAAATTATTTTATATTTCAGTGCTAGGACCTCTTGTTCCTTGAGATTTTGGCTTTTAAAGCCACTAAGAAACCAAGACCGCATCATTTCTTTGAAGGAGGCTCATTCAATTTCCTGGTAAGCTCTTTGATTTCTCAACATAGCTTCTGACCAAGAGCTTACCTTGCTTAATCTTATCTAGCTCACACAAGATACCTTCATCACCTCTATTGTTGGTATACTCCAAAAGAAATGCTTTGATTAGCTTGATGTACATTCCGAGCTTGCAGGATGGGTAGTGGTAATACCACTTTTGTGCCACGTCCTTCAAGGTCTGTGGGGAATATTCTTCCCGCTCATACTCATTGATGTCTTTCATTTCAGCTATTTTTTTTATGTCTATATCTTGACATCAGGATCATCCTTCTTTCCACCCTTGAATATAAGAAAAGCAATCTTCAAATCTTTGAAGCGCTCAATGTGTCTAGTTCTCTAGATAATTCATTTATACCACTAATGCTAAAATGTATCTATTCCATTATAATCAAATCCCCTATAGACAATTTGAAGCAACCAAATGTTACTTCCAAAATGCCCATTGGCAAGGTACACACCCTCGGATTATTACAAAAAATACAACCATATATGAAGAAAGGTAATAACCCGAAGTCTAGAGGTCAATGTAAGATCATGATAGTATTAACTTCACCATGGGGATATTCAAAAGACCTAAGTAGATCTTCGTAATGCAAAAGTATTTGGCAAGGACAAATCCAAGAAACAACACAACATATCTATTGTTCAACTAACTACACATAATTTCATGTGTAAATGGAAAACCTCGAAGTCACACATAACTAGAAATTCATAGAGAAGCACTTGAGAAGACGACAAAGAATCCACCAAAGTTTTCTGCTTCTCCATTGTGAGAGATTAGATAGTCCACAAAAAGGAAAGGATGCAACACAATGCAATGGAAAGCCTAAGTGATTGCAAAGTACTCACTTGTATACATAAGATCCATAGTTTGTACACATGCAAGACCTTTGCAGCAAGGACCATCCCGTCCATGTTGTCATGTGTTAGTACCCTATAGTTCACAAAAGGCAACTAGCATGGGGTGAGTGATGAGTGCGCGCGTGCACATATGCGTGCATGCGTGTGTGTGTGTGTGTGTGTGGTGCAAAGCGTGCGGGAAGGGGGGAAGAGCACAAGCCGGTGTGAGTGGAGCAGCCTCATTGGACTAAAGATAAGGATCTCTTTATTCTCATATGTAATGAAGAATAAGGGCATGTACACATGTGGGCAAGTGGCCAGACATTGGACTTCTGGACGGGAAAAAGGTGTAGCACCTTTACCCCAACAATCTCCCACTTAAAGGAGATGCACCGATAAGTGCGGCCTACTAGCTAAATGACTAGTATGTACAAGAAACTAGGTGAAGACTCTCTCAACCTATGCCCATTGGCTCACTCTATCGATCTACACGTAGCCGTTTTGGCTCTAGTGGTAGGCTAGTGTGCGCACCCACGCTAGAGCCTGCATGTAAATCCTGAGACAACTCCGTATGGTCTACAAAGCTGCACAAAGCATCATGCTAGTGTCAGCCACCGTACGGCTGACAATCCCTGCTATAAATGCTTCCACTACAGCTGCTAGGTCGGGCCTCGACAGTAACAAGTCAAACATGAGACACCCAAACGCTAACAAAATCTGCACAAGAGTGGTTGCACTCACCTCTCCTACGCTATCTGCAAAAGTTGCATCCTTAGGACTTACCATCACGTATGGATGTGTCAACACCAACATTGGGGAAGCTACATCCCTCTCACCCATAGGCAAAATTGTGTATCCTGGCACCAACTCATCAGCCTCTAACATGAGCATGTCAAAAAACTCTATATCTGCCAGGCCTATCTATGTCTCTAGAGAGCAGACCTACTCTACCTCTGCCTGCACAAAGTCTGACAACACCTACTGTGTCTCACTAGAGCACTGCCACTCTATCTCTATCTCTCGAGAGTCTACAAGCATTCCTGCACAACTAAATTCTCCATCTTCTGAGGATGATGGAGATCACTCGCAAAAAAGACACGTCTTGTCTCTCTCTCAAAGCATGTTAGCAACAAAATCGAAACTACACCTTCTCGAACCTCAAACACATGCATAGGATATAACAGGCTATTGCGAGCTCTTCTGGCAATCACTAGTGAACCGCAATGCATCTGGAAATATTGCTCTCTAAGCAGTACCTTACAGCCAAAAGCTGCCAAATGTCTCACTGAGATCAAGCTCTATCTCAGCTGAGGAACGTGGCACACATGCCGTAGCGTGTATGATGCACCACTAGGCAATTATAAACAAACATCTCTTGTACCCTCTATGTCAAACACCGAACCATCGGCCAACTGCACACATCCAAGTCTCCCACTAGAAAATGTGCTAAACCACTCACGACATGGTGTGACCAGAAAAATTGCATCGCTATCTAGTAACCACTGTGGAGAAAGTGTGTTATCCATAGACAAATCTGCAAGAGGTACACTCGAGGCAAGCATGACATCACCATCACCGGCATAGGCTGCCATTGGAATTGCCTCTCTAACATCTATCAAAGCAATATCTGCACTATGCATACATCTCCGTTGCTATCTCATACATTTGAAACAATGGCATCTAATGTGCCTTATGTGATCGCAATGCCAACAACGCATGTATCAGCAAGAATGAGACTGTCGTCTCTCAATGTCACACATGTCTGCTGCCATAAGTGAACGCCAAAATGGCAACAAAGTGGAAGATCACTCGACCACTATGCTAATCAAGCATAAACCAACTAATAGCTCAATAGTGAAAACCTGTAACGTGCATGTTGTAGTCTCATGCTCGGAATATGTGTTGATGTAAGAACATGAGACAAAATCAAAGGAAACCTGTAACCACTACGAGCATACTATAAATGAATGGCTAAGAGCCAAAGTATGGCAAGAAATCTGGGAAACCTGACAGAATCTCCCCTGTAAACTGAGCAAAACCTCAAGTACAATCTCAACCATAAACCATGCCAAACTGGCAACAAAGTGGGAGGTACTTGACCATTACACAATGCTCAAAAGCATGATCAATCGCATCAAAACGTGTTGGATATGCAAGCCCAGGTTTGTCTAGCTCATGGACACAGTCTCTTAAAGGCATGCAGGTCACTTATAGTTTGCATGGCATTTTGTTACTTTATATGTAAGGCTTTACAATCAAATCAAAATAGCGTGTTTTTTTCTCTGTGACTTGCAACGTCTCTCTCTCTCTCTCTCTCTCTCTCTCTCTCTCTCTCTCTCTCTCTCTCTCTCTCTCTCTCTCTCTCTCTCTCTCTCTCTCTCTCTTTCTCTCTCTTCTGTTGCACTCTCAAGCTTGCCATGGATCCTCATCGGGAGCACCCTCCATAGCCGTTGTTCCTAACACAGGGTATCAGAGCCTGGCATTGGTCTCGGCCCCCAACTCAACAACGTGAGACCCGTCGCCTGCACAGAGAAAGAAGACACTGTCGACCTGCAATGTTTTGCCCATAATTAGCAGGAGTAGGATCGCTTTGGCATATTGATGAAACTTCGACACGAGATTATTTGTTAAAGCTCCCTCTACAGCCTACTATGAAGCAAAACCTCCATCTTGGTGCTATCTGCTACAGAGTTCGCATGAGTTTGCCATAATTTCCCTTTTCACACTTTATAAAAAGCGGCCATTATTTTTGAGCCTTGCTCCTTAAAACGTCTTCACACCCCGGTACTTGATTTGTAGAACATAAGGTCGAAGCTCGAAATATTTAAGACAGTATTTGAGCAGCTCTCGAGTTGCAAAACTTCATCAATTTTTTCGAAGCCTTCCTGCATACTACATATTACAAAATGCCGTCTACGGTGCTAGTATCCAATAGCAACATAGCAACGGTGGAGGCAATTCCAAAGCATTTCAAAATGCTATCACCAAAGGACTTGCACATGGTGGAAGAGTTGCTAGAAGAGGCATCAAGAGATACTCACTTCAAGCAATTTGTGAAGGTCATGGGAGTGTTTTGGGGACCCGGCTATGTGGGTATTATGCCTACAAGTCTTGGTGTGTATGCAAATATTTACCTTGTCCAAGGATTACGACATATTGAAGGTCCCAACAACGAAGATGGATTTGCTTCGTGCACTTGGTACATCAACGAAAAGTAAAAAAACTTGTTTATTCCCTCAGTGTCATAGATCTGTTATGTTTTGTCAACACAATTATGTTTTCCAGTCAAAGCCTCTTTTACCTTATTTGTTGTCAGTCATGCTACGTCAAAAGTTGTACGGGTTATAGACAGTGCCACAAATAATAGGTGGTAAGACCACCCTTTGTTGTTTTGGTCAAGTTCTGGTTTGTCTCACACTGATGGTTATTTGAGGGAAGTACACACACACACCTATGCTATAGTCAAGGGGAGAGATTTCTACTCATGGTTTCAGGTGAATGAACTCTGCCATGGTTTGTCTCGAGTCCATTGTCATTGGTTTGGGCTTGAGGGGGGGTTGTTGGTGTCTAGCTCGTGGGCACAGTCTCTTAAAGGCATGCAGGTCACTTATAGTTTGCATGGCATTTTGTTACTTTATATGTAAGGCTTTACAATCAAATCAAAATAGTGTGTTTTTCTGCTCTCTGGCACTCTCAAGCTTGCCATGGATCCTCATCGGGAGCACCCACCATAGCCGTTGTTCCTAACAAAACTGACGCTCATATATGCCTAAAAGCAACTTCACAATCTGCAAACTCTGCAAGCATAGACTGGGACAAACTGCTCAACCGACCGTAAAGCGCATAACCATATACGCAAGTAGATAGCAAACTACCTCAAAACGCATCTTACGAGAGAAACTTCCTGCAAAATATATGCAAAAACCTATGAAACCTGTGACTGTATATCTGTAGCCACACAAGCATACACAATCACAATACTCACTCCTACGAGAGTGGGTACAAGAACACTAAACTGTGTCCAAACTGACAAAACCTGTCAAAATCTGTCAAAGTGAGAGTAAGCACTGGATCACTATCAAAGTGTGTGTGTCTTAGTAAACATATCCACAAATGGTCTACATATGCTGCCAAAAGCCTGGCAAACTGGCTCACTCCTGACCGAGTGGCTGTATGATGTGTACCTGTCCAAAAACACCTGTAAACCTGTATATCTGCTACCTTTGAGCTATCTCAGCTGAAGCTCTATCCACATATGCATACATAGCATGAAACTGCACCAAATTGTGCAAAAAACTGCTCTATAGTGCTCCACACAAGCTACTCACAACCTGTAAGCAAAACCGCTGAAGAATTGGCAGCTACTACCTCATCGATTGGTAAGCTTTTCAACCCACCTGCACTCCGAATCAGCGAACAATTTCTTCTATAAAGTTGTAGATCTTGAAGAGATCTATGTTTTCATAAAAAATGTTTTTAAATTGGAGCTTCCTAGTTCAAGTTATGGCCAAAATATTGAGCAGTTGCCAAGCTGCCAAACCTAGGCGACCTGCTTCTCAGTGTCCCTAGCTCACAGAAAACTTGATATCTCTCTTCCCTTTTGCTTGGTGAAGTGTAATCTCCTGTTACCTTGATCTCTGAAATCTACTTTTCGAAATCCGTGTTGAACCGCCTCCGATCCGACGCCGCCAAGTATCGAACTCCGTCCCCATCGAGAGATCACCATCGCCGCCTAGCCGTTGCTCTGATACCAATTGATGAGTGCACGTGTGCACGGATACGTGCGTGCGTACGTGGTGTAGTACATGCAGGGAAGGGGGAAGAGGACAAGCTGGTGTGAGTGGAACAGCCTCACTGAACTAAAGATGAGGAGCTCCTTATTCTCATATGTAATGAAAAATAAGGGTATATACACACGTGAGCGAACTGCCGAACACTGGACGTCAGGACGAGCAAAAGGCAGAGCACCTTTACCCCAAGAGTGGGCTACTCAATAAGGCAAGTAGGGTGTGGTGAGCTCAATAATTATAAGGTATTCCTAATTGCTCCAAAAAAATTATATTTAGTACTTATGTAGTGAAGGACACTAAGAAAATTCTAAAGGAAAAAAATAGCAAAAGAAAAACACAAATGTATCATTGTGCATTGGACCAATCTTTTATATGGACACAAAAATCCTTTTGACTTTTCACTTTCATAGTCTTTTCATTTTCTAATCTCACCCTTCACTTATGCACTTAAGATGTTTTGAAAGGTTTTTCATTTTTTTGAAATTAGAGAGACCTAATAACACCCAAGTATATTGTCCCCATTTTGCAAGCAGCTCGAATTAACGAGTATCTCTGAAGATGCTCCTTAGGTTTGACGAGAAAAAGGGCTGGACTACACGTGGAGAAAGAGTGAGAAATGGCGTTGCCATGCATGAAGAGAAGTACGAAGAGAGAGAGAGAGAGAGAGAGAGAGAGAGTCACAAATTTTTTGTTGCCTGTTGGAGAAGAAAACCGAGGATTGCACCGCTTTATTTGTTGCGTGCTTGCAATTGTCCATGGCGAGGCTGAGAGCTGGCCTTTGATGAGTTCGGGTCTGCATACGGATACTGGAATGTGATAGCTTGCATGGCGATAATCTGGGAATTAACGAGGGAGAGAGACACAGAGTGTGCGCGAAGGTTTGTTGGTTACGAATAGTTGGGGGAGGTGGACGTGGAGTAGCAGAGCCTGTACGAGGCAGGAGAAGCACTTCGGAACGCGAGTTCTGCCATTGTCTGAAAGGCGTGCAGAAAAGGGATGCTCGGCGCATGGTTGAGTAGCACTAAGGGCTAATGCATGCAATGCAAGCGACACTGTCAGGGCAGTGAGGAGCTTGAGGGTGGTGGGGAACTTGCTTGCGGAGCAGGACAAAGGCGGCGTGTGCAACGGCTCCAATGCTTAAACTTAAGAAGTCCAAGGAATCTTGGGCAAAAATTAATTAATTAACGAGTGCGGAGTAGAGTCACTATGTGCCAGTAAGTGATTACAAAGTACTCACTTGTATATATAAGAGCCATGATTTGTAACGCATGCAAGACCTTTGCAGCAAGGACCATCTCGTCCATGTTGTCCTATGTCACTACCCTATATTTCACAAAAGGCAAGCAGGGTGTGGCGGACTCAATAAGACCCAGTAGGGGCGCCCAATTCTGAAAGCATGTCGATCAAGGGGAATGTTGGGAGATGCCTTCGAAAGGTTTTGGTGAAAAAGCGGACAGGAGACGCGTGGAGGCGTGAGAATAAGGCGACGTATATTAAGATTTGATTTCTCTCTCTCGTCTCTCTGTCTGTCGGTATAGCGAATGCAGGCGCTGGGAGGTTCGCTGCAGAGGGGGACACTGGGTGCTGACTGGGAGATGCGATGCGCATGCTCTGCGTGCGTGCAGGTTGTATGGGTGTAGAGCGGATGCAGGCGGGCAGACATTGGTTGCAGAGGGGATGGAAGAGAGGCCATGCGGCTTGTGGGTGCAGGCGGGCAGACATTAGCTGCAGAGGGGTCGAGTCGATGCGCCGCGGAGCAGGACGAGCAGAGGGGATGGAAGAGAGGCCATGCAGCTTGTGGTTGCAGGCGGGCAGACATTAGCTGCAGAGGGGTCGATGGCGCTGCGCTGAGCTAGAGAGCATAGGTGGATTTTGGCAAGAGCATCTGCATAGATTCCGACTAATGCGCGCGTAGACCAATTAGGGGACCAATAAATGAGTAAATTGCAGGGGCATTTATGTCTAGTTCCATTAGGGTTAAAAAATTCCAAGAAAAATTATTCTTTCAAAGAAAGTCTAGATAAAGTTCCCTAGAGATAAAGGTAAAACAAGAAAAACCATCCGTAAACTGTGTGTTGTGTTTTTTTTTTTTTTTTTTGGGGGGGGGGGGGGGGGGGAGAGGATCATACAAGACCTATTCTAATGCACAAAACATTAGCAAGAGGTTGCTATCTATTAAAATCATTAATACCAAATGAAAAAGAGGTTGCTATCTATCAAAATGATATACACCAAATAAAAAAAAGAAGTTGCTATCTTCCCTTTCGAGCAAGAGGTTTTTATCCATCTATATCATGAAAAATCGGACATCATTTGGTTTTTTATGGACGTTTTTCTTTTTAAAAATCCAATCATTAAACATCTCTTTTTAGAGGCCCTCGCGTGAGAATTAAGGGGCTCTCATGAGTAAGGGAACGGAGAGAGCTTTTGGAGGAAGCTTTTGATGGAAAATAGACCGATTGACAAATAAATTAAAAAAGATTTCTCTATGAACTTTGTGCTAGGTTCTCTAATGTTATGCAAAAAGCTCTCTTCGCCAAATGTTGATTGATGTCGGAGGTCGTCGCCCAAAATTGCGTTGCCACATTAAAAGACAATGCTACATAGAGAATGTTGGGTGGTTGGAGGTCTTATGTGCACTTCTAATCATGTGCTTTCAAGTTTATAGAGAAGAGTTACAAGAATACGATATGTCCACTTAATAAAAAAACAGACAAGTCCATATATCTCTCTCATAGTACATGTAAAGCTAGACAAGTCCATATATCTCTCTCATAGTACATGGAAAGCTTTACATGAATAGAAAAAATCCACAGTCTTAGCAACAAAGCAAATCACAAATGCCTTGGTTTGCAAAATAAAAACATAATTTTATAATTATTTTTCTCTCTATCTTTTTCTTTGCCTTTCACCAATTGCTCCATCTCCCTCTATCTTCAATGCCACTATCTCTCTCTTCCCTTTTTTCTCTATTTTCTCCTCTTCTTCTTTCTCCCAACTCTTATTCAACCAGTCTATCTCTCTCTCAAGATCTCTATCTGTCTTTTCTTTCAATCTCTTGCCCATGTTCCCTCCTACAACCCCCTTCCCTCTCTTCTTGCAAACTCTCTCTCTCTCTCTCTCTCTCTCTCTCTCTCTCTCTCTCTCTCTCTCTATATATATATATATATATATATATATATATATATATATATATATATATATATATATATATATATATATATATATATATATATATATATATATATATAATCCCACTCTCTCTCTCTCTCTCTCCATTCCCTTTCTATCATCCAAGTGTGGTAGATTGGTTATGCCATTTCCCTCTTGAATAACAGGTCTTGAGTTCAACTCTCCTTGTCGCATAGATCTTTAAGGTCTCTTGGGATAGTTTCCTACGACGTTAGAATTCTCTTCTTCTTCTTCTTCTTCTTCTTCTTTGAAAAATTGTGCTCTCTAATTACATTTTATAGAAGATATTGAGCACTCTGCTCTAGCATCTTTCGGCACCCTATCCTTGATTAGCTGATCAGGAAAGGATGCTAAGAAAATATTGTGACCTTCATACATAGCAATGTTTCTTCTCTCCCTCTCTCTCTCTCTCTCTCTCTCTCTCTCTCTCTCTCTCTCATCACCACTCTATCTCTTTCTCTCTGTCTCACATCCTTCCTCTCTATCTCTTTCTCTTGCTCTATCATTTCCCACTCTATCAATTTATCCGTCTCTCGCCTTCTTTCTCTCTTTCCCTCTTTCACTCACCGTCTCTATCTCACTCCAAAAATATAGCCATTTCTCTCTCTTTCTCTATTTTATCTCCTTGATCATTTTCTAGCTCTCTCACCCTCTCCATCTCCCTATCTCCCTCACTTGTGAATAAAGCTAGTGAGTGCTAGGGAGGGAGAGAGGGAGATGGAGAGGGTGAGAGACCGCACCTTCAAAAGCTAATGATCTTCATGAATAACAATTATACAATTCAATAAAATGTACGCATATCATGCCTTTATATAAGCACCTCCCACACTCCCTCCCTACTAGTCTGAATTGCAAAAAGCATCAATGAGCGCTAATGCTTGATTTTTTATTTCAAAAACTCCTCAACCTCTCAACCTCTCAACCTCTCTCTCTCTCTCTCTCTCTCTCTCTCTCTCTCTCTCTTTTAAGCGCTAGCTATTAGATTTTTTTGTAGGGAAAATTACCAAAACACCCCTCTAATTTGTGAAAATTCTCAAAATACCCCTCAAATTTCAAAAATTTCTAAAATACCCCAAATATTTTGTAAGAAATTCCCAAGACACCCTAATTAACAGCTTGAGATATGTATCAATACCATAATAACTTTGCCAATTTTGTCAGGCACCGATTTCACTAGCTTTACTAAGTACCATGAAGCCATAAAGTGTCCTCAATACCAACTATAGATACCTCCCATTTTTTGAAAAAAAACTCAACTTTTGGCCAGCCAAATCAACATTCTCATATTCATTTGGGCTTACGAATAACAATCTACCGGAGTTTGTAAGTAAATGAGAAGAAACACTAAATGAGCCCAAGCTAGGAAGATTAGTAAAAGGAGACTATAGATAGCTTGTCTAAAACCCATATATGTTACCAGCAATGTCACTGTCATGCAATATAGGTTAACACGCAAGATCCTTTGCAAGTGTAGCAATCCCAAAGATGGCATAAGGGAAGACAAAAACCCCTTTACACTACACAGTAGCAAGCAGATATTTCCATGTCTAATACAGAGTAAAACAGCCCTGACTCTAGGCCAAAAAAATGACAGTATCAAGTATAACATCCCCCATTTTTCTCTGTTTGAGTATTGCCACATTAAGCATCATTGTACTAGTTGTGCATGGGTTATCAAACGAACCTCATCCAAAATGAATTATAGGCGTTGTACAAGCTAAAAAAACCTTTCGTCGCAAGAAACTAAACCACTTTACACTATGCAATAGTATGAAGATATTTCCATGTGTCTGATACAGAGTAAAATAGCCCTGACTCTAGGCCAGACAAACGACAATATTAAGTATAAGATCCCCCATTTTTCTGTCCAAAAACTGCCACATCACTCACCACTATACTATTTGTGCATGGGCTACCAAAACACATTTATCCAAAAATGAATTACAAGAGTTGTATAAGCTTAAAAATCCTTTTGTTACAAGAAACTAATTATCCTAAAATAACAAAAAAAAACCAACAGTAATCAGTATGATTAGTTCCAACTATCATCATCAAACAAATAAGTAGTATAAGCCATAGTTTCTTTTCATCTTCAATCTCATAGTTATGCAGTCACAAAAAAATATCGAAGAAAAACCAGGTACAACTAGTCGGAGACTGCACGAATTAGTAGGAAAACCAATTAGAGTATGTCATCAAGGTACTATTATCAAGGTGAGTACCGACATGACATGGTATCTCAACAACCTCCATAGCTGCTTAATATCAAAAAAAGCCCTCACACTTCTCCTTGAAATACACACGCAGAGGGAAAAACTACCCATAGACTAAGTGAGGGGCCAAAGCATCCTCACCTTATATAGTGCTTCCTGGCGTGTTTAAGTTGAAGACGTCCCACAATAAATCACTCAGTAGCTACTGCATCCCAAGCCACCTCTATTGGCCACTCCTACTTACATACGGGGAGTTGAGAGGGAGAGAGAGCAAGTTTAGGGGTTATCATAGGCTTCTAGGAGTTGTAGTGTAGTTAAAGGGGACAGAGAGAGACAGCGGGAGTAAGGATTAGGGTAATGAAAGCCACTACCTCAAAAAAATATCCTACGGGGTGGGTTTCCATGGGATCCTTAAGAAGGAGGGTTACTCCCATATATATTGTTTTAAACCACGCCGACAAATTTGGTTTTCAATTTGAAAAATGTTTAAACAAGGGATTTGTGCATGAAAGAAAAAAATATGTTTTTTTTTGTTTTATATGTATAATCAAACAATTGTATATGTATACATGTGTGTGTGTGTGTGTGTGTGTGTGTGTGTGTGTGTGTGTGTGTGTGTGTGTGTGTGTGTGTGTGTGTGTGTGTGTGTGTGTGTGTGTGTGTGTGTGTGTGTGTGTGTGTGAGAGAGAGAGAGAGAGAGACAACGAGCTGTTCGCAGCTTCGATCTGTGCCTCTCCGAGAGAGAGAGAGAGAGAGAGAGAGAGAGAGAGAGAGAGAGAGAGAGAGAGAGAGAGAGAGAGAGAGAGCTGCTCGTAGGTCTCTGTGTGTGTTTAAGAGAAAGAGAAAGCAGGAGTCGACAAGCAGTTTTCATTTGATCTATGCGTGTGTCTTTGAGCGAGAGTAACATCGAGAGTTGACAACAATTAGCTCGCCCACGTGCGCAGGTGAGAGAGAGAGAGAGAGAGAGAGAGAGAGAGAGAGAGAGAGAGAGAGAGAGAGAGAGAGAGAGAGAGAGAGAGAGAGAGAGAGAGAGAGTTCTATTTATTAATTATTTACATAACACATGAGAAACTAATACAAAGACCTTTGCCAGCAATGATAATATCAAATCATGTATTCCTCTGGATAGTGTATCCAAACAAAATACATCTCAATTATAGGCCTAAAACAGTAAGATGGTCCTGTAGAGTAAAATAGTTGAGAGTAGCACTTCTTCTTTTCAATCAGTAGCCAAGGAGAGGGCACCTTACGTGCATCCACAATAGGAAAACAACCTAGAGGTTATTTTTCACACAGCATTGTAGGTAACGTGGGTGACCTACTTGTCATCCATGTCACCAAGGAACGAAACAAAAAGAAAACCATGCCGTTAAAAAATAGTAATGTGCAATGGAGTGACATCTAATTTTCTTAAAGTATCTAAAATAGATGTAGCCTTAAGATCAGTGAAAGAGTCATCATAGTTTTTGGGCCAGTATGTTAAGAGACATCTCGAAGGGTTCACTATGTGTAAAACTACCATATCACATGCGTTCAAGACATGTTTGTAAAACCCCTTATTTGTGAATTTTTTAAAAAATATAATGTACCCTTTTCTTTTAAAATCTCTAAGTGTTTTTCAAATTTGAAAAAATAATGCCCTTCTGTATATATATTTCTATAAGTTTCAAGAACTTTAAATAAACTTCTGTTGAACTCACGTGATAGGCTACATTTTTATTAGGTGACCTCCCCGTGAGAGACATACCAGCATATTTGCAACCCAATAGCATTACTCAAGTAGTATGGTCAAGCATGTGCTGTAAGTATTAGACTTATGTCTGCCAAAATCTACTCAGTTCATTACTTTATGATCATAACAAATCATAAACACCTTCGTAGAAGGAGTTAAAAAATAGCTTAATTAGGTTAGGCAATAGTTAGTAGTAATCAACCCCAATTTTTCATTCAGCTAAGTACAAGGTTATCCAAAGATAATCAGGGCACCCTGTTATAAGGTAGACAATCCTACCAACACCAAGTCACATAGTGACTACATAATTCCCACTATTAGTAGAAGAGATGAGATGTGAAAGAATTCTGCCAACATTTACCTGTGTAAACTTTTCATACCTATTTAGTATCTTATAAATTTCCTCACCTCCTACCAATTACAAAGAGCCCATATCAGCTAGTTAGATGACCAAAAGAACCAGATTAGCTACCCATGTTGGGTCAGCAAGTTAGTACCCTTACATTCAAGTTATACCCCTAGTCAAGGAGCAGGTAAGACCAGATGTGTAATGTTAAGAGTAACTGAAGGTATCTCCAAATAGAGCATTAGCAACAACCTAACCAGAGCTAGTACATAAAGTTAGGTCATTATGACAAGTCTAGCAAGAGTCAAACCAATGTAGCCAAGAGGCCATTCTAGGCAGTATGTTAATCCAAATTTTTGATGATCATCCACAGAATAGTTGACCCCCCATGCTTTCTTGTTATTAGTCAAATAGTCAGCATTAGGGCCAATTTGGATGAAAAAAGGGTTGTTTAGGGTTTCCCTATTCTTGATCTAAGGGTCAAGGAGGAGCCACATTTCCAAAAGTATGGCACTTTTGTACACGTGTCAAGATCTCCTTCACTTGCTTTTTGAATATTTTGCACTATTTTAGCCATAGCTTTTGCATATGAACTCCAAATTTAGTGCTCAAATGGTCCATGGGTGGCGCTTGATGAGCTCTATCCAATGAGTACCCATGTTGAATAGTTTTGGTAAGATCTTCATGGTCTTTTTTAGGTTGCCCCTTTTTAGATCCTTACACAGCCCTTTTTTCATCCAAATTGGCCCTAATGGCATAGCAATGAACTATTTCCATAGGTTATATTAGTCCACAACTTAGAGTAGAAAAGGTAGTTGAAAAACCTCTGAGAAAAGTACAGATGAACAACAGCAATGGTTTTAACTAGCCTATGTTTTTCTCAAAAACAACAAAACCACCTTTGGGCCAACCATAATATAGCGTTTTGCCTGGGGCCATCAAACACAACAAGTAATTTAAACCAGTAACTGAGTAGGCATCTACCTCGGATGATTCAGCTGTAGCCTTTTGGTTGGGAGCCATTAAACTTGTGAGCAATAGGGTAGAATAGGGCAGGAAGCCGATGTACAGCACACACAATACAAAGGAAAAAAAGATATGTTGAATGAAAACTAAGTGAGCAAAAGCTCACCTTAAATAGAGTTTGCAGACGTTCCCATTCCCGCGAGTGCCACCACCAGTTGGCTATGGAGCCCACCTTGGGAAGCAGGTATGTAGGATAGAAGCCCTCTGATTCATTGCCAATAGGAGCTTTAGTGTTGTGCGGTGGTTCTAGAGATAAGAGCCCCAACCAAAGACAATGGGGGAGTATTATTAGATAGCAGAGGAATCTGCAAAATCCTCCACAAGTCCTGCCACCAGAGCTACGCCCATCTGCCCGTCGTTTACAGGAAGTCCAGAGTCATGGATGCACCCAAAAGAGAGTGGGGGAGTGAATTCAAATCAGAAAGGGTATCTTCCTAAAATGATACAATCCTTAAAAGGCACTCAAGAGTAAAACCTAATACGTGTAGTTAGCCCTCCACGTGGTGGAGATAAGTCATGCGGTCAACCGATAGTTAGTTAGGCCCCTACGTATTGCCTACCTACATAGTTAATGTCAAGGATAGAAGTGCATCTTAGACCAAGGGGGATATGCACAATTCTATGTTAGTGGAAAGAGATATGGAGAAAGAGAGAGAGAGAGAGAGAGAGAGAGAGAGAGAGAGAGAGAGAGAGAGAGAGAGAGAGAGAGAATGACCATGTTGCAGGTGACATGTGTGTGTGTGTGTGTGAGAGAGAGAGAGAGATAATATGAAGCAGCGTATGTGTGTGTGTGTGTGTGTGTGTGTGAGAGAGAGAGAGAGAGAGAGAATATGAAGCAGTGTGTGTGTGTGTGTGTGTGTGTGTGTGTGTGTGTGTGTGTGTGTGTGTGTGTGTGTGTGTGTGTGTGTGTGTGTGAGAGAGAGAGAGAGAGAGAGAGAAAATATGAAGTGGCATGTGTGTGTGTGTGAGAAGAGAGAGAGAGAGAGAGAGAGAGAGAGAGATGAAGCAGTGTGTGTGTGTGTGTGTGTGTGTGTGTGTGTGTGTGTGTGTGAGAGAGAGAGAGAGAGAGAGAGAAAGAATATGAAGTGGCATGTGTGTGTGTGTGTGTGTGTGTGTGTGAGAAAAGAGAGAGAGAGAGAGAGAGAGAGAAAGATATATATAGTTCTATTATCGTCCTCGGAGGTCAAATATGACCTATGGGACCAAATGAACATGTCACGTGGTGTGAGTGGAGGTCATAAGTGACTCTCGATGCTAAAAAAATGGCTGAAATGAGCATCACAATAGAGAGTCCACATCGTGGTTGGGAGAAGAAGGTATGTAGGGAGAGCTCATGGCTGAATATATCGGGAAAAGAGGACCTAATGTGGTCAAAAGCTGAGCACTCAAGTAGTGTGTGGTACTCACTCTCTCGCACTTGACGAGAGAATAAGGTGCAAAGTCAATGAGACTCCTCGCCAGTTCCCCAACATCTTGTCTCGCAGTGTAGAGAATGGGAGCTAAGACGAATGGAGGCAATGGTGCGGATCGCACTCAACGGGATGGGCTCAAGGATGTAGGGATTCGGTTTGCTCGTTCGGAGAAGAAGAGAGATTTGTAGTTTGGGGCGATGTGTGTGATGTAATGGCTAAAGCGAGAACCTCCAAATTTCTCCCAAGCCGTGATACATTGGCGTTGTAAGAAAGCCTCATTAACTTGGGAGTCGATCTCATCCTTGACCAAGTGACATGCATCCCATCTTCCAAACCATTTCTTAATGTCAAGCAACCAACCCGAATTAGTATTTTTCTCTTGCATGTCTTTTGGACCTTTTGGCTTGATTCATATGCGATTCTAGGAAGTCGATGCAAAGGGCTACGTTGTGTCTTAAGCATGTACTCCACAACCCTTTGCATGCCCAAGACCTCAATGGGAAGTGATCCAGACTCAAGAAGTAAGAGCATGTAGGGTGTTTGTGTCTTGACTTGGAGAAAGTTGGTGAGAGAATGCTTTTGAACATTTTCAAACTCTTTCCAAGTAGACTTTCCGATGCTTCCACCCCACACCTCCACTCCATAAAGAAGCACCGGTGTCAGCAATGTGTAAAAGAGGTATTTTTTGAGAGCCCAACACTTGATCTCTCCAGCATTGCACATGTTCTCAAATGCATAATAAGCCCTCTTTTCGGCCTCCAAGCGACACATTGCACAATCCTTCCATTTATGATTGGATGGAAACTCAAGGCCAAGGTACTAGAAGTGATCTACCACTTCAATTTTCTCATTGTTGTATACAATGCATGGATTTTTGTCATTGAGGGTCTTTACAAGCATAGCCTTGGTTGTGGATCCATTTACAATCAGCCCTCTATGTAGGCAAAAGCGTTCCAAGACACTCATAAGCTTTTGTGCATCTTCTAAGGTATGTGCCAAGAGCACTACATCATCGGCATAAAGCAAAAGCATGATCACCGCAGTTCCGATCTTAACCTCTTCTATGCCTTCTTGCTGCATAAAATCAAGAACCATACATTCCAATTCATCAATGAGTAGCCCAAAGAGGGTTGGGGAAAGTGGGCATCCTTGTTTGACACCAATGGTGCTTGCAAAAAATTTTGAAATTCCATCTCCCATACGTAAACGACATATCACTTTTTGGTAGATGCGAAAAACTGCATGCATAAATTCTCTCGGCACTTGAAGGCTTTGCATATGTATCCAAATATTTTCTCATGGTACCATGTCAAATGCTTTTTTGAAATCCACAAAGCAACAATACAATTTTTTTCCTTTCAATCGAGACGCTTCCATAAGAACTCAAAGAGTGACAAGGTGATCAATAGTGCTATGATGCTTTCAAAAACCTGCTTGGGCAAGCACACGTTTACCATTCTTTTCACCCCATTCATTTATCTTCATCTCCATGATACATCCAAATAACTTTGCCATCAAAGAACCAACCATTATAGTGTGATAATTGTTCACATTGTTTACATCTCCTCCTTTGTGCAAAGGTTTGATCCAATTTGCACTCTAGTCATGAGGCATGCCATGCTGAAGTGCAAGGTTAAACATATCGCATATCCAATATCGTGTTTTCTTGCTTGTCCATTTAATCATTTCAGCCTTGAAACCTTGAAGGTCCCCTGCCTTGCGAGTAGCAAGTTTCTCAAGTGCGCGGCATACATCTTCGATGTGGTAAAGAAGGGAGACATAAACGGAAGGGAGCTACAACACTCCATCTTATCAACATTGGGTTGCTCATAGAGGTTCTTGAAATGCATATACATATCCTCAAGAGTCAAGTCACCAAAGCTCTCAACGCGGTTGCCTTTTAGATTTTGCCAAAACTTGCCACATGCATATGCTTTCTCTTGCGCTAAAAGAAGTTGTTTTTTGACTTCCCACCTTCTCCTCTTTTTTTAAACAAGTGCTTTGTATGTGTGTAAACATTCCAAGTAAAATTTCTTGTCTTTGCTTGCATCCAATCTTAGCAAGTGTTCTCGGGCTTGACTACATTCCATGTCAAACCATTTCTTCTTGGTGCTACCCTTCTTAGACCTTTTGCAAGACACGTGTTTCACCAAAAAGCATTCCTTCACACAAGAGAAAATTACTTCTTTGAAAACTTTCCACTTGCATTCTAATGTTGGGCTCTCTTGATGCTCTATCATGCTTAACATTTGGTCCACCATATCAGCATATATAAGTGCTTGTTTGAAGTCTAGATGTAGGTAGAAATGATTCACATCATGATTGGAGGCTACATGCTCGGGCCATTTACCACACTTGAGGTCAATACATAACATCCTATGATCCGATTCGAGATTCCGTTCACCAAGTGTAAAGCTTTGTATGCATTCTAGAGTGGCTTCCGAGAATAACATATAGTCAATCACGTTATCACCATTGTGCTTTCTACATGTAAAGTCATTGGTGCCTTGCCATAGGCATACACCATTTGCAATGAGCATTCGGGTACTATTTCACATATGTAGAAGTGACTTTCTATAGTGATCCAGTTCTTTGCATCATTAGAACTTTGATTATACATGTATGAGTCATCCATCCTTCTTGAGACATGCGGCATGTCGACTTGTTGTGTGTCGTGTTGTAACATATTTGTGCGAGCATTCATGTCTCCAAAAACAATGACTTCACCTTGATCCTTGTAATGAGCAATGTCTTCCTCTAGTTCAACAAAGGGATGATCTCTATCCATATCCAAGCGAGCATAAAAGTTGGAGTCATAGTGAGCAATGTAGCAACTAGCCACAAACATGACTTGACCATTTGGTGGGCTAATTTTCAGCCATAAGTAGCATTTATATTTATCTTCTTTGACAATGGAAACATCTTTCAAACCCTTTTTGGTCATACATATTGCGCCTCCTTGGCCTCTTTGTTGCTTTGCATTTTTGGCCCACATCAAAGAATGCACATCCTTTTTGTCAAATCCAGGAATTTGTTGCGCATCATGCTCCCATGTTTCGACAAGAAGTATCACATCGGAGTCATTGGTAAGCTCATCAATGCCAATTCCCACATTCCATGGATACCTGTTACAATTCCAAAAGCTTATTCGCAAGCGTGAGTTGGTCTCATAGATCATGTGTCCCTATTTGCTGGGTGGACTTGCATCCTCCTCAAGTGGCTTTTCTTCTTGAGATGACACCTTAACCTTCTTTCTTCTTTCCTCATATGCTTTGTAACGTCCATTTTGTTGCATAAGCGTGAGATCCTCATATACATTACAACCCGTTTCTTTGAGGTAGATCCAACTATTGTCAAGGATGATCTTTCTCTTTGCCTCATCAACCATGGTACATATAATAGGTCTTTCTCGTAAGCGAGGAACTCCTTGTTTTCCAAATTGATGTGTGCTTTAGGGCAAAACTACTCCCCTTTTCATACTCACGAGCACGACACAGACAATATACTTATCATCCGATGACACGACTAACCGGTAGGTGCATGTAGGCAATCTTGTTAGCTTGTCAGGCTGAGACCAATCTACAGATACGCACTTTTATGATGCATCAATCACTAACCCTGGTAGAATGCAACCCACTCTATCCCTAAACGCTCACAACATAGTTTACACGTCCAATGAACTTGGAATCGCATCAAACTTACTAGGCACCATCCTCTCACTAGGATATACTTACCTATAAGTCTAATCTCACCAGATTTGAACCCTAGTTATCTCGAATACAGTCGCGATAGACTAACAGGTCATAATCCAAAAGTGGAAGAAACTTAAGCTTATGAGTATCTATGTGTAGCTAATCTCTTTCTCATTCCGTAAAGCACTTGATTATTGAAAACAGACACCGTTTGTGCTACTTACAAGCAAAACAAGCTTGAGAAAGGATCGATCGTGATCAACTCAAAACGGTGAATGCGTAGCATGGACGCGTAGCTCTCGGAGAGACTACCGTGATGGTGTGGTCGCGTCGTGAATCCGGTGAGGGAGAAGCGCATAGCGAAGAGGATAAGAAACACTCACTCACTCTCTCCCTCCCTCTCAGACTCGTACGACACAGGATTAATATTCAAATGTTATTCAAAAATGGTTCTAAGGTGACTTTTATACTTTAGTCACCTTAGCTCAAAAATGTACATGGGGTTCTCTTACTCATTATTACAAAGTGGGAACAAATCTGAGTCCTGACTAACTGATTAATCTTTACATAACCCAGACGAATGGATCAAAATGATAAGATGTCTTTGACATAAAATGGGAATTTGATATGCTTTACAAGATGGGCTCATTACAACAGTTGGACCAATGGGGCTCCAACACTCCCCCCCTCCTAATTCATGTCTACCACGACATGATTGTCTTTGTCTTCATTGTCGTTGTTGTCTTTCTTGGTTGATTTGATGTAGAAACGCATCATATCGCATATACTCGCTTGCCATTAATGGGCCAAAATTTTTTGACTTGTACATGAAGAAGCATGTGTAAAATGCTTCTTCAAAGGTTTGGAGATGGTAGCTTGGCAGAAACATTAGCCGTTTGAATTAGGCATACAATACTGGTTCTTTCAGTGGCCCACTTAGATCTTATGACAACTCTGAGATGCTTCTTTCAGTATTCATATACTCTGATGTCCAGCTTTCTGAGAAGATTGTGAGACAGGCCAAAAATGTTCGAGCTATTTTACATAGCATCTTGTAGGATAGGTCGAGAGAGTCTCCAAATTCTGCGATCGCACCCTGTAGGGTTTTCACCATGTAAGAACCGGATATTCTCTCTCCCTCTCCTAGCCCTGGCATTACTGGATAATTTAGCCATGTCGGATTTCTGCTCTGTAGTGCTTTATGTTGGCTGTAGGTGTATGTTCGGCGAGTTGGGAAAAAAGTTATGTCATTCCTCAGCTCAGGCGGTGCGTTGGCTAAGTGGATCAGGTTATTAGGATGATCCAAGAGCCATTGACGCCTGCACTTTGGCTGGCTGTCTACTATTCTGTTTTGCTGTTCCCGATCCTCTACTTCTCCTTCAAACACTGGCACTTGTTCTTCTTTTTCGAGCTGCCGTTGATGTGTTAGAGTTTCGTACTTCAGCAGAGCATAGGGTAACATAGGTGCATTCCATTCCTTCCGTAGCTCTGCTGCTGTTTTGCCCGATCTGGAAAGCCCTTGTAGCAACTCCTTTTCGAGTTGCATTGCCTTGTACCATATCATTTCTGTTTGTTTTTCCATCTTCTCGGGCAGCCTCTGCTCTTCCAATTTCGTGACTGAATCTTCTTCTGTCTCTTGGTCTTTGGAGTCGGTTTGATCAGTCTGTGTATCTGGTGCCTCCTGTTCATCTGAATCTTCCTCGTACTCATCTTGAACCCCATATACTTCGGCGAGTCCAGCCAAATTCATTGTTGCTTGCTCCAGGTGCACTCGTACCTGTCCTTGGTGTTGCCCTGCAGTTTGTAGACTTGCGATTTGCACGGACATTGTTCTACTATTGATTTGTAAAGCTTGAAATTCCATTTCTTTTTGAGCGGCAGACTCCTCTAACTGTTTTAACCTGATGTGCAAGTTTTCATTTTCTTCCCTGAGTGATTTGGAAACAATGCTTTCCATTTCACTGTCAGGAGCTGGTCCTTGTTGTTGTTCACTTTGTAAGTCTGAAATTTGTCTTTGTAGTTGATCTTCTGCTCTAAGCGCACTTTCAGCAATCATTAAAAGCTGTTTTCTTTCCAACTCGAGCTCCCTTTTCAGTGCAGCCACTTCTTCTTCTAGGTGGACTACCGGTGGTGTTGGTAGCGACGTTTTTTGCTTCTTAGCTCGTTCGATTTCTCTTGCTTGTATATCTGTTACTGCTCTCAAATATTTGACTTCAATTTGTAAGTCATCGATGACGACTTGCAAACTTTTGATGGTATCCAGCGCATGTTGCTTTTCTTTTTCCAACTTTTGGATGTGTTCATCTCTGTCACTGACATCTTCAAGGAATACGTTTATTGTATCCTCACATATGGCATTGAAGTCTTCCGACTCCTGTAAATTGTCTTTGAGGAGATTTACTGTGCCTTTGAGCCCCAAGATCTCAGCATCTCTAATGATGATCAGCTTTAGAGTGTCCTCCCTTTGCTCTTGCACTCTCAGAACTTCCTCATGGGTTTTTTGTAACTTCATCTTGTTGGAAGAGTTTTGATCAGCTAACCATTGATTGTGCAGTCTTGTTCTGTTTAGTATTGTCGCCATTGACTGCAAATCTTCATCTATAGTATCTTCCAGCTCAATTTCTTGAGAGGAGGAAGCTTTATCTTTAGTCTGATCCACCTTCTTTTGCTTGCCTTTATCACTTTGTGATATGGTTCCAGTGTTTGGGTGTCCATCTGTTCTTTCTTCTTCTTCTTCCTCTTCTTCTTCACTTGGAGGTGTGTGAACTCTGTCATCACAATGTGAACTTTCTGAATGCGAAGTAGAGTCAACAGGTGGGCTAGATTGCCTCTCACTTGTATTTGGCCTTGGAGATGGCGGCAGTGTTTCCTGATCACGTGAAGTTGGCCTCAACTGATCTCTCAAAGTTTGGAGATCCTCCTCTTCTAGTAGCAATTCTGGTTCATCCCTAGCATTTCTTTCTTGGATGTACCTCTCGAACCAGTCCAACTCAAAAGCTGGGTTGTTTCTATTCTTCGTTCTCAGTGTGTAAGTGCTACTAGAAGGTTTCCAAGTGGCGCCTACATCGCCTCGTAGAGATCTTTCTAGAGCAAATCCTTCTAGCATACTTTCCATTTTTGCTATCTTCTGCAACCTGGTGTAGTTTTCCATTTTCACTTTCCGCTTCTTTAGTCGGGCATCTTCCTCTTGGGTTCTTCTCTCTTCTTCCATCTTTTCTTGTGTACTTCTTGTTACTCTTTCCAGCTTGCGTCCTCCAATGGTGTTAATAGAGTCTGGTACTTTCGTTTGTGATCTGTCTTCGATATTCTCCCTTAATACCAGCCAATTGTTCTGATGAGGGGCAGGTGGTAACTGATCTGCCGCGCCTATGGCATGGTATATTACTCTGGTTAGGACTTCTCCTCTTGCAATGTAATTTGGTATGTCCTACCTTAGCTTTGTCATTTCTTCAAACAGATATGACGCATGATCTATATAGAACTCATGGGTCATTCCCATAGCCCATGTCAGTGTGGTTGAGATGCTCCCGTGTGGTGTAGTGTATCTTGGCGGTCTTTTGTTGTAGCTCAACAAACACTGACTGTAGATCTGTGTCAGTTCTCTTACTTTCGGGTTTGCTATGAGTTCTAAAGAAGGTAGTTTGGACTTTTGCAAGTAGAATGTGAGGTTTTTCCTTCTTTCTCTCATGTTGGCTCCTTGATCTGACAATTTCAATGCCTCTTTGATGATCTCTTTGGTGATCTGGATCTCCATCACTTCGTTATCCATGCCTGCCACTCTGCAAGTTCCATCTTCTTGGATAGTCTCTATTAGATGTTGTACCCTCTTGAAATCTATCCCTACTGGTGGTAGTGATACAAAGTTCCACAAGCCAACTTTTTTGAGCCATGACCTTTGCGGTGATCTTTTCAAGTAATTCTCTGCCTCCTTGGGAATCATCACTGTATCCACTAAGTTTCTTTTGTCATCCACATATGAACCTTGATAGATCTGAAAGGTTGCTGCATGTTGCACATCTGCAGGTATCCAGGTGGCTGCTTGCTTTAAGGAATTGGGTAGAAGTGCATAGGGTACTGCACCTTCCGTTGCCAGGTTCTTGCCTTTTCTTTTTCTCGGAGAAGCCTCCATAGATCCTGTATTCACAATTAACAGTTAATGCACAAACATAGTACTACTCTCCTAAATTGATTATTACTTAATCATGCATCTAGATGAGCCTTCTTAGTCCCAAGATTAGTTAAGGTAAAATGTTAGGAGATAGACAAGCTCTTCCATTGTGCGACTTTGGCGGCTTCAAATTGATGTTGTTGGTGAAGGAGAACAAGTCCAAATGCCTTGAAATTTGGTGTGGTGTATATTCACAAGGCATGTAAGGTCACTCTATAAGCCTAGGCTCAAAATCTATTCATTTGCAGCTTTTGCTCAGTCTATCGCGATAGACTAACCTTTTTTTTTACCAAGGTCCTATTTTGCAGTTGTGCCTCCACCAATCGGTCTCCCATACCTTGCACATGATCTGATCTCATTTTCACCTCAAATGAATGTCAAGTGACCCCTTTTTAGATCAACTCCCACTTTTCCAGATTCCTGCCAAGGAGATGTTGGTCTATCTCCTTCATTTTGTGTTGTTTTGGGCTCAAACTTACTGGGTGGTCCTCTTGCATCATGTTGAAGACAACTGATAATTCAAATTTTTGATAAGATGGTCCAGTATCCCTCTGCTTAGTCTATCGCGATAGACTAGTACTTAGTGCCAATTTGTCATTTTTTGGCTATGTGACCATCTGTCTACCTTCTCCCAGTTGATGCAAGGTTTCTTGACCCCTCACATGAGAATTTTACCTGTCTGCCCTTGAGATGTCCTATTCTGACTCTGAGTTGTCTGCATGTCTTTCTCAGCTTGCCATATGAGTCCATCTTGTCACCAAATTTGTTGTACTGCCTTCATGTGCTTCCCTAAGTCTAGCTTGTAAAAATTTTGAAAAGTCTTTCCCCCAATAATTGGTGTAGCAAGTCTATCGCGATAGACTAAGTTTTTGGCGAGAAAAGATCCTTCTTGCACTTTGACTTGATATTGGTGGTTAATAATCCTTGTTAGCACCCCTCATGAAGCTAAAGTCAAAATTTCACTTGTCTAAGTGTAAATTCAAGTCTATCGCGATAGACTAGCACTTGGTCATTTTTACCAAATTTTTTTCTTGATGTTAGTTGACCACCATGGTTTTAATAGGCCCTCCTAGACACACACATCAAGTTTTAATCAATTTAGCAGAGTGTACTCCATGTTTGCAACACTTAGCTGGTCCTGGAGTCGAAGTAGACCACTTAGGTGATGGTCGCGGTTCCTTTTGGTCATTGTATGATTCCAGCTGTCTTTTATTTCCTTTTGACCTTCCATCCAAGCAGTCAGTTTTTGTTTTGGTGTTTACAACACCAAGAATGACCATTTGGACATCCTTCTGGTCTGTTGCCGGCATTTGCCCTAGTGGAAGAGCTTTTTTCCCAAGTGGACACATTCCATCTCGTAGTTGACCTCTTTTGGATGTACCTTGTTGAATTTGGTGTCATTTTGTCACTTGGTCGGCCCTTTAGAGTATCGTGACGCTTTGTGCGGTTTTCGTCAGATAGGGACTTTAGGCTCCGTTTTGACAAAATTTTTCATATTCTAACCCTTCAATCGGTTTTTCGAGGTTATTGGCTTGCTGTCTATGAATTTTGGCTCATTTTCGATCACCTTGGTTTAGTTGCCCTTTTGCAGTTCCTGTGAAATTAGGGTTTTTTGAGCGGCTTCCTTCACGCTTTCCGAGGTCATAGGCTCGATCCCTAAGCTATAGGCATTGTGCCTTTCAATTTTGGTTCCATTTGGTGGCCTCTAGGTCTCCCTAACATCCGGTCTACCGTATGTGTGCACAGGTTGTGATTGTGATGTCGGCGAGGTTTTGCGACTAACTGAAGTAAACAACACTTAGAGTCAGTTTTGATGAGCATACCTCTCATATCTGATGTCGATCTGGTGACCGTGCACGATGGATGAGCTCCTGGAAGTCTCAACTGCTGTAGGGAGCTCTCTCTCTCTCACTATGGAAAATGACTCAAATGAGGGATTTCTAGCCTAGCCTCTCTATATGTAATCGAGACTCCGACACCAAATTTTCCAATCTTTTACATGTGGTTATAACTTTTTGCGAGATGCGATTCAGGCTCACAAATTTCCTGATTTGGACTTCGGTTGCTCCAGTTTTACCAGTTTTGTAGATTTCTCCTGTTGGAGGTCCCTTCATGACGGTGGTCATTTTGCCCTGTCACCTTTGCAGTCCCTATTTTTTCTGTGTCTTCTTTACCTTGCTCTGATCAGGTGTCTCTTCTTTTGTGTTTTCATCTGGATTACATATTTTTTTCTATAATTTTTTGCTAAAAAATGGCTAAAATAAAGCAAATAAATCCCAAAATAACCCGAAAATAGCAATTCCAACATAGAAAAATACCAATGAAAAGCAAAACACTTTGTAGCCCACATTTCTCTCGTCTATGTACAAACTCGCTCATTATCGTCATCCTTGGCCTATTTTTTGCTTTTTTTTAACATTTTCTGGCCAGATTTAACTCTCTTTATAGTCTATACACATCCCTAGGGGCTCATGAATGATGATTTGGTCCCCAATTCTGATTAATTATGAGGGCATATTCTTTTTCCAAAAATCACACAATAAAACGCAAAAATGGTTGAAAAATTGCTCACAAACATTGCCCTCTAATATATGACATGAGTCTGCATTTGGAATGCCTCCCCCCCTCCTAGTTGAAGTCCTCCCGGACGACAGGGTATCGTCAAGGGCATGTGTTGTGCATGGGTTTGAACTCGTGCTAATGCAGGCCTTGTAATATAGCCCTATATGCATGTGCAGTCAATGCATGTAGAAAGAATTTATGCGTTGCAGGAGGAAGGTAAAAGCGATTCGCTTATTGGCATTTGTCGTTGAGGCTTCCTGTGGTAGCTTGAGTTGGCTGGCAGATTTTCTTTGCAAGGAGTAGTTGTAGATTTGCCGCTCTTTGTTTGATTGTTTTCGACTGGTTTTGAATTGGCGTATGTGGTTCCTTTGAAGTCGATATTGTCGTATTTGGTCGAACATTCTTTCTTTCTGCCTTGATGACTTGGGTCTTAGACATCCTTGTAGTTTTTGTTGTTGATTCTATTTGTTTCCTCGTGTTGTTTGCATGATGTTGCATGACCTTGACAATTGTAGATAACTGCTCGTTTGTCATCTTTGGCCGCCCTTCTTGTGTTGTTGGCTCGTTTTGAATTGGCAATTTTGGCCGCCATACCAATATAGTCCGTTGCGGTTTTGACAAATTGACTATGTTTCTTTGAAGTTTTGCTGGCTTTTGGTGTTTTGTCTGTTCTTCTGACTCCTTTTTTATAGGAATTAGGCTATCGTGCCTTATCCAAACTTTGTATTTCCGCTTTTGATGTAATTGTGCCTTGGTCATCTCTGTACGCTGTACCCAAACTTGCCTGGTTCCCTGCATGGTTGCTGATTTTTTATAAGACGTTGCTGGACTTGTAAACTTTGTTTGTTGTTGGGCAGATCTTTGTGGTTGTATTGACTTTTGTTTCCTCCTTGACATGAATTGGTTATATGATAAGAAGGGTTCTGAAAAGTTTTCCTTTCTGAACAGTGCCTCATTAGTATCCAAATCAATGAATACCTTGTTAGCTATCATCCATGACACTGCTAAGATACACGGTGTTGCTGATCTACTTGGTGGCAGTACATGGAATTTTGTAGTGTACGGGTGTGCCTGCACTGTGATTGGTATTATAATAGACCACAACGTGGTCACCTCATCACCCGATGCTACTTTCAACCGGTGTGTCTCTGGGATCGTCTTCATTGGTCCAAGTTTCTGAAAGAGCTCAAAGCTGATGACACTCATTTTTGCTCCAGTGTCAAGCAATGCATAGATTTCAACTTGTTTTGTACCTGCATAAGCTTTTATGTAAGGACTACACCATGTATCTTCCAAGTCGTCCAGGATGATATCGTCTTGAGCCCTAAGGTCTGTCATGGTCTTTTCTAATTCGTCGCTTTGTATATCCGCTTCGATCATTTGGGATGTTGAAAGAGGATATTCGTCATTCATCATTGGGGTGACCATGTTTATTGTCCTGAGAAACTGCTTTCGTTTAGCAATCCGTTCCTTTGCTTTTTGTTGTGCCTGGTCCTGAATTCTTTGTTGTTCTTGTCTATAGGTTTTTCCATAATGCAGTTGAAACAACATTTCCGGTGTTAAAGATAGATGATATTTTTTTAAACGACACCCACTAATCCAGTTCTGCATTTCTTTTCCATCTAGTGTCGACAGTTTTACTGCTCCGCTGGACGATATTTCTTGGATCAAATAAGGCCCCATTCCCCTTTTCTTTAGCTTTTTGGCATGCTGTTTAAGTGTGTATACCAAGACATAGTCTCCCGTTTTAAAGTCCTTGTTCTTGACATGTTTGTCAAAAAACTCTTTCTGTTGTCTTTTCTTTGCATATATGGCCGCTACAGCATTGAGTCGTAACTCATCTAATTTTTCAAGGTCCTCTAACCGTTCTGAAAGTTCATGTCCCGTCCAGTCCAATTGTTTGGCTACCCTTAGTGTGGGGATCAAAAATTCAATAAGCAATATTGCATTTAACCCATATACCATATTAAATGGTGTAGCATTGAGTGTTGTTTTATACGCAACTCGATAAGCCCACAATGCCGAATAGAGCATTTGATCCCAATCTGTTCTTGTTTCACTAACCAGTTTCGTAAGAACCGTGCACAATATTTTGTTGGTCGCTTCCGCTTGGCCATTGGCTTGTGGATGATAGGGTGCAGATTTGCGATGAATTCCCATAAACTCATTTAAGAGATGTTGGATAACTTCATTTACAAAGTGTGTCCCTCTATCACTCACCAGCTCGATTGGAAGGCCATAACGTGTAAACACATATTCATATAAGAATTGTGCCGTGGTTCTAGCGTCTGCTTTCGTTGTGGCTTTTGCTTCCACCCATTTGGTCATGTAGTCCGTGGCCACTATGATATATTGTGCTTGTGAACGATACGCTGGTGGAGTGATAGGACCAACAAAGTTCAATCCCCATTTAGCGAATGCTCGAGCACTCATCATTGGTCTTAAGGGCATTTCGTCTCTTTTAACTGGTACCTTAGTGCGTTGACATTCATCACACCTTTTCACGAATTTAGTTGCATCTTGAATCATGTTCGGCCACCATATACCTACAACCATAATGATTTTTACGGTTCTCTCTGCTGAAAAATGACCTCCTGCTATGCCTGCATGAGCTTGTTCCAATAATGGAAAGTAGTCATTTTCATGAGGAACTAACCTCAGCTGGTCATCAGTTCCTCTTTTATACAATTGGTCACTAATGAGGGTATACCTATTCGCTTCGATTTGTAGAGCCTTTTGTCTGGCTTTAGACCAATCTCTTGGAAGCTCCTTATTAGTCAAATATTTGACAATAGCATGACTCCATGCGGGTGCTACTGTCACTTGGTATAATGTGGCATAATCCACAGTGGTATTGGATGTGCAAAAGTCGCATTTCTTGATGTAATTTGCTACATCGCCTGCCATTCCTGGCCAATACACTCCAAGTCTTCTTAATTGTTCATACATCATTTTATTCCTCTATGGAATCCCCCTATTTGTGTGTGGGCCTCCTCTAGATACGCTTCGTACTCCTCTAAGCCTATACACAACCTTAGAATCATATCGCTTCCATGATGGTACATTCTTCCCGCAAGCATTGTGTAATTTCGTGCTTGTCTAACATCTTCCACCGTGTGTTTGTCGTCAAGATTCATTCCATATGTCAGCAACGGAATAATTTGCTCTAAAAATTTCGGTATCATCTCTATATTAAACAGGTATGCGTCTGGGAGATCATCATCTACCCCGGTAGCTTTTTCGCCATGTAGTAGTCAAGAAAGGTGGTCTGCTCTTTGATGCGTTTTTCCTTTCTTAACTACTACCATAAAATCAAACTCCAGTAACACAATGAACCATCTTACAATTCGTCCCGTGTTACAAGGTTTGTTTACTAAGTACAAGAGTGCCTGATGATCCACAAAGAATGTGAATTTGTTCGCGAGTAAGTAATGACGAAATTTCTTTACCGCATATATCATACCCAATCCTTCTCTTTCAGTGGTAGTATAATTCTTTTCTGCACTGTTGAGTTGTCTACTAGCATAACTGATTGGAAAGTCCGTCTTACCCTCATCTGGTTGTGCTAATATACAGCCTATTGCAAATGCCGAAGCATCTACATGTACATGGAAGATCTTTGACCAATCTGGTGCTTTTAGAATTGGTGCAGATACCAATGCATCTTTCAGTTTCTGGAATAAATCCTCACATTCATTTGTCCAAATGAAGAGCGTGATTAGACTATACAAGGGTTTTGCTATTACAGCGTACATGTAGATAAAACGTCGGTAGTATCCACAATGTCCCATAAATGATTGTACCTCTCGTACAGTGTTTGGTCTTGGCAATTCTATGATCACCTTTACCTTGTCTTCATGAGTGGTAATTCCATTAGCCGACACTATGTGGCCTAAGATTTTACCTTGTCGTACCATGAATACACATTTTTCTGGGTTGAGGCAAATCCTATAAGTTCTGCATTTTTTGAATACCTTTCTCAGATGATCTATATGGTCTTCTCTCAATAGAGAATACACACACAAGTCGTCCATGTAAATATCCAAGAATTTTCTCAAGTATTCTTTAAAAGCGTGTGTCATTAATCTCTGAAATGTGGCTGGAGCATTGGTCAAGCCAAATGGCATTACCCTAAACGCATATATGCCCCATTCTGTTGCAAATGCTGTTTTGTATTGGTCTTCTAGTTTGACCCCCAATTGGTTATAACCAGAGAATCCGTCCATAAAGCTATAGGCTTGCTTGCCTGCCACTCGTTCCAGGACGTGTTCAGTGATAGGAAGAGGGTATTTGTCCCTTATCGTGGCTACGTTTACCTTCTTGAGATTTACACACACTCGTAATTTCTCGTTTTTCTTGGGTACCACCACTATCGGGGACACCCAGTCCGTGTGCTCTATCTCATAAATAAATTCAGCCTCCATAAGTTTGTCTATCTCCTCTTTTATCCTTTTGGCGAATGTCTCATTATACGTGTATGGACGTTGTTTGCTTGGCTTTGCATCAGACTTCAGAGGGATTGAATGTTCACAAATGTTAGGATCCACTCCCTTCAAATCTTTGTACGACCATGCAAATACATCTCGAAATTCCTTAAGTGTTTTGATCAGTAAGTCCTCTTCTTCTCGACTTAGATCTGTGGCAATGTAAGCAGGTCGTGGATTTTCTCCTGGCTCTGCTAAGTCTATTTTCTTGGCGTTCTCTGGCCCATCGTAGGACTCGTTTGATTTAGGCTCCGTCATTGGTTGCTGAACCACCAATCTTCTTTCCTGAATGGTGTACTTACAATAGTGAGGAGGTACATCTATCTTTTTACTCCCATCACTCTCGTTCATTCCATCGCTACTTTCCATTTCATTTATCCATACATTTTTAATTTTTTGTTTCAACTCATTGTATCTCGTTTTCCTTTCAATTTTCGTCATAATTGGTCTACCACAGACATTCAGTTTTTCTGTTGCAACTCTTTTTTTTGGTTTGTTGGTTTTCTTAGGTTTCAACAGTCTGGATTTAAATCCTGAGTCAACAACCTTTACAAATCTTCCTGACACTTTATCCTTAGCACAATCAACAGCATGAATGTTCATAAGGAAATGTGTCTTACCCTTAAACTCCAGCATGGGTCTCAACCTGGTTGGTGGACTAATATGGTGTCGTTTATTCTTGTATCTTTTTTGGTGTCTCTCACTTTGGTTTGGGAAATTGTAGAAGACATCATTGTCTTGATCTTGATTGTCGTCTCCCTCTGTATTTTCCGACTTCTCGTCATCTGCGTTATCCTTGTTTTCACTTTGATCAGAAGAATCATAAAATTCTTCTCCTTCCTGCTTGATTTCTGTAGTGGGGATGTCCACATAGCCCCCTATCTTAATCTCAAGTTTCGTTTCTATTTTATGGATCCTCATATTCTCAGTATCTCCATCGTTCTCGTCCTCCTCCACAATTTTGCTCAACATGTAGTATGTATGATATCGTAGCCGTTCTCATCACAAAACTTGGTGGGAGTGACTTCATTGATGCATACATCCAATGTAGCCAAAATTTGAGACCATTCTAGGGTTTCGAGCTTCTCTTCAGGAAAAGGTTCTCGTATATAGGCATCGTCTTCCAAGACCCTCTCCAGTGTCCTTTCATTGTTATCAAATTCACTACATTGAGATGCCCCGCACATCCATATCTCCTTTTTCTTACAAAGCCACGCTGGGACTTCTGATCCACTAATGGTGGCTGAGTCAAATTCTTCCACAGGGGTTCATGTTTACGCTATGATTTTTCATGTTTACGCGTGTAGTAGTTTCAGCATGTCTTAGATATAAATAATCATACCCCCAATCCTGCACCATTTTGAGTTGCCTCATGAACGGCCTACCAAGGATAATTTCATAGTTGTTCTTCTTGCCAAAATCTACTATGGCAAAGGTATGTTCGTACTCTATGCCACAGGAAGATACCACAATTTCCTCAAGCAATCCTATAGGCCTTTCTATGTGCCCATCCGCCAGTTGCAATTTTATTCTAGTTGTTCGTATTGTTGGTTTTCCCCATTTTTCCCATAGCATTTTGGTCGCAATGGCAATGCCAGCTCCACTATCAAGTATTGCCTTAGTCTCTATGCCGTTATACTCAACTGGTAGGGTTGTGTTGCCGTCTTCACCTTCATAATACTCTCCTACCTTGTTGAATGGCACTGGTCTAGTGTTGACTTTCTTCGGTTCTGTGTCATTAAGCTCGGTTTCGAAGAACTTAAGAGGCGTCCTTATGCCAAATTTTTCAAGACATTTGCCCACTTCCGTCCACATGCTTGGCCTAATTTTTAACAATTCTGCCAATGTGATTGTACACTTGACTGGAGTGATCAACAAGTCTGTCAGGATTTTAGTATCCAATTGATTTGACCCGCCTATTCTTTGAGAAGGTACTCTTCGAATTTAAGGCCTTGCCTCATAGTCCCCCATATATGATGGCAAAGTTCTGAGTGATTGTGGTCTTCTATCTTCGGATGCAACTGAACCATTATCCCTTTGAAATGATTTAACGTCTAAATCCCATGGAGGCTTATTCAAGTTCAGCTCCGAGAAAGGCGCTGACTCGACTGTTTTTGTCTCATATTTTTCTTGAGCTTTTCGCACCATTTCCCATAGCTCTTCAGGCCAATTTTCTTCCACAATAGGAGAATATGGTGGAAAATCTTTCAGTGATTCATCAGTGCTATTAGGTACGTCTTTTGCATTCTCTACATCCGGCAAGGATTTAATGTTTTCTATCTTGTCGGGTATCCTTTGTTCGGTTTTGTGAGGTGTTTCATTGTTTGGTGGTTTGATTACTGTATCTCCTGCTTCCATAGGTGGAGGCTCCAATAAAGCTTGTGCAGTTTCAATCAGTTGTTTGCACATCTCTAGTCTCTGTTTTTCTATCTCTGGATATGGATATGTCATCCATCTTTGCTCTAGAGTCTGTCTATTCTTCAATCTTGCTTCATATGCTTGCAAGATTGCATCTAAGGGTTCATTGATCTTATCTACCAATAATGACCCTCCTGAGCTTGTACTTCTTGGTCCTTCCGTTGATTTTAGAGAGTCGGACTCTCTTTGCTGTTTAAGTTGCTCTCGAGCTATCGTTAGCTCAGCTTTTACATCTTTTTGTTTTCGCTCACGTCTAGCTTTCATTTTCGCTCTTCGTTCTTTCCAAGGATTATCACGATTGACGCTAGCTTTGTCAGTCTTGATTTCTTCTTGATTTTCATCATTACTCTTTACACTGGAAGGTAGCGTTCCCAGCATATTCAAGGTAGTTTTTGCTCCTTTGCTCGGGTTTTTAGGGCAATCAGGAATCAAGTGAGTAATTCCACACTCCGTGCAATATGCGTTGACCCTAATGATTTCGTCATGAGGGAAATCCCTCAGCCAATGGTCTCCACCACACTTGTAGCATGGTCCTTTAGGCTGTTGAGGTTCTCCTGGAGCTCCTCTTTGTTGGTGTGAAATTCTTTGCCCGCTCATGCCTCCGTTGGCTATGAACAATAGTGTTCTTTCATCCAAGCTATATCGTCCTTCCCCCGCTGCCTGTGCAGCAGTTGGTGGTCATGTATTTCCTATCATGCTCCATGGTTCTGGTGTAGAGGGTTCGTCCGGTGGATAATAGACAGAGTTCACCGCATATCCATTGGGCTCGTCTTAGTATGCATGCATAGGTACCAAAGCCTTCTCATCCGACTCAGTTACTGTGGGTGTGTATCTTATGCTGACTGGTCGTAATCCTGGTAGGGGTGGTTGTTGTCCCAACACTGGTTGTGGTCTTTCTGCACCTCCAGGTCCTGGTAGATTGCCAGTCTGATATCTAGGCATCGGTGGGATTTGAGGAGATGTCGCCTGAGCTTGCGGAGCATATGGTCGTTCTCTCACATATCCCTTGTTATAATAACACTCCTCCATCCCATGGTTTGTCCATTTTTGTTCAATCGGACACCATTTTGGTTGTTTAGCTTGTGGTTTGGAATACATGTTAATCTTTTTAAGCACCTCCTCTACAAGCTGCTCTTGGCTTACTGTTACTTCTCCTTTCAGTGTTGTCTTAGCAGACTTGCTTCCTCTTTGTTGTGAGGAAGAATCATCGTCAAGATCCTTGAACTCACCCTCTTTGTAGACCGCACAATTTTCCACAAGGTATAGAGCTTCCTTGGTTAAATCATTCAACGTAATGCTCCTTTTCATATGTAAGTCCTTTTGAAGATCTGCATTCCTTAGTCCTTGGATAAATATAAGCATAAGTCTGGACTGAGTTGGCAGTTCTTCCACAGGGCAGAACTTAACATATCTTTTTAATCAGAGGGCCGCCTTTCGCACAGACTCTCCATCTTTCTGTTTGAATTTATGGATTTGCGAGACTGTATTATGAGCTATCCCCCTTTGTGAGAATTCCTTGATAAACTCGTCAAACACTTCCTCCATAGACTCAAAGTCTCTTTGCTCCACCGAGTCAAACCATGTAGCAGCATCATCCTCTAAGGTTAAACCGAATCCTGCAAATTGGGTAGGAAAGTCTAACACCTCTTCAGCTCTAATTACACGCACAAAGGCTGCTACATGATCTCTCGGATCCTTGCTTCCCGTACATTTCTTGTTTACCCATTTTTGCACTTGAGAAGGTCTAATTATACGATGGTCTACAAATCTCATCATGGGATCTCTCCGTCCTAGCCGATATACCTCCTCTGTTCTTCTGTAGTGGCTAGGTTCCTCTCCCAATGGTGCTCCTAATCCTTAATTTCTAACAGTTCTCATGAGAGATGGTTCATCTCTCCGAACTCGTTCTCGGGGTGTTCTTCCAAGCTCAGTTGACCCCTGAGTCTTTGGCTTACTCTCTCCTCGATATTGTGCATAGAGTGGTGGTTCTTGTAGATCCCTTAATCCTCGTGCAGTTTGATAACCCTCTCAGGTTCGGTCTTGTTCTAATGTAGCACTCTGTCGAAGCCATGCCTGCAATGATGGCTGAGTAGCTGGTTGGTCCTGGTAGTTGGACGTCGGTGGTCGGGTAGAATGTGAGGTAGAGTCATACTCTTCTGAAAAGGGATTAGTCGACTTGCTAGGGGTGTAGGTGGCTCTTGGTACTTTGTCGGGGCCATAGGTCGATGCTCCCGGAACTGTTTCCCTTTCAACCTCTTCTGGGAGAATACGTTTGTATTCTCGCCCGTATCTGTCAACAAAAACAATATCCTTCCCCATAGCAGTTTCATAAGAAAATAAGTAAAGAACCTTGTCTTTTCTTAATTCATTTGGGTAGGGTTCCTTGCATCGAAAGTAAGAGACTATTCCCTCGCTTTCATGCTTGTAAATCCCTACATTCTCATTATAGGTTGGGACCCTGGTTGTTTTCTTATCATACATAAAAAGTGCTCCAGGTCGATCGATGTTAGGAGGCGGTTCTTGGGTTTCTGAAACCATTTTCCCTTTTGCCACGTTATCCCCATATCTGTTGTAATCCTCATGGTTACTCACTATTAGATAGTGGTTCCCCTTTTCGTCTCGGAATCTGTCACCATCATCATAGACTCAAATTATCTCTACTCTCTGAGCCGGTCTTTCTTCAATACAAATACACTTGCGTCCTCGATAGTCAGAATAAACTAAGGCTCCCCTCGAGTTAGTTCCTTCCAAGAAGATTATAGTGAGCTGGGTTTCGTTTAAAGGATGTAGGGAGGTGCTCCCCCCTGGCATTGGTCCTTCACAGTTGCAATCTCCTGGCTGTTGACTCCCCGTCATGAAGAAGGACTTTTCCGACAAAGTGTCATTATCACTACCCTCTTCAATGATTGGGGCTAATGGGTCTAGCCTCGTCTGAGTTACACTCTCTTCAGTGGACGTGGTGCTAATTTGACTTTTGACACTTTTAGCTCCCGACTTAACAAAGGCTCCTGACCTTAAATACATAAGAATGAAAGTTTGGTTGCAAACTTAAAGCTTACCTGGAATCCTTCTTCCTGTATGGCTTTGTGCTGATCTCCTTCTGGGATCTACACAAGGATGGTTAGTCTGTTCACAAGGGTTTTCCCTGAATTACTAAAAATCTTTCAAGTATATACAGCAACCCCTTAGTCAGTCTTCTGGTGGCCCAATTTCAAATATGAAATGATGGGTGGGATCTATATAGAGAGTATGTCCTAGCAGTATAGTCACAAATTGCAAAAAGTGTCTAATTCACTACTTTCTTAGTCTATCGCGATAGACTGACAATTTGCTCAGCACAACAATTCAAAATTGTGACTTTACCCTTGAGTTCTAGTTACCCTCTATAGCCTATCCCTCAAGTTTTATGAAGTTTGGACACTTGGGTTGGGTTTTGGTCCCATTTTAGTATTTCAGTCAGAGCTTGATTCTCTATCTGACCCTCAGATTGACCTTCAGTGTTCTAAATGCCTTGAATTTTGGTGTGTCTGCTATTTAGGCCCTGATAAAACTCTCCCTAGGCAAAAATTGAAAGAAAAGTTCCCCAGCAACAATTTCCTTGGTCTATCGCGATAGACTAGGCACTTTCTCCAATTTTAGCATTTTTCTCAAGTTTTCACCACAATTGGTTCAGCCTCCCCTTGTGTAGTGCATTGACCAATTTTGGCACTGTTTGGACATTTGGTCAAAGACTTCTTGCCCTTGTCTCTGAATTCAGACTCTAAACACCAGTTTTGAAGTTTTGTGGTCAAAATGGTGTTCAAATTCACTCAATTTTTGTGAGTACCCTTGTATTGATGTGTTAAACCTGTGGTGTAAAGGTTTTTTGCTTGTTGCTAGTCAATCACCACCTTCATCAGTCTATCGCAATAGACCAGGCAGAGAGCAATGGGGACTTAATTTTTTGTCTGTTTTTGCATAGTCTTGTTCCTTGTGCCCATATAAGTCTATTCCCCAAGTTTTATGAAGTTTGGACTTATTTTGACCTCAAACTCAAGCACTTCACAAATTTCACTTTTCTCTGACAATTCACAACTCCATTGCACTTGAAGTGATGCAAATTTGATTACACTTCATCTTAAACTTGTGAACATCAGTCATACCCCATGACACAGTCAGTTTACCCTTGGCTAATGGTTATATCTCTTCTTGGCCTCTTTAGGTTCACTTAGTATTTCCTTATCACAATCACCTGTTTCTTTTTTTGTTGGTTTTGGTCACAGTTTTTATGTTTTCTCGAGTGTTGGATCATAAATTTCAATGTCGACCCTTTTCACCCTTTTCAAGGGTATATGGGGTGGGTTTTGCTTTCAAGGCAAGCAACTACCTTATTGTTTCTTCTTTTTGTTTGTTTTTTGCGATTTTACAGCGTTTTTCTACTCTATTTCTTCACAAGTATAACAAGCACTCAAAACCAAAAACCATAACTCCACATTATCCTACTTAACTAAATCTAACTAGTCGCAGACCCTCGGCAAGACACAGGCTTCCTGGCTATCCACTAGACCTCAAGATACTCTATCCTGGATCTTGTTCTAAAAGTTTAAGCTCTCTCTAGTCAAAACTAAAGTAAGCTAACCATCACACGAGTGACGTAGATCTCCCTACTTAAGGTCTTGTGTCCCCCGCAACGGCGCCAATGTTTTAGGGCAAAACTACTCCCCTGTTCATACTCACGAGCACGACACAGACAACATACTTATCATCCGATGACACAACTAACCCGTAGGTGCACGTAGGCAATCTCGTTAGCTTGTCAGGCTGAGACCAATCTACACATACCCACTTTTATGATGCATCAATCACTAACCCTGGTAGAATGCAACCCACTCTATCCCTAAATGCTCACAACATAGTTTACATGTCCAATGAACTCGGAATCGCATCAAACTTACTAGGCACCATCCTCTCACTAGGATATACTTACCTATAAGTCTAATCTCACCAGATTTGAACCCTAGTTATCTCAAATACAGTCGCGATAGACTAGCAGGTCATAATCCAAAAGTGGGAGAAACTTAAGTTTATCAGTATCTATGTGTAGCTAATCTCTTTCTCATTCCATAAAGCACTTGATTATTGAAAATAGACACCGTTTGTGCTACTTACAAGCAAAACAAGCTCGAGGAAGGATCGATCGCGATCAACTCAAAACGGTGAATGCGTAGCGTGGACGCATAGCTCTCGGAGAGACTACCGCGATGGTGTGGTCGCGTTGTGAATCCGGTGAAGGAGAAGCGCGTAGCGAAGAGGATAAGACACACTCACTCTCTCTCTCTCCCTCCCTCTCACACTCGTACGACACAGGATTAATATTCAAATGTTATTCAAAAATGGTTCTAAGGTGACTTTTATACTTTAGTCACCTTAGCTCAAAAATGTACATGGGGTTCTCTTACTCATTATTACAAAGTGGGAACAAATCTGAGTCCTGACTAACTAATTAATCTTTACATAACCCAGACGAATGGATCAAAATGATAAGACGTCTTTGACCTAAAATGGGAATTTGATATGCTTTACAAGATGGGCTCATTACAACAGTTGGACCAATGGGGCTCCAACAATGTGCACCATAAGCCATGATTCCTGACATGCCAAAGTGTGTAGAAAAAAACTCTTCAAAAGCAACCGCAAGAGATTGGGGTGTTTTGTTTTTTCAATGTCGCTTGAGATTCTAGGCCATGATATAACCATGCACCAGCGTGGCCTTGACCAATCATTGAAAGGTCTCCACAACACTAAATGTCCCAATTCCATAAAGCTAACAAATAGTGATTATCCTTGCACCTATTTCTAAGTGGAACAATACCCTTGTCACTTACCTTTCAACGACAAGGACGCCTTCCTTTATGTTGGCAAGTGACCTTGTTACAATTGGGTTCTTAGAAAATCTACTATGGTATAAAAGGGACACAAAGGAAACCTAAATATGCTCCCGAACAAGGCTTATTATCGCCATGCACAAAGCCACCATAGAGTTCCAACATGGAAGTATTTTATGTTTCACGTACCATTCAAAAATTGCCTTGCATGCCATAAATTAGCCCTCCATTGGGAAGCACTCAACAAAATGATGGATCATGGGTATGAGATAATCATATGGCACTCTACAATGGCAAGCATGCATTTCTCTTCTTTGATGCAACTTTTGTGCTTGAAGACCACAACTCTCATGAGTCTTGACGATGCAAAATCAATAATAGAAGAATGTGAATCAATCCACACATGAGTTCGCAGGTTGCACTATGTAATCATGTTAATGTATAACGTGAGAATGAAAAAAATTAAGGAAATTTAATAGAGATACATCAAAATAAGAGGTTTTTATATTCAATTTTGAGAAAGATTCTTAAAATAAGGTGTCATTTTATTCATTCAGACATGTTAAAAGAGGGTTTTTTTTAATACCCCGTGAGCGCATGTTATATAAGGGGTAAGTGAACGGTGAACCCCCCGAGCACATGAGAGAGAATGGTATGTTATTTAGTAGGACCATACTAATGTACCATGCCTGGGCTCTCTGAATAATAATCTAAAGATTGCTTCACAAAGGAGATGTCGGTGACTAACTTCAGAAAGATGATCGATTGCCCACAAAGCCCCACCTTGCAAATAAGAAAGTGAGGATTCTTGCTTTCAAGAATGACTGCTTGACTCTTCAAAGAGATATAAATGATAGAATTGCCTATTTCACAAGAGAGACCATGGTATTTTTTTGTTCAAAAGAGTTATGATAGCCCACAAAAGACCTTTATTGACACGAAGGAGATGAAAAACTCGCAATTCCTACATGACAAATGAGGAGGCTATTTCTGACATGTGGAGAGAAGAATATGGGAACCAAGTCTGAGGTCTCTCAAGTCATGTATCACAAAAGAGGAGGCCTATGGATGATGTCTGCTGACAAGAGGATGGGAACATGGATGCCCCTCTTTGATTGCTTAAAGGCAACAAGAGTGAATATGGATGAGGCCCGAACAAATCATGCTTTGAAAGTAAACATACAAGGAGTGGAAACTTAACTGTAGATAATCTTCAATAAAGTTTGAAGTGGATCATATGGAGAAAAGCCAATGTTGCGGAAAGAGTTGAAGTGCACACTACACCAAAGTGGGAACTTTTGATCGTGTTGCAAATTAGATTTTGGAAAGTTTCCAACCGACCTTATGTTTGATCAGCCATTTTCAAACCAAATCCAACCTAATTTATCATTGCCATAATTTGGATGCATGATGGGCATAGCATTTGGAATGAGTAGATCTTGACATGAGCTTACTTTTGAGATCTCTTTTTTTTTCAAAAATCAATAATCACAGCTCGACATGGAATGATTATATTATATCAATTTTCTTCTATTGGCTCTATTGTTTAATATTGTGTTATCTCAACATAAAATTTTGAAATTTAAGTCAGGATTTAAAATGGTCTACTTGTGTGTGTGTGTGTGTGTGTGTGTGTGTGAGAGAGAGAGAGAGAGAGGAGGGGAGATACATTTTGTTGAAAAATAATGGGGATAGTGTGATTGACTATATGCTACTCTTCGAAGCCATCATGTATCACATAAAGAGTTTTACACTTGGCCAATGGACCTTGGAATTAGACAATCGGACCTTATGTATTGACCTTGTATGTGGAGAAACAACTCAGCATGATCATCTCAATGCCAAAGGGAAGAGAAGTTATATCTTTATATGGATTTTAATTGAGCACGAATGTATATTGAAATGGTTGAGACAAAGTTATGGATGACAAAGCTTCAATATGATACACCATTGAAAACTAAGTGGGAAGCTTTTAACAAAAATATTGTTCTTATGCTGAAGAGTGATTTTCCATGAAGCATGTCCATGGTATCAACAAAGGTAGATCACACAAAAGGTGGTTTGATAAAGAATGTCAAGATGCTCCAAAGTCCTTGATAAAGCTAGATGCAACTATGGACATCAAAGTCACTTGCACACATACAAGGCATTGATTCAAAAGAAGAGAAGAACGTGGGAAATCAAGCATCAATTTTTTCAAGACCAAGAAAAGGCACGCTCGTGTAGAAGATTTTGGAGAAACTTAAAGGGCAAGTGGGTTGAGAGTTTTGGTAATTTAAGTCTTATGGATATGTACACACATTATGGGAAACTATAAGAGAAACCAAATGTGAAAAGATGCCATATTATGGTTCACTCCCATATGTGCCTTCTTTTTTTACAATTGAGGATGTGTGTGACGGACTCGAAAAGTTGGCCGCTTGTAAAGGTGGAGATCTTTAAGGTATCAAGCCAGAAATGATTAAATGGATAGGAGATTTTACACATGATTGGATGTGTGATATCATCAATCTTGCACTTCAACATGGAATGCCTTGTGATTGGAACACTGATTGGATCAAGCTTTTGCATAAAAGAGGGGATGTAAAGAATGTAAATAATTACCGGACTATAATGATTAGGTCTCTATGAAAAAGTTATTTGGGTGTATAATGGAGATAAAATTGAGTGATTGGACTAAAAAGAATGGCAAGTGCGCAAAAGTGCAAGATGATTTTCGTTGATGCCATAGCATCATTGACCATCTTGTCACTCTTCGTGTTCTTACGGAGGAAAGTTAGTTGAAAAGCAAGCGATTGTATTGTTGCCTTTTGGACTTCAAGAAAGCCTTTGATATAATTCCACGTAATTATTTGTGGAGAAGCATGGAAGAACTCCAAGTGCCAAGTGAGTCTATGCTTGCAGTTTCTCGAATCTATGCGATTGATCTGTCACTTGTGCATGGAAAGAGGAATTTCACAAGCACTATTGGGGTTAAACAAGGATGTCCATTGTCACCAACTGTCTTTGGTCTACGCATCGATCAATTAGAACAATTGATACTTGACTTTATGCAAGAAGAAGGCATTGAAGAGGTCACCATTTGCAATGTGATAATCTTGCTTTTGTTGTATGTGGATGATGTAGTGCTCCTTGCACACACATTAGAGGATGCACAAAAGCTTTCGGTTGTCCTTTCGAGATTTTGCTTGCATAGTGGGCCGATTGTGAATGAATCCAAAATAAAGGTTTTGCTTGTGAAAACCAACCATGAGGAGAAGCCATGCATTGTGTACAGTGTAAGATCCCCAAATTTTAGGGTATCTTCTAAAAATAAAAAAATAACTTTCAATATCTATTTCGTTGAATTTTGATTGACAGCATTGGAAAGTCATAATTATGTCACGATGTTAAGGTGTGGGGTAGTTTGGCTACGGTTTTTATTAGTTGGTTAGATATTGTTTTGATAGTCAAATTTAATGTAAAAAATGAATGGTAAGTAGAAGAGTTGACAACCAAAAAGCAAAGGCTTGTTTTTAGGAAAGAAAGAGTCTTTAAAAAAAAAGAGGAGGAGCTTTGTTTAAAACTCTTTTCTTGGAAGCCAAGCTTCTTCTTAGAGTATAAATCGCACGTCAAAATCCGTGTCCTCAAAAAAAAAAAAAAAAAAAAGCTACAAACAAGCGCGAATTTGTCTCTCCTTGCTCACTCTATTCTTAGCAGGTGCTTTTGGACTTGAGAGCCTATATAAAGACCTCTCTTCTTTCACTTGGAAAAATATAGATACACTCTCAGACGTGGAAGCTCTCTTGCCTTGAAGTTAGAATTATTTATCTATTATACGGAGTGGTGCAAGCTCTTCATCACCATCTCCATAAACTCTTCTCTCTCATGAAGAAGAAGAAGACGGATACTACTCTCTCTCTCTCTATTTGCTTATTATCTTCTCTCTCGTTTCACGATGTACGCGCTCTCCAGAAGTTTTCGTGGCAGATACCTCTACGTAGCTCTCATCACCTCTCTCTTGCGGCAAAGAAAGAAGCCTTTCGACAACCCCAAATTGATTCTAAAACACAGTGAGAAACCATTAACTCCATAGTCATTATCTCTCTCTCTATGTCATTTTTCTGTGTAGTCACCCTCTCGGTGATTGTTTTTTTGCATACAAATGCATGAATGAATTAACCAAGTACATACGAGTTTGTCTCATGATTGTTTCATCATGTTTTACACGTTGATTTATGCACATGATGTGTTATGGTCACGCACGTGCATAAAGAAGCGCTTTTCGTTTCACGTCATAGAAGCGGTAGGAATACTGTTTTGGTCATAAATCACAAACCATTATGAATCAGACCTAACCCTTTACACCATGGATAAAACACATCATTTAGAACATTTTCTCTCTTATGTGTCATGTGAAAAACACGCACAAGCTAAGAGATATGGTCAAAAAATAGATTGCTGCCTACTAAACCAAATTTTTTGGTTCCAGGCTCCTTGGAGAACTACTATATAGATTCACTGGATGTGCAAACCCACTTAACCAATTAAAAATCTTGATGAAAATTGATGATAAATGAATTCAAGTCTTCGTCATCACTTCGGGAATGCGAGTTATTAATCACTCTATTATCAGTTTTACCTACACGCGTAGGAGTGCTATCAAAGGGGGATACCATATGACCACGTGAGTTAACCAAGCCATTTTGATGTGTTTTATGGTTTGTTTGGTGAGTTGATTTCAATTATTAGACGCCTAAACTGGTATGGTTGGTGTTGATACCCTACCACCTGTTGTTATTTGGGATCTTTTCAGAGCTCGGGTTCATGGAGGGAGGCGAAGCGGACTCACCTATGTCTGGCTCAAGTAGGATGGAGGTGTTCTGGCTCGCTCCCAGCGAAGTGAAATTCTCTTTGTCCATAGTAGAGCGGAAGTGGATGGGTGGACCGCTCGATCCCTACACAGGGTCCGGTGCTCTGCTAGTTGTTTTGTCATAAACATTTTTATGCTATGGTATACTTAGATTTTTTCATTGCATTAATACATGTTTACCTGTTCCATTTAGATGGGCATTTAAGGATTCTCTTTTGTCATCTTCATGTCTCTATGCACTCTTTTCACCCTCCACTATATTTTCTCTCTCTGTCTCTTCCTGCATGCGGTGTACACATATATTCACCCTCCACAATGTTATATTTTTTCTTGAGTACACTTTCATTCATAACACCCATTTAGGGGTCTCACTAGTCGCACTAGGTACCTCTGGATGCAGTCCGGCTCATAGCCTAAACTCCATGCTTAGTCGGGCACTGAGAACTCCTCCCCTATGCAAATGCTTCCGCAACTCTAATGTATATTGAAAATTGTATAAAAGTGTAAATTGTATATTTGGTGCATAGACCCCAGGGGAGGGGTATCTCTCACCTGGTATCAGAGCCAATGCTTAAGGTTATAGGGATAGCCTAAAGCGTGATACTAGTCGGGTTAGTTATGCATCATGCACGCATTCATGCATGCTATTTGAGAAAGGATATTTTTTTCATGATGCATCTATAAGTGACATTAATTGGTGGCACTTGTTTGGCTTGTCTTCTTGAGTGGAAGTGTTTGGTTTGAGTTATGATAAAGTGATTGAAGTGCTCAACAACGACGATGTAATGAAACTAAATTTTCCAAACTTCATGTCGAGGTGAGGACACTCGAATTTTTCAAGTGTGGGAGGATGTAAGATCCCCAAACTTTTGGGTATCTTCTAAAAATAAGAAAAATATCTTTCAATATCTATGTCGTTGAATTTTGATTGACAGCATTGGAAAGTCATAAATTATGTCAGGATGTTAAGGTTTGGCGTAGTTTGGCTACGGTTTTTATTAGTTGGTTAGATACTGTTTGGATGGTCAAATCTAGTGTAAAAAAAGTGAATAGTAAGTGGGAGAGTTGACCACCAAAAAGCAAGGGCTTTTTTTTAGGACAGGAAGAGTCTTTTTAAAAAAAGAGAGTAGGAGCTTATTTTAGAACTCTTTTCTTGGAAGCCAAGCTTCTTTTTAGAGTCTCTAAATCACGCTTCGAAATTTGTTTCCTCAGAACAAAACTTTTAAAAAAGATGAAAAGCTACGAACGTGCGCGAACTTGTCTCTCCTTGCTCACTCTATTCTTAGCTAGTGCTTTTGGCCTTAACATCCTATATAAAGACCTCTCTTCTTTCACTCGGCAAAAGATAGATACACTCTCAGACACGGAAGCTCTCTTGCCTTGACGTCAGAATTACTTATCTATTATACGGAGTGGTGCAAGCTCTTCAACACATCCTCCATAAACTCTTCTCTCTCGTGAAGAAGAAAAATATTCTCTCTCTATTTGCTTATTTTCTTCTCTCTCATTTCACGGTGTACGCGCTCTCCGAAAGTTTTCGTGGCGGCGGATACCTCTACGTAGCTCTCATCACCGCTCTCTTGCGGAAAATCAAGAAGCATTTTGACAACTCCAACTCGATTCTAAAACATGGTGAGAAACCATAAACTCCATAGTCATCATCTCTCTCTCTCTCTCTCTCTCTCTCTCTCTCTCTCTCTCTCTCTCTCTCTCTCTCTCTCTCTCTCTCTCTCTCTCTCTCTCTCGTTTTTCTGCGTAGTCACCCTCTCGGTGATTGTTTCTCGCATACGAGTGCATGAATGAATTAACCAAGTACATACCAAGTTGACTCATGATTGTTTCATCATGTTTTACATGTTGATTTATGCACATGATGCATTATGGTCAAGCACGTGCATAAAGAAGAGCTTTTCATTTCACGTCATAGAAGCGGTAGGAATATTGTTTTGGTCATAAATCACAAACCGTTATGAATCAGCCCGAACCCTTTATACCATAGATAAAACACATCATTTAGAATATTTTCTCTCTTATGTGTCATGTGAAAAACACGTACAAGCTAAGAGATATGGTCAAAAAACAGATTGCTGCCTACTAAACCAAAATTTTTGGTTCCACGCTCCTTGGAGAACTACTATATAGATTCATTGGATGCGCAAACCCACTTAACCAATTAAAAATCTTGATAAAACTTGATGATATATGAATTCAGGTCCTCGTTATCACTTCGGGAATGCAAGTTATTAATCACTCTATTATCAGTTTTACCTACACGCATAGGAGTGCTATCAAAGGGGGATACCATATGACCACTTGAGTTAACCGAGCCGGATATGTTTCATGATTTTATTGGTGAGTTGATTTCAATTATTAAATGGCCGTAAACTTACATGGGAGTATATGGTTAAACATTCGACCGCATAGACAGATATGAAAAAAGTGACTTTCTTTTGGGATCACCGTTTGTTGTGTGAGTATCATATGGTCAAAGTTCCATGATGGAGTGATATTCTATATTATTGAGCTTAACTTGATGCATTGGATTGATATCAAACACTTTCATTTTCATGTTTTGCATGCTCCCGAAAATTTCAAAGAATTGTTTTCGCACATGTGTGAAGTTATGGTTTATGGTTGACCTAAAGGTAGGAGTTGTTTTGCATCATGTTTATGGTGTTGGAATGTTATCATATGATGTATGGGAACTCATGGATTGACGTGGATTCCTCATATGCATGGTTATGATTGATTTCCACCTTTCTAGGTTAAAAGTAGCTCTATGTGCTAGAGTGGTGAAGTGCAGATGTGATGCATCAACTTTGCATGGTTGGATGTTGTCAAAAATTGGATTTTTATATCATGATTAGTCGCTGGTCGGACTCTTTTTATGCATAAAAGAATCACATCTTAAGGGTCACATGTGTGTAGACTCCAATTGATTGCAGGGGATATGTCAAACTCCAAGTGTGGGAGTTGGTTCAGTGTGATTATGATTTATGGTTAAGGGCTGAAATTCCGTCATGGATTATGGTTGATATTTTATGGTGGAAGCCGGTGTGTCTTATGGTTTTTTTTCTTGATTGGATTATGCTGCCAAAATTTTTGCAGCCATATTATTTTCTAAAGTGGTTATGCAGGATTGGTCGTGCCTCACCCAAGCAGGGTGGAGAGCTCACCCGTGTGATGTGATTGGATTATGATTATGGTTGATGGTTTTTGGATTGGACCATGAAGTGATCAAGATGGTTTATAATAGACGTGTAAGGGTAGAGACCCTGTACAGTCTAACTGTTTGGAAAAGGATTATTTGTGCATCTGGGAAGTGCTATTGTGATTGGACTCATGTGTTATGTTTATCATGGCAACTTCTCTACAAGACTAGGATCACCTACATCGCTTAGCCTTAGACTAAAGGGTCGCTGACCTGGGGCTTTGCTGGATCGGGGGTGTTGCCTAGATCTTCTTCTTTTTGTTAGGCTCATCTACACGGTTAGTGTGTTTGGGGTTGAATGACGTACATAGCTAATGCGTCGGGGATCTTACCTTGGCTTTACCTAAACACCCGGTGCTGGGCATCGAAGATGCGGGACGCCTAAACTGGTATGGTTGGTGTTGATACCCTACCACCTGCTGTTATTTGAGATCCTTTCAGAGCTCGGGTTCATGGAGGGAGGCGAAGCGGCCTCACCTATGTCTGGCTCGGGTAGGATGGAGGTGTTCTGGCTCGCTCCTGGCAAAGTGAAATTCTCTCTATCCATAGTAGAGTAGAAGTGGATGGGTGGACCGGTCGATCTCTACACAGGATGCGTGCTCTGCTAGTTATTTTGTCATAAAATTTTTTGATGTTATGGTATACCAAGATTTTGTCATTGCATTAATACATGTTTGCCTGTTCCATTTAGATGGACATTCAAGGATTCTTTGTTGTCATCTTCTCATGTCTGTATGCACTCTATTTCACCCTCCACTACATTTTCTCTCTCTCTCTCTTCTCGCAACGCGCTGTACATATATATTCACTCTCCACAATGTTATATTTTTTCTTGAGTACGCTTTCCTTCATAACTCTCATTCAGGGGTAGCACTAGTCGCTAGGTACCTCTGGATGCACTCCGGCTCATGGCCTAAACTCCATGCTTGGTTGGGCGTTGAGAACTCCTCCCCTATGCAAATGCTTCTGCAACTCTGATGTATATTGAAAATTGTATAAAAGTGTAAATTGTATATTTGGTGCATATGCCCCTGGGAAGGGGTATCTCTCACCTGCTATCACAGTCAATGCTTAAGGTTATAGGGATAGCCTAAAGCCTGATACTAGTTGCGTTAGTTATGCATCATGCACGCATATATACATGCTGTTTGAGAAAGGATAATGTATTCATGATGCATCTATAAGTGACATTGGTTGGTGGCACTTGTTTGGCTTGTCTTCTTGAGTGGAAGTGTTTGGTTTGAGTTATGATAAAGTGATTGAAGTGTTCAACAACGTTGACGTTATGAGACTAAATTATCGAGACTTCATGTCGAGGTGAGGACACCTTGAATTTTTCAAGTGTGGGAGGATGTAAGATCCCCAAATTTTTGGGTATCTTCTAAAAATAAGAAAAAATAACTTTCAATATCTATTTCGTCGGAATTTGATTGACAGCATTCGAAAGTCATAATTATGTCGCGATGTAAGGTGTGGCGTAGTTTGGCTACGGTTTTTATTAGTTGGTTAGATACTGTTTGGATGGTCAAATTTAATGTAAAAATTGAATGGTAAGTGGGAGAGTTGACCACCAAAAAGCAAAGGCTTGTTGTTATGAAAGAAAGAGTCTTTTTAAAAAGAAAGAAGAGGAGCTTAGTTTAAAACTCTTTTCTCGGAAGCCAACTTCTTAGAGTCTCTAAATCGCGCGTCGAAATCCGTATCCTCAGAAAAAAAAATCAATTTCTTTTTTTTAAAAAGCTACGAACGTGCACGAACTTGTCTCTCCTTGCTCACTCTATTCTTAGCTAGAGCTTTTGGCCTTGAGAGCCTATTCTTCTTTCACTTGGAAAAAGATAGATACACTCTCAAATGCGGAAGCTCTCTTGCCTTGACGTCAGGATTACTTATCTATTATACGGAGTGGTGCAAGCTCTTTATCACCATCTCCATAAACTATTCTCTCTCGTGAAGGCCAATATGAATCAGGCAAGCCATTGGGCTGCTGAATGCTCATTGGATCCCTTGGGAGATTGTCCAATAGTCTTCTAGAGGACTTAATTCTCATTGGTTCTTTTATTAAGTGTTTTTAAATCAATTAAATTAGATTTAATCTAGCCTAATTCTCATTGGTCCACCTCCAAAGCCATCCAATAGGAATTGGGTACACCTTGTGGGCATCTGGCCTAGGGAGCTGACATGTGTCCCTCATTCCCTTTGTGTAAAGGGAGCTTGTGTGTGTGTGTGTGTGTGTGTATGTGTGTGTGTGTGTGTGTGTGTGTGTGTGTGTGTGTGTGTGTGTGGATTTCTCTCTCATCCCCTACAAGCAAGGCTCGTCCCCTCCTAAGTAGGGATTTGTAAAGACTTTTTTGACACACACAAAGCATCCAATTCCCCCATGGTTGACCTTTGGACACAACCTTTGAATTTTGGAACCTTAGCATTTTGGAAGTCTTAATGGGTTGAACCTTAGGGTCTTTTTAGCCCATTGTTGCACATGGCTCTTTTGCAGATGGCCCCCCCTTTGGATCCCTACTGTGGCCAATCTGCTAGCTTAACCAATATTCTAGCTTTTTCTCCCCTAGCACTTCCCCATATTAAATGATCGGTTTAACATGAGAAAATCATTTAGGAGAATTAGATATTGATTATTATGAAATTACCTCTCTCTTGAAATCATAGTCGTCCTCGACTATGGTGTAGAGAAGATAAAGCATATTCATGAGTCCTTTTCTTAGCGGTTAGAGGATCCCTATGTTACCCTACGACATCATTCCACAATGGATGACTATTCCATTTGGCGCTTGAGAGCCTGAGGCTGCCGCAAGCATGTCTGCACATTAGTCCTATCAATCTTCCATGGTAGAGTGACAAACTCTACTTGGTGTTTGGCAAACGTCGTCTCCGCAAACTTGATCTAAGCATGCATAGTACTTCATTTTTGTGCACAATAAAGAAAAAGAGAGTCTTATAAGACAAAAACTTTGTTCATTTTTAACATTTTGTACATTTTCTTACTCTTGGGAAGCATTGTAAGTTTTGACAAGGTTTAGGTTATCCTTTAGTTGTATGACTTGCATCCATCTAGCATCTTCAAAAGGATAATTCTTAAACTTAATAAGATATCGTCGGATAGTCTTACTGCCTCTTAGTACCTTGTCTTCATGCCGGAGAATGGACTCGGGCTGCAGCACCTCTTCTTGGTCCTCGATCTCCTGTGGGTCTTCAATAGTTGGTTCTTGAGGTGGCTCTCCTTTGTAAGGCTTTAATAGGCTCACATGGAAAGCATTCTGTATGAGCCAATGATTGGGCAACTTGAGTTGATAGGCCATCTCATTGATTGGCCTAAGAATCTGGAAGGGACCATAGTACCTTTTTGCTAGTTTAGCATAGTACTTTTGGTGTCCCGTAGTATTCTTGCCCATCGTGTGCCTTAATCGAGCCTTGGGAAACTTTAATACGACCCAATCATTTTCTTTAAAGGCTTGGGCTCTTCTGTGCTTGTCAGCAACAGCCTTTTGCCTTTGTTGTGAGATAGAGATAGCATCCTTAATCTTTTGAAAAGATTCTTGTAGGTCTCGGCTATACTCATCTGCAAAGAAGATCTTCCCATGTACCTTAAGGAGCAAGGGACTTTTTGATCTCCCCTCAATTACCTCAAAAGGTGCTTTTCCCGTGGAAGTATGTATAGTGTTATTGTAAGCACCCCACTAAGGGTAAGTACTTCTCCCGTTGGGATCTTTGATCTACTTCCGTTACATAGGCTTTTAGTAGATCAAGAATTGTTAAGTTAGCTATTTCACTTTGGCCATCCGTTTGTGGATGATAGGCCGAAGAGAAGTTTAGCCTTGTCCCTAAATTCTCAAAGAGACCCTTCCAGAAATTACTGGTCATTCTAGGATCTCTATCCGACACTATGGACATTGGCAAGCCATGGTACTTGAAAATTTGTGAAATGAAGAGGGTTGCCATTTGACGGGCTTTGATAGTCTTTTTGACAGGTATAAAATGAGCTTGTTTACTTAACCTGTCTACTATCGTCCATATTACCGTATTCCCATGGATAGAATTAGGCAATCCAAAGATAAAATCCATGGATATTCTCTCCCATGGTGAATTAGGGATTGGCAAGGGTTGAAGCAATCCAAGTTGCTTCCCTCTATCAAATTTTGTCTTTTGGAATACCACACATTTAGAAACATACTCTTGTATGTTCACTTTCATGGTAGGCCAATAGAAATATGTTTCAATTCCCTTTAAAGTAGATTGAATCCCTCTATGCCCCACATAAGGTGGAGCATGAGATTCATACATTACTTTCTCACGTAGTGAGTTAGTAACACATAGTCTATTGCCGTAGAGAAGATAACCATCTTGTAAAGTAAATGGTTCTTCTTTCTTCCCTAATGCAAGGGCTGAAATCACATCTCTAAAATCGGGATCAATAGCATACTCATCTATCATTGAAGATAGATCATTGTGAGTTGCTATGGAAACCACATCCACTCTCGGTCGTCTTGAGAGTGCATCAGCTACTTGATTATGCTTGCCAGCAATGTGAGCGATATGAAAATGAAATTGCGAAAGGAAATTTGCCCACCTCATTTGTTTGTCGGAGAGCTTGGTCTGCGTGATGAAGTACTTAAGACTTTGGTGATCCGTTCGCAGAATGAAAGGAGTCCCCAATAAATAGTGCTTGCATGAGTCTAAGGCATGTAGAACTGCAAGGAGTTCCTTTTCATATATGCCTAGAGCTTGCTCAACAGGGTCGAGCCTTAGACTTTCATAGCCTATGGCGTGCCCTTCTTGGAGCAAAACAACTCCAAGGCAATCACCACAAGCATCACATTGGACCTCAAATGGTTTTGAGAGATCCGGTAGTGTAAGCACAGGTTGAGAGATAATCTTTTTGAAAGCATTGTTCTCCTTAGCAGACCATGTATACCTAACACTTTTCTTTGTTAGTTCATGTAATGGTCCCGCAATTTGTGAGAACTTTTCTATGAAGCGTCTATAGTATGCACACATACCTATAAAGCTTCTTAGTTCATGAAGATTCTTTGGTTTAGGCCATCCTTTTATTACCTCTAACTTTGATGGATCCATTTGGATGCCATCTTGAGAGATAATGTGACCTAAATACTGAATCTATTGCAAGAAAAACTCACTTTTCTTTCGATTAACATAAAGTTTATTCTCTCTTAAAACTTGAAATATTACCTGGAGGTGTTGCCTATGTTCGTCTAATGAATTAGAGTAGATGATAATGTCATCAATCAACACTCCAGTGAAGGTTTGATGAGGCCTGAACAGCTTCTCCATCAAGCGGTTGAATGTGGCTGGTGCATTGGTCAAGCCAAAAGGCATGACAATGTATTCGTAAAGACCAAATGTGGTGCGAAATGCGGTCTTTACAATGTCTTGATCAACTATCCTTATTTGATGATAGCCACTTTTTAGGTCAATCCTACTGAAGTAGGTCGATCCTTGTAGCTTATCAAATAGGTCTTCTACCCGTGGAACAGTGATCCTATTTAGTGCTCTATAGTCGACACACATACGATATGTACCGTCTTTCTTTTGCACTAATAGCACAGGTGAGCAAAATGGAGATGAGCTAGGCCTAACCATGCCCTTCTCAACTGACTCATGCACTTGCCGCATAATCTCCTCTTGTTGAGCTTGAGAAACTCTATAAGGAGGTTTGTTAGGCGGTGAACTTCCTGGAAGAAGTTCAATTGCATGGTCATCATTACCTCGTTTAGGAGGTAGCTCACAAGGGATGTCGTCAATAAAAACATCTTGAAACCCCTTGAGAAAATTGGATAACTCTAATTCCTTTTGGTTGCTTTTATTTTCTTTTGCTAAAGCATTAGGTTCATTTTGAGAATCTTTAACAAAAATCATGTACACGGAAATAGAGCTCTTTATTGACTTGTTGAAAGTGGGTGTATGTACAATGGGGATAGTGTTACCCATTTCCTTAGCATCTATATACATGTCTTTTTCCTTGAACTTAAAGGAGATTCTCCTTTCAGGGAATTTAACATTGGCATCCAGGCGATCAAACCATGGTGCCCCTAGGATTACATCCTAATGCTTGAGAGGAGAGATAAAGAAGTCCTCTTTGTCCACATAGCTTTGGACATGAAGCCTCAATTTCCCGATTAAGGGAGTGACTGAAGCTTCTTGCCCCTTGAAAGCACTGTCGGGTAGAACATCTCCCATCTCATAGGCTTGTATGCCTAGCTTAGTGGCCAACTCTATAGATATAAAATTGTGAGTAGAACCAAGGTCAAAGAGAATAAAAGCATCATGTTCTCTTACCTTTCCCCAAGCATGGCATAGAGGGGATCCTTTGTGGTGAATTTGGTGAGTGTCCTCCTCTTGGATTTCAACCAAGGTAGCTCTAGGAGGATCTTGGCGGTTGTTCTTTTGGGGACAAGCGTGGTACGCATGCCCTTGTTCGCCGCACTTGAAACACCGGTTATCCTTGCGATAACTCTCAAGCTCTTCAGCAGAGAGTTTGTTTTTACCTTTGTAAACTCCTTTCTCTTTAGCTTTGTTGGAGTTGCCCTTAGGAGACTTTTGGACATTGTCCTTCCCCTTAGGCTCGATGGAACCCTTGGTTTCCGTGGGCTTATTATTTCTTTTAGCCCCCGTTTGGAAATTGATTCGAGAGGCCACTATAGGATGGTGTATTACCGCCGATATGGTACGCGGCCTTTGGGAGTTGACATACTCCGCCATTTCTTCGGTTAAGCCCACACAAAATTTTTGCTTTTGCTCTCCAAAATCCAATTTTGTGAAGACGGTGGCTTTGAGTTGTAGGTCCCAAAACTTGTCTACATATTTTTGAATGGATTCATAGGGAGAGAGCTTTAAGCTTCACCATTCGGTGAGTACTTTGTCTTTGGCATTGGTGTCCAAAAACTGCTTCATAATGGAAGCTCTTAAAGCTTTCCATGTTCATGGAGCTTCACCGTTGGCTCGTAGGCTAGACCACCATTGCCTGGTGGACTTTTGAAAGTGCATAGCTACATGGCGTAGCTTAGAGGACTCCGTGAAGCCCTCATCTCCTAACGCCGCATCAAATTGTTGGATAAAGGCCAAGACTTTGTCCGTAGCACCAAAGGTGCCATCATAGGTAAGGAAAGAGATGCTCTTCCCTCCCTCTTTGAACTTCTTCAGCTTGGACGACCTCTTCCATGCGGCATAGGATTTCCTATGGCCTCTTCTTTTTTATGGTTCAAAGGTTGCACCATCACTTTCTTCAGAAGGTGAAGAATTTGAAGAAGGTGGAGAATAGGGTGACCTCTTTCTCGCCTTTTTCTTGTCTTGATCTTTGTCGTCTTCACCATCACTTTCATAAGAGGAAGAGGATGAAGAATATGGATAAGAGGGTGTCCTCTTTCTCGCCTTTTTCTTCTCTTGGTTTTTATCATCCCTCTTTGAATTATGGTGTGGAGAAGGATGCGATGGTCTTCTCCGCTTTGGTGGTGATGGAGAGCGTTTAGCCCGCCGTCTTCGTGGAGCCATCTCCCCCGAGGTGGCGGGAGACTCACTTCTTTCTCATTTCTTCGGGGAGGCTCTTGAGTTCTCCTTTGGGAAGGAGATGCATCATCAAGAAGTAAATTCTTGAGCCCTTCGTATGGATTCTCTTCTTCTTCCCGAATCGGAGAGAGACCTCTTTTAGAAGTCTCACAAGGAGGCTTCCTAGGTGTTCTCTCGTCATGGTGGTGAGCTTGGAGAATCCCGTGAGCACGGAGCTGCCGTTGCACTTCACTTTGGAGAGATGGATTGCCCATGGCTTGTTGAAGCCTAGAAATAAGATAGTTAACAAGCATCGGAGCATCATTAGTAGCTTGCTCATTAGCAAAATCAAAGTTATCAAAATTAATTTCACTCTCTTTACTATTGTCAGCCATTCTAACAACTTTTAGGTGTAAACTTTTTAGGTGTACTTTGGCACTTCAAGCCCTAGTTGCTACTCCTCTTTACCCCTTTAGAAAAAGCACTCAAGCTACTGTACCCGTGGCTCGAATACCATTAATTGCAAGGAATAGAAGAGAGGGTCGTTCAACACCAAAACAACACCGGCTCCTGTCAAGCTTCTAATAGCTCAATAGTGGTTAAGCCATAGGCAAGCCCCGTAGGACTCCACTATTAACACCATAGCTCTCGACAGTGATGCCCCGTTGACTGCACAAAGGCAGGCGCACTGCAAGGCTGAAAAATCCCTATTCTACTTACTCACAGGCAATTAATAATACCAACCATTTATAGCTAGCTTGAGGACCTCCCTTCTTGAGCAAGAAAAGAGAAACCTTGTGCTCTGATACCAATGTAACATTTAATGGCCTAAAAACTTGTGTGTAGCGGAAATTAGCATGAAACATAGTGGGCATTTCATTAGAATAGATTCCTAATGAGAATTACAAGAGTGCTTGGGTGGAGAGAGCAACAAAAAGCATAACACCTGTGTGTGTGTGGATTTCTCTCTCATCCCCTACAAGCAAGGCTCACCCCCTCCTAAGTAGGGATTTGTAAAGACTTTTTTGACACACACAAAGCATCCAATTTCCCCATGGTTGACCTTTGGACACAACCTTTGAATTTTGGAACCTTAGCCTTTTGGAAGTCTTAATGGGCTGAACCTTAGGGTCTTTTTAGCCCATTGTTGCACATGGCTCTTTTGCAGATGGCCCCCCCTTTGGATCCCTATTTTCCCTCCTTAAGTTGGATCGCTACTGTTGCCGGTCTGCTAGCTTAACCAATATTCTAGCTTTTTCTCCCCTGGCACTTCCCCATATTAAACGATCAGTTTAACATGAGAAAATCATTTAGGAGAATTAGATATTGATTATTATGACAGATACTCTCTCTCTCTATTTGCTTATTATCTTCTCTCTCGTTTCACGGTGTACACGCTCTCCGGAAGTTTTCGTGGCGGATACCTATGTAGCTCTCATCACCGCTCTCTTGCGGCAAAGCAATAAGCCTTTCGACAACCCCAAATCGATTGTAAAACGCGGTGAGAAATGATAAATTCCATAGTCATGATCTCTCTCTCTCTCTCTCTCTCTCTCTCTCTCTCTCTCTCTCTCTCTCTCTCTCTCTCTATGTCGTTTTTCTGCGTAGTCACCCTCTCGGTGATTGTTTTTCCGCATACGAGTGCATGAATGAATTAACCAAGTACATATGAGGTTGCCTCATGATTGTTTCATCATGTTTTACACGTTGATTTATGCACATGATGCGTTATGGTCACTCACGTGCATAAAGAAGCGGTTTTCGTTTCACGTCATAAAAGCGGTAGGAATACTATTTTGTTCATAAATCACAAACCGTTATGAATCAGCCCGAACCCTTTATACCATAGATAAAACACAACATTTATAACATTTTCTCTCTTATGTGTCATGTCAAAAACACGTACGAGCTAAGAGATATGGTCAAAAAACAAATTGCTACTTACAAAACCAAATTTTTTGACTCCAGGCTCCTTGGAGAACTACTATATAGATTCACTGGATGGGCAAACCCACTTAACCAATTAAAAATCTTGATGAAACTTGATGATAAATGAATTCAGGTCTTCGTTATCACTTCGGGAATGCGAGTTATTAATCGCTCTATTATCAATTTTATCTACACGCGTACGAGTGCTATCAAAGGGGGATACCATATGACCTCGTGAGTTAACCGAGCCGTTTTGATATATTTTATGGTTTTTTTGGTGAGTTGATTTCAATTATTAGATGGCCCTAAACTTACATGGGAGTATATGGTTAAACATTCCGAACCGCATAGGCAAATATGAAAAAAGTGACTTTCTTTTGGGATCACCGTTTGTTGTGTGAGTATCATATAGTCAAAACAACGTGATGGAGTGATAGTCTACATTATAGAGCTGAACATGATGCATTGGGTTGAGGTAAAACACTTTTATTTGCATGTTTTGCATGCTTCCGAAAATGTCAAAAATTTATTTTTGCACATGTGTGAAGTTATATTTTATGAATGACCTAAAGGTCGGAGTTGTTTTGCATCATGTTTGTGGTGTTGGAATTTTGTCATATGATGTATGGGAACACCTGGATTGATGTGGATGCCTCATATGCATGGTTATGATTGCTTTCCACCTTTCTAAGTTAAAACTAGCTCTATGTGCTAGAGTGGTGAAGTGCAGATGTGATGCATCAACTTTGCATGGTTGGATGTTGTCAAAAATGGTATTTTTATATCATGATTGGTCGCTGGTCACACTCTTTTTATGCATAAAAGAATCACATCTTAAGGGTCACATGTGTGTAGACTCCGATTGATTGCAGAGGATATGTCAAACTCCAAGTGTGGGAGTTGCTTCAACGTGATTATGATTTATGGTTAAGAGTTGATATTCCCTCATGGATTATGGTTAATATTTTATGGTGGAAGCCGGTGTGGCTTATGGTTTTTTTCTGGATTGGATTATGCTGCCGAAATTTTTGCAGCCATGTTATATTCTTGGCTTATGGTTTTTTTCTGGATTGGATTATGCTGCCGAAATTTTTGCAACCATGTTATGTTCTAAAGTGGTTATGCAAGATTGGTCGTGCCTCGCCCAAGTAGGGTGGAGAGCTCACCCGTGTGATGTGATTGGATTATGGTTTATGGTTTATGGTTTATGGTTTATGGTTTTTGGATTGGATTATGGTTTATGGTTTATGGTTTTTGGATTGGATCATGAAGTGATCAAGATGGTTTATGGTAGACGTGTAAGGGTAGAGACCCTGTACAGTCTAACTGTTTGGAAAAGGATTGTTTGTGCATCTGTGAAGTGATATTGTGATTGGACTTATGTATTATGTTTCTCATAGCAGCTTCACTACAAAACTAGGATCACCTACATTGCTTATCCTTAGACTAAAAGGTCGCTGACCTGGTGCTTTGCTGGATCGGGGGTGTTGCGTAGGTCTTCTTCTTTTTGTTAGGCTCATCTGCACGGTTAGTGCGTCGGGGGTTGAATGACCTACACGGATAACGTGTCGGGTTCTTGCCTTGGCTTTGCCTAAACACCTGGTGTTAGGCATCGAAGAGACGGGGCGCTTAAACTGGTATGGTTGGTGTTGTACCCTACCACATGCTGGTATTTGGGATCCTTTCAGAGCTCAGGTTCATAGAAGGAGACGAAGCGGCCTTACCTATGTCTGGCTCAGGTAGGATGGAGGTGTTCTGGCTCGCTCCCGGCGAAGTGAAATTCTCCATGTCCGTAGTAGAGCGGAAGTGGATGGGTGGACCGGTCGATCCCTACACAGGGTCCGGTGCTCTGCTAGTTGTTTTGTCATAAACTTTTTTGATGTTATGGTATACTTAGATTTCGTCATTGCATTAATACATGTTTGCCTGTTCCATTTAGATGGGCATTTAAGTATTCTCTGTTGTCATCTTCTCATGTCTCTATGCACTCTATTTCACCAGAAACGCATCATGAGGTTGATGTGGCCTTGCGCAGGCAAGGACACCGCCAGTGCATGGTGCAGCCTCCTCCTAGGCTCATCACCTGCCTCACTATAAGTTGCCATGGCAAAAACCTTCACACTCTTACTCTCATCACAACTTCAAATTCAATGGGGCGTTCAGAATAAATCGGGGTAAGGTGTACGTCCTACATGCAGGAAAGGGCACATGGTCTCCACTACATTTTCTCTCTCTCTCTTCCCGCAGCGTGGTGTACACATATATTCACCCTCTACAATGTTATATTTTTTCTTGAGTACGCTTTCATTCATAACACCCATTCAAGGATAGCACTAGTCGCTAGGTACCTCTGGATGCAATCCGGCTCATGGCCTAAACTCCATGCTTGGTCGGGCGCTGAGAACTCCTCCCCTATACAAATACTTCTGCAACTCTGATGTATATTGAAAATTGTATAAAAGTGTAAATTGTATATTTTGTGCATAGACTCCTGGAGAGGGGTATCTCTCATACAGGAATGAGACACTTGAAGTTGTTGAGTGCTTTAAGTACCTTATCCTTGAAGTTCCTACCAATCACAAGTAGCTAAGCATCGTTTGAAAATCCGAGAGGAGAGCGTACTATGCAACATGTGTAATACGAAAAATATCAAATGTTGGGTTCTCAAGAAGTACCTTTTTGACACATTACTGACATCAGTTCTTCTTATGGAGTTGAAGTGTGAGACAAGAGCGTTTCAAATCTACTTGGAAAGGGTTTGAGACTGTCCAAAAGCACTTTCTTACAAAATTTCTCCAAGTTAAGACGCAAACACCATATATGCTCCTACTTCTTGAGCCAAAATCTCGAGGTTATGGGCATGGAAAGGGCTGTGGAGTACACATTAAAGATGCATCAAAACCCCTCACATGGACTTCCCACAATTGCATGGGAAGCAAGCAAAAAAGTTCAAAAGACGCATAAAAGGAAGATCTTAAGCACGGGATGCATGCAAGACATAATTAAGTGGTTTGGGAGATCCACTTGCTACATGATGTCCCAAGTGAATGAAGGTTCTGTACAATGCTAATGTGTTACCTTTTGGAAGGAATCTGGTGGGTCACACTTCATGCATTACACCACCCATATTGTCCCCAACTACAAAACCATATTCTTCCGTGAAAGAAGAAACAGCTCTCACCCTTATTGCTGAGTGTATGTCCTTGTCAACAATACGCACTATCGTAGCCATTTGGCTTAGCTCCCACTCCCTTCGATGTGAGATAGGGCGTTGGGACAAACAACGGAGAAGAGTCAAACCATTGTGCACATTATGCTCACTGCAAGTTCGAGAGTCTGAGTACCACACACTACCAGAGTGCTCATCTTTTGGTCACATGGGAACTTGCTTCCTTGCCATTTTTAGTTATGAATTAGCCACATAATTTCCTCTCCCAACCATAGTGTGGGCTCTCCATTGCAACTCTCATCACCACAATTTTGGAGCATCGAGAATCACTTATCAATCCCATACATACTACATCACATGCAACTTTGGTCCCATAAGTCATATGTGAGCTCTAAAAACACAAACGTCGATTGTAATATGTTGATTTATAGTAAGGAAATGTTGATAACTATCACGACAAGAGTGCTTGAAGAAACATTCTTTAAATAACTTGAGAAACCTAAAAATGCAAAATTGTAGGTTTTCTCACCTTCTGACTTAATAGTAAAGGTAACTTTTAAAATTTGAAGGCTTCTAGACTAAATTTCTCCAAAAAAATGTAGGTGTTCTCACCTTTTGATTTAAAATAAAGGCAGGTGGTATAGAAGCGTGTATGTTATAGATAAGGAAGTGGTCGTGGCCCATGATAGTCATCATGTCCCTCAATTTCAATACAAGCATCCACACCTCAACACTTTGTCCTGCGTTCTCATTCCTACTCATCACATGGGCGGGCCCCCCTTTATCGATTCTATTTTCTTTCGAGCTTCAGCGGCCCCAACTGATAACGAGTTCCAAGTTCCGACTTCCAACCAGCCTAATAAATGAATGTGAGGACCAATTTTGGGTGTCTCTTACATAGTACAACTACAAGACTTTCTGCACCCTTGTTATTATTGGTGTGATTGTGAAGACTTTTTTGCACGTCGACTTCAGACGCAGTCAACTCCACCCCATGTTCCACGTCAACACCATGCATTAGCCCATCATCGCACGAATGGACTACGAGCCATGAGTCATCATTGTCCTTGATAACGTTAGGAACTTGGGATTTTGAAGGGCTTCAGATGGTTGGAACTTGAAAAGGTTGTAATTCCATAGGACCTAGATTTTCTGCGCTTAAAATTTCGCGATTACTTGAGAATCCTGAAAAATACCATAGATTTTGTCATAAATTGTAGTTTGCTCTTACGAAATGTGGCCAAGAAAATGGTTTTTAATCGAATAGTGGGCTTAAGAACAGGCACTAGGAAGTAGTACCCTTCCCTATGGAAAAATATAATGACATATTATCGCAAAACACACCAATCAATTTTTGTAACTCAGCCGTATTTAGTGAACAACGCAATTAGAATTTCATATTTACAAACCTTCACCTATGTCAAAGCATTCACGGTTTTGGAAAAAAACATGGACTCTCATTTTACATAATACTTTCCCATTTTCATTGTTCTCTAAATCAGATGGGCATTTTACTGTACTCCCTTTCCCTTGATGGGCACCTTATTTTATTGCCCTTTCCTACAGAAGGGCAATTTACTTCAACAAGCCTTTCTAATGACAAACTCAAGAAAGATTTGACCTTCATTGGGGGAAAAAATAAGGGCAGATGGGCATCAAATCCTATCACTGAACTGTCATTGACTCAAGACTTTGAAGTCTCTACTCAGGTAGCTCAATAACTTAACTGAGCCAGTTTCAAATTCTTATCATGATTTGAGAAGGAAAATGCCACTTAATCCCAATTTGAAACAGAAACTTCTGAGGTTGAACCGGCATGGATAAAGCAACTTATCTTTTCCCAAGCTCAGCTATAGAGTAAGGCTTCTCTGCTACCACCAAACTGTCGATGGTGAGCACCGTAGGCCAGAGACACACAAGGCCTCAACCATTGGCACCCTGTTCAGCTAGTACAAGAGTTCAGAGCCCCAGAAACTATCTTCCACATTCTATGAATCTCACTTTGCATTCAGCACCGCAAATATATGGCGTTATACCAAACCCATCATTAACAATGTTGTAGCATACAGTTTTCACCTCCCCTCCAACAATGCTAAACGCAAACTGCAAGCTGGCAAAGGGATTGTTTTCACCTCTCTTCCACTATACTATCAGCACGTTCTAGTTTGTTTCCTCGCTCAGGGATAACTTCTGCCACAAGTTACAGCTTGAAGCATCCTCTGAAGCACTGCACTTGACAACTCAGTGTCAAAACAGCCTAGAAAACACATGAAGCCGCTTAAACTAACATTGATCAGCTAGAAAGCAAGGTCCTCCAGTTATGTACTCACCTTGAAACTCATTGCAAAACTAGTGACTCTGCATTCACGTTATCCAAGTAACAAAGAGTATCAACATAAAATAAACTACATTTTTGATACACCGTGTACATGACTCATTTGGCCAGCTCAGGTTTCATTGCGCTCCTACACTGAGGGGAGGATTGAAGTTGGTAAAGACTTATTGTCAGGAATATGCATTGGAGGTAAGGGAGGTTATGTATATACACTTGTACTTGTTTAATAAAGCAATGCTCTTAATTTTTACAAGAGCTCGTATGTGTCTAGCCGTGGCAAAAGTATTCGGATGAGTCGTGCTTTTGAACTTTGAAGCTGGAGCTACAAAATAATAGATAGCTGAGGTTCCATTACTCCTAACACAGCACTTTCTCTCCCCTTGCTCACTGGTGTATTGAGCAAGGACGGATGGCCACAGAACACAGGAAATAGGCTTGAAGCTGAGAGAAGATCTGGCTTGTTCCCTCATGTTATGCTCCAACAAAACATCTCCAAGGACTGAATTGAAATCCTTTGCAAAAGGTCCGTTCAAAAATGCATCGGCTCATAATTTTCAGTAATTTGCAAACACAGATTCTTGCACTAGAAGCACGCTCTATCTATCAGCCTCTGTAAGAAAGCAATTTTGCAGTATTTACAGTATCATTCGGCAGAAGCAGCAGCCCCAGGCACAATATGAGACTGCCCATTCTGCAATAAATATGCGACCTCTGCAGCTGCCAGTGCAGCCTCCTGCATCAGAACATAGATCAGATGCAAAGCATCACTGGAAACAGATATCCAAGAGGGCAATCATCCCCAAGTCAACCTACCTCTCTTTGACGCCTGCAATGTAGAACATTCAAAGCACGGGCCATAATGTAACATGGCAAAAAGAATCCCACAGCCCTCAGGAAGAAAAGCTGCAAAGAACCACAGCCCTCAGGACTCATAAACGCACACTTCAAGTGAAGAAACAAACATCGACTTGATTCCAAAATCTTCTTTCTATACCAGAATGAAAGTTGAAGCATCCTCTCCCGCAACAGTTGAGGTCATTGAAAGAAGGTGGCGTAAGAGCAGCAGCACCATCAGCTGCACTCACACCAACAAAACCATAGGTGAAACACAATTCTTTCTTCACACTAAATTCCAATGCATCAGTATACAGTTAGCTAGAAACATTCATAAAGGAGACCCAAACACAAAAGCAACACGATGGGCCAGCCCCGACTTGTAATAAACAAGCCTCTTCTATAAAGAAGTCAAGACTTAGAAAAAGGTATGACGTGTTCATACAATGAAAGCTACTGAGCGGAAGCAAGCCGCACTGCGTGCATTTGCCCTTGTATACTCCTCATAATCAGACTCCAAGAAAACATGCTCTGATGCCACGGAGAAAAGCCTAGACCTCTGCGAATTTAACAGCTGCTCACCTCCAACTTCCCAGCTTCTACTGCACAATAATAAGAGCATCAAACAGAGTACAAGACAGAATTGTATAAAAACAGTAAAGAATGGTATGGAACACTCGCAAAAAGTTTACCGAATGTTAATTGACAAGCTGTCAGCCCTTGCTGATGAGGATGGGACAGTGTAACCACCTTCGTATGGCTGTTATGTGAAAGAGCACCAGTGTTTAAGCTCACAGAGTGTCTTTATTGATACTTTCAAAACCTCAAGCTACCCATATGCTTCATATACCCCTACAGACATTCTAAGCACTTAAACTGGTCAAAGAGCATGTAAGTAAATGTCTACCTTGCAGCAAATCTCGCATACGGTATCCCCTTTCTCATTGCACCAATGCTGAACACATTTTCGATGGGCAAACTACAGAAAATCAAGGATGCACGTTTGAAAAAATAAAGTGACGGAAATATTAAATCAGCAAGCACCAAAGTTTCTCTAAAATGGATAGTAATGAGTTGCATTTGGAAAAAAAGAAAGCTCGAATAAGTTCTTGAAAATGGTATCTCGACTCGAACGTCCAATACTATTTAAACAAAATATGTTTTAACAGTTTAGAATGCAGGGAATGCTAAATAGCGCACACACGTTCTTTACTCTAAAAAAGAGAGACTATAAGACAGAGGAACCTACTTATGCAAACGTATAAACGTTTTCTTTAAAAGAGAGACTGTAAGACAGAGGAACCTACTTAAGCAAACGTATAAACGTTTTCTTGGTTAACATAAAACATATAGCATCCATGCAAGTACTATAGAAGCATTTACCTTCAGGCTTCCGGTGCACGCACATGGAGCTTCAAGATTCAGAACCTCGTCTTCCTCCTGACAAATTCGACACTCTCCTGCTGCTGTTTCTGCAAGTAAAGGCTCAGAAACTTTTTCATTGCTAATACGCTCGGAATTTTTTGAGCCAGCTCTGTGGAGCTCATCTTCGTCCTTGTCATGAGTAGAGCAGGAGGACTTTTGAAGAGAAAGCTGCTTGGACAACGAAAATGGTGCCTTCTTTGCAGCCAGAGAAGCTCTTCCGACTGCGATGGGAAAGGGAGAGTCTCCATTCCCAGCTGTAGAGGCCACAATTCGGTCGACAAAGAGAGCGACGTGCTCACTCATCGTGAGAGCGAAGAATGGAATAGTGACGACGAGAAACTTGCTTCAGATCAAAATGGGAAAGATGAGAGATAAAGCTGCCTCCCGAGTCCGGTGTAGAGGAATGGCCTAAAAACGGTATAAAACCCTAAATTCAACGTTTTGAACAGTTGAACAATGCCTCGAGCTCTCCTTATCTACAAAACTGCAACTTGGCGAGCTATACTTAGGGCCGAGGAAGAAGGTGGACGAGCAGAAAGAAGAGAGAGAGAGAGAGAGAGAGAGAGAGAGAGACGCGAGTTCGTGCGTGGAATGAGTTGTGCAGAGAATGTATCGTGAAAGAGAGCGTGTGCGCGCGCGCGGGCGTGTGTGCGTGTGTGTGTGGAGAGAGAGAGTCAGAGAGGAGCGCTATTTGAGCTATGGCGGTTCACCTGATCACGTGTGAAGCTCCCTTCGTCACGTGCGACGCTTCCTGCAAAGTGCAAGCTCCGTCGAGATTCGAGAAATGGCGGAAAAGTGCTGGACATTATTATCCCCTTTCACGTATATAGGGATAGGTAAGGATTAAGCAATTGTTTCTTTTTTCTTGAGGCCCCCCTTTCCTAAAACTTGTGTTAGGCACGCTTAGCCTCTCCACATTTCAACAATCGCAACCGCATCTTATCAAATCGAAACAAACCCGCATCGCTTTTGGTAAGACTTGTCCTAATGTTGAGGCAGGTATAGGACGAGGACATAAATAGTAGTCATCAATTTGCCCTTTTTGGGTGGGGAAACTCGGGAGAGAGGGAGACAGAGAGAGTCGAGAAAGAGTGTGTAATTTCACAACAATATCCGATAACACACGATGAAACTTGACACAAATCTTCTAAGGCTTGGTTCACATCTACCCGGCGGAAGAAAGCTTGTGTAAGGTGTACTTCCAGGCGGAAGTGGGGGCACAAGCGATCTGCCTCCGGGCAGCCATTCACACAACCTGGAGGCACAGACTTGCTTTCCAGCTGCTGTGGAGTTGTTCTATTGGATTTGCAAGCTCCTTGTTAGGGTGGAAGCAGCATTCGGGAAAAATGTGTCTCGGCTTAATATCGTGCCGTTTTCAATTTCCAAAATGCCGGTTGAGGGCAAGGGGAAAAGGAGCCCCAAAGAGAGAAAAATAGTGTAAAAACCTGAAAAAGTAGCCTAATTTTCTAAAATTCTTCTTGGCAAATTCAAGGAAAGGAATTTTGTATGTTTGGAAAAATGACTTTTCCTGAACTCTGGGGGTCGGAAGAAAAAGTGGAGAGGGTGGAAGAAGCTCCCGTGCAAAATTCTTTGAGATGGCAACCAACACAACACCTTCCTCCCCCTTATATGAATGCCTCTATCCACCAGACATATGGGCATTGGATACCTGCACTGACAGAGTACCTTCCGTCGTCCTATCGGAATCCGCCCTAATAATGTGCTCACGCAAAGCATAGTTATGAGTAAGATGTTACCGATGCAACTATGCCAAAATCAGCATAGTCACGAAAGGCTCTGTAGAGTTGCATATCAGACAAATAGCAGGTGCTCGTTGACCATCCATGAGGCACAAATATTTCAACAAATAATTTATAACTATGCATCGTGTGACTACTGGCTAAGTTCTCTCTTTGTGGCCTTCAACCTTGCTAAACAAAGATGCAAATAAATAGTAGTGAGATTAATCCGGAGGATTGTGTAGAAAAAAAACCCTAACAATTTTTGGTTGGCATTACATAGAGCTTTGGTGATCCACTCCTTCTCTACAACCCTCAGCACTGTTTGATAGGAGTATTAAAGAAGTGCGTGTGGTGGGATCAATGCAGGAGAAGCTCGGGCACAAAAATTGGGACGTGTTAAGACGTCGGATGTGAACAAGGCCATGGCAGGGGGGTTAAACAAGGACCAACTTTATAATGTTGTGAACTCACATAGGTTTCAACAAACCACAAACGCATGCATGGTTAGCTCATCAGGCTTCCATTCACAAGGTGGTGAGTTTGAATCTCAGGTCGTCAATCAACCATTGACTTTTTTCTACATCATTCCCCCACTTCGAGATCAGTGCGCTTCAACCCCCACCGCCGATTGCACCGCCTTGGGGTGATTAAGACCCCATGGCATATAGTATCCAAGCTCTGTAGCCCCCATGCACAATGCTATGATTAAGGTATAGGCTTGGTCAACTACTCGTTCAAGGGCAGGGAGGTGAGAGAGGTAGCTCGACATGCAGCGCGATCTTTGCTTCTCAACCATGATTACCACAAATTAAATCAAATTTCACAAGTATTGAGAGCAATAACATGTCTAGAGTTCAAGTCTCATTGGATAGATGTTTTGAGGTCTCTTGGGATTGTTCCTATGATGTAAAACTTCTCTTTTGTTTAGTCTTCTTCACTAGCTCATTGGCCAGAAAGTTGTTAGATAACATGAAAATAAATCACCGGTATAAGCTCACAGATGTGGACGGATGCATTTTATGTCTTCTTAGGCTGGTTCAGATGGTGTGGTCGAAATTGTGTGGCGGGAGTTGGTTCGCTATTGCAGGGCTTGCTTCTCTTTCTCCGGGCTCGCCTTTCTCTCCCCCCCCCCCGCCCTCGAAACAGTTGATGGCCTCTCTCAACCACTCTCTCTTTTTCACTCTTCTTCCTGGAAAACACTATTCAGATGAGGCCACATTAGACTTGCAGTAAGTTGTTCTTCCTCTACCCTCCTCTGAACCTAGCCTCATGTTATTGAACCTAGCCTCATATAACATGACAATAAATCACCTCATATATGTGAAGGGGTGCATTTTCTGTTGTGCAACAAAGGAATCCTATGAACTAAAATTTGCTAGGCAGGTTAAAGAAGGAATAGACAAAAGGTTGATTATCTCCTATTTTGTGATTTCAAAGAAACTAGTATGTGACCCGCGCATTGCTGCCCGCTAGAAAATGCATGTCTTCTATTCTTACAACTACAAAGGTGGAAAATTGTTGGAATTAGGGTTGCAGGAAAACACACAGGTCTTGGAGAAGATGAAGGAAGCTCAAGGCACACAACAGAGAGTGTATTACTTAGTGTGCAATGGAAAGATAGATAGCCCTAGAATGAATGGGCGTATATACAATGCACGGGGGGAAAAACCTCCTAAAGAGGGAAAAAATGTCCCGATGGTCCTAAGTGTGTTCACACACATCACTACCACATGTATATGGTAACAAGTCCCCTTTGGAGTGATGCGGTGAACGAGAGCTTGCACATGAGTAAAGGGAAGTGACATGCCCTGAGGACATGATCAGTCCACAAAGGGGAGTAAGCCCAAAGCTTTGTGGAAAGCTTAGACCTTCTCACGAGATAATGCCTTTGTGAAAAGGTCTGCAAGGTTGTCATGTGTTGGCACATAAGCCAAGTTGATCTCTCCTGCTAAGAGCCTCTCCCTAACATAGTGATAATGCACCTCAATGTCCTTAGTGCGAGCATGAAAAAGTGGGTTCCTCGCAACTACCAATGCGCTCGGACTATCAGTGTAGATAGTGTTGGCAGTGTCTTGTCCAACACCCAAATCAGCCATAAGGCATCTAAGCCATACACACTCAACCGTAGATGTGAAGACTGCCTTGTACTCAGCCTCACAACTCGAATTGGCCACAGTAGGTTGCTTCTTGCTCAACCATGATATACATGAACTGCCAAGCATGAAACAAAAACCACTTGTGGACACTCGCGTGTCAAAACAACCAGCCCAATCTGAGTATGAAAAGGCATGTAAGTTTGGCGGCAATGATCCCCCCTTGGGATAAAATAAGCCAAGATGTAAAGTGCGACTCAAGTAGCGGAAAATCCTCTTGACAGCCTGCCAATGCTTAGACCTTGGGCTATGCATAAATCTGCTAACCTAGGAGACTACAAACTGAATATCCATCCTCGTGTTGCATACATAAATGAGACAGCCAACAGCAATTTGGTAGAGAGTGACATAGCAGGATCACCAGCATCATGTAGACTTAACTTTAAACCTGTTTCCATGGGAGTGGCAATAGGTTTGTAATCCTCAAGTCCAAACTTATGTCATAATAACTAATATTTAATTCTTCTAAATGATTTTATCATGTTAAACTGATCATTTAATATGGGGAAGTACTAGGGGAGAAAAAGCTAGAATATTGGTAAGGCTAGCAGACTGGTCTTAGTAGGGATCCAAAGGAGGGAAAATAGGGATCCAAAGAGGGACCATCTGCAAAAGAGCAATGTGCATCAATGGGCTTCAAAGACCCTAAGGTTCAGCCCGTTAAGACTACCAAAAAGCTTAGGTTCCAAAACTAAATGAAAGGTTCTATGGTCAAACCTTAGGGACATTTGGATGCTTGTGGGGAGACTCAAAAGTCTTCTATCAAGGAGGGGGCGAGCCATTTTTGTAGGGGATGAGAGAGAAACACACACACACACACACTCGTCCAAGCTCCCTTTACACAAAGGGCATAGTGGACACATGTCAGCTTCCTAGCCCAGTTGTCCCCAAGGTGCATTCAAATCCTATTGGATGGCCATAAAGGTGCACCAATGAGAATTAGTCTAGAGTACATTTAGTTTAATTCATTTAAAAACACTTGATAAAAGAACCAATAGAAATTAAGCTCTCTAGAAGACTATTGGACAGTCTCCCAAGGGGTCCAATGAGCATTCAACAGCCCAATGGCTTGCCTGAATCTTATTGGCCAGAAGACCAAGAGGTCCAATGAGAGATTAATTGAATTATTAAAATACCTAAAGCTCTCACAAAAGGGGAAAGGGGGACACATGTCACAAGGCTAGCAATTATGCTTCTAATTTCCTATTGGCTAAGCCTGACATGAGCCAATGAGGGGCCAGCAAGAGGAATTAGCAAGAGGGGTCGACCAAGAGAGAGAGGGGGCTGATTTTTGCAAGGCATTATCACACACACACTCACACAAACTCATGTGTGAAGTAAAGAAGATTGTCTCCTTCTCAAGCTTCAATGGGAAGCTCATCATCTACTCCAAGCTTGTGAGAAGGGAGGCCTACACCAACAACTCTTGGCTTTGTGATGCAAATCCAACCAAGAGACAAGCTCCAATGCATGCTCATCTCCTCTACCATGCTAATTACTAAGCTATGCTAAGCTATTAAGAGTGATTATGTGAGGAGACATACTTCTTTCACGTAAGAATACTTCTTCTTCCTCTCGATCTACTCTCGTATCCCGCTAGCTCTCACCATCTTTGAAGGTGTGTGAGGTCTTGGGTATGAGATCGTGAGGGAATTGATGTTATGTTTTCAAGTGTAAGCTTGGTGCTTGAAGCTTCCATCTTCATTGCACCAGCAAGTTATTGAAGGAACACAAAGTATTGTATTGTAAAATGTCTCCCTTGATGGGGGAAACCTATAATACAGAGCCTTTTGGATGGGGGATCGGCTCCATGTAAATCCGGTCCTCAATTATTGTCAATAGCTTAATTTCTCTCTCTTTTTGAAGTATTGTTCATGCCTATCTAACTAGGACAGGTCCTCCTTAAGCATAGAAACACTTCTCCATGGTCAAAACGTCAAAAAGCAACCATTTTAACCTTCAAATCAATGCATTTAGCTCACGAACAAAGCATCACAAACCACATCAGAAATGAAAATGATTACAGTTAGATTGTAGAGCAAGAGGCAAGGAACGCAATGTGCTATTCGGAAATGAATTCTGATTACCAGTCCAAGAGAAAAGAGGATTACAATTTGTAGCAGTAAGAGGCTCCCACAGTGCACGTTTTCAAATCTTCCAAGCTAATGATAATTCTTTTGTCCAAACTAAGGGCTTTGACTTAAAAGGTTAAGGGAGCTTTCCCACGGCCATCCGGCCTCTTACAAGGGTGTAGACTCAGAGAGGTAGAGAGGGTATTGTCTAATTACATCACAATTACAACTCATCATAGGTTGAATTACATGGCTTTCTTTGAAAAATCAAGTGAGTGTTTACAGGGTTTGGTGTGCATACGCCTGTATCCACCAAACATTCCCCCCTTCCTATTCATTGCACGTCCTCGTGCAAGCCATCTTTGAGTGTATGCTACTGTCTTCTCTCGAGCATTGCAGTGAGGTTTTTGAACTTCTGAGGTCTTGCGTCAATCTCTACTTTGGTGGCCAACTCTCGGAAAGGATTGTTGTTGAGGGTACTTTGATAGGCAATGTGACGGGCTAGCAAATCTTTTGTCATGGGATTGAATATGGAAGAGTCCACTTCGAAGAAGCCTGTCATGAACGCCTCTTCGAAGGCTCTGCATGTAATGAGAGGGCAGAAACATGACTCTTGCATATAATCCCATGATGACATTCCTGCTTGGGATTTTGGTCTCCATATTCCAGCAAATGCCTCGCGTGCCTTCAACAAATATTTGCCATGGATGCAGAGCTGCTTCTATATCCTTGAAATTTGTAATGCAGTTGATGAGCATCCTGGCAATCTTTACAAGCATTTGACAGGCGAGATCCGAGATCTCCTTCATCATGTTGATTACCCCTTTTAGAGTTTGAACCATTAACTGTTCGGACGGTGGGTTGTTATTGAGAGGCTTTGTGTTACCGGGTAGTTTAGCACTGTCGGTCTTTTGCTTTGCCAAATATAAAAGTTGTCCCAGGATCACCACTGTTGATGGGACAGTAAATTGGGGTCGATCCTGAGATGCTGGGGAGTGTTCCTGTAATAGGTTTCATCTGTTGGCCTTTGATCAAACCATTTGTTCCGCCAGAGGGGTTGATTATCAATGATTGTCTGGATCTGAAGTGTCGTGCTAGGAACCTCCCTATAGTCCCCTCTGTTGTTTGGTTCACGTTCAGGGAGCATTTTTTGTTGCCATAATCGAACCTCTTGCCGCATCAATGGCAGGGCGATCATCTCACGCCCGAGATTCTTTACTACCTCATCTGGAGTAATCATGAGGAGGGCAGCCAATTCCAGCACCTTCATTTCATACTCCATATAAGTTTTGTGCGAGGGATCCTTTGAGATCCGGCATCGAATTTCGTCCTTGGCTGACTCCGAAGTGGATGCCATGGCTGGATCTGCAGATTCTTGCGTTCCTTTTCCCGTGCTGGTAGTGGGTACCTCTGTTTGATGAGCCTCAAATGTGGATGGTTCAAATCCTCCCTCCTGCTCAAATTCCACTAGGGCCTGTTGATGCTTTGTTTGATTTGCTCTTAGAGTCGACAAGTCCCCTCTTGCCTCAGCCAACTACTTTTTTAATTCTTCCATTTCCTCGTCCTTGGCTTGTTGTAGGGCCCTATGTCATGCTGCCTTGAGCTGTCTGTCATATTTTTCTTGAGTCAGGGCTTCTTTCAAATCTTTAATTTCTTGATTTAAGGAGGAAGATCCTGCAGTCGTCGTTGGGGAGGAGGTCTCTTATATGGCTAGAAGTTGAGTTAGAGATCTACTAACCATAGTATACGAGCTTTGCAGCTTCTCATTTTGTTCTTTTTCTTTGGTTAGCTCCCCCTCAAGACGTTGCTGCTCGACATGCAGTGCAGAGTTCGCCTCGTTAAATTGTTGCACCTCCTCGTAATAGTAGGCTGCATTCTCTTGTTCTCTTTGCAACTCTGATTGTGCCTGGAGTAGTGCCTTCTCTAGTGCCTCTATTTTTTGCTTTAGCTGCAAGGACTCTGCTGCCGTCTTAGATGCTTCTTTCTTTGTATCTTCTAACTCCAGCTTTTGCAGATTGTAAAGAGCCCTTTGACATTGAAACTGTAACTTGATCTGCTCTAAGTGAGCATCAATGTCAAAGGACTTGACTATTTTTGCTCCTTCCTCCATTGCAGCTTGTGATCCGATTGTTCAGCCTCATCAATTTGCTTTTCTCTTTGTCTCGAATCTTCTAGAGTAGCAGAGGCTGTGGAGGGGTTTGTTTGTGTGGCCTCCGTTTCTTAATCTGTTTTGAGTTTCGTCTGTTTTTCCTTCTCTCCTTGCTCTGGCAAGCCTTCAATTTTATCTTTCCCTTTTTTTGCAGTCTCTGAAGGTGCCCCAGTGTCCTTGGGAGAACCAAAGTCTTGACCTTGTTGGTCTTGTGTGTCTTGATGTTCCTCCCCTTGCGAGTTACTTTCCTCTTTTTTGCTTCGGTTAGTTTCATCATATGATTTGAGATCATCAATGCGTGGCTTCTTTGATTCTTCTTTTTTCCTTTGCTTCATCTTTCGCTTGAGTTCATTATGAATTCATTGCCACATGGCGCTGGCAATCTCCCATTTTTCTTCAGTTTCCTGCCTCTTCTGCTGCTTGATCCTTTCTAAAGCCGATGTTTGCTTGCGTAGCAGTGGAATAGTTTTTGCTTATTCCTCCTCTTTCTCACCATCAGCTTCGGTTCCTTGGGTTTGTTTCTCATCATGCTTTTGTTGGCGGAGCCTTTCCCTCAATGCTTGAGCTTCTTCCATTGTCCTCCTGGCACGAGTAATGGGAATAGCCTTTGCCACGTGTACATCTTTCTTTCTCAATTGGGTATATCCAAGTGTGTATTGGTTGTCCTGCTTCTCCTCCGAAGATTGGTACTCCGAAGGAGTGTCTCTTGGTTGGGACCCCGCTTCCTGGCTACCCCGATCATCTGACTCCGTCTTTTCACTGTCAGAATCTTTTAAAGGTGCACTTTGCCTAGTCTGCTTAACTTCTAGTTTTGGCCTAGTGGAAGGTCCTACCACTGGTTTTACTGCTCTTTTAGATCTATGGATCAATCTATCTGAGCTTCGACTAGTGGTAGATCATCGATCATCCCCAGTGCTTGATAGGCAATACACGTCAGCATTGGTCCGCCGTTCATGTAGGCTTTGCTTCTTTGGCTCCCCTTCAGGTTTTCTTTGACAATGTTGTCAAGAAGATAATTGCCGAAGTCGCAAATGACCACTCTTCCTTCTGCCAATCCCATTGCCATTACCACAGCCATATGCAACAAAGGTTCTGTATATCTGGGCGGCTTCTGCACTTTGAAGTGTTGCGATATAAGGAGCAATGGAAGTTTAGTTTCTGAGTATATCAGATCTTGATACGTCAGCTTATGGCCTCATTACTTCAGGAAGGCTTTATCATTGTCTATTGCCTTTGTATTTTGCAAGAGTTTGTGCGTCCCTTGCGGCAGGTGGAGGGCTTCATTTATAATTTCTACTGTGATCTTTACCTTGACGACTGCCCCACCCTTGTCGGTCAGAGTTGCTTCCCCATTGTATTGAATTGAACTTATAAGCTTGTGAGCTCGTCTGAAGTACGTTCCCCAAGGAGGCAGTCATAAGAAGCTGTCTAGCTGTAGGCACCTACCCCCTGCTTGCACTTCTGGCTTTGGGTGCAATGTCCACATTTCCCGTGGAAAGATTGTGGCCTTTACTATATCTTCATCTGTTGCTTGAAACCTCTCGTTGAAGATGTTAGCCAGAATTGCTTCAAGTGCCTGTTCGGTGATGTGGGCTTTCTCATTTGAGGAGATATCGGTTATCTCATAGGGTGCCACATTCCACTCCCTTTGTGCTTTCCTTTGAGGCATCCTGCGATCAATTTTAGCATTGAAGATAGGTTTAAGCCATTGATCAGAACTGTCGTAAAGTGAAAACTTGACCATAAAATGAAAATTGAGCATAACTATATCAAAACTACCCCAAATTTCACCAGTGCATGTAGGATTACCATAGGCACAAGGATGTAATGTAAGAGATGAATTTTTGCAAAAAGGAACATGGATCGCGATCCATGTTGGGAGGAATTTTGAAATTCTAACTTGGGAAAGTTGTTCCTTGGCATATGAGGATGCTATTAAGCAATTTTCTCTGGATTTTGGGTTGGAGGTACATGGATCACGATCCATGTTGGGCAACATTTTGGAAATCTGATGATACCATATGGTAGGGTTCATCTAGATGATGCCTTCGTCCAAAAAGTTTTGGGATTTGGATCAATGGTTTGACACTTGGGCTAAAATTTAAAAATCTGTTGTTAGAGATTTTTGGCATTTCGAAGTGGATTTGGGGATTCAAATGGCTTGAAACTTCATGGCTTGGCTTTCTTGAAATAATGGGTCAAATGGCATGGTTTTTGCTTTGATTGGGCAAAAAGGTACATGGATCGCGATCCATGTTGGGAAGAATTTTGGTACAGTTCCTTTGCACATATGTTCCTACAGGTTTTTGTAGTACACTGGTGAAATATTTTCAAATTTGGACATGTTTTTTCTTAGTTTGCCCCATTTTCTAGCTTATGGCCATGTTTTTTCCGTTTTGACCATATCTGTTTTTTGTAACCCTTTTTGGACACATGTTTTGCATGATATCTATCATTGTCTCGATTCCTGATGGTTTAGGTCTGTAGTTCATAGCTTTGTTTGGCTCCCTGTCAAATTACATCAGAAATTGAATCCATTTGAGGGGACAAATTGATTCTTGCAATTATCACCATTTTGCAAGTAATCCTTTGCTTAGCTTTGATCCTAACACCATCCTTAAGTTACATTTGCTTGTTGATAGGCTCCGAGGAGAGTGTGAAGTCTCCCAATTGGCTTTATTATCAATTTGAAAACTTGTCGGGAACACTGTCTTTAGCCCTTCTTTATAAGTCTTGCTGGCATCCCAACATTTGACCTCTCATGAGTTTTTTTCTGGGATCCCACCTTTTTTTCTTTTGAAAATGACCAAAGGACCAGTTGCAGACAGAAAGTAGCAATCCAGGAGGATTTGATGATCTTAAGAGCACCTTTTGTGATCACTTTTACAACACCAGTACTATTTTTACATTGCCCAACTAATGAGCCACTTCTGCCCTGATTTTGGCAAAAAGGAACATGGATCGCGATCCGTGTTGGGATGCATTTTGAAAAACCAGTTATAGGAGTTTGTTCCTGGCCATCTAAGGGTGCTCCTGTACAATTTTCTCTATTTTTAGGGTTTGAGGAACATGTATCGCGATCCATGTTCCACCACCTTTTGCTGTTGTTTTTATCCTGTCTGATTCTGTCACTCAGCTATTTAGGGTCTACTAGTGAAATATATATATTTTTTTGATGGGTTTTGAACTTCCCCATTGGCCCTGTTAGCTTGCCGATTTTGTGACTTTGTACTGCTCTGATATACTGTTTTGACCATGTTGATGCAGTATAGGACATACACACATGCCTTTGCGAGGTTAATGATCATATCTGTCAAATCTGTATAGTAAAATCGATCGAGGTGGTTGCAGGAGGCAGAAAAAATCTGGAAACTCTATGCTTCTGTCTCTGTCTCTCTCTCTCTCTCTCTCTCTGTGAATGCAAATGAGCTTATGTTGCCCCATTTGACTATATGTTCTTAGTCTACTCGGAATGCCCGATTTATACTTACCTCCATTAATCGTATCTTGTTGTTTATATCACCTGTGGCTCAAACAGTTTATCATTCTAACACTCGGTTGACAAATGGTGTTCAATCTGCAGTTTTGATCCTTTAGAAGTTGGCTCAAAATCCATCTTGACTTGAATCTTTCCATAATCTTCATGTTTGAAGTCCTTGCTTTGAAGTTTTGGCGTTTTCTTTCAAAAGTCAATTCGGATTTTCCTGCCTCGACTTATCAATTTTCGTTGATTATCTGTCGTTTTTTTCTTTTTTGTAAAAGAAATTTGTTTACAACCATTACTAGTCGGCCAAAAATTAGCCAAAATTAGTGTAGCCTCCCTTATATACATACTCTTATTCTTGTATTGGATGGTGACAGTATGGCTCATGATTATGCCAACTAAGAGTTTGCAAGGCTCTGAAAACTTGTTTTTAAAGAAGAAGAAAGGAAAGGAAAAAAAAAAGTTGATAATAATAATATACAAATGATAATCCTGTTGCATTTGCCCCCCCTTTGTAGAGTGAGTCGTCCCCGACGAACATGTGTTAGAGTGCATGGGAGCAAAGCATGTGTCTAGGCATAGCCGTATAATGTGGCTCTATGACGTTGATTGAGGATATGCATGGGGAAGCAAAATGTTGTGCGAGAGAGAGGTGCTGAACAATATGTTCAGTGGTTGTTGGTGGCGAGGTTGCATTGAAGCTGCGTGGTCTGAATAGTAGTAATTGGAGAAGACGCGCCCTGTGTTTGATGGTGACCTGCAGAAGTTTTGATGCTGCTGGTTGTTTTGCTGGTTGGCTTCACTTTGGTTGCCATTGAAATTGCTTGCTTGTGGATTCGCTAGAAGAGGCATCGTGTGAGCGAGTTTGTTTTGGTTTCCATACCAACTTGACATTGTTGGGTGGCCGAGGGTGTTGATGCATTGGCCTAGTTTGTCTGACAAAAGCCGTAGGTAGTTTGTCGAGGTTTGATTTCTGTGTAGGCAATGTAGGCGGACTTGTACTGTTTTGTCGTTTTGGTATCCACGATTGCTTAGTATTGGTTTGCATGATGGATTTTTTAACCCATATTTGCATGATGGAATATCGTTGAGCTGGTGCATGTGGCGATGGTAGAGGTTCCCATACATAATCTGTTTGTACGAATGGCGTGGTGAAAGATTGTCCCTCTTGTTTGAGCAGTAAGGTATTGTCTTGCCAGTTTGACGTGGCTTGATAAGTGCACATCCATGGCACTCCCAGAATAACTGCTTCGTTAAGATGCTGATCGTCGACCACATGAAACTGATGCGGATAAACTGTACCATCAATGGTGATTGGTAAATTTATGTGGCCCAAATTTTCCATAGTGCCTTTGTTTGCTACCTTGAACCCTATAGAATTTGGCATTAGAGGCTCCCGTGTGAATTTTCTGAAAGTGGACCCAGTGTCTACTAATGATCGCTCTGTGGTGCCATCTGCAAGTTGTAAATTAATGCGTAGATCCATTCCTCCTAACCATGTAGCTACTGTTTGTATGGATGCTATTGGAGTAGTCTCAATAGCATCGATCTATTGTGATTTTCTTTGAAAGTTTGTCTGCTCCTTGCGCTTTAATATTCTGATTTTGGCTTCCTGCTGTGCCTGTTCTCGAATGTCATGTGCTTGACTTTTGCATTGAGCTGCTGCATGTATTGTTGCGAGTTCTTGGGGCGTCAGCGGAAGAAGATATTTCTTTAATCTGCAGCCACTCGTCCAATTAAGCATCTCCTCTCCTGCTAATGTTGCAAGCTTGATGGCACCAGTTTGTGATATATCATGTATTACAAAATGCCCCATCCCTCGCTTTTTGAGTTTTTTTGGAGTGTTGTTTGAGGGTATACATTAAAACGTAATCCCCTTTCTGGAACTCCTTGCCAATCACGTGTTGATCATGGAAAGCCTTCATTTGTTTTTTCTGAGCATATATCCCAGCTATCGCTCTAAGTTGGGTTTTATCTAATTGTTCCAGGGTGTCTAGTCTCTTCGATAGCTCATAGACCATCCATCCTAATTGTGTTGCCACTCTTAGAGTTTTGATTAGGAATTCCAATGATAGGATCGCATTAATCCCTAATACCAGGTTAAAGGGTGTCGTGCCGATGGAAGTTTTAAAAGCTACTCTATAAGCCCATAAGGCCGTGTGTAGCTTTTGATCCCAATCATTTCTTGAGTCACTCACTATTTTGGTGAGTACGATGCATAAGATTTTGTTGGTACTCTTTGCTTGCCTGTTAGCTTGCGGATGATAAGGTGCCAATTTGCGATGGACCACCATGAATTCGTCAAGAAGGCTTTCAATGACGTCGTTTAAAAAGTGTGTTCCCCTATCGCTCACTATTTCGATAGGTAGTCCATATCTCGTAAAGACGTGTTCGAAAAGGAACTGAGCTGTAGTTCTGAGCTGTAGTTCTTGCATCGTTTTTTTGGGTTGCTTTTGATTCCGCCCATTTTGTCATGTAGTCTATTGCTACTATGATATATTGTGCATGCGTCCTATATCCTGGAGGTATGATGGGACCAATGAAGTCAATACCCCATTTGGCGAAAGCACATACCCCCATCATTGGCCTCAGTGGCATTTCATCTCTCTATAGGGGTGGGTTTGTGCGTTGACATTCATCACATCGTTTGACATATGTCTCTGCGTCCATAAATAGGGTTGGCCACCATATGCCTGAGTGTAGCACGAGCTTTGATGTTTTATCAGTAGAGAAATGTCCCCCTGGCTACCCTGAGTGTGCTTGATCTAAGATAACATAATATTCGCTTTTTGAAGCACACAACTGTAGTTGTTTGTCCTTTCCTTGCCTATACAGTTGGTTGGCAATGAGTAGATAGTGTTTGGGCTCTTCTTCTACAGTTTTCATTATTGCTTTGCCGCATTCCTCTGGAAAGGTTTTGTTCTTTAAGTACTCAACTATGTGAGCACTCCATTTGGGTGCTTGGACTACTCAAAACAGGGTGGCATGTTCCACTGGAGGTTGTTTTGTACAGCTATCATAGGATTTTACATATGTATGGACACTGTGATCCATGTTTGGCTAGTAGACTCCTAGTCTCTTTAGCCGTTGGCCTGTCTGTGTTTCTCCATTGTGAAATCTCGTATTTTTTATATGAGCTTGTTTGAGGTAGTAGGTGGATTCTTCGGGCTGTACACATAGTCTCAATATTCCATCCTTACCGTGTTTGTACAGTCGTCATGCTAAAAGATGGAGATTTCGTGTTTGACGTATAATTGATGGTTGTCTTTCTATCTATAATGAGCCAATTGTGAGTAGACAAATGACCTCTTCGCTCCATCTCGATACCATTTCAATGTTAAACAGATATGAATAAGGAAGATCATCATCGACACCCTTAGGTGCTTCCCCATGAAATAGTCGTGAAAGATGATCTGCTCTTGTGTGTGTGGTCCCCTTTTTTACGACTATCGTGAAGTCAAACTCAAGCAATAGTATAAACCAACGAACAAATTCTTCCAGTGTTGCAAGGTTTGTTTACTAGATATAGCAGTGCTTGGTGATCCACGAAGAAAACAAATTTGTTTGCTAGAAGGTAGTGTCTAAATTTTTTGATAGCATAAATCATCCCCAGGCCTTCTCTTTCCGTAGTGGTCTAACTTTTCTCTACGTTGTTTAGATGCCGACTAGAGTAGCAAATGGAAAAATCCATTTTCTTCTCCCTTGGCTGGGCTAATATGCACCCGATGGCATAGGCTGATGCATCCACATGAACATGAAAGATTTTGCTCCAGTTAGGGGCTTGCAAAATTGGAACAGAAATTAATTGCTCCTTCAATTTTTGGATAGCTTGCTCGCATTCCTCCGTCCATTCGAACTTAGCAATGAGGGCGTACAACGGCTTAGCTATTACATCATACATATATATGAAACGCCTATAGTACCCGCAATGCCCCATAAATGCTTGCACTTCTTTTATCTTTGTTGGTTGCGGTAGTGCAACAATTATTTGTACCTTTTCTTGATCAGTTGAAATTTCGTTTTTGGACACAAGGTGACCCAGAATTTTACCTTGTCTTACCATGAAGATGCATTTTTCCAAGTTTAAGCAAATACGATACATTCTGCACTTTTCAAAGACTTTTCCCATATGAGTGATGTGGTCGAACACAAAGATCATCCATGTAAATCTCCAGAAATTTTCTGAGATATTCTTTGAATGTGTGGCTCATTAGTCTTTGAAATGTGGCAGGGGCATTGGTCAAGACGACAAGCATTACTCTGTAGGCAAATACACCTCCCTCTGTCCCAAAAGTTGTCTTATGCTGATCTTCCACTTTAATTGTCAACTGGTTGTATCCTAAGAACCCATCGAAGAAACTATAGGCCTCTTTCCTTGCTACCCTCTCAATAACATGATCTGTTATTGGCAGTGGATAGTTATTCCTGATGGTGGCTGCATTTACCTGTTTGAGGTTTACACAGACACGCAGTTTGCCATTCTTTTTGGGTACCACCACAATAGGGGACACCCAATCAGTGTGTTCAATCTCATAGATAAATTCAGCGTCCTTCAGTTTGTCTATCTCCTCCTTAATTTTCTTGGCAAAAGTTTCATGTACGTGTAAGGACGTTGTTTGCGTAGTCTGGCATCACTCTCAAGGGGTATCGTGTGCTGATAGATCTCATGATCTATCCCCTTTAGATCTTTGTATGACCATGCAAAGACATCTTTGTATTGTCTGAGCGTATCAACTAGAAGTTGCTCTTCCTTGTCAGTAAGGTCCGTGGCAATGTATGCCGGTTTAGGATCCTGCCTGGTTGTGCTAAGTTGATGCATTTGGCTTTTTCAGGCCCATCATACGAAGTTCCTAGTTCCTTGGGATCTCGTTTGGGTTTCCACACCACGATTTTCCTATCCTGAATGGTATGCTTCTTATAGTGGGAAGGTGCATCAAATTTATCATCATTCGATTCCTCGTCAGTTTCCATTTCTATTGTCCAAACTTCCTTCAAGGATCGTTTCAGTTCATTGTATTTGATTTTGCACTCTATTTTGGACAACTTCATCAATTTCTCAGAATTGCTCTCTTTTTTTGGTTTTTGTTTGTTCGCTTTTTTTAATTTTGTTTTGGCTGAGTTAGGTTTCATGTATCTCTTTGATATCCCGTCCTTGAGGCAGTCCATCGCTTCTACTAACCTTAAGTACTGCGTTTTGTCAGTTAACAGAAATACTGAGTCCTCATTGTACTTGGTTCGGTTGTTTTTATGTTTATCTTGATATCTGCGTTGTCTTTGAGGATTTTAGTTTGGGAAATCATAGTAGATCACCCGTCGATCTTTCCGTTTGATGCTCTGACTTGAGCTACTAGAAAGCTCATTGTCTGCATTATCCTCTAGCAGCTTATCAGTCGAGTATTGGAAATCTTCTTCGTTCATTTGGTCAAGGTCTCTTATTGAAACTTCATTCACTATGCATCGGGACTCGGCAACCCCGTCCTTGTCAGTGACTTCCCACTCTGACTTTGGATTTCGGCTGACACCCATCATCTGGAATGGAATGATATCATATCCTTCCTCATCGTAAAATTTGGTTAGGGTCACCTCGTTTACACAAACATCAAGAGTGGCTAATATCTGTTGCCATCCAAAAGGTTCGAACATCTCTTCTAGAAAAGGCTCTCGTATATATGCCTCATCTTGTGCAGTTCTATCAAGAATGCATTTTTCCCTTTTTAAACTTCCACCTTTGGAAGCTTCTCCTACCCACTGGTGAGATTTGTTCTGTAGCCAAGCCGGTATTCCCCCCTTTGGGCTCAGTTGTGGAGTTTAAGTCTTTTCCTGGGATTCGTTATACATCTCTATAGCTATGATCTGCGACACTAATGTTCGTAGTGACATCCTTATTCCTTAGATAGATATAGTTGTAACCCCAATCTTGCACCATTTGAGCTGACACATGAATGGTCTGCCCGATATGATATCGAAGTTGCTGCTCTCATTGAAATTCATAATAGCAAAAGTGTGTTCATATGCAATTCCGCAAGAGGTTACCACAATCTGTTTCAAGATGCCAATGGGTCTTTCCAGATACCCATCTACCAATTGAAGTTTCATCCTAGTCTTTTGGAGAGCAAGTTTTCCCCATTTTTTCCACATTGCTTTGGTAGCTATGGCTATTCGAGCACCTCTGTCCAATATTGCTATTGACTTAACCTCTTTGTACTCCCCTAGTAGAGTAGTATTTCCTTCTTCACCTTCACAATAATCCCCTACCTTGTTTACTGGTGTTGTCTTATGTTTAGTTTGTTTCGAGGGTTGTGTCTTTGGTGTGTTTGGAGAAGCCTTGGGTGACGGAATTACCAGCCCTATTTTTTCCAAATTTCTTGTTCTTGGGTTTGGTTAGGCTTTAGCCTTGCCTTGTAAGCTTTTAAAATTGCGTCCAAAGGTTTGAACACCTTGTCTACCAAGACAGATCCCTTCGATGGTATATTCGATGGTTTTTTAATCTCGTTGTTCCCCTTAAGGTCTCTTTTCCTTTGCAGTTGTTCCTATGTTCTCAGTGATTTGGTTCCAATGCCATTTTCTCATTTGGCTTTCATCTTATCTCATTTTGCCTTCCAGGATTTCCTAGGGGTTTGGACAGACAAATTTTCTATCTCTGTTTGGCTGGCTGGGACGTTCCTTGCTGCCTTATGTGCTTGGGCTCTAGTGACCACGTTTATCGGAATGTTTGGTTCTGTTTTTGATCCACTTGAGCTTGGCACAATCCCCATCTTGTTCATGGTTGCTTTTCCCTTATTGTCAGGGTTTTTTGGACAGTGTGGAATGAGATGGTCAGTCGCACATCCCTCATAGAATGCAAAAAGTTTTACCCTTTCTCCTTCGTTTGGACAAACTCTCGCCCAATGATCATCGCCACATTCATAGCATGGTCCAACAGGTGGTGGAGAGGCTTGTGGAGCCCCCATTGGTTGTTCTGCTCTAGGTGGATACCCTTTAGGTTTGTAGCCCTGATTTGCCATGAACATAAGCATATTCTCATCGACCAAGTAATGACTTTTTGGTTGGTTGTGCTATGTATGAAGGTTCGGGCATTTCTTCAGGATCTATCCATGGATTGTATCCCTCTGAAACTTATGCATTCCCCTCAAATCCCCTTTCGTAAGTATTGTCTGATTCTTCCCGATACAAGACTAATTTGACCACACTCTGATCAAAAGGTGGTTCTATGGGTTGAGAAATCCTTACCATAGCCCTATTTTCCTGGGGTAAGGGAGGTTGATGTCCCAACACAGGTTGAGCTTTCTCTTGCCCTAAGATTGCATTTTTTGGCCCTACTTGGTACCTTGGAGGGGGTGGAAATTGTTGCCCTCCATGTGGTCCGTAATGTCTCTCTCTAACATAGTTCCGATTATAGAAACATTCGTGAGTTTCATGGTTTGTCCATTTTTGTTTGGTAGCACACCACTTCAATACTTGCTGTGTGTTTACTCCTGGACTTTGTTGAAGGTTGCACCACTGGGTTGGATGATCTCCTCCACATGTGCTGCATTTTTGGGTGGGCGGTTGTCGTGTGTTTGGGTTTGTCCTCTTTCCTTGGTTTATCCTTCTGATCACTTCCTCAATCATTTAATCAACATCCAACACAGTTGGGTTTTGCCCTCCCAATTTTGTTGTGGACTCACTAGTGTTTGAAGAGGTGCTATTCGTCCCCTGATCTGTGTTTTTAGTAACCTCCCCATATACCTTGCAGTTATCTACCAGATACAACGCCTCTCTTGTGACTTGCTCAAAAGTTACACATGCCTTCAAGTGCAAGTCCTTTTTAAGCGTGTCATTTTGCAATCCTTCTGTTAACCCTCACGGCTCACGGACGCCCCATCACCTACGACGGACGTGTATTATGTATTTGGTAGAGTCAGGTACCGGGCTTGTCGGACCAATAGGAAAAGGGTAAGAGTGATCGCCGATGAGAGGCGCACTCTAACTGGGACATGCTAGGGTTAGTTGGCTAAGCATGGGCGCCCAAGTGTGAATGGGGTGAGCTCATATAAAAGCCAACTAAACCTAAAATTCACTCATTCTCTCATTTGTGCAATAGAAGAGTGATCTTGCTCCATCTCCATCTCCATCTTCTTCTTCTTCACCTCCTCGTGTGTGTGTGTGTGTGTGTGTGTGTGTGTGTGTGTGTGTGTGTGTGTGTGTGAGAGAGAGAGAGAGAGAGAGAGAGAGAGAGAGAGAGAGAGAGGGAGAGTGTGTGTGCGATCGAGCATTACGAAGGCACGACGGCGGCGAAGCGGTTGAGCGTGGCACGACTACAGCTTCTTCTTCATCGCGGCGAGGAATCCACCACGAAGGCGAGCGTAGAGCGGTGAGTGAAACACCCTTTGCTCTCTTGAGCTTGCTAGTTTAGGCTTGTTGTGTGCTTGGAGCCATTTGTGGCTCACACACGGTGTATTGGCAAGTCCCTTGCTTCGACAGTGCGGCAAGGAGCGCACATTTTTGGCGCCGCTGCCGGGGAAATGCCCTACATTAAGCTCAGTTAAGCACTTTACGCTTTCTTGTGGTGCAATTTCTATCATAGGAAAGGCAGGGAATGAGTGTGTGTAGTTGTGTGGAGATTTCTGTTTTTTGCGTTTTCTGCGTTTTCTGGTTTGCACTGCACAGTTAGCATTTCTTGCGTTTTTTGCATTTTTTGCATTTTCTGGTTTGCACTGCACAGTTCTGTCAAGTTTCAATTTCTGCATTTTCTGTGTTTTCTGGTTTGTGCACAGTTAGACTTACATTTAGTTAATTAAGCAGGCTAGTAATTAGGCGAGACAGAAAGTAGGTAGGTGAGGTCAACGCGCACCAAAACGCGCACCCAAAAAAAAAAAGTTTAAATTTTTTGAAAAAAAAATGAATTTAAAAAAAAAAATAAAAAAAATTCCGAAAAATAAAAACGTGAGTGAGGGGGAGGTTAAATTTTCGAAAATAAAAACGTGAGTTTTAAAACGGACGGGTTGGTTTGTATAAAAGGTAGATCGGGATCGGGATCATTTGCCCAAGCCCAAGGCCAAGCCCCAGTCCTCAGTCTTATGATATATACTAGACTCACTCTTATATATATACCCTACTCCCTCAAGAGGGAATGAGAGCATGTGGGACAAGTCCTCCACTCTCCTCCCTTCTCTTCCCACTTGCACCCTTAGACTTGCTATTTGGAGCCTAGTTCCCCAGCTAGGAAAAGACTGTTTCGGGCTTTTCTGGAGCAAAATAGAACCAAACGGTGGGCTGTAAAGCACAACGCGCCCCTCCTAGCGATACGCTCGTTTCGAGCTATCACACGGCCCATTCCACGACACGCTCTAAAAAATCTAGCAAAAAAACAAACAAAAAACACGCAAAAAACTAGTCACAAGGCCTCCTAGAGCAGCTTTTTGACACCTTAGGGTATCAAAAGCACATGCACTTACGCCCTGGGCGGGTGCTAGAACACGAGCATATTGAGGGTGCCTCTGTTCATACGAACACCCATTACCCATCCACGATAGGCTCTAGACCCTCAGCGGGGACACAAGGTAGCACCACCCAAGACCCTAAAATAGCCGCTAGTGATTCCTCCTCCGACTCAGAAATCATGGAAGCATACCCTACCCAAAACACTGAGAGAGAAGGCCATGCACCTCCCGAAGCTCCACAGCCTAGTACTAGTATGTTTAGCCGTTTCATGGAAACATTAGGTAGAGCTACTCGCTCGGAACCTGATGCAAATGAAGCACACGAAGGGGGTGGGGAAGTGGACTCTCCTTTCACATCGCACGTGGACCCCACACCCCCAAAGAGTGTCCATGTGGATATCCTGCCAACTTCTTACCAAGAAGGCCCTGTTGAGCTGCCTCCTTCAGAAGTTCCCTCTAGAGTACCGTTGGTGACAAGTAAAACCACGGGGAGCAACATTGCTTCTACCTCACAAGAAACCGTTAACACGTCGACTCTAGAAGGATTGTTCATTAACGATCATTGGACATACGACCTCCACACTGAGGTGTTGACGGATCTACACTCTGGCCACGTCTACCATGTAGGATGGATAGAAATTGTACAATCCACCTCTAGTGCCACAAGCATCGAAGATCAACAGAAAATGATCTGTAATGTTATCCATGGCATTATTCAATCAGAAAGGCAAAATCGAGGGGTAAATATACTCTCAACTGGCCCCATGAGATTTCTAGATACGAGCAAGGCTCAACAGCCTACTCTATCACAAATGGAGACTCCTCTAATGAGTCCCATGGACCCATCTTACGTCATTTCACCTGGGGTCTCTATGCAATCTGATCCTCCGAGCGAAAACTTTAGCTTCCCTAACCTGGCTCAACCCTCTATTAAGGAAGACACAGTGCTCACTCCAGGGATAGGCCTGACAGAGAATGTACCGATGACATCTACGGTTAGCGCAGTGCCACTACCTAGTGTCGTAGTACCTAATATGGGGCCTCGACCGTATGTGCCTCTAGCCCCTTATGTACACATGGCCCCCACACCTCCAATTGTACCACTTGCTTATGCTCCTCGAGTGCCGCTCCCTAGCCCTTATCCGAGTGGACCTATGCCCGGTTATGTTCCATATCCTGCATCATCCACACATATGCCAAGACCGGTACCCGTCCCTCTCCCACATATGATTCCAAGAGTACCTCCACCGGCCCTGCCTCCTCACATAGGTGACTTGGCAGCGTTTGCTCAAACCATAGGTCGATCTATCGCGGAAAATATGCGTCATGCATCTGATAGAGAGCCTAGAAGTAAGGCAGTACAAATTGCCAAACTCACGCAAAAATTCAATGGGGACGAAGATGCTAGAAAGCACATTGAAGTGTTTGAACAAGTATGTGATTCCTTAGGGGAACGCAACGAACTACATAAGTGCAATGCCTTAAGCTTGACATTAAGTGGGAAGGCTGGAGATTGGTATAGAACCCTAAGGGTGGACGAGAAAACAATCTACCCTACCCTTCGAAGGTTGTTTCTAAAGGAGTACATACGAGAAGGTGTGCTTTGGGGTGTAGCATCTCAGCTACAGAAGGCCGAACGTAAGGAAGGAGAGTCAGTAAGGGACTTCATTAGTCGTCTAAAGCACTTAAACTCTCGCTGCCCTGTAAATGAGCGCTTCAACAATAACCAACTGCTTGATCGATTCATTCGAGGGTTGAGGAATGAAGGAATCTATAATGGACTAGTGATTAGAGGTATCACAACCTGGGAAGATGTCACTGCCAATGCAATCCAATTAGAGGACAACTTGATGATAGCAGGCATGAGGGTGTCTACTGACACGAGATCCACTAGCTCACAAGCCATTGAGTATGAACCCATGACTGCAAAGCCCATTGCCAATGAGCCAAAGGTATTTGAGACATTCTTGACAGACCTCACCAAGGCAATCCAAGAGTCTCTTAAGGATAATCGACCCCCTCCAAATAGTCACATGTATCCAAGAAGGGAGCAACAATGGTGTTCCATTTGCTTAGGTCCACATAGCACTAGTGAGTGCCCTACGTTTAGAGTAAAATTTAATGGGACTTGCAACGCATGTGGTAGGTATGGTCACCAAGCTAAGGATTGTTTAATGATCAAACGTATGATGGCAAATAGACCACCTGTAGCCTGGACGGATGCGCCTCGAGCTCTTGTATTGATGCCTGCTCCATTTGTTGAGCAACTACGGCAACACATGGTCCCTAGATCCCAAAATGTTGTACAAGCTACACCGCTACCACCTCCTGTGCTAGGACCGCAGCCCCCGCATCCAAGAGTCGCCCCTATGAACCAAGTGGGTTGCGAGCCATCAAATGCTTACGCAAATGGCTGTGAGGAGGAAATAGACACTAGTATTGCCTACGGACTTGATACATTGGAAGAGTGTCCTATATACTACATGGAAGATTGTTGGGGGCAAGTCAAGACGGTTTATCAAGCTACTGCTCTCGCATCCAGAGGTCAAAATATCAACACCCAGGCTAGGAGGCCACCTCTTCAATGCTACGAGTGTGGTGGACCACATCGGGCAGCGGAGTGCCCTATTAGGCTGCAAAAGAATGCTGCACAGATGCAAATGAATCAAGGGAGCACGTCTGCAATGCCAATACTCACATGTAATCGTTGTGGCATAGATCACTTGATTGCCCAATGCCCCTATAACCCAAATGCGCCTAAAATCACACCCCTAAATTTGATCGAGATTGCTAGGGTGACATCGCCAATACCACCCGTTGCACCCGCTTATGTGATTACACGGTCCATGCTTCAAGGGCCAGGCCGTATCCTCGAAGAGAGAGATACCGCGTCAGTTATCCAAGCAAAGAAAAAGAAGACACGAAGGAAGAGGTCGCAGAATACGGGAAATTCAAAGCCAAGTTCCAAAACAAACATAGGAACAGGAGATGACCCCGTGTATATGAATGACCTCGAGGATGATTCAGATTCAATCGAGACAATGGAGACTAGAACCAATACCACAAAGGGAAAGACCGACAAAGAAAACCGTAACATGGAACCAAATGAAACCCGAATAAGAGAAAACCATAAAGAGCCTCTGAAAACACCACAAATGTTTCCAAATCCAATCCAAGACCCCCAAGATAAACCGCAGGGGCAAAAAGGGAAGAATCGTAAAAAGAAGATTGGGACGTACCCAAACCCAGTAGACGAGATTGAGCAGGTGAAACATCTAAGAGGTTTAGTGGAGGAGACTCAAAGGAAACTAGAACCAGAACCCATGCATGTCAAAATTCATGACACAGTGTTTCCCACGCAAGTTCATCCACCCCACATGAACCATAGACCGTTAGCCATATCTAGTATCATCCAAGAAGGGAGTGAGGACGGGACATCAGAAGTGAGCATACACCCTTCTTGTTGGAAAGGATGTTTAACGAAGGAATACCTGATCCCATTGAGGAATATGAGATTCCATCCTCACCAGTTCCTAGTCAAGGACCTACACCCTGCAAAATGCCAATGAATGTTGCCAAACTAGTGGACTTCATGTCTTCTGAGGTCCGAACCACGATCATAACAAAGCTGTATGGAGATCGTGAGTTATTCCTTGCACTTCGAGCATTCCTTAACGGAGAGCTACGAACGGGATTACCGCAGTTTGCGCAACCAAATAGGCCTGACTCGATTATGAATGATGAGGAAAATCATGTGCAATCACTTGACTTAGATGGACACGAGTTTGTGATCGAGGTACCCATTAACGAATTAGGGCAGTATTTTGAAGGCGACGAGTCTAATGCGACCCTACCCATCACTACCAAGGGATTAACTATAAAGGGAATTCTTGATGGTGGTGCAGGAGTTAGCATCGCTACAAAAGATTGTTGGGAATCCATGGGAAAACCCCGCCTCAGTGTTACTAACATTGTGGTAAAGATGGCAAATGGTACCATAGCCAAACCTATGGGGATGCTCAAGGATCTTAAGATCAAAGTTCTAGGACACAAGGTACGACATATGTTCATTGTAATGGATTTCTCTAAACACCTTATGTCATATGAAATGATTTTAGGACGACCATTCATGAGGGAAGCACAAATGGTTCATGATTGGTCTAAAAATCATGTCTATTTGCAATTCCAAGACTCTGTCCTTAGAGTGGATTTGGTGACTGGTAAGGTACACCCCTTAGGGAGTAAAACCATTATTGATCATCGCTCTGACACCACAGCTCACTCGGCCCCACTACAATATTGTTACACTTGTAAGAAGGATACAGACATTGGCCAAGATTCTCCTTATATGGATATCCTACCTGGGATGACTGAGTCGAACAATGTGGATTGGGTCCACCTAGCAGCAACCATAGACACTTGGGGAAATAGGGGGACGACCTGGGTAACACCTGAGGGGGATGAAATGCCTGTACCCTTAAATATGCTACAAGCAATGCATATTGCTTCCGACAAGACTCATCCTAATGTAACGAAGAAAACATACAAGTGGGTCCCTAAAGCTTCTTTAGTGACCATAGCTAGTGCTAAAAAATAGAAGCCTTGTAAGAAACGTACCACTCGCTCCAAGAAAAGTAAGAAAATGTTGCGATGGATCCCTAAATGACTATTGGAAGCCCAAGGCTACTATCAAGGAAATGATCAAATCTGGGTGCCAAAACGTAGATTGTGCTCTTACCTATCACCTGACCCAAGTGAGCCCAATCCCGTAGCTCCAAAACGAATCAATGATCGTGGAAAGAAAAAAATCACAGACTGCTACACACCTGCTCCCGAGCTAGTTTGGGTACCAAAGAAAGAACGATTTGTTCCACCTATCTCAGGAAGGGGGGAGTCCCATGAAGATTCTAGCTCATCATGTAATACATCCATAGAGGTAAAAGCTTCTACACAGCCTCCATCTATAGTAGTGGACCTCCATGAAGCTACAAAAGAATCCACACCTCCCAATGTTCAAGAATCACCTGATGAACCACTTCAAGTTCGATCCTGGGAGAGTACCTTACCACCCTTGCAACTTGACGAGGCACCTAGGGTAATAGAAAACTACTGGAAAAAATCCTCACCTATTACCAACTGGAACAATTGGTTTCAAAGGGTGACAAGCTCATTTCAAACGGTATGATCTACCCAAGGAAGGGGGGAGTGTTTGTGGACATCCATCATTCACTTGCTTCCCTCTCAACCTTTCTCCTTGACCTCTTAATCTCCGATCTTAGGGAATGTACATATAAAGCTTTATACTCACAAAAAAATAAATAAAAGAAATTAAAGAGCAAGAGCAATTAGCAAACGAGTATGCACATTAAAAGTCAAAACATTGACTCAGACCTACCCATGTCACATCTGGTACAGTGAAACAGAAACCTATGCCATAAAACACCTTTGATCCTCATCACTTGAGTGATGGAGGGTAGGTAAGATTAGTACGATAGGAGTGTTTCTGTTTTAGAGTTGAGAGATTAGCGAAGTTCTCTTTTCCCACTAATGTGCCTCCTGGAGGTATTCCTTTTGTTTCCTAGTGTGTACAGGAGGGTGTTGCTATTGATAGGATTTGGACCTTCATGGAACCTTTCTCTCGTTCACACTTCAAATTAAGCGCGACCATCGACACAAACAGGTGTTTCTTGTCCATTAGCATTGCCCCTTCTCTTTTTGCATCCATGTTTGTCTGCTTTGATTGTGATTGGTAGCATAATATTCAGCGCATTTGCTTAGTATCAAACATTTAATTCAATGTAATGTTTTGTCATAATCAGTTGTCTAGGTTTAAAACTCAAGCAGTCCGACTAAGCTAGTTTCACCAAGCTAGGTATTAGAAATCTTCTCTTAATACCATGGGGAATGCCTTCCTAATAATCAATGGTTACTTAGGTTCTTAATCCGATTTAGGCAGCATTGTGTGAAATGTACTAGGGCTTTCTAGTGGGCTTAACCCTATTGACCTTTAGCTTAAGTATTATAAAGGGAGTTTACTAATGTGATGAGCCTGGGGAGGGTAACAGTGTTATATGACCCCCCAAAGTTACAAAATTAAAATGCTGAAAATGAACAAACAAAAAATCAAAGTGCCACAATGTAAAATTTTAAGCTGGAAGAGAAATCCCTGCTTAAATTGGTACTTCACTCACATGTATCGCCTATGGTACTAGAGCCCTAGAGGTTCCCAGTGTGGGCGCTTTTCCTTGAAAAGCAAAAAACCCAAGGCATACAAAATAAGCACACACATCATAATTGAATCAATGTGAAAAGACTTTGGGGGGTCAACGAAAAAGTAATCAGTCAGGCGATGATTTCATGAGAAATTCCTTTTATGGTAGCTTAACTACAAGGTTTTCTAGATATAGCCTCTTGTCAGCCCTCGAACATGAATACTTGGCTCTCGCGATTAAACAACTTAATTGACCACAGATAATTAAGAAGCTTACCCATGGTATTAATATTCGATCTCTAGTGCCTTTTGACCGTTAAATTAGCGACCCCGGACTTGTTTAATTTTTTACCTTTACATCTGTTTATGCATTTGATTACATTACAATTTAATGTTCATTTCTGACAAATGGTTTGAATTTTTTTTTACCAATCAATGTGTCTACCTAAAACTGCATATGCTTTTTAATCACTTATGAGAATGCAATTACTGTGGCAATGTTGTTTGATTTTGCAGTGACTGAAGAAGGCTAAGGACATTCATCTCAAATGCTCTTCCACCTCGACGAACGAGCTTCAACTCAATAGCTTCCGAGGACGGAATCTACATCAAGAAGGGGGGCATGTTAACCCTCACGGCTCACGGACACCCCATCACCTACGACGGACGTGTATTATGTATTTGGTAGAGTCAGGTACCGGGCTTGTCGGACCAATAGGAAAAGGGTAAGAGTGATCGCCGATGAGAGGCGCACTCTAACTGGGACATGCTAGGGTTAGTTGGCTAAGCATGGGCGCCCAAGTGTGAATGGGGTGAGCTCATATAAAAGCCAACTAAACCTAAAATTCACTCATTCTCTCATTTGTGCAATAGAAGAGTGATCTTGCTCCATCTCCATCTCCATCTTCTTCTTCTTCACCTCCTCGTGTGTGTGTGTGTGTGTGTGTGTGTGTGTGTGTGTGTGTGTGAGAGAGAGAGAGAGAGAGAGAGAGAGAGAGAGAGAGAGAGAGAGAGAGAGAGGGAGAGTGTGTGTGCGATCGAGCATTACGAAGGCACGACGGCGGCGAAGCGGTTGAGCGCGGCACGACTACAGCTTCTTCTTCATCGCGGCGAGGAATCCATCACGAAGGCGAGCGTAGAGCGGTGAGTGACACACCCTTTGCTCTCTTGAGCTTGCTAGTTTAGGCTTGTTGTGTGCTTGGAGCCATCTGTGGCTCACACACGGTGTATTGGCAAGTCTCTTGCTTCGACAGTGCGGCAAGGAGCGCACACCTTCTATGAAAAGGACTGATAGTCTTTCATCTTGAGGTAGTTCTCGAGCAGGGCATCTCTCTATGTACTACTTGAGGTGAAGCGATGCTTCCTTCACTTTCTCTTTCTCCTTTTTCCTAAATACATAGATCTGGGAGACAGTGTTATGCTTGATCCCCCTCTTTGAGAATTCCTTAGTGAATTCTTGAAGAAGTTGCTCAATACTTCGGAATTCCAAGCTATTTAATGGTTGGAACCAAGTCAAACCAAGTCAAGGTAGTACCTTCTAATGTCAACCCAAAACCTTCATATTGAGTATGGAATCAGTTACCTATCCCGCTCTCAACACTTGTTTGAAGATTGAAACATGGGTATATGGATCTCCAAATCCATTATACTTTTTGGGTACGCATTTTGCCACCTAAAATGATCACATACGTCTGGCCTTTGCAACCATTCTAACAACACCTGGTTCGCCTGGTGTGGCTTCGCTAGGTTCATAATCTCCTCTTGGTACTACTAGTGGTATCCTATCCGCTATACGTTCATCAAGTCGAACTTGTATAATCGTTGGAGGGATTCTAGTGGTGTAAGTGACATCAGGAACAGAACGCCCCCTTTGTGTGTTTATGGAAGCCCTAGACGCTGTTGATCCTAAAGGCCCTGTGTTTGGGACTCGTTCATATTAACCCTCATGCACATTCCTATCACCTAAGACGGACGGCGTATTATTTAGAGTTAGGTACCGGGCTTGTTGATCCAATAGGAAAAGGGTAAGAGTGATCGCCGATGAGAGGTGCACTCTAACTAGAACATTCAAGGGATTAGTTGGCTAAGCATGGGCGCCCAAGTGTGAATGGGGCAAGCTCATATAAAAGTCAACTAAAGCTAAAATTCACTCATTCTCTTATTTGTGCAATTGAAGAGTGCTCTTGCTCCATCTCCATCTTCTTCTTTTTCATCTCCTTGTGTGTGTGTGTGTGTGTGTGTGTGTGTGTGTGTGTGTGTGTGTGTGTGTATGCATGAGAGAGAGAGAGAGAGTGCGCGATCGAGCATTGCGACAACGGCACAACGGCGGTGAAGCGGTTGAGCGCGGCGCAGCGGCGGATCCTTCTTCTTCGCGGCAAGGAATCCTCCACGACAGTAGTGAGTGACACACCATCGCCATCTTTGAACTTACTAGTTTAGGTTAGTTGCGTGCTTGGAGCCATTTGTGGCTCGGACACAGTGTATCGGCAAGTTTCTTGCATTGACCTGTGCGACAAACGCGCACATTTTTGGCGCCGTTGCCGGGGAATGCCATACACTAAGCTTGGATGGCACTCTGTGCTTCTTTGTGGTGCAATTTCAATTTAAGGAAAGGTAGAGAAGGAAGGTGTGTGTGTTGAGAAGAAGGAGTTTGTTTTGATGCTGTGTATTTCTTTGTTAATAAGTTATTGAAAGGTATTGTGTTTTCTCTGTGATAAGGTGTTAGTATTAAGGTTGTAGATCCATAATGTTAGTTCTGTGTAAAGTACAGTAAGTAGAAAGTAGGTCTGTTAAAGCTAATGAAGTGTGTTAGTGTGTAACAATAGGTGTATTAGTTGTAAGTAGGTAGGTAGAGTGTGTGTGTGTGCTCGCGCACAGCGCAACCGCGACGACCTTATCCCAAAATTAAAAAATATAATAATAATAATAATAATAATAATAAATTTAAAGGTAGGACCGGGATCGAGAATATCTCCCAAACCCAATCCCAGACCCAAGCCCAAGCTCATGCTCAGGCGCAGGCCTCAGTTGCCCTTTAAAATTACGTATTTTAGCCTCACACGTTGCTAAAAATTGACTTTTTTGAGGACCAACGATGGAGCTTTGAGTAACCGAACGTTGTGCTGTAAAGCGCACCACAACCCTCTGAGTGATACGCTCGTTTCAAGCTATCACACACTTTACTTAAAAAACTGATCATCAAAAAGCATTAAAAAATATCAAAAAATGAGTGAAAATGGACGTCTAAAAAAGTAAGCGGTTAACCTTCGAGGTTATTCGCCGACGCTTGTAGGGTGCCAAAGGCACATGCATCTGCGCTCTTGCCGTGTGCTAGAGACGGAGCAACTAGAGATAATTTTGACTTACGTCAGTTCTCATTATCCACCTACCTTAGGTTCCGGGCCCTTAGCGGGGACCCAAGGTAGTACAAACCAAGACCCATACATAGCGGCTAGTGACTCTTCCTCTGACTACGACATCATGGAGGGTTTCCCAATGCCTAATCCTGATAGCTCAAGCCAAGACATGCATGCCATGGGCCCGCGGTCTGGGTCGAGCGTGCTTAGCCACTTGAAGGAAACCTTTAGTAGAGCCACTCACTCAGAACATGGAGCCAATGATGTAAATGAGGGGGGTGGGGAAGTAAATTCGCCATTCATGACCAACGTAGACTCTATGCCCTTAGAGAGTGTGAACGTGAATACTCCATTCACTGCACCCCCTGACTCTTCAGAGCTATTTCCCTCCGAGTTCATATTACCCGATGGTAGAAGCCTTGCCGAAGTGCAAGAGGTTGAGCGATATATCATTGCGGCTAGGAAAAAGGAAATAGAGAGCTTACACAAGGCGGAGCAACAAAGAGAGTTAAAAGCAAAAGTCCCTATATCAATATCCTTTCTAGGAGAGCAATCGAGTGCTCCTGACTTAGCAACTGCTAAGGGCCAACCCCTAGAAAGCAACATTGCATCTAGATCAAAGGACACCCCTAGCACCTCAATCCTAGATGGAGCATTCTTAAATGAGAACTGGGAGTACGAACTACAAATGGAGACTCTAATCAACCTATACACAGGTCACACCTATCACGTGGGTTGGTTAGATGTCCTACAATCCACAATGGGTGCTACTAGTGTGGAGGATCAACAACAAAGAGTTTGTGAGGTCATCCATAGGGTCATTGAGTTAGAGAGACAGAACAAGGGGATCAACATGCCTTCAACGGGTCTCATGAGATTCTTGGATATAGGAAAGGCTAAACAACCGACCTTATCACAAATGGAGACTCCCTCGGTAAGTCCGATGGATCCTCCATATGTTGTTTCGCCAGGGGTCTCGGTGAAATCTGGGCCCACAAGTGATAGCTTTACCTTTCCAAGTGTAGCTCATCTTTCCCTTGATGACATAACAGCTACCATGCCTACCGCAATGATGGGCATGCCAAGAAACATGCCATGGACCTCATTTTTTAGTAAAGCATCGCTACATGGTAGCTCAATGCCTGCAACAGAACCTACAAGTGTGCACCAATCGTATACACCCATGGGTCGTCGTACTCATGTAGTCCCTACCCCTCCCATTGTTTCAACAACCTATGCTCCACAACCACAATACCCAAGTTCTTATTTCCATGGGACCATACCGGCTAGCATTAGCATGTCACATCCGATGTCTGCTATGCTTAGGGCCACCACGTGGCACAACATTGTACCCAACGTGGAACCCAAGGGCTTCCTATGCGCCAAGACCAATGCCGATACCTACACCACATGTAGTCTCTGGAGCACCTTCACCCATGGAGCCTGCTCACTTAGGTGACTTGGCAACATTTGCTCAAGCTATTGGTCGATCTATCGCTGAAAATATGCGTAACACGCCTGATAGAGAGCCTAAAAGTAAGGCAGTACAAATCGTCAAGCTCACACAAAAATTTAGTGGAGATGGGGATGTGAGAAAGCATATCGAAGTGTTTGAACAAATATGTGATTCTCTAGGAGAACACAATGACTTGCATAAGAGTAATGCTTTTAGCCTAACCTTAAGTGAGAAGGCAGGGGATTGGCATAGAACCCTAAGGGTGGAAGAAAAAATGATTTACCCTACTCTTAGGAGATTGTTCTTGAAAGAATACATACGAGAGGGAGTGCTTTGGGGTATAGCTTCTCAGCTCCAGAAAGCCCAACAAGAGGAAGGAGAGTCGGTGAGAGACTTTATTAGTCGCTTGAAGCATTTGAATTTTTGTTGTAATCCAAATGAAGGATTCAATAATAATCAATTGCTTGATAGATTCATTAGGGGATTACGACATGAGGATATCTACAATGGTCTAGTCATTAGAGGCATCACCACTTGGGAAGCAATCACCACCAATGCGATCCAATTGGAAGATATTTTAATGATCCAAGGAGAAAGAGCATCTGTTGAGCCTAAATCTATTAGCTCGCAAGCATCAGGGCATCAAGCAATGACCCTAAAGCCTATTTCTAAGGAGCCAAACATATCTGAGATGACTTTGGTAGATCTCACCAAGGCTATTAAAGAGAGTCTTAGAGACAATCGTGCTCCGCAAAACAATCATATGTATCCAAGAAGGGAGCAACAATGGTGCTCAGTATGCTATGGACCACATAATACCAGTGAATGCCCTACTTTTAGAGTAAAATTCAATGGAAACTGCAACACCTGGTGGGAGGGTGGTCATCAAGCTAAGGATTGCATAGTATTTAAGCGCGCGATGGCCAATAGACCAACCTTAGCATGGACAGACATACCTCGAGTGCCTGCATTGATGCCGGCCCCAAACCTCTTGAACAAACGTCAGAACACATGGTCCCTAATGTTGTTCAAACAACACCCTTACCACCTCCAGTGCTAGGACCGCAACCACCACATCCGAGAATCACTTCTGTGAATTAAGTGGGTTGTGAGCCATCGATTGCTTTTTTGGAAGGTTGTGAGGAAGATATAGATCCTAATATTGCCTATGGGATGGATGTGCTTAAGAAAGTCCAGAATACTACATGGAGGACTATTGGGGACAAGTCAAACCTGTCTATCAAGTAGCTGCTCTTACTGCAAGAGGCCAAAATATCAATTACACTGCTAAGAGACCACCTCTTCAATGCCATGAGTGTGGACGTCCACATCATGTGGCTGAGTGTCCTATTAGGCTACAAAAGAACGCCACACTAATGCAAACCAATCAAGCGAGCACGTCTACAATGCTGATACTCATGTGTAATCGATGTGTGTTGGGGTATAAAGCCCAATGTGGTCGCCCAGGTAAGTGGGCGGGCCTCCAGGTATGTACACATATTCTTTTGTAAAAACCTAATAAGAACTCACTATGCTCTACACATTATAGTAGAGCAAGTTCACCATATCGTCGTGCTCTTCTTCTCGCACTCTCTCTCGCGTCGCACTTCCGCTCGTACTCCTTTAACTGGTATCAGAGCTCAGATCGAGGCTCGGGGCAGCACTGTAGGAGGCTAGAGTCACCAGCTCAGATTGGAGTGAAGTTCGACAGGCAAAGACACGGCCCCAAATCTCGTGGGAGAACCCGAAGGGCTTGGTGTGCTCAGAATTTCATTCTGAGGTCATCTCGGTCACCGTTCGGCTTCGACAAAGGTCTGCGTAGGCCATTTTCGACTACGTGGTCTCGGCGGGTGCAGATCCGACTCTGCAAATTTGGGGTTTTCGGCCTACGACTACAGGTGCTGAGGATATCGACACTCCCAGAGTGTTGATTTGTGGTTGTCTACACATCGAAGGACGGCTCACAGTTCTTGGAGGCGTGTCACATACGACACGGGCGCATCTACACCCAGACTGTAGGCAACATCCACTAGTTCATCAGGTAGCTTGTGTTTGCTGCTTGATATTCCAAATTTCATCCTGACATTGCAGGTACTTCCACATGGGATGTATTGTCAGAGATGATGTATGTCTGTTGAGGGTTTGCTGGCTGTGAGTCACGCAGCAAACAACCGCCGCAGCGGTTACAACATACAGTGGGAAATTTGTGGATGTATGACTTTGTGGGAAGTCTATGTACTGTCAGATTTACTGCAGCCTTTGTTGAGGTTCGAGTGAGGTTTTATTGAGCTGGGGGATTCTCGAATGTTGAGATCCTTTCGGTGATACAGGTCTTGGAGCGATCCCTCGAGCACCCTTAGATAGGCAGCTAGGATGTATTGACTGTGAGTTAGACAATTGGGATTGCATCTTTGCTTTATTGCCGTTGAGGCATTGTCGCAGTCTATGCTTATAGGACAGTGACAGGACAGTGAGAGACAGTACAGGTGCAGGACAGGTTTACCCGCATCTTACAGTGTCAGAGAGACAGTGTTTTTGAGCTATTTTTTGGTCTGTTTTTAAGTACACCAGAGCCATTTCACAAAGGAGACTCTACCGAAATTTATGCAGAATCTGAAGCTTTCTTGGTTCATTTGACAGGTTGATATTGGTTCAGAGGTCAGTTTACAGGGGAAACTCTGCCGAATTTTTCCCAGGAAAGTAAACCACTGTGAAGCGTAGCTATGGATGGATCACAGGACACTGCTCTTTACAATATCAAGAAGCTGGATAAAACCAATTTCCCATTGTGGAAGAAGCAGATTTGGCACGTGTTGGTACAAAAGAAGCAGATAAAACCTATAAAGCTCAAGGGGATAAAACCAGAAGATATGGACGAAGATGAATGGAGCGAAATGGATGAATTGGCACTTTCTACCATTATGCTGACTTTGGCAGAAAGCATTTACTTCAATGTAGCAGACGAGATGTCGGCTTATCAAGCATGGATAAAGTTGAGTGATCTTTATGAGAAGCAGAGTGCAGCTTCACAGGTATACTGGCTTAAGAAGCTTGTTGACTTGAAGATGAAAGAAGGGACCCCTATGTCCAATCATCTGAATGAATTCAACACAATCTATAGTCAGTTGTCAGCTCAAGGTGTCAAGTTTGATGAACCTGTTAGAGCTATGTTCCTGTTGATCACATTGCCGGAAAGTTGGGACACTTTTCACACAGCTTTGAGTAATTCTGCACCTCCAGATGGTTTGAACATAGCAGGTGTAGAAGGAAGTCTGCTTACTGAAGAAAGCAATAGAAAGACAATGGACAAAGGCAAAGGAACAGCCTTAGTTGTCAGGGGAAGGACCAAAGAAAAGTACAAAGGTGGAAAGAGGAATCAGTCTCGTAGCAAGTCCCGCAGTGCTAAAGGCAAGAGTGACATAGAATGCTACCATTGTGGCAAGAAGGGTCACATGAAAAGAGACTGCAGAGAATGGAAAGCAGAAAAAGGCAAAGAGAAAGCTGAAGACCATAGTGAGAAGAACAAGTCATCAGTGAAGATTCAAGAAATAAATGTGACAAATACTGTTGCAGAGGATGACAGTCTAGTGTCAGGAGACATCTACTTCTTGAAGAATACAATGGACTCCGCTCGTCTTACAGCATCTGATGGAAATGCACTGAGTGACTGGATTATAGACTCACGGGCATCACTTCATGTGTCTCCAAACAAGGAGTGGTTTACCTCTTATGTGACCACTAAAGATCATGTTCGGCTAGGCAATGGGCAGACATGTGAGATCTTAGGTGTTGGAGATGTTCAATTGAAGTTTCAGAATGGCTCTTCTTTCACGCTGAAGAATGTGAGACATGTTCCCGCAATTACAAAGAGCTTGATCAGCACAGGTTTACTTGATGATGCTGGCTACGTCACCACTTTTGGACAGAACATGTGGAAGATATCCAAGGGTTCTATGACAGTAGCACATGGAGTAAAGTCTGGAGGACTTTACATGATTTATGTATCAAATGTCTCTAAAAATGTAATCAATGTAACCGAGCAGCCGAACGTTTCTTTGTGGCATAGCCGGTTAGGACATATGTCCAAGAAGGGAATGGAAATCTTGTCTCGTTCTGGTTATTTGCCTGGCTTTTCATTTAATGATTTTGAATTCTGTGAACATTGTCTATATGGTAAGCAAACACAGCAGCCACATAAGCATAGAAGCAGTAGAAGAGATACACAGTTGGCACTTGTTCATAGTGATTTGTGTGGACCTATGCCTAACCTATCTCTAGGGGGAGCTTCTTACTTTATGACATTTATAGATGATTACTCGAGGAAAGTATGGGTTTACTTTCTCAAGCACAAGGATGAAGCGTTTAGTGTTTTCAAAACGTTTGTGACACTTGTGGAGAATCAGAGTGGCAAGAAGCTTAAATGATTAGGCACTAACAATGGTGGAGAGTACGTTTCAAAGGCCTTTCAGGACTTTTGTGAGTCAAAAGGTATAAAACGTGAACTTACTGCTCCTTACAATCCTCCTCAAAATGGTGTTGCTGAGAGGATGAATAGGACCATACAAGAGAAGGTCAGAAGTATGTTGTCTAATGCACAACTGCTAAATGGGTTTTGGGCTGAAGCTGTCTCAACAGCTGTTCATCTTGTAAATAGATCTCCTAGCAAGGTTTTGCAGAAGGATTCAGTGCCAGAGATGGTATGGTCGAGCAAGGTGCCCTCATACAAGCATCTCAGAGTCTTTGGCTGTGAGGCATATACTCACGTTCCAAAGGAATTTAGGAACAAACTTGAGCCAAAGAGTAGAAAGTGATCTTTCTAGGCTATGGTAATTCTGGTGAGATGGGGTATAGACTTTGGGATCCCGAATCCAGAAAGGTTGTCCGCAGCAATGATGTTCACTTTAATGAATCCAAATATCATACTAAACCAGAGAGGGTTGAGGAGATTAGAAGAGTTGTCTTCCAAGAAGATGGACCTGCACGTGCAAGACAAAATGTCAGGGCTCAAGAGGAGCAAGGACAGGATAGATTGGAACCACAGGTTGTGGCTGAGCCTGAGCCACCTATTGTGCGTAGATCTGGACGTGTCACGTGACCTCCTGATAGGTTTGTTCCATCTATGAACTATGTCATGTTGACTGATTGCAATGAGCCTTCATGTTACAAGGAAGCAGTGCAAATGAAGGACTCCGGGAATTGGCAATTGGCCATGCAGTCAGAGATGACAGCTCTGCATAAAAATGAGACATGGAAGCTAGTTAAATTACCATGGGGCAAAAAGGATCTACCTTGTAAATGGGTTTACAGGTATAAGATCACCGCTCATGATAGTCAGCCAAAGTACAAAGCAAGGCTTGTTGCCAAGGGCTTTAAGCAAGAACAAGGCATTGACTTTGATGAAGTCTTCTCTCAGGTGGTCAAGATGACTACATTGAGATGCTTTCTTGCATTGGTTGCCATATTAGATTTGGTGTTGCACCAAATGGATGTCAAGACAAAGTTCTTGCATGGTGATTTAGATGTGGAAATTTACATGCAGCAGCCAGAAGGGTTTGTTGAGAAAGGCAAGGAAGATTGGGTATGCCAGTTGTTAAAGAGTCTTTATGGCTTAAAACAATCACCGAGGGCATGGTACCATAAATTCCACAAGTTTATGCTTTCTCAAGGCTACAAACGTAGTGAGTTCGATCACTGTCTATATACAAAGAAGGCTAGGATGGCAGTTGGCTGATCCTTATTTTGTATGTGGATGACATGTTGATTGCTGGCAAGCACTTGGAAGAAATTTCAGCTTTGAAGTCAAAGATGGAAAAATCATTTGACATGAAAGACATGGGTGAGGCAAGTCATATACTTGGTATGCGCATTGAGAGAGATAGATCAAGGAAGTTGATTTGGTTATCTCAAACAGAGTATATTGACAAGGTTTTGCAACGTTTCAATATGGAGAAGGGAAAGGCATTGAGTGTTCCATTGCCACCATATGTGAAACTTAGCAAACAAGATTATCCTGTGTCTGAGGAAGAACAGGCTGAAATGGATAAGATTCCATATGCGTCTGCAGTGGGTAGTTTGATGTATGCAATGATTGCTACTCGCCCAGACATTGCATTTGCAGTGGGAGTAGTAAGTCGATACATGTCAAACCTAGGCAAGAAACATTGGGAGGCAGTGAAAGGAATATTGAGATACCTGAAAGCTACAAAGAGTATGCGTATATGCTATGGGAGTCAGGAGCTAAGTGTAAAGGGTTTTACAGACTCAGATTATGCAGGTGACTTAGACAACTGAAGGTCTACGTCAGGGTATGTCTTTACATTGGCTGGTGGAGCGATATCATGGCGTTCTAGATTACAAGATTGTGTTACTCAGTCTACTACAGAGGCTGAATATGTTGCAGCATCAGAGGCATGCAAAGAATCAATGTGGCTTAATCGACTAGTAACAGATTTGTGAATCAAAGAAGAGATGCCTGTGTTATATTGTGATAGTCAAAGTGCTATACAATTGGCTCGCAATCCAGTTTATCACTCAAAGACAAAGCATGTGGATGTGAAGTATCATTTCATCAGGGAAATGCTCGAGGATAAGCAACTTCAGCTTGTCAAAGTTCACACCACAGAAAATCCTGCTGATCTACTTACAAAAGGACTTCCCTCAGAGAGCTTTGCGCATTTTCGCAAGCAGTTAGGTGTAGGGTAGTACATCACTTCTCTACATCTCTTGTATATTAGCTTGTATAGTAGCTTCTCTCACACTTAAAGTACCACATTGGACTTTAAGTGGGAGGTTGTTGCGGTATAAAGCCCAATGTGGTCGCCCAGGTAAGTGGGCGGGCCGCCAGGTATGTACACATATTCTTTTGTAAAAACCTAATAAGAACTCACTATGCTCTACACATTACAGTAGAGCGAGTTCACCATATCGTCGTGCTCTTCTTCTCGCACTCTCTCTCGCGTCGCACTTCCGCTCGTACTCCTTCAATGTGGCATAGATCATTTAATTTCCCAATGTCCAAATAATCCAAATGCACTAAAGATCACACCATTAAACTTGATTGAGGTTATCGAGGAGCCATCACAAAGTACACATGTGGTACCAGTAAACGTACTCACACGATCGATGCTCCAAAAACAAAATTATATTCTTGAGGAAAGAGACACAACATCAATTGCCCAATCTCAAAAAAAGAAGAAAACACAAAGGAAGAGATCACAAAAAGCAGAGAAGTCAGACCCCAATTCAAAAACCAACATAGGGACTAGTGACGACCCCGTATATATGAATGACGCTGAAGAGGATTCTGATTCAGGTGAAACCATGGAGACCAAAATGACCATTAAGATAGAAACCAACAAGAAAGATCTTCATGAGCCACAATGAACAGGATCCAAGAAGAAGATAGGAACTTATCCAAACCCTACAGAGGAGATCGAGCGAGTCAAGCAATTAAGGAGTTTGGTAGAAGATACCCAAAGGGATCTAGAACCAGCACCTAGATAGATCTCGATTACAGACACCGTATTCCCTACGCAACAACAACCTCACCAAGTCCATAGACCCTTAGCCATACCTAGTGTCATCCAAGAAGAAAGTGACTTAAAGTCATGGGAAAGTGGGAGTACTCACTTCTTGATGGAAAGAATGTTTACAGAGGGACTACCTGATCCTATCGAAGAAATGGAGATCCCATCTTCCCCACGTCAAGGGACTGAAACCCAAAAGGTGCCGTTAAACATTGCCAAATTGATGGATTTCATGTTTTCAGAAGTTAGAACCACCATCATGTCCAAACTATATAAAGACCCTAAGCTAGTCTCGGCTCTTCGAGCCTTCCTCAATGGAGAGCTGAAGTTTGGGGTACCACAATTTGCACAAATGGATGGAGCTGGGGAGATGCCAATAGAGGAGGAACACTTAGATCCACAACCCAACCTAGATGAGAACCTTGTTATAGAAATACCAGTTAACAAGTTGGGACAATACTTTGAGGGTGATGAGTCCAATGCGACCATACCAATCACTACTAAGGGATTAACTGTGAAGGGAATCCTTGATGGTGGAGTTGGGGTTAGCATTGTGACTAAAAATTGCTGGGAAACTATGGGAAGACCTCACCTTGTGACCACAACCATAGTAGTGAAGATGGCCAATGGGTCTATTGTTAAACCTATTGGGATGCTATAAGATCTCAAGATCTTGCAAGGTCTTTGGACATAAAATAAGAATTACCTTCATTGTTATGGATTTCTCTTAACACACTATGGCATCGGAGATGATCTTAGGATGTCCTTTCATGAGGGAAGCAAAAATGGTGCTTGATTGGTCTAAAAACCATGTCTACTTGCAGTTTCAAGATTCTGTCATTCGAGTGGATCTTGTAACTAGTCGAGCACGTCATCTAGGAAACATGTTTATAATTGATCATAGATCTGACACCACAGTTCACTCGGCCCCATTGCAGTATTGTTACACGTGTAAAGCGGACATTGATGTTGGGGAAGATTCTTCTTATATGGATGTACTACCTGGGATAACTGAGTCGGACAATGTGGATTGGGTCCACCTAGCAGCAACCATAGACACTTGGGGAAACAAGGGGACGACTTGGGTAACACCTGAGGGGGATGAAATACCCGTACCCTTAAATATGCTACAAGCAATGCATATAGCTTCTGACAAGACTCATCCTAATATAACGAAGAAAACATACAAGTGGGTCCCTAAAGCTTCTTTAGCGACCATAGCTAGTGCTAAAAAACAGAAGCCTTGTAAGAAACGTCCCACTCGCCCCAGGAAATGTAAAGAAACGTTGCGTTGGATTCTAAACGACTATTGGAAGCCCAAGGCTACTATCAAGGAAATGATCAAATCTGGGTGCCGAAACGTAGATTGTGTTCTTACCTGTCTCACTGAACTATGTGCGCCCAATCTTGTAGCTCCAAAACAAATTGACAATCGTGGGAGGAAAAAAATCACAGAATGCTACACACCCGCTCCAGAGCTAGTTTGGGTACCGAAGAAAGAACAATTTGTTCCACCTTGCTCAGGAAGGGGGGAGCCCCATGAAGCTTCTAGCTCCTCATGTAATGCATCCATAGAGGTAAAAGCTTCTCCATAGCCTCTACCTACAATAGTGGACCTCATGAAGCTACAAAGGAATCCACACCTCCCAGTGTTCAAGAATCACATGATGAACCACTTCAAGTTTGATCATGGGAGAGTACCTTACCACACTTGCAACTCAACAAGGCACCTAAGGTAATAGAAAACTATTGTCAAAAATCCTCACCTCTTACCAACTGGACAATTGCTTTCAAAGGGTGACGAGCACATTTCAAACTCTATGATCTACCCAAGGAAAGGGGGGAGTGTTTGCTGACAGTCATCATTCACTCACTCCCCTCTCAACCTTTCTTCCTGACCTCTCAATCTCCCAATCTTAGGGACTGTATATATAAATCCTTATACTCACAAAAAACAAAAATAATAAAGAGCAAGAGCAATTAGCAAACGAGTATGCACAATAAAAGTCAAAACATTGACCCAAACCTACACATTCGCATCCGGTACACTGAAAAGAAACCTATGTCATAAAACACCTTTGATCCTCATCACTCGAGTGATGGAGGGTAGGTAGGTTAGTACAATAGGAGTGTTTCTATTTTAAAGTTTAGTGATTAGCAAAGTTCTTTTTCCCACTGATGTGTCTCCTAGAGATATTCTTTGTGTTTCCTCGTGTCTATAGGAACGTGTTGCTGTTGTTAGGATTTGGACCTTCATGGAATCTTTCTCTCGTCCACTTTTCAAATCAAGCGTGATCATCAACACAAATAGGTGTTTCTTGTCCATTAGCATTGCCCCTTATCTTTTTGCATCCATGCTTGTTTGCTTTAATTGTGATTGGTAGCATAATATTCAACGCATTTGCTTAGTATCAAACATTAAATTCAATGCAATTTTTTGTCATAAGCACTTGTTTAGGTTTAAAAATCAAGCAGTCCGACTAAGCTAGTTTGACCAAGTTAGGCGTTAGAGATATTCTCTTAATACCATGGTGAATGTCTTCCTAATAATCAATGGTTACTTAGGTTCTTAATCCGATTTAGGCAGCATTGTGTGAAATGTACTAGGGCCTTCTAGTGGGTTTAGTCCCTATTGACCTTTAGCTTATGTATTATAAAGGGAGTTTACTAATGTGCTGAGCCTGGGAAGGGTAATAGTGTTATATGACCCCCCAAAGTTACAAAATTAAAATGCTGAAAATGTACAAACCAAAAAAATCAAATTGCCACAATGTAAAATCTTAAGCTGGAAGAGAAATCTCAACTTGATTTGGTACTTCACTCACATGTATCGCCTATGGTATTAGAGCCCTAGAGGTTCCCAGTGTGGGCGCTTTTCCTTGAAAAGAAAAAAACCCAAGGCATACAAAATAAGCACACACATCAAAATTGAATCACTATGAAAAGATTTTGGGGGTTCAAAGAAAAGTAAATAAGTCAGGCGATGATTTCATGAGAATTCCTTTATCGTAGCTTAACTACGAGGTCTTTTAGGTATAGCCTCTAGTCAGAAGGGGGGCATGTTAACCCTCACGCACGTTCCTATCACCTAAGACGGATGGCGTATTATTTATTTGGTAGAGTCAGGTACCGGGCTTGTCGGTCCAATAGGAAAAGGGTAAGAGTGATCGCCGATGAGAGGTGCACTCTAACTGGAACATTCAAGGGATTAGTTGGCTAAGCATGGGCGCCCAAGTGTGAATGGGACAAGCTCATATAAAAGTCAACTAAACTTAAAATTCACTCATTCTCTCATTTGTGCAATTATAGAGTGCTCTTGCTCCATCTCCATATTCTTCTTCTTCATCTCCTTGTGTGTGTGTGTGTGTGTGTGTGTATGCGAGAGAGAGAGAGAGAGAGAGAGAGAGAGAGAGAGAGAGAGAGAGAGAGAGAGAGAGAGAGAGAGAGAGAGAGAGAGAGAGAGAGAGTGCGATCGAGCATTGCGACGACCACACGATGACGGCGAAGCGGTTGAGCGCGGTGCAACGACGGCTCCTTCTTCTTCGCGGCGAGGAATCCTCCACGACAGCAAGCATAGAGCGGTGAGTGACACACCATCACCATCTTTGAGCTTACTAGTTTAGGCTAGTTGCGTGCTTGGAGCCATTTTGTGGCTCGCACACAGTGTATCGGCAAGTTCCTTACATTGAAACGTGCGACAAACGCGCATAGTTCATGTCCAAAAGACTCCTCCACCCTGGTTCTCAAGGGGCTTACATGTACGGTCTCAGGTCTTGTGTGAGTAGTCGTGGTTTTTACCTCTTCCGGATTTACATAGTATTGGTAGAGTGGTCCTTCAAAATATGTATATCTCTCTAATTCCTTATGATCCATTGGAGAGTACTTTTGACCATACTTGCCTATTATGACCACCTGAATACTTCTCCCCTCTGTGTACGTGTAAACATATAAGGTTTTTCGATCAGTCAATTCCTTGATGTGGGGCTCGTCACATCTGTAATAGAGTGTTTGTTCTCCATTATTGAACTTATAAAGCCCCACATACGTGTTGTCTGTATTAAGGCGTTATGTCTCATTGATGCGCCTGCGTATCGCAAATTGTTTCTCCATTTTGGGTGGTTCATCCCCCAGCTCATTATCTACCTTGTCCTTGGTGCCAGTCATTCCCTATTTATCCACAATAAAAGGGTTATGAACCACTAGGTACATCATACCCTCTCGGTCGAAATATCTATCTCCGTCATAATCAACCGTCTACAAGGTCTTTGAACTCGCTCGGCTTATTTTCCAACTTAACACAGTAGCGCTCCATTCCATCCTTAATAGATTTTGGCCTTAAGCACATTTTCAAATTGAAACTTCAAATACAACAATTTTACATCAGATGCAGGCTGAGAAGGACGTGTACCCATCAAAGTTGTTCCCTTAGGGTTTGACTTGTTAGAATCTTCAGTCATGAGGCTGTATGATTTCTCTGACAAAGTGTCAGAGAAGCTCTCCTCTAGGATGGGTTCTAAAGGCGGCAATGGTCTCTGATTCACACTTTCCACCCTTGGTCAAAGATGCTGGGATTCCTATTCTGGTACAATCTTCCTGATGGAAAATTCATGAAGAATTGGTAATACAAATCCAAACAGAGTTACCTCATTAAGTAGTTTGAGTCTCCAGTTTAATCTTGCTTGCTGGGTAGTATCCTTTAGTACCTACAACCTGTCAAAAATTTGTGAGCTTATAGCCGCTCTTGTTAGTTATTTCTTTTAATCGACAAAATTTAGCTAGGTTCTTCAGTAGCACACAATTCCTCACACAACCTCAACAATTTAGGCCCAAATTCAATTTTGAAAGAACCACCAGGATACTGTGGACTAGCTCTTTGTGTGGTAAACTTTTGTTTCTGTTCTGACTTAGAGGTACATGGATTGCGATCCATGCTGGGAAGCCAAATGAAATTTTGTTGATACCATTAGGTTCAGCATGACTAAGAGGTCTTATGGTATCAAAATTTCTAGAAATGAACCTCTGGATTGGAAGCTAGGTTGATTTTGTCACTTTGCCTGAGCTTCTGCCAGTTCTGGGCTTTTGGGATGGTTTTTTGCATCCAAATTCAACTCTGGAAGGACCACTAGACTCTCTGTGATGCCCTCTAGCTATGGTGCCAGTTTGGTGTCAAAATGTGTCAGGGGAACATGGATCACGATCCATGTTCCTTAGTGTCAGTATGCACTGAAACTTGACCCACAGCTAGTCCTTGGCCTAGTGATGCTGGCTATATGATTTTTTTAACATTTTGGAGTTTTTTAGATCAGCCAAAAGTTAGTTTTAGGGCTTGTTTCAGTGGTTTCTCCCTTGATTTGATTTTTGCCCCCTTTTGCCCTCTTTGAGAATTTTTTTGATAAGGGTCCTTTGGGAGAAAGTGTTTCAATTAATATGACTCTTATGCCTGTCCATTATGAGCTCAAAATTCCAAAAAGGTACATGGATCGCGATCCATGTTTGGCAAGATTTTGGACTGAATTTGTGAGTTGGTCACACAAGGTATGGTGATGCTATTCTTTTGGATTTGATAAATTTTTTCCAAGTGAAAAGCAAGGTTTGTGTCTATTTTGCAGTTTTTTGCAAACAACTTCTTTTTTAGTATTTAGATCAATTTTTTTCACTTTTTGTCAATGGCTCCTTTTGGAAAAATTGTTCAACTAGTAATCAGGAGTACACTGGCCAAATCTTACTGTCAGATGTCTACCTGGAACATGGATTGCGATCCATGTTGGGAAACATCTGGATATAATATTTGGTTTTGTTGGTTCCCTGCTTCTAGTTGATCTCAATTCTCATCCCTTTTTGAATTTGGACAAGTAAAAGTTCAGTTTTTCCCCATTTTCCCCCTTTTCCAAGGTTTTGCTATGCTCACCCCAATCTTTTGATTTTTGTGATCTTCTAGCACTCTTTTTCTGACCAAACTCAAGGTTCCGATGCGTGAGAGCCTGTTCTAAGCAAAGGAAACAGTTTTAGCAGATTTTGCCAAAAAGGTACATGGATCGCGATCCATGTTGGACATGCAATTTGGAAGTTTCTTGCACAGTCTGTTTTCAGCCAGTGTTTTTATCCCCTTTTTGAAGGTTTTGTTGGGTTTGGTTCAATTTTGAAGCTCTAACCATTATTTCTTTAACTTTTCAGAGTTATGGTCTTCAACACCAAAATAAGGTTTTTGACAGTTTTTTCCTCGATCCTTTTGGCCCCAAATGATGGTGTAATTAATTTCCTAACCTACTCCTATAAACTGAAATGAATATGCAAACATAAATGAGCTTAACAGTACGAAAATAACAACAAACAGTGTGGTGGAACAGTCCTTTCCAAGCATGGGAAAGTCAAAGAATGAAATACTATCTTGTACTTCACTCACAACTTTCTTTTCTCTTAAGGAGTAGCACTAGCTAGTCTCACACTCCAGTCTCTACTAAGCACTAAACTTACGTCTTGTTGGGGTATAGGCGTCTGTGCCTTGCCCGGCCGCCCAGAGTCGAAATCGGAGATCCCGACAGCGGAGAGCCAGTTTCATTCCCGAAATCGCGTCCGCGCGCGCGCGCACTTTCAAGAGTGCAAACAGGGTTTCAACTTCGGCATCGGCAAATTCAGCTTTCCGAGAGCGTTTCCATCAGGCGTCCTGGTGTTTTACCCCCCTTTCAAAGCCATTCGAGCCATCAGAAACCTCATTCGAGCTACGGTTTATGCCCTCTTTTGGCAGTTTATGCTGCGTTTTTGGGTCGAAACGGAGGTTTTTTGGCATAGCTTTCACACCCGGACTCGGATACATGTGATCCAGGAGTCTACCTTGGGGTTTTGGAACGCTCCGGACGCGCTCGTCATATCAGAATTTTAAAATTCTGAACGCTGAATTTTCTGCAGCAGTAGTTGTTTATTGTGTGTCGAGGATTCCACACATGGGTTGCTCTCAGATGTGAGAGTGATATTTGCTGCAAGTTTCCTCACAGGTGGGAGGATACGATGTATGCCTTATGTGGTTTGATGCTCAGGGAGACTAATGTGATTGCATTTTGAGCTCGGCAATGTATGCCTCGAGCATGTTTTTTGGCAGTCACAGGTAGAACAGATATTTGTGTACTAGATATGCAGGTGTTTGCAATGATGTATGCAAAGTGTGGAGATTGGTGCATGCATTTGGAGTACGGTTTGATGCGCTTTGGTTGCTCATGGTTTTGAGCGTGCAGTCAGTTTGGTTACTGGTTTTGTGGCCGTTTTACTGACGAAACTTTGGCGAAATTTTCCCAGGAGTTTTATGCGTATCATTTATGCGATCTAGGTAGAGATTGTGGGTTGCATTCAGCATTTGCGTGCGGTGTTCTCTGCAGGTAGGAGATTTGTGCGTGTATATGCATCGATACCGCACTATGTGGGCTTGGTGATTAGCTCACGGTTTGACAGGCGTACAGTTATCTTGCCACACTCACAAGAGTGAATGTTGTGATGTATGCTTGTGTGGCTACGAGCTAGGTAGCCGGATTCGAGCACTAATGGCTTGAGGTTTTTCAGCAGGTTTCAGCTACAGTTTTACAAGTTTACAGGCAGGTTTGAGGGCTTATTTGGGCGCTGAATTTTCAGCCATTGTTTCCTCTTTGCAGGTGTCCATGTATGGCTCAGTTGTAGGCTGATCTGGGACACGTTTGTGACTTGTTTATGCAGTTGTTTAAGAGCTGAATTTTGGGGCTATTTTGGGACTGATTTGCAGCCATATTTGCAGACTTTTGTTGATGCGATTCGAGCCAGTTTAGGGCTGATTTGGTTGACATTTGCTACTCATTGTTGGTTGCTCTTTTGTGAGCATTATGGCTGATTTTTCATTTGACTTCCAGCGTTATGGTCTGACACAGTTTGATGGTGCAGATTTTGTTGCTTGGAAGGAGCATATGCTTGTTGCATTGGCGGATTTGGGGCAGGATAAACCCTTGCGTGGTTTATCGGCGAAGCCCAAGTCTATGCGTGATGATGATTGGCAGGATCTTGATGTGTTAGCAATGTCTACGATTCGTTTGCATCTGGTTGAGTCTGTTGACTGGCAGGTCTCGAGGGAGACTACAACTCATGCTTTATGGCAGAGTTTACATGCTATGTACGCGACATCCATGTCTACAGGGGAGTCTAGTCCCACTTCTATGTCCATGGGAGAGATTGGTCCCACACGCAAGTCTCGACGGCATAGAGACTTGACATGTTGGCATTGTGGACATAGAGGGCACATTAGGCGTCGATGTTTCAGGCGTTTGAGACAACGGAGGTGACAGATGCGTGATGCAGATTTGGGCATGACAGATGCTAGTGAGATCAGTACGGTGGTTACTGAGTATGCTTGTGACGGTGATGTCACATTTACATCTAGCTTGTCTTCAGACGATCTTATGTCTACGGATTGCATATCGGATTGCACATTGTCTTCACATTGGTTACTAGATTCAGATGCTACTTTCCATGTCACATCGCATCGTGAGTGGTTTAGCACGTTTTCTAGTGGGAGACTTGGTTGTGTGCACATGGCTGATGGTGCTGTGTATGCCATTGAGGGTACAGGAGACGTATGTTTGTCCTTGCCCAGTGGTATGAGATTTACCCTACGTCATGTGCGTTATGTGCCAGATCTGAGACGGGATTTGATCTCAGTCAGACAGTTACGGGATAGTGGATGTCAGATTTCGCTACGAGAGCGAGATTTTGTGATGCATTTGGGTTCGCTAGTGATTGCGAGGGGTGCCAGGAGTGGTACAGGTTACCCATTGCATGTGGATCACGGGAGAGACGGTGTTGTCTCTGTGATCATGCAGCCAGGTAGAGAGAGAGAGAGCAGGCGAGTCTCTTTTGCTCATGGGTTGCAGGGTACTTTGCATGGAGTGCAGAGTAGTGAGCTCGTTGTGCACACAGTTGGGGCACGACTTGAGCAGTCACACAGAGAGGTGACAGAGTCAGACATGCATGCTTTGCTAGTGACTGAGCAAAGCAGAGAGTCAGTTGTGCGAGATACTTCTATGCAGGATAGACAGGTAGAGCGGTCTTGCTCTAGTGAGTCACGACAGGAGGACGTTGTGCAAGAGTCTATGCATACGAAGTTAGAGCATGAGAGATCTAGTGAGTCACAACAGATTGAGTGGTCATGTTTGCAGTGGATGATTGCAGAGGAGACTGAGATGTCAGCGATTATGCAGTCATTCCTTTCAATGCTCGACAGTGAGCATGGGGATATAGTTGTGCAGGATATGTCTTCCAACAGACATCTAGAGCAGCTGGTTTTCTCTGAGGTTGCACGATAGGTTGATGCGTCTTTTGTGGACAGTCAGGAGATGCATGTGGCTGACACGCCTTGTCAGTCAAAGATGCCTATTGCCAGGGATATATATGTTGATGCATGCTCCGTAGAGCTAGCAGGACCCGCTAGCATTGCATCGGCATTCGGTGGTCTCATGTATGAGATGTTGATCTTGAGACCGGATATCGCAGCTGCAGTAAGAGCATTTGCAGTTGGGGTTGTCAGTCATTTGTTGACTGATGATGGCATCGTGCACGAGGGAGATATGCAGGTATTGCGTACATACTTGCAGTACATGTGCGGTACGTCTGGTGGTGTATGGACTTACACGGGAGCAGGACAGCCGAATGCACACGAACACAGCCAGCCAGTGGGCATCGGTTGAGAGCGGTTTTCTCTCGCCTTTTGTAGTCTTTAGACTAGGTTCTCTTGCTTAAAGGCACAGTCGCCTTTAAGTGGGAGGTTGTTGGGGTATAGGCGTCTGTGCCTTGCCCGGCCGCCCAGAGTCTGGGCGCCCATTGACTTGTATACCTTATACATAGCATAAGTGTATAGGGGACTGCTCACTCTTTTGAGTCTCCCCACCCATATCTGTGTGTCGTGTGTCTCCTTCTCTCTCTCACTCTCCGTCTGTGGTGCTCCCCGATCCCCTTCACGTCTAGCTGCTTCACTGTCTATGTGTAAGCAAAATGGTTGTCAAAAGCTTTGAAGGGATATTTTTTTGTACACTGAGTCACTCACCACCTAAGGATCAATTTCCGTAGCAACGGCGCGAATGTTAGCGGGTCACCGCGACGGACGTCTGCAACATAGCTCTTTTGTACTGACATAATGTCAATATGCAAGGAAGCGACTCAAGATGGGGCATGGAGACTTAATGAGAGTGTCAATCTCACCAAAGTGAACTAAGAGGGCTACTCAATCTACTACAAAAATAAATCGACCACTTCCTAGTCAGACAATCAGTATGCGTTCAACTGCACCACTCTAGGTCATCACGCCATTTTGGCATCCAAACGAACTCCGAATGCAACAAAAGTTAAGGAGAGGTATCACAACACCTAAGGGCTCAATTCTACCAAGTTCTGTTACCTCTGGGAAGGTACACAAATCACGATCTATCACAAAAAATGCGCAGAAAATTGAAACATAAGTACTTGGAAAGGCCCTCCTTAAGCATAGAAACACTTATCCATGGTCAAAACATCAAAAAATGACCATTTTAACCTTCAAATCAATGCATTTAGCTCATAAAAAAAGCATCGTAAACCATAATAGAATTGAAAATGATTACACTTAGATTGTAGAGCAAGAGACAAGGAACGCAATGTGCTATTCGTACATGAATTCTAATTACCAGTCCAAGAGAAAAGAGGATTACAATTTGTAGCAGTAAGAGGCTCCCACAGTGCACATTTTCAAATCTTTCAAGATAATGATAATTCTTTTGTCCAAACTAAGGGTTTTGAATTTAAAAGTTAAGGGAGCTTTCCCACGGCCATCCGGCCTCTTACAAGGGTGTAGACTTAGAGAGGTAGAGAGGGTATTGTCTAATTACATCACAATTACAACTCATCATAGGTTGAATTACATGGCTTTCTTTGAAAAATCAAGTGAGTGTTTATAGGGTTTGGTGTGCATACGCCTGTATCCACCACTGAAGATATGGTGGAGTATGTCAACTCCCAAAGGCCACGCACCATATCTGCAGTCATACACCATACCATGGTGGCTTCACAAATCAATTTCCAACAAGGGGCTAATAGAAATCTTAAGCCCACGGAGAACAAGGAGCGTAATAACGAGCCTAATGGGAAGGACAATGTCCAAAAGTCTCCCAAAGGCAATGCCAACAAGCACAAAGCTAAGGAGAAGGGAGTTTATAAAGGCAAAAATAAACTCTCTCCTGAAGAGCTAGAGTGTTATCGTAAAGATAACCGTTGTTTCAAGTGCGGAGAGCAAGGGCATGTCTATCGTGCTTGCCCCCACAAGAATACATTAAATGAGCCTCCTATAGCTACCTTGGTCAAAATCTAAGAAGAGGATGCTCACAACAAAGGATCTCCTCTATGCCATGCTTAGGAAAAGGTAAGAGAACATGATGCTTTTATTCTCTTTGACCCTGGTTCTACTCACAATTTCATATCCACAGAGTTGGCCACCAAGCTAGTCATCCAAGCCTCTGAGATGGGAGATGTCCTACCTGCCGATGGTGCTTTCAAGAGGCAAGAAGCCTCAGTCACTCCCTGAATTGGGAAATTGAGGCTCCATGTCCAAAGCTATGTGGACAAGGAGGATTTCTTTATCTCTCTTCTCAAGCACAAGGATGTAATCCTAGGGGCACCATAGTTTGATCACATGGCTGCCAATGTTAAATTCCTTGAAAGGAAAATCTACTTTAGGTTGAGGGAAAAAGATATGTACATAGATGCTAAGGAGTTGGGTAACACCATACCCATTGTACATACGCAAGCTTTTAATAAGTCAATAAAGAGCTCTATTTTTCCATTACATGATTTTGTTAAAGATTCTCAAAATGAACCTAATGCTTTCGCAAAAGAAAATAGAAACAATCAAAGGGAATTAGAGTTATCAATTTTCTCAAGGGATTTCAAGATGTTTATTGACGACATCCCTTGTGAACTACCTCTTAAATGAGGCAATGATGACCATGCAATTGAACTTCTTCTAGGAAGTTCACCGCCTAACAAACCTCCTTATAGAGTTTCTCACGCTCAACAAGAGGAGATTATGCGGCAAGTGCATGAGTTGAGAAGGGCATGGTTAGGTCTAGCTCATCTCCATTTTGTTCACCAGTTTTATTAGTGCATTAGTTGAGAAGGTAATGGTTAGCCATATCTCATCTCCATTTTGTTCACCAATTTTATTAGTGCAAAAGAAAGATGGCACATATCGTATGTGTGTCAACTATAGAGCACTAAATAGGATCACTATCAAAAATAGGTTTCCTGTTCCACAGGTAGAAGACCTATTTGATAAGCTACAAGGGTCGACCTACTTTAGTAGGATTGGCCTAAAAAGTGGCTACCATCAAATAAGGATAGTAGATCAAGACATTGTAAAGACCGCATTTCGCACTACGTTTGGTGTTTACGACTACATTGTCATGTCTTTGGCTTGACCAATGCACCAGCCACATTTAGCCGCTTGATGGAGAAGCTATTCAAGCCTCACCAAACCTTTATTGGAGTGTTCTTTGATGATATAATCATCTACTCTAATTCACTAGACGAACACAAGAAACATCTCCAGGCAATATTTCAAGTCTTACGAGAGAATAAACTTTATGTTAATCGAAAGAAAAGTGAGTTTTTCTTACAAGAGATTCAGTATTTAAGTCACATTATCTCTCAAGATGGCATCCAAATGAATCCATCAAAGCTAGAGGTAATAAAAGGATGGTTTAATCCATGGAATCTACATGAACTAAGAAGCTTTATAGGTATATGTGCATACTATAGACGCTTCATAGAAAAATTCTCACAAATCACGGGACCATTACATGACCTAACAAAGGAAAACATTAGGTATACATGGTCTGCCAAGGAGAACAATGCTTTCAAAAAACTTATCTCTCAATCTGTGCTTACACTGCCGGATCTCTCAAAGCCATTTGAGGTCCAATGTGACGCTTGTGGTGATTGCCTTGGAGTTGTTTTGCTCCAAGAAGGGCACACCATAGCCTATGAAATTCGAAGGCCTGACCCTGTTGAGAAAGCTCTAGGCATATTGAAAAGGAACTCCTCGGAGTTATACATGTCTTAGACTTGTGGAAGCACTCCTTTCATTCTGCAGACGGATCATTAAAGCCTTACGTACTTCATGACGTAGACCAGGATGTCTGACAAAAAAATGAGGTGGGCAAATTTTCTTTCGCAATTTCATTTTCCATATTGCTCAAGGTTGGTGGCAAGCATAATCAAGTAGCTAATGCACTCTCAAGACGACCGAGAGTGAATGCGGTTTCCATAGCAACTCACAATGATCTATCTTCCATGATAGATGAGTACGCTATTGATCCCAATTTTAGAGATGTGATTTCAGCCCTTGCACTAGGGACGAAAGAAGAACCATTTACTCTACAAGACAATTATCTTTTCTATGGCAATATACATATGTTCCTAACTCACTACGTGAGAAAGTAATGTATAAATCTCATGCTCCTCCTTATGCCGATAAAAACATATTTCTATTGGCCTGCCATGAAAACAACATAGGAGAGTATGTTTCAAATTGTGTGGTATGCCAAAAAACGAAGTTTGATAGAGGGAAGCAACGTGGATTGCTTCAACCTTTGCCAATCCATAATTCACCGTGGGAGAGCATATCCATGGATTTTATCTTTGGATTGCCCAAGTCTATCCATGGGAATACACAAATATGCACAATAGTAGACATGTTTAGCAAACAAGCACATTTCATACCTGTCAAAAAGACTAGCAAAGCCCATCAAATGGCAACCCTCTTTATATCACAAATATTCAAGTACCATGGCTTGCCAATGTCCATAGTGTCAGATAGAGATTCTAGAATGACCAGTAATTTCTAGAAGGGTCTCTTTGAGAATTTAGGGACAAGGCTAAACTTATCTTTGGCCTATCATCCGCAAACGGATGGCCAAAGTGAAATAGCTTACCTAACAATTCTTGATCTACTAAAAGCCTATGTAACGGAATTAGATCAAAGGTCCTGATGGGAGAAGTACTTACCGTTAGTGGAGTATGCCTACAATAACACTATACATACCTCCACCAAAAAAGCACCTTTTGAGATAATTGAGGGAAGATCTAAAAGTCCCCAACTACTTAAGGTACACGGGAAGATCTTCCTTGCAGATGAGTATAGCCGAGACCTACCAGAATCTTTCCAAAAGATTAGGGATGCAATCTCTATCTCACAGCAAAGGCAAAAGGCTAATGTTGATAAGCACAAAAGAGCTCAAGCCTTTAAACAAAATGATTGGGTCTTACTTAAATTTCCGAAGGCTCGATCCGGGCAAGAATCCTACGGGACACCAAAAGTACTTTGCTAAATTAGAAAAAAGGTACTATGGTCCCTTTCAGATTCTTATGCCGATCAATGAGATGGCCTATCAACTCAAGTTACCCAGTCATTCGCTCATACACAATGCTTCTCATGTGAGCATATTAAAGGCTTACAAAGGAGAGCCACATCAAGAGCCAACTATTGAAGACCCACCAGAGATTGAAGACCAAGAAGAGGTGTTGCAACCCGAGAACTATCCTTTTGAAGATGCTAGATGGATGCAAGGCATACAATTAAAGGATAACCTAAACCTTGTCAATGCTTACAATAATTCTCTAGAGTAAGAAAATGTAAAAATGTTTAAATGAACAAAGTTTTTGTCTTATAAGACTCTCTTTTTCTTTATAGTCCACACATGTTAATGAGTATGCATGCTTAGATCATGTTTGCGGAGACGACATCTCCCGAACACCAAGTAGAGCTTGTCACTCTACTATGGAAGATTGATACGCACTAATGTGTAGACATGAATGCGGAAGCTAACGCTCTCAAGCACCAAATGGACTAGAATAGGGTAAAATAGGGGTCCTCTACCCGCTAGCAAACAGACTAATGAGTAGGATTTATCATCTCTACTTCATAGTCGAGGACGACTATGATTTCAAGAGAGAGGTAATGTCATAATAACTATTATCTATATCTCCTAAATGATTTTCTCATGTTAAACTGATCATTTAATATGAGGAAGTATCAGGGGAGAAAAAGCTCTATAGGATATTGGTAAGGCTAGCAAACCGGTTGCCATAAAATATAATATCTAACTTTACCAAATGATTTTCTCGTATTAAACTGATCATTTAATGTCGGAGAATAAACGGGAACAAGAGTTAGAATAGAGACATGTGCTTCTAGACCTATCTCAACACGGGACCAAAAGGAGAGATGGTTGCATCTCGATAGGGGTCCAAAAGGAGATGGTCTATCAAAGAGCAATGTGCAATAAGTACTTCTAGACTTACCTCAGCAGAGGACTTCTGGCTTTTTTTTGTTTCAACGTGGGGTTCTACCACCACTTGGATTTTTCTTGATTGTCTCTTACCACAATCTCCTCAGGTTTTGCCATACTTTGGAGCTTGTGTTTTTGTTTTTCAAGCATTTCTTGTGTGATTCTTACCAATTTTTGATAAGCCTTCAAACTTAGCTGCTTCCATGTCTGGAGAAGGATAGTTTTTCCATTTGTTTTTCATGTTTTAGCCTGCTTGAAGTCATGCTTGGTAGGCTTCCAAGGCTGCATTAATAGGCTCAAAAATTCTATCAACCAAAATTGATCCTCAAAAATTCACGGTTGTTTTTTTGATTTCACTTCTAGTTTCTCTCACCTTTTCCTGGAATAGCTTTTTTGCTTTCTCCTCGATTTCAGCACGTTGTTTCTATTTTCTTATCTCATACCTTTTGCTTCTGCTTCTTTTGGTCTTTTAAGAGGAAATTTTTGTATTCTCCAAATCATCAGAGGAGTTATGTTTCTTTTTCTTAGCCTGAGCACTAGTCATTACCTTGATTGGAACAATTGGTTCACTCTCAGATGAGCTACTAGGTATCACTTGGACTACATTTACTACTGCTTTACCCTTGTTTAAAGGATTTTTAGGACAATCTTTTGAGAAGTTTCCTCCCTTTTTGCAACATTGTATGCAATAAGCTTCAACTGGATTAAGGTTCTTGTCAGGCTCTGGGCATTCATTTTTCCAATGATCATGTGCACCACAATTATGACAGTTTCTCGGATACGGAGGTTGTTGACCCAACACGGGTTGAGGTATTTCCATACCCATCGGTGGTCTTTGAGCTCAGGCCATGTTAGGCTGGAATACCCTAGATATTTGGTTTGTTCTACCTCCTCAAGAGTCATCATAACAAAGTTGTTGTTATAAAAATCCCTAAACAGGTAGGTTAGTAGATTTGATGATCCCTTAGCCTTGATCTTGAAGATATAGATGATCTTCATGGACGTTAGTTGTCCTGATTTGGCATGCAAAGTCCATAGAATATCTTTTATATTTCTATCCTCCCAACAATAGACTCCGATCCTAGGATTATTTGTACTTAGCCGTCAAAGGCTTCAAATCAACTTGATCGTATCCCTCAAATTCTAAAGCCGGTGGTCCTTCTTTGGCTGCCATATCTGGAATTATGGTGTTTACTTCTAATCCCCATTTGTCTATCACGTCAGGGTTTTCAACTTGTAAATATTGAGTTTTGTTTCGGTCCATGTACATTTTTCCTTGTTTGTTTGCCCTAATCTCTTCTTCGAACTCAATACCATGGTCATCAATGCGAATAGTATACTCTTCGTTAGGATCCAGGTAAACCTGAGCTCCCTGGCGATTAGTCTTATAAAATGAGAGTATATTCTTATAGCGCACTGTCGGCCGGTTTCTGAGTGAGTCGAGTAAGAAGACATTTCAGATGTTAAATATGAGAAAGTGTTTGAAACTTCGTCAAGGATAGTGTGCAAGGAATTGCCTTGATTCACTTTCTTTGGTGGATACTCTACTGGAGGTTTCTCCAAATAGGCCTTGATTTCCTAGTACACGACCAGATCTAAGGTTCATAAATACTTGTGAAGCCTTGGATAGAGTACTTACCATCGGATTGGCTTGTTATCAATTTCTTCCAAAAAACTTGACTTGATTGCAACTTCTGTGAAGCTACTGATTCCTTGTCTACAACCCGATTCCTATATCAATTTTGATCAAGTTAGCGATTCTTTCACAAAGACCGTGTAATTTTTGCTAAATGTTGTGATTGGTTTATGTGTATCAATTCAATTCGAGCTAATTTAGTCAGCAGCAGGTGAGATTTTCAGACTCGACTTTGGCAAAAATCAAAGGATTAATCTGCAACCTAGAAACTGAGTGAACATGTACTAATTTGGATCCAATTGAACCCAAAATTGCCCGGTGGCTTTGTATTATGTTGGTCTAACACTGTACAAGTTCAAAAGTCAAAAATGGTATCTCTCTGTAGCAGTAGTAATCGTGATTATTTTTGTCATTTTTTTGCACTTTTCGGCTTGGTTTGCCAAGTATACAACCTGTTAAGGTCCTTGGACAAGTTTCACTAAGTTTGGACAAAATCAATCCAAGTTTATCAACTGTTTCGTGTCCACAGATTCTGATTTCAAGTATCTAGCTTAAATCTCACTTTTGTGATCCAAATTTCATCAAAATTGATTTATGTGGTCTACTTGATATGCTTGACCTTGTGGTATGCTCAAATATGCAAGATTGTCAATTTTTGAAGCGAATGTAAATAATCGCGATTATTTACTCTAGCTAATTTTTTACAAGTTTTTGTCCCAATCTTGATACAGATCTGTTAAGCACCTCTACTTAAGGTCTCTATCCAAGTTTCATCAAGTTTGGACAATTTTTGGTCAAATGGTCATCAGTTTGCTGTCCACAGACTGACTTTTGCAAATTTGGTCACAATTTTCAATCCAATGATCCAAATCGTACCAAATTTGGTTTGTGGGCTTATTACAACATGGTAAAACTAGTGGTAAGCTAACTTAGTCCAAAAAATAAAAAAATGGGCAATAGTAAATAATCACAATTATTTACTTCTGGAAAATTTTTGCATCTTTTTGGTCAAGTGAGCATGTACACATGTTTATCACATCAATATAAGCCTATGAATCAAGTTTGGAATTTTTTTTTCCTTAATTTACGCTCAATTTCTCAAAAGTTAGTACAACTTTAGTTTTTACCCAGTTTGGTGATCCAAATCCAATGTGCCTTTACAAAAGTTGTTTGTACACATGCAATGACTGGTATCAACCTTGGCAATTTTAAGCTGAAAGTAAATAATTATGATTATTTACTTCAGGCTTAAAATGAATATTTTTTTGCACTTTTTTAATGGACAGTCTTTTCATGAGCTATTTTAAGCCTATGAATCAAGTCAAAAATTAATTTGGCCTAAAATATCAAGAAAAAGTAAAAAATCTGAGTTTTTACAAAATCTTGAAATTTTTATCTGAATGTGTCCTTGAGCTTATCCACTGGTTCATAAAACTTTTAAGCATACTCTCCAATTGGATTGAGTGGTTTGGAGTCTTTTCGTGGTATTTCTAGCCGTAGACTTGAAATTTTGCAACTTCAAATAACAACTCACAATGATTCTTTCGGAGAAAGCAATGTTCTGAAATCCACCTCGGATCCTACTTACCCTACTCCTAGGTTCTCATGCAATGGGGTTGTGGAAGTGTCCACAAACACTCGTTTTCCTGTTTTGTATGATTTTCTGAGCATTGATTTTAAGACTTGTCTTGTGTATCAATAATCCTCAAAATCCTATCTAGTTCTACAATCCTACAATCCTAAAGTTCTAAAGGCACTCAGCAAGTACAACTTACCTCCAAGCTACCTCTGCACAACAAAAGATGACAATCTTAGGCTATGCGGTTTCTAGAAGAAAGTTTTTAATCTAGGAGATCCTAGAGGAAGTTAAAGGATAACTTCATAAGACGCTCGTATGTTTCCCAAGTTTAGGTCTCTTCGATCCCTGGCAGCGGTGCCATCTGTGTGGGACGGGTGTCACTCCTATCTTATTTCAGATTTAGCGAGAACCACAATTAAATTGTCAATCCATGGGACGAAGCTGACCGGACTAGTGCATAGAGGCTACAAGAGGTTGTCAATCTCTCGGAAAACAACAAACAACTCGCATCTAGCTCAAGCTACACTCAAGTGACTGAAATCACCAAAAAACAATCGCTCATCGACAAACAATCACATCCGTTACAGCATCAAATGACATCCAAACGTTACGAAACTTCTAGGACATGTTTATATGACCTAAGCAAACATGCTTATGGTCTCAAATCCCACTTTAGGTCAAGTGCAAAAATCACGATTATTAACAGCAATGGATTTTTGACCTAGTCGTTTTTGACCCAGAACGCACCTAAATGCTTAGCAATGATGTCCCAATATCCCGCCTATGCTTAGTTTTGATTTTGAAGTGTAAATTCCTACTTATGATGAATTTAGGTCGCGGGTCGACGACGCAAAAAGCTATGAAATACCGTGAAGTGCTTATGTCAATGCGTAGAGCTCTTACCTGTGGTTGCAACGCAACGAACACAACTGTAATGTGACAACCAGGGAGGGAGTAGGAAGCGCGAGAAGGAGAGAAGTGAGTGCCGTTAGCTCACGCTGTGTATTTCATTATCCAAAAATTTTAATTAACTTACAAAAATTGGTTTTTATATCTTATCCAAGGTTTTTGGTGGTCAAAACTAATAATTTGGGAGCTCTAACTAAAGATGGGTAATAATAGGTTGATACAATCTGGAAGCTTGTAGCCCCCGCTCATCAATTACAAGGTTTATCCAAAAAATAGGAGTTATAATATTCTCGATTAATCAAAATAATAAGTGTTTTTACAATGAGAGCTCCAAAAATGGTATCCGAGTTAGCTTGCTACTAACATTCCCCCCCTCCTCGCTTATGTCGTCCCTTGACACAGCTTTATGGAGTGAAGTAGTCTTCGGGTTGACGGTGAGGCGGTCTTTAAGTGCATTTAGAGCCTTGTCATATGTGACCTTTCTGTCTTTATCTGGCACTTGCAAAAACTGTATAGTGACTCTGTTTTTAAGCTCAACTGTGTAGTAGCCTACAAATCTCAAAGTCAGGTTGTTGATCACTGGCCCAAAAATCTTCGTTCGCCAAGTAAAGAACCCTGTGTAGAATGCTTCCTCAAATGCCTACATATTATGTGAAGGTAAGAACATGCATCGGACGTAGAAGCCATAGAGGACTTCTTTGGAAGGTTGACCACCAAGATCATAGTATAAACCTTTATTACCCTCGAGGAATGACATCCACGGGATGCTTGCTTGCTTTGGCTCATAAAAAACTTCGATGCAGGTGAGCAGCATCCGGTAGATTTTATAAAGCATCACACATGACAGATCAAGTAGACTTTTAAAGAATGCCATGGCTCCCGTTAGGATTTTCACCATGTATTCTTCTTTGGTGATCCCTTTTCTGGAGCTGGCAATCTTGGGTAGTTCAGCCAGGTTGGCCACTTCTTTGTTATTGCCTCGTGTGCTTGCCAAGTCCTTACTCTTGGTACATGACAAAAAGTGGGACCCTTTTGAAGTGCCACAGGTGCTCTTGTGAACAGAATCAGGTATCTTGGATTCTTGTTCAACCATCTCAGCCTCCACTTGGGGAGGTCTTCATCCGCACCTTCTACTTGCATGTCTTTGTAAAGCCTCTGTTTGACTTGGAGAAACTCCACCTTTATCAAAGGATATGGTAGGGGTTGCTGATGCCATTGCGCATTGATTTGATTGGGAGTGAGTTGAGTAACATTGACAGAGTGAAGAACTCTCAACTCCCAATCCATCACTGCTTTTCATTGCTCATCCACCTCCTAGATAATCTTCTCTTTGAGTGTATCTTCCTCAGCTTTTGACAGCTGGACCATTGACACTTCATCTGCTTCGGTTAATGGTACTCTGAAATCCTCTTCGCAACCTAGCCCTTTTGCTGGCTGTGTTTTCATCTCAGCAAAAGAAATAGAGGGAATATCTATCTATGGCTGTTCTGAAGTTCCTGCTTCTTCATGTGTTTCTTGCCGTCCATCTCTTAGTAGCTGGTTGACTCTTTTAAGTTCGGCTATTTCTTTTAGCAGCTCTTCTTCTCGTTGCACTTGCCATAATGCCAGGTCAACGTTGAGATTGCTCCAATTTTAGCTCCAGCTCAAGGTCTTTGTTCTTTTTCTCTAATGTTTTGTAGACTTCGTATGTTCCTTTGATTGAGGCTACTGCGGGATTTTCTCGTATTTGCCACAAAAAAATTACCTAATTATTTATTCTCTGTTCTGAATATTGCAGGGAGGCGTTCGCTACTTCTAACTGCACTTGAATCTTTTGAACTTACAGGGATGTAGTTAGAAGTTCTTGGTAACTTTTGTCAGCTGTTCATCATTCGGCTTTGCACGCATCTGTCAACTTCATAAGTAGTTCACCTAACTCCTCCATCTCCTTTTGCTGTTTGTCTCGTGATAGCTGGTGTTGTTCAGCTTCAACTTTCATTTACTGCACTTGCTTTTGTAGATCAGTGGTGATTGTCTTCTAACTCTCCTTAGAGAGCGTCAATCACCATCTCCAGTTCTTTAGAATTTGTGCTGCGACTAAGTGATGCTGATTGGAGTCTTTTCGTCATATCCTGCATTTGCCTTGCATATTTGTTGACTTCCAGGATTACCTCATCATTTGATTGCCAATCTTCATTTCTTGCGACTTGCCTAGATGTCTCGGCAGTATCTTGTGACTCTCTTGGTGGCGTTGTGGCGGCTTGTTGTTCTTGCCCTTGAGGCTGTGGTTGGCCTTCTTCTGCTTTGTCATCTTGAGGCTTCGTGGATGCCTCGGCCGTTTCGTGCTGTGTGGAGGTAGAAGGTGTTTCCTCTGTTCCATGTTCCTGTGTTTGCTCAAACCTTGTGGATTGCTCTGGTTGTTGTGCTTTGGCCTGCTCTTGTGTAGTGTCTTCTTTCTGTTCAGGCTCAGTTTCTTTTGTGGGCTCAGTTTCTATGGTTCTATCTGCTGGTGATGGTGGTGGGCTTGGCATGGGGTGATCATGCATCAGTAAAATAGGCTGATCCGTAACATGTTTTGAAACCCCCATAGGGTGTACATTTGACTCATTGGAATTTACATTTGTACCTCCACCACTGAAAAGAGGCAACAAAGTGTCATAAATGTCCTTTGAGCTTACATTACTATCTATAGTACATGCCAACAAAGGCTGAACAGAATCTTCCACAAACACAACATCACGTGAGACCAAAATACACTTTGTTTGCGGAGGGTGCAGCCTGTAACCTTTGCTTTCAGCACTATAACCAACAAAAATACATTTGACATCCTTATCATCCAATTTTCTACGCTGCACTTGTGACACTAAACCATGAGCCAAAAAACCAAAAACATGCATGTGCTTAATAGATGGGTTTCTATCATGCCATGCTTCATATGGAGTCATAGACTGCAACTCTTTTGTAGGACACTTGTTGAGTACATAAGTGGCACACAGGACAGCCCTCAAGCCAAAACGAATGTGGTAAGTCTTGACCATACATCTTGCCCTTTTCGTAAGAGACCTGCTTTTCCTCTCAGCAACACCATTTTGCTGAGGCGTATAAGGCACTGTACACTGGTGTTTTATCCCATGACTAACCAGAAATGCATTAAATTCATGAGACATATACTCCCCCCCTGGATTGGAATGGAGGGTGCCCATAGTACATTTCGAGACATTTTCAGCCATAGCCAAAAAAAATTTGAAGCACATAAAAACTTCGGACTTCGCTTTAAGCAGAAATACCCATGCATGCCTGGAGTAATCATCAGTGAAAGTCACAAAGTAAAGGTAATTTCCCAAGGGCGGAGTTTTCATGGGCCCACAAACATCACTATGCACAAGCTGCGTTCTGCATGTGGCCCTAATTGAACCATCCTTTGGAAACTTAGAACATGTGAATTTGCAGCAACAACTGACATGCATGCATCATGGACAAGAGGATTGTAAGTGCACTCTGCACTAAAAGCCCATTCTGCATCAACATCAGCATCACAGTCTCCTTTCACAGAAGACTTGACAATGGCTGCATTTATAGTGGAGCCAGCATTTGCAGTGGAACCACCCTCGTTTTTCTTAGCCTCTTTGGCCTTCAACTTAGGACACTGCTTGAACAAGTGATCATTAGCTTTACAACAATGGAAACACATCTTCTTTTTTCCCTTATCACCAGAATTTTCAAACGAATTGCTACCAACAGAAGCATTAGGAACATGTGATTTTCCACTCGTAGAAGAACCATAAGAAGTGATTGCGTTGCTGTTACCACCCTTTCTTTGAGTAACAATAAAAGCATATTGAACTGCACACTGTCTAGTCCTGTTCTTTTTGGACAGTGACTCTTGCCAACAGCAATGTGCATAATGCATCAAACTTGACAACTTCAGGATTTCCTTGGGTCATAAGTCCTTGAGAACTAGCAAAAGTGTGATAAGAATCTGGTGCACATGGGAACTGTCTGAAATGACTTCACCTGCAGATATAAGTTTCTCATTGATATCCTTGACACTAGCGAGGAAAGCGTCCATACCATCTTCCTCATGCATAATCTTTGACTCCAGCTCTTTACGCAGCAATGCAATTTTTGCTTTATTTCGGCTTGCATAAAGACTAGCCAAAATATCCAAGCCTGTTTGCAGATTTTACTGAATGAATGTGAGGAGTAATGGTGCACTTTATAGACAATCAAATCAATGCATGAGCCTACACATCCTTTGTGAAGTATGGAGTCTGATTTACCCTTGTAATTTTCTGTGGTAAAAGCGCACATATGTAAGGCCCCCATTATGAGGAGAAGCCATCGTGCGTGAAGGAAAATCCCACATCGGAAACCACAATTTTCACAGACAAGAATCAGGGGCAACTTTAGAGGCCTCGGGGGCGGAGGCCCCCAAGATTTTTTTTTCCGCCGGAATATTATGGCAGGACAACGGCCGGAAAGTGGTTGGAAAACAACCGATCGGTTGGCCGGTGGCCGGTAGTCAATGGCCGATGGCCGGTGGTTGGAAGTCAATGGCCGGTGGTCGATGGTCGGAAGTCAATGGCCGGTGGCAGGTGGCGGAATTCAATGGCCGCTGGCCAAATTTAAAAGCGGACTTGTCTTCTCAAGGGCGGCCACACATGGGCGGATTGGAGGGTCCGATTTGGACTTATTCGCACAAGGGCGGCTACACATGGCTGTCTCTCATAAGAGAGGGCAGCCCTTTTGGCCTATAAAAGGAGGCCATTTCTACACACATTTCATAGTGTGAAGTTGATGCAACAAGGTGAGTGTGAGGTGGTGAGAGTGAAGCAAGGTGGGAGCTCCATTAAGGGTATAATCCCTTTATAAACTACTTCTTGCTTTGAAGTACTAAAGCCATTGAGTGGCTGCTTTCCCGTGGACGTAGCCCACATTGGGTGAACCACGTATATCGTGTGTACTCTCTCTCTCTCTCTACTCTATAATCTCGTGTATGTAAATCTGTCTCTCTCCATTAAGTAATCTACTCAATTATATATTTAGCTACGTCTTATTTTCTAACAACTCCGCCACCGATATTTTTTTTTCGCCAGAATATTCCTTCGCGCCGGAATATTACGGCAGGACGGCGGCTAGAAAGTGGTCGGAAAACAACCGGCCGGTTGGCCGGTGGCCGGTAGTCAATGGACGATGGCCGGTGGTCGGAAGTTAATGGCCGGTGGCCGGTGGTCAGAAGTCAATGGCCGGTGGCCGGTGGCGGAATTCGATGGCCACTGGCCGAATTCAAAAGCGGACTTGTCTTCTCAAGGGCGGCCACACATGGGCGGATTGGAGGGTCCGATTTGGACTTATTCGCACAAGGGCGGCTACACATGGCTGTGTCTCATAAGAGAGGGCAGCCCTTTTGGCCTATAAAAGGAGGCCATTTCTACACACATTTCAGAGTGTGAAGTTGATGCAACAAGGTGAGTGTGAGGTGGTGAGAGTGAAGCAAGGTGGGAGCTCCATTAAGGGTATAATCCCTTTATAAACTACTTCTTGTTTTGAAGTACTAAAGCCATTGAGAGGCTGCTTTCCCGTGGACGTAGCCCACATTGGGTAAACCACGTATATCGTGTGTACTCTCTCTCTCTCTCTCTCTCTCTACTCTATAATCTCGTGTATATAAATCTGTCTCTCTCCATTAAGTAATCTACTAAATTATCTATTTAGCTACGTCTTATTTCCTAACAACTCCGCCCCCGAGATTTTTTTTCGCCGGAATATTCCTTTTCGTCGGAATATTATGGCACGAAGGCGGTCGAAAAGTGAACCGAAAACAACCGGTCGGTTGGCTGGTGACCGGTAGTCAATGGCCGACGGCCGGTGGTCGGAAGTGAATGGGCAGTGACCAGTGGTCGGAAGTGAATGGCCGGTGGTCGATGGCGGAAGTCAATGGCCGGTGGCCGGTGGTCGAAAGTCAATGGCCGGTGGCCGAATTCAAAAGCGGACTTGTCTTCTCAAGGGCGGCCATACATGGGCGGATTGGAGGATCCGATTTGGACTTATTCGCACAAGGGCGGCTACACATGGCTGTCTCTCATAAGAGAGGGCAGCCCTTTTGGCCTATAAAAGGAGCCATTTCTACACACATTTCATAGTGTGAAGTTGATGCAACAAGGTGAGTGTGAGGTGGTGAGAGTGAAGCAAGGTGGGAGCTCCATTAAGGGTATAATCCCTTTGTAAACTACTTCTTGTTTTCAAGTACTAAAGCCATTGAGTGGCTGCTTTCCCGTGGACGTAGCCCACATTGGGTGAACCACGTATATCGTGTGTACTCTCTCTCTCTCTCTACTCTATAATCTCGTGTATGTAAATCTGTCTCTCTCCATTAAGTAATCTACTCAATTATATATTTAGCTACGTCTTATTTTCTAACAACCAAGTTTTTTTCGCCGGAATATTATGGCCGGACGGAGGCCGGAAAGTGGTCGGAAAACAACCGGTCGGTTGGCCGGTGGCCGATAGTCAATGGCCGATGGCAGGTGGTCGGAAGACAATGGCCGGTGGCCGGTGGCGGAATTCAATGGCCGGTGGCCGAATTCAAAAGCCGACTTGTCTTCTCAAGGGCGGCCACACATGGGCGGATTGGAGGGTCCGATTTGGATTTATTCGCACAAGGGCGGCTACACATGGCTGTCTCTCATAAGAGAGGGCAACCCTTTTGGCCTATAAAAGGAGGCCATTTCTACACACATTTCATAGTGTGAAGTTGATGCAACAAAGTGAGTGTGAGGTGGTGAGAGTGAAGCAAGGTGGGAGCTCCATTAAGGGTATAATCCCTTTATAAACTACTTCTTGTTTTGAAGTACTAAAGCCATTGAGTGGCTGCTTTCCTGTGGACGTAGCCCACATTGGTTGAACCACGTATATCGTGTGTACTCTCTCTCTCTCTCTACTCTATAATCTCGTGTATGTAAATCTGTCTCTCTCCATTATGTAATCTATTCAATTATCTATTTAGCTACGTCTTATATCCTAACAACTCCGCCACCGAGATTTTTTTTTCGCCAGAATATTCCTTTGCGCCAGAATATTATGGCAGGACGGCGGTCGGAAAGTGGTCGGAAAACAACCGGTCGGTTGGCCGGTAGTCAATGGCCGATGGACGGTGGTCGGAAGTCAATGGCCGGTGGTCGGTGGTCGGAAGTCAATGGCCGGTGGCCGGTGGCGGAATTCAATGGCCAGTGGCCGAATTCAAAAGCGGACTTGTCTTCTCAAGGGCGGCCACACATGGGCGGATTGGAGGGTCCGATTTGGACTTATTCGCACAAGGGCGGCTACACATGGCTGTCTCTCATAAGAGAGGGCAGCCCTTTTGGCCTATAAAAGGAGGCCATTTCTGGACACATTGCATAGTGTGAAGTTGATGCAACAAGGTGAGTGTGAGGTGGTGAGAGTGAAGCAAGGCGGGAGCTCCATTAAGGGTATAATCCCTTTGTAAACTACTTCTTGTTTTGAAGTAGTAAAGCCATTGAGAGGCTGCTTTCTCGTGGACGTAGCCCACATTGGGTAAACCACGTATATCGTGTGTACTCTCTCTCTCTCTCTCTACTCTATAATCTCGTGTATGTAAATCTGTCTCTCTCCATTAAGTAATCTACTCAATTATCTATTTAGCTACGTCTTACTTCCTAACAACTTTGACCGCGGGATTTTTTTTTGCCAGAATATTTCTTTTCGCCGGAATATTATGGCTGGACGGCGGCCGGAAAGTGGTCGGAAAACAACCGGTCGGTTGGCCGGTGGCCAGTAGTCAATGGCCGATGGACGGTGGTCGGAAGTCAATGGCCGATGGCCGGTGGTCGGAAGTCAATGGCCGGTGGCCGATGGCCGGTAGTCAATGGCCGATGGACGGTAGTCGGAAGTCAATGGCCGATGGCCGGTGGTCCGAAGTCAATGGCCGGTGGTCCGAAGTCAATGGCCGGTGGCCGGTGGCGGAATTCAATGGCTAGTGGCCGAATTCAAAAGCGGACTTGTCTTCTCAACGGCGGCCAAACATGGGCGGATTGGAGGGTCCGATTTGGACTTATTCGCACAAGGGCAGCTACACATGGCTGTCTCTCATAAGAGAGGGCAGCCCTTTTGGCCTATAAAAGGAGGCCATTTCTACACACATTTCATAGTGTGAAGTTGATGCAACAAGGTGAGTGTGAGGTGGTGAGAGTGAAGCAAGGTGGGAGCTCCATTAAGGGTATAATCCCTTTGTAAACTACTTCTTGTTTTGAAGTAGTAAAGCCATTGAGAGGCTGCTTTCTCGTGGACGTAGCCCACATTGGGTAAACCACGTATATCGTGTGTACTCTCTCTCTCTCTCTCTACTCTATAATCTCGTGTATGTAAATCTGTCTCTCTCCATTAAGTAATCTACTCAATTATCTATTTAGCTACGCCTTATTTCCTAATAACTCCGCCCCCGAGGATTTTTTTTCGCTGGAATATTCCTTTTCGTCGGAATATTATGACAGGACGGCGGCTAGAAAGTGGTCGAAAAACAACCGGTCGGTTGGCCGGTGACAGGTACTCAATGGCCGATGGCCGGTGGTCGGAAGTCAATGGTCGGTGGCCGCTGGTCAGAAGTGAATGGACGGTGACCGGTGGCGGAAGTCAATGGCCGGTGGCCGGTGGCGGAATTCAATGGCCGGTGGCCGAATTCAAAAGCGGACTTGTCTTCTCAAGGGCGGCCACACATGGGCGGATTGGAGGGTCCGATTTGGACTTATACGCACAAGGGCGGCTACACATGGCTGTCTCTCATAAGAGAGGGCAGCCCTTTTGGCCAATAAAGGAGGCCATTTCTAAACACATTTCATAGTGTGAAGTTGATGCAACAAGGTGAGTGTGAGGTGGTGAGAGTGAAGCAAGGTGGGAGCTCCATTAAGGGTATAATCCCTTTGTAAACTACTTCTTGTTTTGAAGTACTAAAGCATTGAGTGGCTGCTTTGACGTGGACGTAGCCCACATTGGGCGAACCACGTATATCGTGTGTACTCTCTCTCTCTCTACTCTACTCTATAATTTCGTGTATGTAAATCTGTCTCTCTCCATTAAGTAATTTACTCAATTCTCTATTTAGCTACGTCTTATTGCCTAAAAACTCCGCCCTCGAGATTTTTTTCGCCGGAATATTCCTTTTCGCCGGAAAATTATGGCCGGACGGCGGCCGGAAAGTGGTCGGAAAACAACTGGTTAGTTGGCCGGTGGCCGGTAGTCAATGGCCGATGGCCGGTGGTCGGAAGTCAATGGCCGTGGCCGGTGGTCGGAAGTCAATGGCCGGTGGCCGGTGGCGGAATTCAATGGCCGGTGGTCGAATTCAAAAGTGGACTTGTGTTCTCAAGGGCGGCCACACATGGGTGGATTGGAGGGTCCGATTTGAACTTATTCGCACAAGGGCGGCTACACATGGCTGTCTCTCATAAGAGAGGGCAGCCCTTTTGGCCTATAAAAGGAGGCCATTTCTACACACATTTCATAGTGTGAAGTTGATGCAACAAGGTGAGTGTGAGGTGGTGAGAGTGAAGCAAGGTGGGAGCTCCATTAAGGGTATAATCCCTTTGTAAACCACTTCTTGTTTTGAAGTACTAAAGCCATTGAGTGGCTGCTTTGACGTGGACGTAGCCCACATTGGGTGAACCACGTATATAGTGTGTACTCTCTCTCTCTCTCTCTACTCTATAATCTCGTGTATGTAAATCTGTCTCTCTCCATGAAGTAATCTACTCAATTATCTATTTAGCTACGTCTTATTTCCTAACAACTCTGCCATCGAGATTTTTTCGCCGGAATATTCCATGTCGCCGCAATATTATGGCCGGACGGCGGCCGAAAAGTGATCGGAAAACAACCGGTCGGTTGGCCGGTGGCCGGTAGTTAATGGTCGATGGCCGGTGGTCGGAAGGCAATGGCCGGTGGCCGGTGGTCGGAAGTGAATGGCCGGTGGCCGAATTGAAAAACGGACTTGTCTTCTCAACTTTCGCCGGAATATTATGGCCAGACGGCGGCTAGAAAGTGGTCGGAAAACAACCGGTCGGTTGGCCGGTGGGCGGTAGTTAATGGCCGATGGCCGGTGGTTGGAAGTCAATGGCCGGTGGCCGGTGGTCGGAAGTCAATGGCCAGTGGCCGAATTCAAAAGCGGACTTGTCTTCTCAAGGGCCGCCACACATGGGCGGATTGGAGGGTCCGATTTGGACTTATTCGCACAAGGGCGGCTACACATGGCTGTCTCTCATAAGGGAGGGCAGCCCTTTTGGCCTATAAAAGGAAGCCATTTCTACACACATTTCATAGTGTAAAGTTGATGCAACAAGGTAAGTGTGAGGTGGTGAGAGTGAAGCAAGGTGGGAGCTCTATTAAGGGTACAATCCCTTTGTAAACTACTTCTTGTTTTGAAGTACTAAAGCCAGTGAGTGGCTGCTTTCCCGTGGACGTAGCCCACTTTGGGTGAACCACGTATATCGTGTGTACTCTCTCTCTCTCTCTACTCTATAATTTCGTGTATGTAAATCTGTCTCTCTCCATTAAGTAATCTACTCAATTATCTATTTAGCTACGTCTTATTTCTTAACAACTCTGCCCCCGAGATTTTTTTCGCCAGAATATTCCTTTTCGCCGGAATATTATGGCCGGACGGAGGTCGGAAAGTGGTCGGAAAACAACCGGTCGGTTGGCCTGTGGTCGGTAGTCAATGGCCGATGGCTGGTGGTCGGAAGTTGATAGCCGGTGGCCGGTGGTCGGAAGTAAATGGCCGGTGGCCGGTGGCGGAATTTAATGGCCGGGGCCGAATTCAAAAGCGGACTTGTCTTCTCAAGGGCGGCTACACATGGGCGGATTGGAGGGTCCGATTTGGACTTATTCGCACAAGGGCGGCTACACATGGCTGTCTCTCATAAGAGAGGGCAGTCCTTTTGGCCGATAAAAGGAGGCCATTTCTACACACATTTCATAGTGTGAAGTTGATGCAACAAGGTGAGTGTGAGGTGGTGAGGGTGAAGTAAGGTGGGAGCTCCATTAAGGGTATAATCCCTTTGTAAACTACTTCTTGTTTTGAAGTACTAAAGCCATTGAGTGGCTGCTTTCCCGTGGACGTAGCCCACATTGGGTGAACCACGTATATCGTGTGTACTCTATCTCTCTCTCTCTCTACTCTATAATCTCGTGTATGTAAATCTGTTTCTCTCCATTAAGTAATCTACTCAATTATCTATTTGGCTACGTTTTATTTCCTAACAACTTTACCCCCGAGATTTTTTTTCGCCAGAATATTCCTTTTCGCCGGACTATTATGGCAGTACGGCGGCAGGAAAGTGGTCGGAAAACAACCGGTCGGTTGGCCGGTAGTTAATAGCCGATGGCCGGTGGTCGGAAGTCAATGGCCGGTGGCAGGTGATCGGAAGTCAATGGCCGGTGGCCGGTGGCGGAATTCAATGGCCCGTGGCCGAATTCAAAAGCGGACTTGTCTTCTCAGTCGGTGGCAGAATTCAATTGCCGGTGGCTGAATTCAAAAGCGGACTTGTCTTCTCAAGGACGGCCACACATGGGCGGATTGGAGGGTCCGATTTGGACTTATTCGCACAAGGGCGGCTACACATGGCTATCTCTCATGAGAGAGGGCAGCCCTTTTGGCCTATAAAAGGAGACCATTTCTACACACATTTCATAGTGTGAAGTTGATGCAACTAGATGACTGTGAGGTGGTGAGGGTGAAGCATGGTAGGAGCTCCATTAAGAGTATAATCCATTTATAAACTACTTCTTGTTTTGAAGTACTAAAGCCATTGAGTGGCTGCTTTCCCGTGGACGTAGCCCACATTGGGTGAACCACGTATATCGCGTGTACTCTCTCTCTCTCTACTCTACTCTATAATCTCGTGTATGTAAACCTGTCTCTCTCCATTAAGCAATTTACTCAATTCTCTATTTAGCTACGTCTTATTTCCTAAAAACTCCGTCCCCGAGATTTTTTTTCGTCGGAATATTCCTTTTCGCCGGAATATTATGGCCGAACGGTGGCCGAAAAGTGGTCGGAAAACAACCGGTCGGTTGGCCGGTGGCCGGTAGTCAATGGCCGATGGCCGGTGGTCGGAAGTCAATGGCCGTTGGCCGGTGGCGGAATTCAATGGCCGGTGGCCGAATTCAAAAGCGGACTTGTGTTCTCAAGGGCGGCCACACATGGGTGGATTGGAGGGTCCGATTTGAACTTATTCGCACAAGGGCGGCTACACATGGCTGTCTCTCATAAGAGAGGGCAGGCCTTTTGGCCTATAAAAGAACGCCATTTCTACACACATTTCATAGTGTGAAGTTGATGCAACAAGGTGAGTGTGAGGTGGTGAGAGTGAAGCAAGGTGGGAGCTCCATTAAGGGTATAATCCCTTTGTAAACTATTTGTTTTAAAGTACTAAAGCCATTGAGTGGCTGCTTTGACGTGGACGTAGCCCACATTGGGTGAACCACGTATATCGTGTGTACTCTCTCTCTCTCTCTCTACTCTATAATCTCGTGTATGTAAATCTATCTGTCTCCATTAAGTAATCTACTCAATTATCTATTTAGCTACGTTTTATTTCCTAACAACTCTGCCCCCGAGTTTTTTTCGCCGAAATATTCCTTTTGGCCGCAATATTATGGCCGGACGGCGGTCGGAAAGTGATCGGAAAACAACCGGTCGGTTGGGCAGTGGCCGGTAGTCAATGGTTGATGGCCGGTGGTCGGAAGGAAATGGCCGGTGGCCGGTGGTCGGAAGTCAATGGCCGGTGGCCGAATTCAAAAACGGACTTGTCTTCTCAAGGGCGGCCACACATAGGTGGATTGGAGAGTCGGATTTGGACTTATTCGCACAAGGTCGGCTACACATGGCTGTCTCTAATAAAAGAGGGCAGCCCTTTTGGCATAAAAAAGGAGGCCATTTCTACATACATTTCATAGTGTGAAGTTTATACAACAAGGTGAGTGTGAGGTGGTGAGAGTGAAGCAAGGTGGGAGCTCCATTAAGGGTATAATCCCTTTGTCAACTACTTCTTGTTTTGAAGTACTAAAGCCATTGAGTGGATGCTTTCCCGTGGAGGTAGCCTACATTGGGTGAACCATGTATATCGTGTGTACTCTCTCTCTCTCTCTCTACTCTATAATCTCGTGTATGTAAATCTATCTCTCTCCATTAAGTAATCTACTTAATTATCTATTAAGCTACGTCTTATTTCCTAACAACTTTACCCCCGAGATTTTTTTTCGCTGGAATATTATGGCCGGACGGCGGTCTGAAAGTGGTCGGAAAACAACCGGTCGGTTGGCCGGTAGTCAATGGCCGATGGCAGGTGATCGGAAGTCAATCCCTTTGTAAACTACTTCTTGTTTTGAAGTACTAAAGCCATTGAGAGGCTGGTTTCCCGTAGACGTAGCCCACGTTGGGTGAACCACGTATATCGTGTGTACTCTCTCTCTCTCTTTCTCTCTCTCTACTCTATAATCTCGTGTATATAAATCTGTCTCTCTCCATTAAGTAATCTACTCAATTATCTATTTAGCTATGTCTTATTTCCTAACAACTCTACCCCCGAGATTTTTTTCGCCGGAATATTCCTTTTCGCCAGGATATTATGGCCGGACGGCGGCCGGAAAGTGGTTGGAAAACAATTGGTTGGTTGGCCGGTGGCCGGTAGTCAATGGCTGATGGCCGGTGGTCGGAAGTCAATGGCCGGTGGCCGGTGGTCGGAAGTGAATGGCCGGTGGCCGGGGGCGGAATTCAATGGCCGGTGGCTGAATTCAAAAGCGGACTTGTCTTCTCAAGGGCGGCCACACATGGGCGGATTGTAGGGTCCGATTTGGACTTATTCGCACAATGGCGGCTACACATGGCTGTCTCTCAGAAGAGAGGGCAGCCCTTTTGGCTTATAAAAGGAGGCCATTTATACACACATTTCATAGTGTGAAGTTGATGCAACAAGGCGAGTGTGAGGTGGTGAGAGTGAAGCAAGGTGGGAGCTCAATTAAGGGTATAATCCCTTTGTAAACTACTTCTTGTTTTGAAGTAGTAAAGCATTGAGTGGCTGCTTTCCCGTGGACGTAGCCCACATTGGGTGAACCACGTATATCGTGTGTACTCTCTCTCTCTCTCTCTCTACTCTATAATTTGGTGTATGTAAATCTGTCTCTCTCCATTAAGTAATCTACTCAATTATCTATTTAGCTACGTCATATTTCCTAACAACTCTGCCCCCGAGATTTTTTTTTCGCCAGAATATTCCATTTCGCCGAAATATTATGGTCGGACGGCGGCCAGAAAGTGGTCGGAAAACAACCGGTCAGTTGGCCGGTGGCCGGTAGTTAATGGCCGATGGCTGGTGGTCGGAAGTCCATGGCCGGTGGCCGAATTCAAAAGCGGACTTGTCTTCTCAAGGGCCGCCACACATGGGCGGATTGGAGGGTCCGATTTGGACTTATTCGCACAAGGGCGGCTACACATGGCTGTCTCTCATAAGGGAGGGCAGCCCTTTTGGCCTATAAAAGGAGGGCATTTCTACACACATTTCATAGTGTAAAGTTGATGCAACAAGGTGAGTGTGAGGTGGTGAGAGTGAAGCAAGGTGGGAGCTCTATTAAGGGTACAATCCCTTTGTAAACTACTTCTTGTTTTGAAGTACTAAAGCCAGTGAGTGGCTGCTTTCCCGTGGACGTAGCCCACTTTGGGTGAACCACGTATATCGTGTGTACTCTCTCTCTCTCTACTCTATAATTTCGTGTATGTAAATCTGTCTCTCTCCATTAAGTAATCTACATAATTATCTATTTAGCTACGTCTTATTTCCTAACAACTCTGCCCCCGAGATTTTTTTCGCCAGAATATTCCTTTTCGCCGGGATATTATGGCCGGACGGCGGTCGGAAAGTGGTCGGAAAACAACCGGTCGGTTGGCCTGTGGCCGGTGGTCAATGGCCCGATGGCCGGTGGTCGGAAGTCGATGGCCGATGGCCGGTGGTCGGAAGTCAATGGCTGGTGGCCGGTGGCGGAATTCAATGGCCGGTGGCCGAATTCAAAAGTGGACTTGTCTTCTCAAGGGCGGCCACACATGGGCGGATTGGAGGGTCCGATTTGGACTTATTCGCACAAGGGCGGCTACACATGGCTGTCTCTCATAAGAGAGGGCAGTCCTTTTGGCCTATAAAAGGAGGCCATTTATACACACATTTCATATTGTGAAGTTGATGCAACAAGGTGAGTGTGAGGTGGTGAGAGTGAAGCAAGGTGAGAACTCCGTTAAGGGTATAATCCGTTTGTAAACTACTTCTTGTTTTAAAGTACTAAAGCCATTGAGTGGCTGCTTTCCTGTGGACGTAGCCCACATTGGGTGAACCACGTATATCGTGTGTACTCTCTCTCTCTCTCTCTCTCTCTCTCTCTCTCTCTACTCTATAATCTCATGTTTGTAAATCTCTCTCTCTCCATTAAGTAATCTACTCAATTATCTATTTAGCTACGTCTTACTTCCTAACAACTTTGACCGCGGGATTTTTTTTCGCCAAAATATTTCTTTTCGCCGGAATATTATGGCTGGACGGCTGCCGGAAAGTGGTCGGAAAACAACCGGTCGGTTGGCCGGTGGCCGGTAGTCAATGGCCGATGGACGGTGGTCGGAAGTCAATGGCCGATGGCCGGTGGTCGGAAGTCAATGGCCGGTGGCCGATGGCCGGTAGTCAATGGCCGATGGACGGTAGTCGGAAGTCAATGGCCGATGGCCGGTGGTCGGAAGTCAATGGCCGGTGGCCGGTGGCGGAATTCAATGGCTAGTGGCCGAATTCAAAAGCAGACTTGTCTTCTCAACGGCGGCCAAACATGGGCGGATTGGAGGGTCCGATTTGGACTTATTCGCACAAGGGCAGCTACACATGGCTGTCTCTCATAAGAGAGGGCAGCCCTTTTGGCCTATAAAAGGAGGCCATTTCTACACACATTTCATAGTGTGAAGTTGATGCAACAAGGTGAGTGTGAGGTGGTGAGAGTGAAGCAAGGTGGGAGCTCCATTAAGGGTATAATCCCTTTGTAAACTACTTCTTGTTTTGAAGTACTAAAGCCATTGAGTGGCTGCTTTCCCGTGGACGTAGCCCACATTGGGTGAACCACGTATATCGTGTGTACTCTCTCTCTCTCTCTCTGCTCTATAATCTCGTGTATGTAAATATTTCTCTATCCATTAAGTAATCTACTCAATTATCTATTTAGCTACGTCTTATTTCCTAACAACTCTGCCCCCGAGATTTTTTGCGCCGGAATATTATGGCGGGACGGCGGCCGAAAAGTGGTCGGAAAACAACCGGTCGGTTGGACGGTGGCCGGTAGTCAATGACCGATGGCCGGTGGTCGGAAGTCAATGGCCAGTGGCCGGTGGCGAAACTCAATGGCCGGTGGCCGAAATTAAAAGCGGACTTGTCTTCTCAAGGGCGGCGACACATGGGCGGACTGGAGGGTCCGATTTGGACTTATTCACACAAGGGCGGCTACACATGGCTGTCTCTCATAAGAGAGGGCAGTCCTTTTGGCCTATAAAAGGAGACCATTTCTACACACATTTCATAGTGTGAAGTTGATGCAACAAGGTGAGTGTGAGGTGGTGAGAGTGAAGCAAGGTGGGAGCTCCATTAAGGGTATAATCCCTTTGTAAACTACTTCTTGTTTTGAAGTACTAAAGCCATTGAGTGGCTGCTTTCCCGTGGATGTAGCCCACATTGGGTGAACCACGTATGTCATGTGTACTCTCTCTCTCTCTCTCTCTCTCTAGTCTATAATCTCGTGTATGTAAATCTGTCTCTCTCTATTAAGTAATCTACTCAATTATCTATTTAGCTACGTCTTATTTCCTAACATCCTTTACATCCCAACAAGCTTGTTCTGCTGTAGGCAAAACAACTTGAACAACAGAAATTCTTGCAGCAAGACCTGCAACATCCTCAACATCATCTCCATCCCACAGAACCAGGATGCACATCAATGCACAATATTCTACACGCCCTTTCACACAAGAACATGTTGCATCATGTAAGCCCACATAGGGTTATTGTCCCCATCCAATATGTCCTCAACAACAAACATCTTGAATACATCTGTGTTGTTGTTGGCCATTGAGAATGTCTGCACCTGATGTGAAAACTGCCCAAAAAGAGGAGAAACAAAGTGGGAACAACACGTGCAATATAGCAAAAACCGTAAAAGACTATAAGGGACCTGTTATGCAAAAAAGGCACTGACAAAAATTCTGCACAAAATGATGAAATAGCCTGTGTAGTACTGCCTGTAGTGGAAACGGAGGCCGAAATGAGCCCGGATTAGAAATCTGAGCAGCATAAGCTCTATGAGCCTCCCTAAAATTTTTGTGGACTTGTAAACGTTCACCAAAGCTTATTGAAATCAAAGAAAGTGAGCAGGCATGTGCTGGAGCTGCTAGCAACTAAGCTCGAGAGGACACAACCTGCTCTAATACTAATTGTTGGAATTAGGGTTGCAGGAAAACACACACAAATTGGAGAAGACGAAGGAAGCTCAAGGCACACAATAGAGAGTGTATTACTTAGTGTGCAATGGAAAGATAGATAGCCCTGGAATGAATGGGCGTATATACAATGCACGGGGAAAAAAACCTCATAAAGAGGGAAAAAATTCCCTGACGGTCCTAAGTGTGTTCACACACATCACTACCACATGTATATGGTAACAAAAATTATATAGATTCTATTCTTCTACATGTATACACTCTCTTCCATTTCTAACAAATGATTCACAACATCTCTCCATGGATTCTCAAAAAAAAATTATACATACAAGAGGCAGCAAATATTCCTTTAATACTAAGCTTGGCAAGTTCTCACAGGTTACGTATGATTTTCTATCCCTTATTCAATGAATCTAAGAGTGCTTTATAGCTATTGAAGAGAGAGAGAGAGAGAGAGAGAGAGAGAGAGAGAGAGAGAGAGAGAGAGAGAGAGAGAGAGATTAATGTTTATATTATCCTCCTTCTCCTCCTTCTCTCTACTCTCTCTCTCTCTCAATGCCTAGAAAAAACTTTAAATACTAAATTCCTTCATATTTTGTAGGTTTTCTTACATTCTAATTTAAAATTTAGAGGTAACATTTTAGGTGACATTACACTTTTTTCTCGAGATTTTCTCCCAATTCAAGAAGTCTCCAATGTTTATGGTGTTCGTCATACAATAGAAGTCGATTCTTGTTACGCAACATGCTACACACACACACACACACACACACACACACACACACACACACACACACACACACACACACACACACAGAGTCTGATTTTTTGAGAGAAAAAAGAGTTACAGAGGGTCTGCTAGCTCCATGATGAAGGTGATTTTAACCTTAAATAGCTTCTCCAAGGAAGCTATTGCACATCTTTGGTCAACATGGAATATGATCATGCCTATGTGTACCACATCTGAGAGATGCATTTGACCATGGACGTGCAAAAGATGTGTAGTGCCATTTGCACCCAATGAGCCATCTTGTGAGGAGTACCATCACCACTTGGTTGCACTCACATCGAGTTGGTATGCTAAAGATGGATAACTCCAAGCCTTTAGAAGAGGTGAGAGAAGCATAGCTCATGTTTGTTCATTGGATGACTTATACATTAGACTCGACATTCTCGAGTCCATGGGATTGGCCCCTAACTTGATGTAGAAAGAGATGAATAATGGTTTACAGACATTGAAGCATGTTGATGGGCCATTAGCCTTCAAAGGATCATCTCCATACCCATCCCACATTCACACAAACCAACATTTCAAGAAACCATTGATATGTCAGACATCATGCAAGGTCTAAATGAGGGAGAATCTCCCTCTTCACCATCATCATTAGATGTTGGATCAATGGCACCTTCAACAATTAGTGTGTAAGGCATATCGACACCTTCCTCTCCCTATTAAAAGTCTCAAAGCCTTCTGTTGGAATTAGGGTTGTAGGAAAACACACACAGCTTGGAGAAGAGAAGGAAGCTCAAGGCACACAATAGAGAGTGTTTTACTTAGTGTGCAATGGAAAGATAGATAGCCCTAGAGTGATGAGCGTATATACAATGCACGGGGGAAAAAACCACTTAAAGAGGGAAAAAATGCCCCGGTGCTCCTAGTGTGTTCACACACATCACTACCACATGTATATGCTAACAACCCCCCCTGGAGTGATGCGATGAACGAGAGCTGGCACATGAGTAAAGGGAAGTGCCATGCCCTAAGGACATGATCAGTCCACAAAGGGGAGTAAGCCCAAAGCTTTGCAGAAAGCTTCAAACTTCTCACGACACAATGCCTTCTTGTGAAAAGATCTACAAGGTTGACCTGTGTTGGCACATAAGCCAAGATGATCTCTCCTACTGAGAGCCTCTCCCTGACATAGTGGTAATGCACCTCAATGTGCTTTGTGCAAGCATGAAAAACTGGGTTCCTCGCAACTGCCAATGCACTCTGATTGTCAGTGTAGATAGTGTTGGCAGTGTCCTGTCCAACACCCAAATCATCCATAAGGCGTCTGAGCCATACACACTCAACTGTAGCTGTGAAGGTTGCTCTATACTCAGCCTCACAACTCGAAGTGGCCACAATAGGTTGCTTCTTGCTCAGCTCGCATGTCAAAACAACCAGCCCAATTTGAGTCTGAAAAAGCATGTAAGTTTGGCGGCAATGATCCCCCCTTGGGATAAAGCAAGCCAAGATGTAAAGTGCCACTAAGGTAGTGGAAAATCGTCTTGATAGCCTGCCAATGCTTAGACCCTAGGCTATGCATAAATCTGCTGACTTGTGAGACTGCAAACTAAATATCCGGTCTAGTGTTGCATACATAAATGAGGCATCCAATAACAGTTGGTAAAGAGTGACATCAGCGGGATCACCATTGTCATGAAGACTCAATTTCAAACATGTTTCCATGGGAGTGGCAATAGGTTTGCAATCCTCAAGTCCAATTTTACATAGCAATGTATCTATGTAACTTTTCTGACACAAAGAAATACCATCATCACACTGCTTAAACTGTATACCCAAGTAATGATGCAACAGCCCCAAATCTTTCATCTTGAAAGTAGCATTCAAATCAGCCTTAAATTCAGCAATATGTCTCTCATTTGGTCCAATGATCATCAAATCATCTACATAAAGAACCACAATGAGAAGTTCATTGCCCTCACACTTGACATACAATGTGCTTTCTGTTGGACTGTTACGAAAGCCTCATTTGACCAACTGAGTGTCAGCTTTCTCATACCAAGCATGAGGAGATTACTTCAACCTATGCAAAGCCTTACATCTGCACACTTTGTCCTCGTGTCCTTTCTTGACATAACCGCGAGGCTGCATTATATAAACTTCCTCAAATATGTCACCATTCAAGAAAGTAGTAACAATGTCTGATTGATGCACATCCCAACCAAAATGAGCTGCCAATGCACATAGAAAATGCACAGTAGTCATACACTAAGTGGGAGAAAAGGTCTCTTCATAATCTATGCCTTTTTGCTGTGCATAACCCTTTTCAACAAGTCGAGCCTTATGGAGATTGATCTCACCATCTGGCTTGCATTTCAACTTGTAAACCCACTTCGTACCAATGGCCTTTTTGCCAGGAGGAAAATCACATAAAGTCCATGTGTCATTTTCTACATATTCTGATTGCATGGTACCATCCAATTTTCTAAATTCTGTGCTGCATCAAAAGACAGAGGTTCCTCAACATCATGTAAACTAGACACAGCCAAAGCATAACAATCTGATGTATAAGTTGCATAGTGAGAGCCTGAACGAGTACGACTAGACAAAGATGCATCCAATTTACTGTCACGCAATGTATGCACTAGCCATTTTGGCAAACCTCTAGCCTGCTCATTTTCAACCCTTTTCTCATAAAGTACATCATGTACATCTGCATCAGTAATAGGCTGATCTGAAACATTTTCAAAAACCCCCATAGGCTGTACATTTGCCTCATTGGAATTTACATTCAAACTTCCACCACTGAAAAGAGGAAATAAAGTGTCATAAATGTCCTATGATCTTACATTATTGTCTCTAGTACATGACAACAAGGGCTAAATAGAATGTTCCACAAACACTACATCCCGTGAAACCAGAATACGGTTTGTTTGCGGATGATACAACCTGTAACCTTTGCTTTTAGCACTATAACAAAAAAAAAACATTTGGAAGCCTCCTCATCCAATTTCCTGCGTTGTGTTTGTGACACCAAAGCATATGCCAAACAACCAAAAACACACATGTGCTCAATAGAAGGCTTTGTATCATGCCATGATTCATCCTTTTGAAACTTAGAATACTGCATTTTCCCCAAAATACAGCCTTCACAAACATGTTTGACAGGTACTTCAAGAGGCGGCAAAGAAGAAACCATATCAGATTTCTGCAAACATAGCAAATTGGCAAAATTCAGATGCCCAAAATGTGCATGCCACAGTTTTGCATTTGAAACAACCCTTGAATTCGCAAGTGCATTTGCAAAATTTTGTCCACACTTGTCATACAAAGTGAGCTTATACAATCCACGACACAAAAGGCCAGATGCAACAATTTCATCACCAAAACTGAGATCATGAGCTGTTCATCTATTATCCACAAATTTGACTACAAGTCCAAGTCTAGCACGTGCAGATACAGACAAAAGATTCTTCTTTATCCCATGTACATAAAGTGCATCAAAAAGTGTGAAAGAACTGTCATCTGCAGTAGTAAGCACAATATTTCCAACTCCTTGAACCAAATAAGAGGCATTGTTGGCACAACTGATTGAATTCCCATGAGGGACAGACTCGAGAGGTGAGCAATTCACCATGTGAGGTATTTGTAGCACCATTGTTGAAATACCACACATGTGAATCCGCAACGACTAACATGCATGCATCATGGACAACAGATTTGTAAGTGCATTCTGCACTAAAAGCCCATTTTGCATCAACATCAGCATCACAATATCCTTTCATAGAAGACTCAACAATGGCTACATTTGTAGAGGAACCATTTGTAGAGGAAGTAACATTTGTAGTGGAACCACCCTCTTTTTTCTTAGCCTCTTTGGCCTTCAACTTAGGACACTGCTTGATCAAGTGATCATTAGCTTTAAAATAATGGCAATGCATCTTCTTTTTGTCCTTATCACTTGAATTTCCAGATGAAGTGTTGCAAGCAGAAGCATTGGGAACAAAAGTTTTGCCACTTGCACCAAAACCATAAGAAGTGGCTGCATTGCTGTTACCACCCTTTCTTTGAGAAGCAATAAAAGCTTGTTCAACTGCACGCTGTCTAGTCCTATTATTTCTTGAAAGTGACTCTTGCAACAACAATGTGCACAATGCATCAAACTTGACAACTTCGGGATTTCCTTGGGTCATAAGTCTCCAAGTATTAGCAAAAGCCTGGTAAGAATCTAGCAAGGTGTCAAGAATAGTTCGCACAAGGAAACTGTCTGAAATGACTTCACCTGCAGAGATAAGTTGCTCATTGATATCCTTGACACCATCAAGGAAAGTGTCCATATCATCTTCCTCATGCATAATCTTTGATTCCAGCTCTTTACGCAACAAAGCAATTTTTGCCTCATTGCGGCTTGCATAAAGACCAACCAGAATATTCAAGCTGTTTTCTAGATTTCACTGAAAAAATGTGAGGAGTAATGGTGCACTTTACAAACAACGCAATCAATGTATGATCCTGTGCATCCTTCAAATCCCAACGAACTTGTTCTGTCGTAGGCAAAACAACTCTAACAACAACAATCCTTGTAGCAAGACTTGCAACATCTTCAATATCGCCTACATCCTTAGAACCAAGACATATATCAATGCCCTGCACAATATTCTAGATGCCCTTTGACACAAGAACATGTTGCATCATTCCCACATAGGGTAATTGTCCCCATCCAACCTATCCTCAATAGCAAACATCTTGAACACATCTGTGTTGTTGTTAGCCATGGAAAATGTATGCACCTGATGTGAAAACTGCCCGAAATGAGGAGAAACGGAGTGAGACTAGCACGTGCTATATAACACAACCCGCAATAGATTGTCTAGGACCTGTTATGCAAAAAACAACACTAACAAAAATTTTGCACTAAATGACAAAATTGCCTATGCAGACCTGCCTGTAGTAGAAACGAATGCCGAAACGAGCCCAAATAAAAAATCCGAGCAGACTAATCCTCGCCAAAGCTCACTGAAATCGGAGAAAGCAAGCAAGCATCTGTTGGAGCTGCTGGCGACTAAGCTTGGGAGGATGCAACCTGCTCTGATACCAATTGTTGGAATTAGGGTTGTAGAAAAACACACACAGCTTGGAGAAGATGAAGGAAGCTCAAGGCACACAATAGAGAGTGTTTTACTTAGTGTGCAATGGAAAGATAGATAGCACTAGAGTGATGGGCGTATATACATTGCATGGGGAAAAAAACCTCCTAAAGAGGGGAAAAATGCCCCGACGGTCCTAGTGTGTTCACACACATCACTACCATATGTATATGATGGTAACACTTTCATCTCTAGTAACATTGATATTGTGTATCTCAATGCTAGAAAAAGGGCTAGGTTTAGTGCAATCCCACCTAGAAATGCATTTGAGTGTACTCTTGCTGTAATCATATGTAGGTTTTCCAAGTTTTTGGGAAACATTATCGTATATTTGAGTGCTAAAAAAAAACCTGGGTTTAGTGTGATCCCACTTGCAAAATAAAACTTTCAAATTTGTCTTTAAAATTCCTCATACATAGGTTTTCCAAGTTTTTGGAAGAAAGTATTGTGTATCTCAGTGCTCGCAAAATTTTTATGTTCACTGTAATCTAACCTACAAATTTTGAGATTTACCTCTAAGTTCTAGATTTGAAGGTAAGAACTCGTGCAAAGTTTAGACAAATTTAGTGTAAAAAGCATCAATTACAATAAATTTTCCTCTAAAATTTCTCATAGGTAGGTTTTCCATTTTTTTGAAAAAAGCATTGTGTACCTGAGTGCTCGAAGAAAATATAAGTTTAATACAAATATAGTAGATTTGCCTCCTTGGAAAGTGACCCCAAAGACTAAGAATTCCTAAGAATGGGGTTGCCAAGGGCCACATAAGTGCATTCCAAGAGGCTGCATTTAAATATGGTGTACATGTTGACCAAAACATTTTCAAACAGGAGGGTTTTTTAAAAGAGTCCCTCATTGTATATCCAAGTGCTTGGGAAAAACCTAGGTTAACTATAATCCCAACTACAAATTTTGAGGTTTACTTCTAAATTCTACATTTGAAGGTGAGAAAACTTACAGCAGGGATGAATTATAGATAAGGCATACAATCATCATCATACATGCAAACTGAGAAATTCAAATATAAAAACTTTCACATATAGTAAAGAAAAAGAGCACTATGTATCCGAGTGCTCGAGAAAAGGCTAGGTTTAGCGTAATCCCACCTACAAATTTTAAATTCTAGGTTTTAAGGTGAGAAAACTATGAAGTTAATAGAAACTTAGTGTAAAAACACTAAAGTATACTAAATCTCAAGATTAAAGTTCTCGTACCTAGGTTTTCTAAGTTTTTGGGAAAAAGTACTATGTATCCAGGTGCTTGAGAAAACCTAGGTTTGGTGTAATCCCACCTACAAATTTTGAGATTTAGCTCTAAATTCTAATTTGAAGGTGAGAATGCCTATGAAGTTCATAGGGAAAAATCTAGGTTTAGTGTGGTTCCACCCACAAATTTTTCTAATTTGAAGTTCAGAACACCTACGAAGTTCAAAGAAATTTAGCACAAAAACCTTTAAACATAGTCACCAATTTACTCCGCCTTTCTTCGTTGTCAACTTTGCAATTCCTTGCCACCCACTAGAAATTATCTCCCTGTCCTAGATTCGTTAGCTTGGGCTTACTCACCTTTATTCGTCATTGGCTATGGGACCAAGTGTTCTCTCTCTCTCTCTCTCTCTCTCTCTCTCTGTGTGTGTCTCTCTCTCTCTCTCTCTTAGTCAAAGCACTCATTATCTTTCTCTCTTGCCACTAAATCCCACATACCCTGTCATTGTCTCTCACCACTAAGTAAGAGTCTCTCTCTCTCTCTCTCTCTCACACACACACACACACACACACACACACACACACACACACACACACACACACACACACACACACACACACACACACACACACACACACACATGCGTAGACAATGAGAATTTGTGATATCGTGTTCTCTCTCTTACACACTCACATATACACACACAAAGTACACACACAAAGAGAAAACATTGTAGCTAGTCTCTCTCTCTCTCTCTCTCTCTCTCTCTCTCTCTCTCTCTCACACACACACACACACACACACACACACACACACACACACACACACACACACACACACACACACACACACACGCACGCATGCATACGCATGAGCACGCGTACGCGCGCGTGCACATACACACACACACACACACACACACACACACACACACACACACACACACACACACACACACACACACACACACACACACACACACACACACACACACACACACACAGTCAGGTGCATGCACAAGCTTGCTCAACTAGATTTGACTTTCCCTCACACACACCTCCAACCCAAGGGATTCACTCTATATACAAAACGAGACGCCACCTACGAGCAGACAACTTTGATAAAACCCCTATATATGACTCATATTAGGGAATATGACCCCCCTTTCTACGCTTATACGAAAATCAATGAAGAAAACTATCATACCCCTATCTTACATATAATATTTAGGTCTCACATGATCTAACTAAGTAAAACTAATCAAACTGTGTGTAGCATAATGACTGATAACATACTAAGGAACCACTTCTGTTGATAACTACATATATCCTCAATGTGTCTTAGTTTGACTTTCAAACTATGTGCCTGATCAACCTGCACTCTAGCTACTCGTCCCCCAATTCTGACCCATCCAAAGCCTTTGTAAATCAATTTTTTGATATGCTCCAAATCAACCCTTATCTATGACCGGCTTGATGTAAATTTTGATGTGTGACCTGATATAAAACTTCCCCAAAACTCATCGGAGTTCTAATGCACACCTATGAACAATCGTTATAAGTAATCAACCCGGGTTAGTCCCCCCCCCTATAAATATGATATCCCCCTCCCTTATTTTTAAGCTTGGGAGATAAATTATTGGGGGCCTACCCCTAACTTATACGCTTATGTAACTTGTAAAAAAAAACCCCCTCGCCCGCAAGCCATGACTTAGACCTACACACTTTCCTCTCCCAGCCACAATGTGGGCTCTCCATTGCGACTCTCATCACCACAATTTTGGAGCATCAAGAGTCACCCATCAGCCATACACATACATCACATGTAACTTTGGTCCCATAGGTCATATTTAACCTCCTAGGATGATAATAAAATCTCTCTCTCTCTCTCTCTCTCTCTCTAGCGGTTGCGTGCACATCTAGCATCTTTGTAGCTCTACTCTAGTGACTACCTACTCCTAAATGATCTATGGCAGGATCTATGCATGTCTCCAGTTGTGTTTCTTAATCTGTAACTTATATGGGTAGTTCCAATAGCCATTAGCATGCTCATGCATGCAGTGTTTGTGTTACTCTTCTCTAATGGATTCCTGCTTTCACAAAGAGGAGGAGCCATTTTCCACGTGTTGTATCTACTCTGCACCATTAGCGTGCTCATGTATGCAGCATCTGTGTTGCTCTTCTCTAACAGTTGCCTACTTTTACAAAGAGGAGGAGTTTTTTCCCACGTGTTACATCTACTCTCTGCCAGTGCATCAAACCCTTCATTCTCGATCAGTTGCTATGACTGTCGCTCTTTGGGAAGAAATGGCCCATAGGTGGCATCTGACTTTGCATACACACTCTCTCTCTCTCTCTCTCTCTCTCTCTCTCTCTCTCTCTCTCTCTCTCTCTTTCTCTCTCTCTCTCTCTCTCTCTCTCTCTCTCTCTCTCTCTCTCTCTCTCTCTCTCTCTCTCTCTCTCTCTCTCTCATCTCCCCCTAGGCGAGGGCGGCCCTGTGGGGAGGTGTTAGCCTCAGCACTGCCTGCCACGTAGTGAAAGACACCCCCCAGTCCATCTCTCGGTTGTGTTAGCTCTGTCTTGCATCTGTGTTTTGTAACTTTATTGCCCTACCCTACTCCCGCTCTGGCCGACTTGGCCCTGCTCCTGGTCTGGTGCTGCATCCTCGCCCTGTCCCCGTTCTGCGACTGCACCCCGTGTTGCTTGTCTACAAGAGAACGAGGCGACACCACAAAAAAATAACAAGGATGAACCTAATTTCAAAAAATAGGAGGTTGTTCCCACCCTCGGAGTACGATGACCTCGACACCAATCGCTCGCACTCGCAAATCTTTTCTTGCGATCACAGCAGCACCAAAGAAGGACCTGGTTGCTCGTGAAGACACGAGAATCACAACTCTAGAGGTCCAAGTCCAAGAGCTTATTGAAGAAAATGCTCAACTGAAGGAGCATTTGAGAAAGCTTGAGGAAATGAAGGACATCAGGAGCCAAGCTCCATTTGCCAAAGCACATGAGGTGGAAATCAAAGCAGCCTAGGAAGAAGCTCATGAAGAAACACATAAAAAGATTGTCACTGAAGTACAAGCAGCATTACGAGAAAATCGATTACAAGAATCCGTTGGCATGAAGGTTCGGATTGGCGGACTTCATCCGCCATGGTGCACAAACGAGGATACTCTTGAAGATGCAATCACCAAGCTTAACAACATTCTCCAACCAATAACTATCAAGCCAGAAACCATCTCTTGGATCAACGACACACATAGAAGTGTTCCACCCAAGCATTTTATCCTTACTTTCAAGGACAGAGAAGAGCGACATAAGCTACTACGCCACTCTTACCTCTTGAAGGGAACAAAGCTTTGGATCTCCAAAGAGTTAACCTTGAATCAACTCAAGGTCAAAGAAAGTGAACTCAAGAAGATGCATGAAGCTCGCAAACAAGGCAAATGGGCAGTCTATCGAGGTGGTAAAGCCATCATCCAAGAGTTTCGAACTCCTAAATCGGCCCCCCTTCCATTGGAGCCCCCCTAGGTTTCATCCCTCATCTTCCTTTTCATTTTCATTACCCTTTTGACGGACCCTCAGTCCTTAACTGATATGTATCTATGCTTCATAGGAAAGCAAACGTTGTAATGTTTTTTCATCAAGTCCCATAGGTCATATCTGACCTTCGTGGACGATAATACAATCTATCTATCTATCTATCTATCTATCTATCTCTCTCTCTCTCTCTCTCTCTCTCTCTCTCTCTCTCTCTCTCTCTCTCTCTCTCTCTCTCTCTCTCTCTCTAGTGGATCCCTACCCATCGAGCATCTTTGCCGCTCTTCTCTAATGGTTGCTTGCTATTGCAAGGCCTATGGCAAGCTCCACGCATGTCTCCAACTGTGTTTCCCTAATCAATAGCTTATATGCACAGTTGTAGTAGCCATTAACATTCTCATGTACATCTACATTGCTATTCTATAGCAGCTTCCTAATTCCACAAAGAGGATCCGTTTTCCACTCGTTGCATCTACTCTCCACCAGTGCATCAGAACCCATCATTCCCAATTAGTTATGTTTGCCGCTCTTTGGGAAGAAATGGCCCGTAGGTGGAATCTTGCTTTGCATACTCTCTCTCTCTCTCTCTCTCTCTCTCTCTCTCTCTCTCTCTCTCTCTCTCTCTCTCTCTCTCTCTCTCTCTCTCTCTCTCTCTCGCCCATGTAGGACACACCATCCATGTCTACATTGTCTTTGTCAATCATAGCATGCCTTCAAACATTGTGAATGACAACTTGTGTGTCCACTTCTTCAAGGCCACCCGCTTCTTTGACTACACAAAAGTGTGTGAATCCTTCCTTGCCCACAATGCCACTAAGATTAGATGTTCAACGTGGTGCACACAAAACGAGTGGCGAAAACATCATGGGGTAGCTGTAGTGTGAGCTAAGCTGCATGCCGTGTGTAGAAAAAATATTTTCAGAATTTGAATTTTTAATTAATAAAAAAAATAAGCAATTGCATTTTCATAATTGACACATGCATCCCATTTTTGCCTCCGCTTGGCTGAAAATCGTGCAAGACCGACCACTCTTTTGACTTTTTGCTAAATTCCTTATCACTGGCTTGGACCATGGGGAATTCCCTCAATGCTCGAAAAACACACATTTTGTAGCATCAAACTGCCGCTCTGCAAGCAAGTAATAAGCACCATCACCATCACAAATGGGCCACGTTAGCACCATTATGTAATCAAAATGCAGCTTCTACACTTGAGACCCCGGATGATGCATCAAGATGGGCAACGACGTCAGTGGTTAAACTATTCGAAGAGCTGCAGCGAGTGCAACTTGCATGCTGGCATCACTGGTCAAATTATTTAAAGAGGAGCAATGGGTGTAGCAGGTGCAAGATAGCATCAAAAAACACTGTAGCTTCTCTCTCTCTCTCTCTCTCTCTCTCTCCCCCCCCCCCCCCCCCTTCCCTCCCCCCAACAACAAAGACACGTGCGTGCGCCTAGACACAGTGCCTGAATGTATGGCACACCTCTAAAGGCATTGCTTGCATGTTGGCATCGTTGATAGAGAGAGAGAGAGAGAGAGAGAGAGAGAGAGAGAGAGAGAGAGAGAGAGAGAGAGAGAGAGAGAGAGAGAGAGAGAGAGAGAGAGAGAGAGAGAGAGAGAGAGAGAGAGAGAGAGAGAGAGAGAGAACCCACAGTGCTAATCAGGTCTATGACTCTCTCTCTCTCTCTCTCACACACACACACACACAAAATATGGAACACAAGATATGACAATAACCCGTGATATTATGCACACACAACCACACACTAACACATGCTTACATAATACCATTTGAAAAAAGACGCAAGTTTTTTAATAGGCTTATACTAATTTGCTTAACATGACACAAGCAACAACCTCATTAACAGAAGAATGACAGCAGGATGGATGCCTCCAAAGTAGGACGCAATGATGGAATTTAAAAAACCCCCCTTCGTTTTTTATTTGTATGCTCTGGCACGAAAAAGCCCCCCTTCTTTTTAATTTGTTTGGAATTCTCCAAAAGCATGTACAAAACTTTGAAATAAATTAAGCTTTCACTGGTAGTAAGTATTAAAGTCCTTCAATATACGGGCGTAGTTAGTACACAAACCCACTTTTTTAGTTACATGAATTATTCGCCAACCCTTTCAGTAATTGGAGGAATTACTGAAGCAGTAGCAATACACAGTGTAACGATCCCTTTTTACAATAGTCGGCATGATTACGTAAAAAAAGTTTTTTACTTTGCCGATATCAAGATAAAAGCTTGATATACTTGTCACCCATTTAGTGAAAATTAGTTCTAATTAATTGTACTTGTGCTTGGTTGGCAGGTAAAGATCCCTGCTCTCATCTGGTAGGAGTTCCGGCTTTAACTCCTACTTTGTCATGTATCAAAGTATCTTGTAATGTACTTTTTTATCAAGAAATTGTTCTATATTTTGTTCTATACACAATGTACTTTTGCAAGCAGTATTTAAGTTTATCAGTATATGGTTCCGAAAGATGGGATTTTTAAATTCAAACACACACAACATTTCCAAGGATACCTTTGGTCAGTATCCATCATATACCGAGAAAACTTAATACTGGAATGAGTATGCTTAACATTGTTATGTGCATAATTTGAATTGTTTTTATAATATTTATATGGTGATTGGTTCACGCTTTTTGGATTCCATCTCTCACTCGTTTGGGATATGGTATAGAAGAGGACATTCCGATCCCACCAGTTGGTACCCAATGTATTTTTCTTGTTTCAAAGGGGTGGAATTCCACAAAAAATTGCTTGATTTTGAGAAACAAGCTATAATCACCCACTTTATATCTGTCTTGAACACAGCCTCTATAAATGACTAGCTCTCTCTACTAATTCTTTCTAGAAAAGAGAAGGACAAACTTTTGGAGGCATTTAGTGCCTTCCTAGCTAAGTTACCCATTATTGATGCACAAGATAGCTCAAATCTTGATTTCTATTTCACCTCTCTATCCTCTATTGTGAAAAAATTGTATTTCATCAATAACCTCCCTGCTGTCCCCATAGAAATTAAGCACTCAGAAAAAGTTATGAATCCCCTTCTAGATCTTGACCTTCTTGAAGAAGAAGAGAGAAGCACTCAACTTTTTAGCGGATGCAAATAATCTGTCCCAAGAAAGAGCAATTTCTAAACTCTTTTCAGAACTTATTCCACTATTACAAACCAGGCAAGTGGAATTAAATGCTATCCGACTCGAACACAAGCTATGGGACTATGAAATATTGAACCATCAGGCACCCTTTACAATTTCCTCTCTAGGTTTGCTTTCTAGCATACCTACGGACATTGTAGAGCAATGCAAAACCCTTGCATTACATGCTAAACATCTCTTATCACAAGATGTTCTCTTCGAGCTCAAGCAGGGCAAATTATCCGATGTGGATGGTAAGAAACGTCCAAACTCTGCAATCATTGCTCGCACCAAGGGATTGTCTCTTATGGAAAGAACAAAGGATCAAAAAAGGTTTCTGAGAAATTGTTGGAATTCTATCGACCCTTCCTCAAATGTCAATGCAAAAGAACTGATCCAAATTCCAATTGTTCCTCTTCAATCATTTGGTTTGACCAATTTCTATGGTACTTATTTCAGAATCTACCAAGATTCTTTCAATTTTCATCAAGACCGGCACAGGTATGTGCCTTTATAGCTTGGGTAGCCTCATTCCCAACAGAATTAAGGCATGCTGTAACCATTTATTATCAGTTTCATGAGTACATGCTAGAAGAAGCTAAAGGGCTGGTGCTATACACACCAGGGACGCCTCTTCTTCAAAAGCTACACAACACACTAGTGTCCAACACAATTGAAACCTTACACAAACCTCCAAAAGGTAAGAAACAATTAAAGAAGATCACACACGCACCAAACAATATGGCGTCAACAAGCAAAAAACCAAGGCAATTCAGAGGATCGGAAAACTATGGAGATACTCCCAAGGAACTTGAGTACTCAAATTCTAAAGACCAAGTACGCTCACTTAGTATCAAAAATAATGGTTTACTACATCTTGGACGCAATAGTCGAACGCATGGAAGATTTATTCACATACTGTTTTGCAACAAATATATGGACTTTATCAACCCTAAACTATTTTTCAAACAATGATTAATGATTTTCACATCAATAATGATTTAGAAAACATAAGGATATGTTTCTGTTGGAAGTATACCAAAAACCTAAACCATACTCTTTACAAACCAAATTCAGTGTTTGCCCAAGAGTTTGACGAAACACAACCATGTGGGTGCTTAACTCATAAACGATTCTCTAAATTTTTGGTTAACTTAGAACCCTTCGAAAATCATGTAATCACCACAGAATATAACATAGCTAGGCATAAAATCTTCCAAGAATTCATCAGGAAAGGTTTAAACCACATTCCACTAGTACATGTAAACCCTATGTCAATAGTAAGCGAACTTAGCAAAGTATGGAAGACTTTATGCACCATTTTAGGATGCGAAAACATTAAATCTCATTACAATTATATCCAAAGTATGGTTAATGAGACCTTTTCCCATAAATTCCCGTATCATAGGCAAAATCAAACTCCATGGTACAAAAACACAAACCTAATGGATGAAATTCAGTACATCTTACAATACTTATTTATTTGTGGACTAGATAAATAAGCACAAACCCCGATATTCATATGTAAAAAAATTCATACAATTGGCAGCAAGAAGAAGATTAGAAACCCCTAATTCTGCCTTCTCTCTTCCAATGAAGATGAAATATGTCAAGCCGTAAGCTCTTATACCCAGGAAATTGGGTTAGAGACACCATTAGAATATTCACTTTCATATCTTATGGGAAATTTAAAAATTCACAAAATGGATTTTAGATGGATCACTAATGCACATAACTGTGTATTTACTCCTGTTACAACCATACTCACTAATTTACTCAAAGGAGTAATACAAGGATTTATAGAGTACACTGAAATCGTAAATAAAACCTACAAACCTTTTCTAGGACACAAACCAATGGATATTGGATGATCAATAATCAATATGGTTTTTTAATAAACTTACCTAAACATATCACAAACATTCATTCATTTGACATAACATCGTGCTATGAGACTGATGGCCGGAAATAACATGCCATATGGGGTGGCCTCTACACCATACATAGCCTGAACATCCCCAAATATCATCTCAAGGTAGGAGTAATCCTAAAGGTAGAGAGGGGCACCACCTAGCATAAGTGCAGCTAGGACATAGACATACATGACCTAGGGTAGCAAAAGTGAGATGCCCTCTAGGTAACCAACATGAAATGGTGATACAGCAAACATCCACATGTAGAAAATGCCTAGTCAACAGCTAGGAGTGTGTATACGAGGGAGGTATGTGACAAGGTCGGAATGGAGCTTACTGACTGATTGGAGAGGCCACACGTGATGGAGCACAAGCAAAGTGATATGTAAGAGACGAAACATCTAGCAAATGTGGAAAAACAAAACTAAGGAGAACAGAGAATGGACCCCAAAGATCAAGACAACATAGCACCCTTTTATTGGTGATGATGATACTGACAAATGGTGGTCTTGATGGTTACAAACCTGGCCCTTGGCATTAGGGATGCACGATGGAATGCGAGCGCCATATGGTGCATGGCGAAGTTGGAGTTAGCGGGAAGGTTAGTTGAGGGAAAACATCAAGACGATGCAGCCACCGATGAAGTCAATCACCAACATCGAGAGCGGCCCAAGGTAGCATGGTGTCCATGCATTCAATCCAAGCCTGCTCATGTTGCCTTGCGGGAGAGTAGTGACTACCTTATGTGAATGGAATGGTCGTGACTAGTAACTCAACCATGGTGTGGTGGATAATGGCCAGCCGGTGGGAAGAAAACAAGAGGGGAGAGAGGGGTATATGTGAGGCCAAGAGAGTGTGGACGAGAGGAAAAGAGAGAGAGAGAGAGAAAAATAATGGAAGAGAACATAACGACAACCCCCCATGGAAGAAAGTAATTCTTTTATGCGCCCTTTGGGGTTTTGGTGGCAGTGTTAATAAGGAAAAAATGTTTTTTTTGTGGTTTTCTTTACCTTCGGCTCCTTGAATGGTGATTTATGCGGTTCTCGTTTTCAAAAACTGAGAACTTTAAACTCTCAGGCCGGGCTAGAGGGCGGTGCGGCTAATCCGGTGTCATTAGCCCTTCCCCTAAGGTTAGGGGCATTAATGCCTCTAACTCATCTGTTTGATCATTGTCATCGGAGGTGGAGGTTGATGGTGTATCCTCATCAGGAATGTTGATAGGTGGAGCCTGATCAAATCGAAGAAAATAAGGCTTCAGCCGCCAAACATTCACTATGGTCTTATGAAGCTTGCCATCAGCTTCCATAAGCTGGTAACTCTCATTGGCATACTTTTTCCTGATGATGAAAGAGCCCTCCCATCGGAGTATGAGTTTCTTATCTTTGCGTGTGTCGAAGCGATTGTCATAGCGGAGCACCAACATTCCTTTATTTAATTCTTTGGACCAAAGATATTGGTTAAAGCTAAGCCGTTTGTGCTCTGCTTGTGCCACATACTAATTGATTGCTTCTTCTCTGTCCAGCTGTAGTATTTCCAGGTCGAGGATGTGACCTCTCAAATGCATGTTGGGTAGTTGAAGTTGGCTTGCCATCACTCTGAGACTTTGTAGTTGCACCTCAATAGGCAAGATTGCCTCCTTGCCAAATACCAAATGATAAGGGGTGAACCCCAAAGATGTACAGAATGAGGTTCTGTAGGCCCACAAAGCTGGGAGTAGATACTTATCCCAATATCTAGGATGATTTGTTAACCTGCTTGGTGATAATTTTACAAACCATTCCATTCACTTTCTCAACTAGGCCATTACATTGAGGGTAATATGGTGGGAGTGCCTCTATCAGAGATGATTTCTAATGGTGTACCAAACCTGCAGCATATGTGCTCATAGACAAACTTAGCTACCTCTACAGCTGTGATCCTAGTTGTGGCTGTAGCCTCCACCCATCTAGTCATATAGTCGATTCCCATGATGATGTAGAACTTCCCTGAGTTGGCCCTAGGCAATGGTCCTATGGCATCTATACCCCATTTTTCAAATGGTCCATATGAAAGGATAGGTGTCTGTGGTTGAGGCATGAGTGACCTGGTGCTGGCCTTTTGAAACAACTTACAAGTCTTACACCAGTGGTGTACATCACGGTTGAGGCTAGGCCATACAAAACCAGCCTGCAAGATTTTCCTACTTGTTATATCTAGGGCAAAGTGACCACCACAAACACCGTCATGACAACTAGAAATTACCCCCATAATTTCATGAGAGAGAGGGACCTTCCTGAGTATTTGGTCTTTAACCTTACAATACAAACCGTCATTGATGAACCGATACCTTGTGGCCTTCCGGGCGAGCCATTGCTTCTGTCCCTTTGTTAAATCCAATGGACATTCCCTTGTTTCCAAAAAATGCATGATGTCAGGTAAGGCATCACTACCTTGGAATAGAGGGAGCTTTAGCTTTATAGCCCCAACCACCACTTCCTGCAGTCTTTCTCTTGATAGGGCATCAGCTTCATGGTTTTGAGCCCTTGGGATATGGTGTAATTGAACTTCTTCAAACTTACCCAACAAGGTTTTTACACAGCTTAAGTGAGTCCTCAAGCTAGGATTCTTGCATGTCCATACTCCATTTACCCGCCTTACCAAAAGTAGAGCATCCCCAAATACGTTAAGGCGCTTTACCCCTTGCGAGACGCACCATTGTAAACCCTTTGTTAGTGCTGCATACTCACCTTCATTGTTAGAATGTGATTCTAACAAATGGCCAAGCAAAAATACCTTGATACCTTGTGTTGTAGTGATGTTCCCTCTCCTCATCCTAGGTGAAAGTTGAGTGAGCTGTTGCAGTGAGCTTTGAGTGATCTTTGAGTGAGCTGTTGCAGTGGTAGAACAAGTTGTGATAGTAGATGTATGAATCTACTCAAGTACCTCACCTTTTGTAAAAAAAGAGACCAGTTGACGTGCGTTGTTGGTGAAGGTAGGGCTATGAGTGCGGACACCTTACTTGGATCGGCGTTGATACCTTTTGTTGAAATTTCATGGCCTAACAGAATGACTTTACTTTTCGCATTGTGGCATTTTTCCACATTTAATTGCCCACCTAGGCTTTGCAACCTTGCCAAACCCTCAATTACCTTTTCTAAGTGTGAAATGCGAGGGCTATATATACAAAAATCATCAATGAAAACTCTTATGGATCTTCCAAAGAACGGTTGAAAGACATATGTGACATATCTTTGGAATGTAGCAGGTGCATTTGTGAGACAAAATGGCATATGTTTGGAATGTGGCAGGTGCATTTGTGAGACCAAATGGCATAACTCTGTATGAAAAACAACCCCATGGCGTAATGAAAGTGGTTTCTAGCCAATCTTCCAAGGCTATGCGTATTTGAGAATACCCAGAATAACCATCACACACGATGTAGCATTCAAAACGTGCCACTTCATTCCAAATTTCATCCAAGAAAGGGAGAGGAAAGTGGTCTCTCTTTGTTGCTGCATTTAGTGGTTTGTAGTCAACGCAGACCCTCCACTTACCATTCTTTTTAGGCGTCACTACTATGGGTGACACCCACTCTGAGTTTTCTACATGATAGATGAACCCTGCTTCTAGTAGCTTCCTTACCTCGGCTAGGAGTGCCTTTTGTTGTATGACCCCCAGCCGTCGTAGCTTTTGCACAACTGGTTTTACCCTTCCTTCAGCTTAATATGATGTTCCACTACAGTAATACCTGTGATTTTTTCAAAGTTGTCAATGAAAAGGTCAAGAAATCCCATCAACATTTCCAAAAAATTATCTTTCTCCTCAATTGTTAACTCCTTAGACAACATAGCCTTCAACCTACTTTCTCATAGGCCAAAAATTTACTTTCCTCTTCATTGCGTTGCCCTTCTGGTGACGGATCACCAATTGTGCTTACCCTTTGTGGATCCTTCTTGATGATACCCATCACATCGATGGAACCGTCACTTTCATCGGTGGGTGTGGTCTCCTCCTCGGAAGTGGAAGAATCACTAGTGGTTTCATCTGCTGATGTCTCTAGGTCCATTTGCTTCTGCTTTCCAGTCTTCATGTCGTAGTAGATTGTCTCCCCTTCTTACCAGTCATGCGTAGAAGGCCAGTGCCCAAGTCCTGTTTTGCCTTCATGGCCATCGACCATGGCCTTCCCAAGATTAATGGATAGCCCTCCCCCTTAGTAGGCATTAAAAAAACATCTACTTCTACCTCAGTGTTGAAAGATTTTATCTTCACAGAACTTACCACACTTACATACTTTACTTTTGTGTTGTTTGCCATCTTTGCCTTGCATGGAGAAGGCTTGTCAACCTCGAGCCCTAGTCGAAGCATCATAGCTTCACTGATCACACAAATTTGTGCACCTCCATCAATGTAGGTGTTTCCAACCTCTTACCTTTTATGTTGACGTTGACATTTGGAAGGATGTCATCCATGTTGCAACCCGAAATTGCTCCGGCTACCTTTGCTTTGGAGCGCCTTGTACTTACCGTTTTGGACCATTTTTGCCTTACCTTTGGTGCAAGGTGTAGCAGCTGTGACCATGTAATCTTTGGTCCTTGCTCTGCCACATCCAATGTTAGATCATAGGGCCTAGAACTTTCCCCTAACTAGAAGTCGGTGATGCCTCATTTCCGTCGTGGCCTTGATGGCCTCTTGCTAGTCTCTCCTTTCATGCTTCTCTCATCATAAGATTGTGTAGCTTTCTCTCTCCTAGCTCTCTTTACAATCATGGCTTCAAAGGGTTCTACAAAGGTTACCTTCTCCTTACCCTTATCCCCTCTCCTTTGCTCTGGGTGGATCCACTACTACGGCCTTTCCTTTTTCTTCTAGCCTTATGATGTTTACACGGCGATTAGGTGGTGGTGCCGGTGGAAGAGGTGGAATGGGTGCTTGTGGTGGTGCCTCGGGTGGACGTAAAATTTGTGTTGGTGGGGCTGGTGCTCAGGGTAGGGGTGTTCTTTCTCTAGGAGGTGATAGTTGGTTCCTCCTACCTCCTCTATTATAGTTTTGTCATGGTTTGGGACAGTAGTACATACCGTGACCATCTTCTCCGCAGTTGTAGCAGTGATATTCCCTGTTTTGTTGTCGTGCTCTTCTCAAGTCTTAATCTCTTTCTTGATTCCTTCCTTCTTGTATCAAGTGGACAGAAAAATTTTGCAGTTGGTCAGTAATATGGGCCAACATATCTTGTTGGTCATCTCTTACCCCAGGAGCCGGTGGTGGTGGAGGAATGGTGGTTGTCGTGGTTGTTGGTCGGTTCCTACTTTTATTGACTCGGTTTCTTTGGCTTTCATACGCAGCTTCTTGTCCTTAAGGCGAGAAATCTCGACGGCTAACTCATACGTAGCCGGGAATCTACCCTTCACCTTCTCCTTGAGAAGCGGCATAAGCCATGCGTGAACCGGTCCTTTTTGAAGAAATCGGGTGCAACTTCCCCTCTTGCCAGTGACTCAACCCATTGTTCCCACAAATCCACAAATTTGGACTCATAGGTGACATATTCTAAAAGACCCTCCTGCTTCAAGTCTCTCAACCTGTCCCACAACTTCTCTGAAGTGGTACCTCCCCCAAAGCGCCTCTTAAAAGCAGTTTTTAAGGGCTCCTAGTCATCCTTTGTTGCTTGTGGAAGTGCGTTGTACCATGACCTAGCTTCTAGCTTCATGAGATGCTTAAGATTCTAACCTGGGATTCATTTGTATCTTTGTTGCTTACTACACATGCTACTTCAAAGTCATCTAGGAAATCTGTTACCAAATCCTCCCCTTTCTTTCCTTTGAATGTTGGAAATGCTACACTTGCCATGATTACTAAGAGAGAGAGAGCTAGAAAGACACATTGCTTAGCTTGCAATCAAAAGGCTTTTTTTTAAAAAAAATTTACAAGGAGGCGTGTATACCCTTTTACACTAGAATATAGATTAAAATCTCAAACGGTACATTGCCTTGTACCAAAGGTCAGAAAAATGACTGATCTGATGCCAGAACCTCAAAGAAGCGCTCCCCACCCAGCATGGTGTTGATGACGTGTTGGTAGTGAGCCTTCAAGTCTAGTATTACCTTGATTGAACGTACTCGTATCGGAATGTGTGATCTGTCTTGAGGTAGGTTGTACTGATTCTTGTGAAGCTTAGAGGTGCTTAGTCACTGTCCAAGCTTGTGGGAGAGGGTGGTGTTCTTTCCTGAAACAAGCTCAGTAGATCCCTAGTCTCTCTAGTGAGAGCGTGAGCATGTGCTTCCGTTATCTGTGTTGCAGCATCAGGTGCGACTTGGAAATTGACTGTGATAATTACCTCGGTGACTTGAGTTACCCGATTCTCGAAGTAGAATAGTGTTGATTCTCTATTGTACAGAGCTCCCTCCATCTTGTTGTTGCGGGTTGGTTGTAGGTTGCGAACATGCTTTCGACTTTCCCTTCTTCTTCTTGGAACCCGGCTTATGTATATCCACTGAGTTTGGCATGTTGGTTGACTCTCCCATTGTAAATCGATTACCGTTACGCCTGGCACTCGAGCTTCGATGGAGATGCGGAGTTCGTCTAGTTGTGCTTGGAGCTCTTCTTTTTCTGTCATCCAGTTAGCAAACCCTGCTAACCATTCATCCATCCATAAAATTTTAGGGGTTTCAGTCTTGTAAACTGGAGGGTTTCATGAAAAGATCCTCGGTGGGGGCGCCAAGAAAATGATGGCCGGAAATGATATGCCATATGGGGTGGCCTCTACACCACACATAGCCTGAACATCCCCAAATATAATCTCAAGGTAGGAGTAATCCTAAAGGTAGAGAGGGGCACCACCTAGCATAAGTGCAGCTAGGACGCAGACATACATGACCTAGGGTAGCAAAAGTGAGATGCCCTCTAGGTAACCATGAAATGGTGATACAACAAACATCCACATGTAGAAAATGCCTAGTCAACAGCTAGGAGTGTGTGTACAAGGGAGGTATGTGACAAGGTTGGAATGGAGCTTACTAACTGATTGGAGAGGCCACACGTGATGGAGTACAAGCAGAGTGATATACAAGAGACAAAACATCTCGCGAATGTGGGAAAACAAAACTAAGGAGAACAGAGAATGGACCCCAAAGATCAAGACAACATAGCACCCTTTATTGGCGATAATGATACTTACACATGGTGGTCTTGATGGTTACAAACCTGGCTCTTGGAACTAGGGATGCATGATGGAATGCGAGCGCCATATGGTGCATGGTGAAGTTGGAGTTAGCGGGAAGGTTAGTTGAGGGAAAACATCAAGACGATGCAGCCACCGACGAAGTCAATCACCAACATCGAGAGTGGCCCAAGGTAGCATGGTGTTGATGCATTCAATCCAAGCGTGCTCATGTTGCCTTGCGGAAGAGTAGTGACTACCTTATGTGCATGGAGTGGTCGTGACTAGTAACTCAACCATGGTGTGGTGGATAATGGGGAAAATGGTGATGTTGCCAATGCTAAAATGCCCAAGCTTGCAACTCAACATGATGCCATGAGCTCTCTAGCGTGGGGTGCATTATGTGCTTAGTGGTGCTTACAATGTAGAGTGCATGGAGCTAGTGTATTCCTCCTTCACTTGTGTCTCCCTTTGTGCTTAGTGGAGGCGTCTTAATATAGGCTTGAGAGGTGGCCTTAACCAATGGCCCTTGCTAATATCCACTGGTTGCTGTAAAAGATCTAGATGCCTCTCTAGTAAGAGAGATAGAGAGAGATAGAGAGAGGAAAGAGTGGGGTGGGGGGGTTTTTTTTACAATTCACTAGCCACTAGCTAGGTTATTAGGGAATAGTGGAGTTCGGGGAATTTACAAGGGTTTTGTTGATGGTTTGGGTGGTCGGTGTGAGGTTTAGAGCTGCTGTAATCGGTATTTGTTGCGAGAAGCCAAGATGCTATGTGCTACCTCCTTTCGGTGCCAGTTGGGGCGTGCCTTCGATGCCACTTCTTGTTTTGGTGTTGGCGGTGCGTGAGCTAGCCGTCTTCTTTTCTTTGGCGTCGATGTTGATTATTCCTTTGCTTTTTTTATTGTGGGTGCGTATATGCGTGCATGTGTATGTGTGGATATGTGAGTACGTGTATGCGTGTGCGTATTGGTGACTGCGTGACTGTGTTTATGTGTATGTAGGTGTGCGTATGTGTATGTATACATGCGGTGTGTGGGAACCAGAGAGAAGGGGGGTATTATTTATAAAGCACGTGTGTGTGTGTGTGTATATATATATATATATACACATTTTTTTAAACGTGTGGCGATGGCGACACAGAGAGGAAGAACGAGAGTGAGGATGGGAGGGGAACGCGAGCGCGGGGAGATATGGGAGGGGGAGAGTGTGTGTGTGTGTGTGTAGGTGTGTGAGAGAGAGTGAGAGACCTCGTATCCTGTTTTACTACGCCTTCGGGCCTCCGACACAGAGCGAGCAGGAGAGCGGGGTGAGGTGGCGAGGGAGGGAGAAGGTGAGGGAGTGGGCGTGGATAAGAGAGAGAGAGGGCCTTTTTCTACGCACCTTTGGGCTGGTCCAGAGAGTGCGAGAGAGATGAGGTGAGGTAGGGGTTCCTGGCCATCTCCTGTCCGGCAGCGAGCAAGGAAGGGGGGGAGGGTTATTGGGGTCAAAGGGTGGGGTAATGAGAGAGAGAGAGAGAGAGAGAGAGAGAGAGAGAGAGAGAGAGAGAGAGAGAGAGAGAGAGAGAGAGAGAGAGAGAGAGAGAGAGAGAGAGTATTATTATGTTTAGCTTGCGGGCTGTTCACACACAGTGAGAGAGAGATAATGAGGGAAAGAGACAGAGAGAGAAAGAAGAGAGAGAGAGAGAGAGAGAGAGAGAGAGAGAGAGAGAGAGAGAGAGAGAGAGAGAGAGAGAGAGAGAGAGAGAGAATATTATTATTGCATGGCGGGTTCCTCCACCGAGGGAAAGAGAGAGAGAGTGTGTGAGTGAGAGGGGGGAAAAGATAGTGAGAGAGAGAGGGAACACGGCCCGCCGGTGGGAAGAAAACAAGAGGGGAGAGAGGGGTATATGTGAGGCCAAGAGAGTGTGGACAAGAGGAAGAGAGAGAGAGGAAAATAATGGAAGAGAACAGAACGACGGCCCTCCATGGAAGAATTAATTCTTTTATGCACCCTTCGGGGTTTTGACGACAGTGTTAATGAGGAAAAAAGATTTTTTTGTGGTTTTTTTTACCTCCGGCTCCTCGAATGGTGATTTATGCGGTTCTCGGTTTTGAAAACCGAGAGCTTTAAACTCTCAAGTCAGGCTAGAGGGTGGTGCGGCTAACCCGGTGTCAAGGCTATCCCACATAAAGGCAAACATGGATTGCTTGAAGTACTAGATAACATTATTAAACTCATAAAAAATATGAAATATCTTGGCTTTAAGAAAAACCGCAAGCAGATGGTGCTTACCAAAAAGAAAAATGAAGTTGTCTGGACATATGAATATTTACACAATATTAATGAATTTGTCCTTGATAATTGCTTTACCAAATATGGCAAACATATTTATCGACAAGAGAAAGGTATACCAATGGGGTACAATTGCTCTCCACTGTAGTGTAATCTGTATTTGGCATGGTTTGAGATAGAATACATAAAAAAATTATCTCATCTTACACGTTATGATATAATGAAACCTTTCTTATATTCATGGAGATATATGGATGATTTGTTATTTGCTAATAATCCCTTTATTTTGCAATGTTTAAACCACAAAAGACCATTGTCCCATGAGGACCCCTTTACTATTTACCCTTTAGACATTATTGGGATAAAAGCTACACACAAGGAAAACCAAGTTACATATTTGAATACACATATCCAATTATGTGAAACAATGGAAGGGCGGTATGTTACATACACTGCATGGAAAAAAGACTAATTACCGTGTCCCAACGTATCATTTATACATGCAGCCAGTACTAGACCAAAAAGGATGGCATATAATGTATGCATATCACAAGTGCTTCCCATGCTATACAATGCATCCCAAGAGTCATATGTGGTAACTGATTTAAAAAAGCTTATTTCTATGTTTCAAGATAACGGTTTCAAAAAAGAGAAGATTGCTATATGTATCACTAACTTCATTGAAGAAAATAAATTTCCTGGCATTAGATTTACCATCAATACCCTAAAACATAGAATTGGTAGAGGATAGGTCCACTTGGTGGCCTATCCTCCACCAAGTGCACCTTTTTTTAGGGATGGGGGATGGACACACACACACACACACACACACACACACACACACACACACACGCACGCACGCGTGCGTGCACACACACACACACACACACTATATGGAACACAATATACGACAATAACCCGTGATATTATGCACACATAGCCACACACTAACACATGCTTACATAATACCATTTGAAAAAAAGACGCAAGTTTTTTAACAGGCTTATACTAATTTTCTAAACATGACATAAGCAACAACCTCATTAGCAGAAGAATGACAACAGAACGGATGCCTCCAAAGTAGGACGCAATGATGGAATTTAAAAAACCCCCCTTCTTTTTTTATTTGTATGGTCTAGCATGAAGAAGGCCCCCTTTTTCTAATTTGTTTGGAATTCTCCAAAAGCATGTACAAAACTTTGAAATAAATTAAGCTTTCACTTGCAGTAAGTATGAAAGTCCTTCTGTATACATGCGTAGTTAGTACACAAACCCACTTTTTCAGTTTCATGAATTATTCCCCAACCCTATCAGTAATTGGAGGAATTAATGAAGCAGTAGCAATACACAGTGTAACGATCGCTTTTTACAATAGTCGGCATGCTTACGTAAAAAAAGTTTGTTTACTTTGCCGATATCAAGATAAAATCTTGGTGGTGTTTTAACCTTGTTACAATGATAATAAGATATTAAAGCCAAAAGATATGGTTGGAAATATCTCTAAATAAAGCAAGCAACGGATGCCAGCGTTGGTAGGAGTATGCTACAAATTGCCTTAAAGGCACCGCAACTAATATTGGTAAGCTATACAGCATAGCTTTACCAACAACACTTGCATAACGCCTTCTCAGATGCACCCTCTTGCAGGCTTTAGCGCTATTGAAACTCTCTCATGCTTTAGCGATATTGTAGCTCTCAGATACACCATCTACCATGCTATAGTGATATTGCAACTCTCTCTCTCTCTCTCTCTCTCTCTCTCTCACACACACACACACACACACACACACACACACACACACACACACACACACACACGGTACAGGAACCATGCAATAAGGAAAACCATTCTCTGCCTCTCCTAACAAGGTGTAGCGCAAGCAAAGGCACGAAGCACTGTGTGTGGCGGGATACGTCCACTCACACAACACACTCCAAGGAGAATCGTTGCAGACTGTCTGATTGTGCAACACAGCAAGGTAAAAACAAAGTTTTTTGGTATTTTACAAACTATGTAAAACTAATTGCCTATGAGTACATGCACTCGGCGTACCACAATACTAGTAAAGTAGCCAAGCCAGAACACGCACTGTGTGATTCGCGTAAAAACCACACACACACACACTTATATAGCTAACAATTCTTCGGCTAACCCTTGGCTGATTGCTTCCCTCTTTGGTGCTTTAGGCCGATGTCAGTCTTGGACATGGGTTCATGCCTACATCTTTTAGAACGGCCTCTGTTATATACATAACCTTCAAGGTTTTTAGAGAATGGATCTGGTTTTGGACAAAGAGCCTCATCTTTTGCACTTATACTTGCACACACATTTACTCAGAAGTTAATCTTAGATGTTATTTATGAGAGCTAATATATAGCCACGCATAATTACTCAACTACACACCTGCTTCAACACACCCAGTTGTGTTTGATAAAAGGCAACTCAGTTAAATATGGTCAGACATGTAACCTTACGGGATCAAATTAATATCACTCAACATAGCCTAAGATGCACAATTGCATACTATTTGGTTGATACATGGACCTTGTAAACCCTAGCTTTAATGGATAAGCACCCACTAGCTACAAAAATGCAATTTTCCATGATAATAATCCATATATAATTAGATTCAATAACACCATAAGATCCATTTACAAGCATTAATTCCCCATTCCCATTCTAAACTTCAAGTTACGAGTCTGGAGTATGTGCTTGGAATTGGTAATTCTTCCACGTTTTTGCTTTGCGTTTCAAATAGTGGTGAATAGTACCCACACCTAACAAGGGCTGGTATATCTAAAAATTGGAGTTAATACCTTATCCTTTGCAAATCGCCATCCAATGGGTGTAGCTACACATGCACCTTGTAATTGAACCGTATCTATCCAGTTATACCTCTATGTTCTAGTGGCACATGCAATGTTAAGTATGGAGCCTGATTTACCCTTGTAATTTTCTGTGGTAAAAGCGCACATTTGTAAGGCCCCCACTATGAGGAGAAGCCATCGTGCGTGAAGGAAAATCACTCACCGAAAACCAAAATTTTCACGGACAAGAATCAGGGGCAACTTTAGAGGCCTCGGGGGCGAAGGCCCCCGAGACTTTTTTTTTTCGCCAGAATATTATGGCCGGACGGCGGCCGAAAAGTGGTCGGAAAACAACCGGTCAGTTGGCCGGTGGCCGGTAGTCAATGGCCGATGGCCGGTGGTCGGAAGTCAATGGCCGGTGGCCGAATTCAAAAGCGGACTTGTCTTCTCGCGGCCACACATGGGCGGATTGGAGGGTCCGATTTGGACTTATTCGCACAAGGGCAGCTACACATGGCTGCCTCTCATAAGAGAGGGCAACCCTTTTGGCCTATAAAAGGAGGCCATTTCTACACACATTTCATAGTGTGAAGTTGATGCAACAAGGTGAGTGTGAGGTGGTGAGAGTGAAGCAAGGCGGGAGCTCTATCAAGGGTTTAACCCCTTTGTAAACTACTTCTTCTTTTGAAGTGCTAAAGCCATTGAGTGGCTGCTTTCCCGTGGACGTAGCCCACATTGGGTGAACCACGTATATCGTGTATACTCTCTCTCTCTCTCTACTCTATAATCTCTTGTGTGTGAAATCTATCTCTCTCCATTAAGTAATCTACTCAAAAATCTATTTAGCTACGTCTTATTTCCTAACAACTGGTATCAGAGCAAGGTTTGCTCATAGCTAAATTATCTCAAGGAAAGGATTCCTTGAATTGAGTGGGAGTTATGGCGGAGGAAGGGAAGCTCAAGATTGAGAATTTCAACGACAAAAACTACCAACATTGGAAGATGCAGATTGAAGACTATATCTACCAGAAGGACCTCTATTTGCCACTAGGCGGTCCTACGAAGAAGCCCACAACAATGGCAGATGAAGCATGGATTGTCCTTGATCGAAAGGCACTGGGAACAATCCAGTTAAGCTTGGCATCAACGATGGCCTTCAATGTTTCAGAGATGAAGACCACGGAGGACTTGATGAAATCACTTGACGACTTCTACGAGAAACCATTGGCATCCAATAAGGTATTTCTTATGAAGCGCTTGTTCAATCTAAAGATGGCAGAGAATGGTTCAGTTGCAGAACACCTTAATGAATTTAACACAAACATAAGTCAAATTCGATCGGTGAAAATCAATTTCGATCATGAAGTACGAGCTCTCCTTATACTATCATCTCTACCGGATAGTTGGGACAGCCTTGTGATGGCTGTAAGTAATTCTATCTCTGGTACAAATACTCTTAAGTTTGATGATGTTGTGGGTGTTCTCCTAAGCGAGGAAATGCGAAGGAGAAGCACAGGAGAATCATCAAGTGCTGCACTATCAGTGGAAACAAGAGGAAGGCCTAAGGAGAGGTTCAAAAACCAAAAGGGTCGTGATCGCTCAAGGTGGAGCAAGTCATGCACAAAGTCAGTTCTTGAATGTTGGAACTGCGGAAAGAAGGGCCACGTCAAGAAGGATTGCTGGTCCAAGAAGAAGAAGGAGACAAAATCTCAAGACAACAAGCCAACATCGGAGGCCAATGTGGCAGGTAAAGTAGAGCAAGATGCTCTAATTCTCTCATTAGACAATGTGTCTAATTCCTGGATAGTAGATTCCGGGGCTTCATTCCATGCGACACCACACAAGCAACATTTCCAAGACTACACCAAAGGTAATTTTGGGTATGTATACTTGGGAGATGATGAAGCTTGTGAGATTGTCGGCAAAGGTACAGTTTGTATCAAAACTGCTAACAGAAATGAATGGAAGCTTAAAGATGTTAGGCATGTTCCTTCTCTTCGCAAAAATTTGATCTCTACAGGACAATTGGACGATGAAGGTCACAACATTGCATTCGAAAACAAATGGTGGAAGATCTCAAAGGGATCTTTGGTGGTTGCCAAGGGAGAAAAAGTCGGTACACTTTACTTGTGTACTGTTAGCATGCAACCTTCAGCTTGTGCAGCAACTACAGAAGTTGACAGTGCGGTGTGGCACTACTGACTTGGGCATATGAGTGCCAAAGGAATGAAAATCCTTCAAACAAAGAAGCTTCTACCAGGTTTGAAAGAAGTGGACTTAGAGTTCTGTGAAGATTGTGTTTATGGTAAACAAAAGAGGGTAAAATTTCAAAAATCAGGAAAATGAAAGAAAAAATAAAAAACTTGAGTTGGTTCATTCTGATGTTTGGGGTCCTGCAAGTACACCATCACTTGGTGGCTCATTGTACTATGTAACATTCATAGACGATGCGACTAGAAAAACATGGGTTTATGTCATGAAGAATAAATCCGATGTATTTTCCATATTTCAAAGGTGGAAATCCTTTGTGGAGAATGAAACAGGTACCAAGGTTAAATGCCGCAGATCCGACAATGGAGGTGAATATTGTAGCCAAGATTTTGAAAGCTTTTGTGCTAGCAATGTCATTCGGAGGCAAAGGACAACCCCAAGGACACCTCAACAAAATGGGATTTTGGAAAGGATGAACAGGACAATCATGGAACGAGCACGAAGCATGCGGCTACATGCAGGCCTACCGCTTGAGCTTTGGGTAGAAGCTGTAAGTACGTCTGTGTACTTAATCAATCGGTCACCCTCAACGGCATTGGATGGAGGAGTTCCAGAAGAGGCATGGACAGGTAAACCAATGAATTATGCATTTTTGAAAGTGTTTGGGTATGAGGCTTTCATGCACATAGATAGAAGCCTAAGATCAAAGCTAAATGCAAAGTCCAAAAAGTGTTTCTTCATTGGCTATGGAGAAGGTGACTTTGGGTATCGCCTATGGAATCCTGAAGATGGTAAAATCTTAAGGAGTAGGGATGTAATTTTTAACGAACAAAATATGTACAAAGATTACTTGGAAAGAAAAAAAACAAAAGAAACAGGTGATGAGTACATGGAGCTTGAGGACGGTGAAGACTCAAGGATTGCAAACGGTGACAATGTGCAACAACGTCAACCAAATGAGGAGCCTCAACCTATTCCCCGAAGATCTACAAGAGCAAGTAGACCTCCAGAAAGGTTTGTTCCTTCCTTCAACCATCTCTTGATCTCAGATTCTGGAGAGCCGGAATCATACGAAGAAGCTATGCAACATGAATCCAAAGAAGAATAGACGAAGAGCATGCAAGTGGAGATGGACTCACTACATCGCAACCAAACATGGGAGTTTGTTGAGTTGCCTAAAGGTAAGCAGGCACTTCAAAACAAATGGGTGTACAAGCTGAAGGAAGAAGAAGGTGGGAAGAAAAGGTACAAGTCTAGGCTTGTGGTAAAAGGGTTTTCTCAAAAGAAAGGTATTGACTTCAATGAAATATTTTCTCCTGTTGTAAAAATGAACTCAATTTGGCTTGTCTTAAGCCTTGTGGCTGCTCATGATTTAAATCTCGAGCAAATGGATGTAAATACGGCATTCCCTCACGGTGACTTAGAGGAGGAAATCTACATGCTTCAACCAAAGGGGTATGAAGTAAAAGGTAAGGAGAAAATGGTTTGCAGATTAAAGAAGAGCTTGTATGGTTTAAAGCAAGCATCAAGACAATGGTACTTGAAGTTTGATCGATGGATGTTGGATCATGGATTCACAAGATGCAACTTGGATCACTGCGTCTACACGAAGAATTTGGGAGATGGGAAGTTCATCATCCTAATGTTGTATGTTGATGACATGCTGATTGCAAGTGCTAACATGCAGGACATCAAAGACCTAAAAGAGGAGCTGTCTAAATATTTTTCAATGAAAGATTTAGGTGATGCAAAGAGGATACTTGGTATGAAAATATCAAGGGACAGGACGAAGAAGACAATAAAGCTATCTCAAGAAGATTACATCAAGAAGGTACTAGAAAGGTTTGCAATGCAAAATGCAAAACTAGTTTCTACACCTTTGGCTGGTCATTTTAAACTAACAAAGGATATGTGTCCAAAGACACAAGAGGAGCTAGCCTATATGTCTAAAGTTCCATATGCTGCAGCGGTAGGTTCTCTAATGTATGCTATGGTCTAGACAAGGCCAGACATTGCACATGCAGTGGGAGTTGTGAATAGGTTCATGGACAACCCAGGTAAAGAGCATTGGCAAGCTGTGAAGTGGATACTTAGGTATCTAAAAGGGACAACAACAAATGCTTTGTATTTTGTAGGAACTAATATTTTTCTAGAAGGGTATGCTGATGTAGATATTGCAGGTGACAAAGAAACTCGAAGGAGGCACAGCAGTAAGCTGGGCTTCAAAGCTGCAGAAAGTGGTTTCACTTTCTACCACGGAAGCAGAGTATGTAGCAATGACGGAGGCAAGCAAAGAAATTCTGTGACTTCACAGATTCTTAGAAGATCTTGGATTCAAACAAGACAATTGTGTCTTGTACAGTGATAGCCAAAGCGCTATCCATCTTGCGAAGAACTCAGCCTTTCATTCAAGGACAAAGCACATTGAGGTGAGATATCCCTTCATACGCACTCTTTTGGAAGAGGGACAGCTAAAGCTAGGAAAGGTGCATACAAGTGAAAATCCTGCAGACATGTTTACAAAGGTGTTCAACAAGGAGAAGTTGAGCTTTTGCTCATCTTCAATCGGCATTCAAGGATAAAAAGCCAGAATAGAAAGCAGACACAGGTTTGGTTTGGAGATCAGTCTCCAAGTGGGAGATTGTTAAGTATGGAGCCTGATTTACCCTTGTAGTTTTCTGTGGTAAAAGCGCACATTTGTAAGGCCCCCATTATGAGGAGAAGCCATCGTGCGTGAAGGAAAATCACTCACCGGAAACCAAAATTTTCACGGACAAGAATCAGGGGCAACTTTAGAGGCCTCTGGGGCGAAGGCCCCCAAGATTTTTTTTTTCTCCGGAATATTATGGCCAGACGGCGGCCGGAAAGTGGTCGGAAAACAACCGGTCGGTTGGTCGGTGGCCGGTAGTCAATGGCCGATGGCCGGTGGCCGAATTCAAAAGCGGACTTGTCTTCTCAAGGGCGGCCACACATGGGCGGATTGGAGGGTCCGATTTGGACTTATTCGCACAAGGGCGGCTACACATGGCTGCCTCTCATAAGAGAGGGCAACCCTTTTGGCCTATAAAAGGAGGCCATTTCTGCACACATTTCATAGTGTGAAGTTGATGCAACAAGGTGAGTGTGAGGTGGTGAGAGTGAAGCAAGGCGGGAGCTCTATCAAGGGTTTAATCCCTTTGTAAACTACTTCTTCTTTTGAAGTGCTAAAGCCATTGAGTGGCTGCTTTCCCGTGGACGTAGCCCACATTGGGTGAACCATGTATATCGTGTGTACTCTCTCTCTCTCTACTCTATAATCTCTTGTGTGTGAAATCTATCTCTCTCCATTAAGTAATCTACTCAAAAATCTATTTAGCTACGTCTTATTTCCTAACATGCAACACATTTACTAACAGATACACCAAACCCGCTACAACTGGTAATTCAAGGCTTTTATACAAATGATCTTAACACAATCCCACGCAGCAATGAAACCCTGGTTGATTTCTTCTATTGCGCATAATGAGAAGCAACCACACACACTCTGATCACTTCTTGATCATGCACATGCGCACTCAGAGGACTTCTCCATCACACACACATGTGCACTCGGAGAACTTCTTGATCACACACACTTGTGCACTGATCACACACACATGCACACTCTGATCACTCCTCGATCACACACACATGTGCAATGTTTGGCCATACCCTAGTGCCCTGCTTGCATATGATGGACAACCCTCGCAGGATCATGGACAGTCCTCACATGAACACAATCAATTAGCAATGTGGCGGACATACTGTGGCAAACATGATGGCTCTTTGGCTCGATTTTCTCTTGCAGATTGTGCACTTTATCGGGAGCGGGCTGTGTGCAACATCATGGCAGGATGGTCTCTCCTCGTATGTTCACAATCACGCACACACATTACTGTTGGTGGATCAACCGTGCTCTACTCAAAAGCTTCAAACCCTCATGCTTCATCGACTATGGGAAACATATGCCTCATCAAGCAGGTAGGTGCATTGGCACCTACTCAGTATATATAAGGGGAAATATAGTTGTTGTTGTGAGTTTAAATCTCATTATGACAGATCTACTGCGACTAATTTTTGATGATATTAAGATATCGAAATAAAGTTTTTGTGGATTTGAACCCTCTTGTTCTATGACCTTAAATCTTCTAGAGGAACTTATACTTGCTGGCTGGAGTTTTGGAAATTCCCCTAAACCACAAACGTGAAACTACCAAATTCTTTTTTGGGAATTTTTAACCTGGTTTTTTTGGTTGAGCTCTGAAACCTGTGTCAAGCACCTACTCAGTATTTGGGGTTTTGCATACTTTTTCTCAACACTTTGATGATATGGTTTGAAGCAAATTAGTAGTGATGACTGATATGGTTGTATCATCTGAAAATCTTGGTGTCTAACTATAGCTGTAATACTGAGGTAGAGTACGTGCTAATCTACTGAGGTAGATTACCCACTGAGTACATTTACAATTTTCAATTCTCTAAAAATCAGTCTATGTTCATTATTAAGCATACAGGTATGTATTGTGGAAAAATTTGGGTCAACATTTGAAGAACTTTGACCGCTATTTGATTGCATTTACTTGGTTATCTACTTATACATAGTGTATATCATGAATAATTTATTGAAATTTCTTAAAATTACATATGATGTATATGCTTATGGATCCTACAGTCCATATACATCTCATCAGACATTTAGCAGGATTATTGTTGCCGTAGTTAAATTCCCTTTGGATATTAGTCAATGGAGGATAGGCATACATTATCACTTGAAGGATTTAGAAGACCAACATCCAGTTATGGAAGATAGGACTTTGGGGGTGGTTCCCTACCATCCATAATGAACATTAGAATTTTTTATGGGATACATTTTTACATGCTAGGTTGAGCCGCGCAATCGTACGCACTCATATCCTACCGCAACAGTCTCATACCATTTTGGTTTGCTCACGTTTTGACTTGCAGGAAAAAGTCTACATAAATCAACTTGATCTAGTTCGGATATGGTTTTTGGAAATGATTTTTCACTCTTTCTTTCAGTAACCTCAGGTGAGGGTATCGTACATCATGGCTGGGACTGGATTTTTTTGAAAATATTGAGCAGATACAAAGGAAATGCTGTCGAAATTCCTACAAAAATAAAAAAGACATAAAAAGAACATAGTATAGGGAATGATGACAATGAACATAGTATGGGGAATTATGAAATTGGAATTGATTACCTAAGATACATAATATACATTAGACTTTCTGCTGGGATACATTTATACAGGCTTATTGCATATTGCATTTCTTCATTTATAGTCAAAATGGTTTCAAAATTAGATGGTAATCTGGCTAAGTTGTTGAGAAACCTACTCAATAATTCTGGTCTTTTAATGTTAATACTGATGTGTTGTCTCTCCGAGCTAATCAGGCTTGTTATAAATGTATGTTGTAAACCTTTGAGCTTGATAGGTGGAAAACATTCTCTCCTTGATTGAATAGGTGTATAACTTTTGAATTTAGTGTTAGTACTTTACTTTGAACATACTCCAATGTTTTTAAATAGTGTGTTAATACTCACGTGAGGGTCTCAGATGAGATGGCAGTGGACTGGACTTTTGAAAATTAGTTCAAAATACAAAGGAGATGCTGTCCGATTTTTTTTGGAATTAAAAGATGAAAACAATATTGTAAATTAAGAACTCATTCTTTAAAATTAATCTTTGATCTATGTTATGGTGTTATCTTTTGTTGCAATTTTTAACCCCAATAACAAGGGGAGGGAGTCGTTGACACTTGTCTTCCCAAGTAATGCCAGTTCTAACTGGCTTGTGTTTCTTGGATGGTGACAGGTAAGAGATTCTTTCCTTGGGATTACAATGAAAACTACAGCAGTAACAGAAGATCGTCCAATGTACCAGCTGGATCCTTCTCCATGTAGATGTAGTGGAAGCTCATTCCAAAGGATGAGCACATAGAGATACAATACTAAGATATTACATTGTAGTGATCAAAGATCAAATTTTTGATCTAAATGATTGTATTATCCATTAGATACAGAATGTTGTATTGGTGTATATGAAATGATAATTGAGGTTTATGACATCTTGTTTTAAAATATTGTTAATTATATAATTAATAATATATAGTATGGTTCAGTTATGAGGGGATTTTCATACTTAAACACACACAAAAGAATGTTTAGTACTATTGGACGTGCAACTACCTCCATTAAAACATAGCAACATGCATGGAGATCATGTTAAATATGAGATCTTGTAATTATGGAGGTCGTAAAAGTAGCCTATGTAATGTGATCTAGGGCAATCAAGGTTGTGATTCTCTCTCTCTCTCTCTCTCTCTCTCTCTCTCTCTCTCTCACACACACACACACACACACACACACACACACACACACACACACACACACACACACACACACACACACACACACACACACACACACACAAACACAATCTTGTCAACTATGGAGGTCACAAGGTAGCCTATGCCATGCGCTCTGGTGCAGTCAATTCCATTCTATGATGATGTAGCATAGCAGGGGTGAAAGGTGGCATGAACTTGGTGGTTGAGTTGTGCAACAGTAGATGGCAATTCCAGAATCAGCGTACATGTATGCTCTCGTCGGCAAGCTTTGCAGGTGCATGCTCCTACCAATTTTGATGGTGGAGGGGCACACAATTCACAATTCACAAAGTTACTCGCATGGATGGTAGGGGCGGAGATGAGCATTGAGATGGACCATAGATCACTTTCAAGATGTGTCAATTAGTTTGTAGGGTGCCAAATGTACACTGGTACAAAAGAAGGCCGTCAAAAATCTTGAGGATTGTTTGGTCAAAGTAGGTTGGGCTCTCCCTCCTCCAAATTTTTAAGTTCTACCACCAATAGTGGCACAATATTGGCGTAGAGCTCCTCTCGAACTACACGTACAACATGCACAAACTCTCTCTCTCTCTCTCTCTCTCTCTCTCTCTCTCTCTCTCTCTCTCTCTCTCTCTCTCTCTCTTTCAACCGGATAGACGGATTCTTCTTTCTCATTCTACCGGATGGAGGAGGAAATGACATGTGGCAGGGGGGAAGGCCAAAATCCCTTCCCCCTTCATAGATAGTATATATTATATAGAATATAGTTTTTAGATAGTGAACAATTGCATAGATTAGAATGTTGGGACTAAACCTGCTTGAGACTTTGCATTTAAGGTGGAAATTAAGTGTAGACAATGGTGGTGAGTTCGACATTGCAAAAAGTCTTAAGTTTAGGCTACATACACTTCCATCACCATGGCACCTCCATGCATGCACCTCTCCACATGAAGGGCATATATCTTTACAACATTGCAAGAATTCTAACCTAACTTAGGTATCATCTCGGTGCCACTGGGGAATGTATCCCTTGGTATGGCCTTCTTTAGAGCATGTATTTTGAAGGCCAAAAACGAGAAAAGACAGTCACTCTCTCTCTAATTATCTGTGTGTGTGTGTGTGTGTGTGTGGAGAGAGAGAGAGAGAGAGAGAGAGAGAGAGAGAGAGAGAGAGAGTTCCTCCCTCCCCCTCTCTCTCTAATTATCTCTGTGTGTGTGTGTGTGTGTGTGTGTGAGAGAGAGAGAGAGAGAGAGAGAGAGAGAGAGAGAGAGAGAGAGTACACATTAAATGATAAACAAAGAGAAAAATAATTGTAACTTAAAAAGACCTTGAGCAATGTACCAAATACAAAATAAAGTATAAAGTATGAGCGATTACATTACACATTCATTTAACTCACAGAGGGAATACGAACTTGTGTAATGTAGTTGCTCACACTTTGTAGTTGTAAAGGCCCTAGTATATTGGCATGATTCTGGAAGTGCTCTAATCTAGCAATCCATATGCTAGCTAGCTCCTTAATCATGCAATTTTTAAACACTATTGTGCCACATGCAACAACAATAGTAGCAAGACAAACTTGTTTTAACTAATTATCAGTGACAAAATGTTACCATATACATGTGGTAGTGATGTGTGTGAACACACTTAGGACCGCCAAGGTATTTTTCCCTCACTAGGAGGTATTTTCCCAGTGCATTCTATATAGGCCCAAAACTCTAGGGCTAACTTATCTTTCCATTGCACACTAACTAATACTCTTTATGTTGTGTGCCTTGAGCTTCCTTCATCTTCTCCAAGCTGTATGTGTTTCCCTGCACCATATTTTCAACAATTGGTACATAGTAAGTTGCGTCCTCCTAGGCTTTGTCGCCATCATCGCTAGCACACGCTTGCTCACTTTCTCAGATTTTGATGAGCTTTGGTGAGTGGCAGCATTTTGACAAATACTTCAGGAGCGCTCAAAGAGCTTGGTCTACTTAGATTTCTATTCTAGCTTGTTTTAGCCTTTGTTTCCACTATAGGTAGCTAAGTTCTATTGTACGTTATACGATGCACATATAATATGCTTTACACGAGTGTATTATATGACACCTATCTTTATTCAATCGTATTATACCGTGCCACATCAGCAAAAACATCATATCATATAATTTCTTATTATTTTGATCGAAATAATATTTTGATCAAAATATAGTCATTTATATACGTGAAAACGGGTTGTTTTCCTCTTTCTATTTGATCTCTCTTCCCCCTTATCTTATCTTTAGGTGAGCTTCATAGCATCAAAAAAAATATAAAAAAAATTTATTTATAAATTTAGTAATCAAATTTTTTGGTAAAAAGTTAGAGCTTAGGATAAAAAGTTAAATTAGTTAAATGTAGTTTTTTTAAGGTTATGGATCTTTGAATTTAAAATTTATCTACTATGCTTTGAAGTATATCTTACATTGGGAGGTAAATTAAGTAAAGTGGTTAGTGATTGTTTGCCTTGTGTAGAGGAAACTCACACTTGGATGATTTATGATAGTTAAAGTTAACAGTCATTTGCTTTGTGTTGAACTATGTTCACACTTAGAAGTAACTTAAGTTAGATAGTTAAAGTTAGTAGTTACTTGCTTTGCGTTGAACTATGTTCACACCTAGAACTAACATAGGTTAGATTTATCTAATGATTGTCTGTCATGTGTAGAGTAATACTCACACTAGAGGCAATTCAGGTATATTAAATAATAATCTCTTGCTTTTTAGAGGTATTCTCACACCTAGAAGAGATTTATATAAGTAGTAAATTATTATTTCTTGCCATGTGCAGAGTTTCAGTCACACTTGGAGGTAATTTAGTTGCTTTGTGGAGAGTTTACTCACACTTGGAAGTTATTGAGAGCGAAAGTTATTGATATTTTTAAATCATGATTCACGTATAGAGCGAAAGCTCCACTTGAAAAAAATTTATTTTGGTGTTAAGAATTTAAAGAGCTTGAATTTGTTTTTTTCAAAAACGATAGCGAATAAAGTAATGTAAATGGTATGAGAGTTCAATTTTAGATGTGTATTTCAGTAAGTAGTGTTGTTTGAGTTTGCAGATCTTAAGAAGATGGTGAAAGGATATGAGTCGAGCTACGTAGATGAATTGGTTAGTGGAAAGACTACATTAAAGTTGAGGTGTAAGACCTGCGGCTATAATTTTAGCAAAAATGCTCACATGATAAAAGAACATGTGTTCAAAATTCTTGGAAACATGGCAACTTGCAAAAAACCCCTAGAGGTATTGAAGAAAAATTTCTTGAGTGGATGCTCATGGCAAAGAGAGTACATCTTGAGGGCAAAAAAAAGGGTGGTCCCAAAATGATGGCTCTCCTCTACGACTATGGACGTGGAGATGACACTCGAGAATGATCAAGACCCTCCCTCGACCCCTGCTTATAATCAAGGAGGTGTCATTCATCCTTTGCTCGGGCTTGTAGCTCTAATCCCACACCAAGATTTGCTAACATAAGTTGAAGTGAAGCATGGACTTGAGGAGAACCTGCACCAAGTGGTTTTACTTTGCATCAGGCATTTGATAAACAATGACTGCTTGAACTCCATCTAAAGTGGATGCAAGCATTTGTTGCATACGGAATTCCTTTTAATGTCATTTGAAATCCTATCTTCAAGCTTTAATAAGCACAACGACGAGGGGTTTTGTGGTACTTGATTATGATTAGATGCGTATAGATAAAGCGAAAGCTACATCATAGAATATTTTAAAGCGCACAATTCTTGATTATGTGCCACATTATGGATGCACAGTCGCTCCTCTAGATGGTTGGAAAATTTGTAAAAAGAAACCATTGATTAATGTGATGTTGATTTATCTAAGAGAATCCATCTTTCTTGAAGCGATCGACACATCCTTGAAAGAGACAACTAGTGGATATCTTGCTGGTGTATATGAGCGTTCAATCAGAAGAGCAAAGGGACCTAAAAATGTGACAGCCATTGTCATAGATAATGCATTTAACTATAAAGCAACTAGAAAAGCAATTGAAGCAAAGTATCGAGAGATTACATGTGTTCCATGTGCTACCCACACTTTGAATCTGCTCTTGAAGGACTTTGGAAAAGTTCCTTCTATTAAGAAAACTCTTCTAGATGCAAACCGCTTAATGAGGTTTATAAGAGAGCATTCATTTTCTAACGATCTATTTAGAACAAATTCCCCAACACAAAATTTACAGATTTTTTGTGTGACCCATTTTCTAGCAGCATATTACGTTCTCTCTATACTATAGCAGGTTAAAGCAGCCCTTGTTGAAGTAGTGGTAGATAGAAGATAGGACATTTGGCTTGATAAATATCCCAAGTACGAACCTGGTGCTTTCAAATGCTACCAGCTTGTAAACTCTCTTGTTTTTTTGGAGAAATGTCCACAACATTGTGACTGTCATAGAACCCTCACTCATGAAGCCTCTCGCAAGTTAAAAGACTGTACATCTTATGCACAAAAAGAGAAATCCATGATGGTATTGTTTGTCAAAATGCAATGGGAGCAGCTGCATACTCCTTTACATGGAGCAGGGTTCCTCTTAGATCCCAAGTTCCAGATGCATGATCAGTCTTCAAACAATGAAGTAATCAGTGATTTCAAGAAAGTGTGTGCCCAACTATCAGGCAATGTGGATGGACATGTATTATACACACATAAGAAGACCTATACTAGTAGAGAAGGAATTTTTGGGGATCCTTGGCATATAGATGCTATCAAGACGATGAGTGAGCTAGTTTGGTGGAAAGAGTATGGTGGAGAAAAAGTGGAACTTCAACATGCGGCTGTGAGAGTATTGTCTGTTGCCGCCTCAAGTGGTAGCTATGAAAGAAATTGGTCTTCATTTGATTTTGTGCATACTAAAAAAGAAAATCGATTAGGTCCTAAACAAGCTGCTGACTTGGTGTATGTATTTTGTAACATACGACTTATGCATAAGCCAACAAAGTTAGTCACACGTGCCACTAAAGAAAGCTTTGGACGCTTCAAACACATGAAGCAATTTCAAATGAGCTCAACTCCGATGATGAAATGGAATGGAATGGAGCCCGAGACACTTGTCAAGTTCCTCCTCAAGTTGCCCTCATGGTGTGCCTGAAGCCTATTGGTTGGCCACCCAAGGGGTCCAATAATAATTTAGGAGATTTAATTAATTGATTTAGCATTTATCTAGCCCTCTCTCTCAAAGGGAAAAGAGGGACACTTGTCTCAAGACTACCCTTGCTGCTTGTAATGCCTCCTGCTTGTGATTGGCTAGGCCTGGAGGGGTCCAATGAGCTTCAAGCATGAGCTACAAGGGTGGGTCAACCCAAAGCAAGATAGGGGGTTGCTTAGGGGGTATACTCACCCACACACACTCACACACACTCTCATTGTGTGCTATGCAAAGTGCAAGAGCTCCCTCTCCTTCTCCAAGCAAGTAGAGGTTGAGAGCCTACACCAACACTCTTGGATATGGAGTGCAAATCCAACCAAGAGCCATGCTTCAATGCTTAAGCTTGCCATCTCCTTCTTATTCATTACTATGCTATTATATATGCTAGCAACAAGAGTTATGATAAGTGAGGAACTAATTCTTTCTCCTACGAAATGTTTCTTCTTCCTCTTCCCTACCCTCATTCCCTGCTAGCTCTCTCCACCTTCGAAGGTGTTTGAGGTCTTGGGACTGAGGCTTGGGATAGTTAAAGCTTTCTTCAAGTTTATGTTATGTTTGTGATGCATGAAGCTTTCCATCTTCATTGCATCACCTAAGTCACAAGGAACACAAAGATTGTATTGTAACAAGTCTCTCTTAATTGGAGAAATCATAATACAAATGCCTATTGGAGGGGGGACCGGCTCCACATAAATCCGGTCCTCAACTGTTATCATGTTCTCTAAATTCTCTCTCTTGCAAAAGTATTGTTCATGCCAATTTAACTAATTGCTATGATTATGTTGCTATATTCAATTATGTTCACCCGCTATGCGCACAAAGTCATTTCTCAAAAGTACTCTCATTAATTTCTGCTACTCTCAAATTAAATAGGCCAATTTCATTACATTGGTATCAGAGCATTTGGTTTCTCTTTTCATGCTTAAGAAGAGAGTTCCTTAAGTAGCCTATAAATGGTTGATGTTGTTAATTATATTAGGGTAAGTGGAACTGGGATCTATTATCGGTTTTGTTGAGCCCACTATGTGGGGGATGGTGCACACGTCAGGAGATTTGGACTTAATAATGGAGTCTTTTTAGAATTTCCTACGGCTTTACCATTATTGAGCCATAAGAAGTCCGAAAGGAGCTAGCCCTTGGCAACTCTGCTATGTTAGACCTACTCCTCTACTCTCTATAATTAACCACTTCGAGCCGTGGGTGTAGATACTTAAGAGCCGATTTTCAAAGGCTAAGAGGAGTGGCAACTAAGGTTTTGAATTGCCAAAGCATACACTAAGTACATACATAAATTTTGTTAACATGGCTGGCAATAATCAAGAGAGTAGAATGAAAATCGATAGCTTTGATTTTGCACAGAAGGTTCTAATGATGATGCTCCCATGTTTGTGAATTATCTCGTCACTAGGTTGCAGCAAGCTATGGGCAACCCTGCTTTGCAAGCCGAAGTTACTCAACAACTTCGTGCTTATGGAATTTCCCTTCCTCGCCAAGAGGAGAGAGAGCTTAGGAGGCCTCTTGAAGAGACCCCCAAAAGAAGACTCTCTCCCATTCGAGAGGAGGAATCCAAAGAGCAAGAAAGCAATGGAAGTTTAACTTCTGAAGATGTGGCTCCACGAAGACGGCGGTCTAGACGATTGCCCACTCCTCCCAAGAGGAAAAGATCAACACATAGTCCTTCTCCTCATCACTTTGAAAGGCAAGGGAGGACACAAAGGAAGAAAAGGGCTAGGAAGAGGTCACCCTCTTCTCCTTCTTCTTTACCTTCCTCCTCTTCGGACTAAAGTTATGGCTATTCTCCTAGAGAATACAAGAGGGGAGGACATCGCAATCATTTCCTGCATGGCGAAGGTCACAAAAGCTAAAGAAGTTCAAGGAGGGAGGAAAGAGTATCTCTTTTCTCACCTATGATGGCACCTTTGGTGCTACCGACAAAGTGTTGGCCTTCATCCAACAATTTGATGCAGCCTTTGGAGATGAAGGCTTCACAGAGTCCTCCAAGCTACACCACGTATGCACTTCCAAAAATCAGCTCGTCAATGGTGGGCTAGCCTTCGTGGAAATGGTGAAGCCCCAAAGACATGGAAAACTCTACGAGTTTCCATCATGAAGCAATTCCTTGCAAGAGATACAAAGGACAAAGTGCTTACCGAATGGCGCAGCTTGAACCTTCTCTCCCATGAGTCTATCCACAAATATGTAGACAAGTTTTGGGATTTACATCTCAAGGCTACTGTCTTTCAAAAGATAGAATTTTCCGAGAAAAGGCAGAAATTTTGTGTAGGATTACCTGAAGAGATGTCCGAATACATCAACTCTCAACGTCCTGGTACTATTAGCGAAGTAATCCATCACACCATGGTTGCTTCACGCATCAATTTCCATCAAGGGGCTAGACGTAATGCCAAGCCCATGGAAAACAAAGACAAAAATGATGCAAAGGGGAAAACCAATGTTCAAAATACTTCCCAAGTCAATTCCAACAACAACAACAATCTGTCCAAGGAGAAGGGAGTTTACAAAGGTAAAAATAAACTCTCTCCTGAAGAGCTTGAAGCTTTTCGCAAGGACCATAAGTGTTTCAAGTGTGGGGAGCAAGGACATGGCTATCGTTCTTGCCCCAAGAAGAATAGTCGCAATGAGACTCCTAGGGATTCCAGCATCGAAGCTCCAAAAGAGGATGCTCATTACAAAGGATCATCACTTTCCTATGCTTGGGGAAAGGTAAGAGAGCATGATGCCTTCATATTGTTTGACTGTGGCTCTACTCACAACTTCATATCAATGGAGTTGGCCACCAAGTTGGGCATTCAAGCTTTTGAGATGGGAGATATAGTAGTGGCTGATGTAGCTTTCAAGGGAAAACAAGCCTCCGTTAATCCCTTGATTGGGAAGTTGAGGCTTCATGTCCAAAGCTATGTCGACAAAGAAGACTTCTTCATCTCTCCTCTCCAACATGAGGATGTTATCCTAGGGGCACCATGGTTTGATCGCATGGCTGCCAACATGAAGTTCCCTCAAAGAAAAATCTACTTCACCTACAGGGGAAAGAACATGTATATAGATGCTAGTGAGCGTGGTCGCACTATTCCACTTGTAAATCCTCTTGCTTTTGATAAGTCAATGAAGAGCTCAGTTTCTGCGTACATGATTTTTGTGAAAGAGTCTCTAAAAGATACTTATGTTTCATCAAATGTAAATGGTAGGAATCAAGAAGAGTTAGACTTGTCTAATTTTCTAATAGGATTCCAAGATGTGTTCATCGATGATATCCCTATGGACTTACCTCCAAAACGAGGGGATGATGACGATCGCATTGAGCTCCTTCCTGGAAGCTCACCACCTAACAAGAATCCTTATCGAGTCTCACAAGCTCAACAAGAGGAGATCATGAGGCAAGTACAAGAGCTGGTAGACAAAGGGATGGTGAGGCCTAGTTCCTCTCCCTTTTGTTCTCAAGTCCTTCTAGTACAAAAGAAAGATGGTACATACCGTATGTGTGTGGACTATTGAGCACTAAACCATATCACTATCAAAAACAAATTTCCCGTACCTCGGGTAGAAGATCTGTTTGATAAGCTACAAGGCTCTATCTACTTCAGTAGGATTGACCTTAAGAGTGGCTATCATCAAATAAGGATAGTGGATGAAGATATCTTAAAGACAGCGTTTCGCACAACGTTTGGTCTTTATGAATATCTAGTCATGCCTTTTGGCTTGACCAATGCACCAGCTACGTTCAATCGTTTGATGGAGAAAATTTTTAGACCATACCGCAAATTCACTGGAGTGTTCTTTGATGATATCATCATCTACTCCAAGTCTTTGGAGGAACATAAGCAACATCTCCAAGTGATTTTTCAAGCATTGAGGGAGAATAAGCTTTTTCTCAACCAAAAGAAAAGTGAATTCTTCCTTCAAGAGATTCAATACCTAGGTCATATTATCTCTAAAGATGGTATCCGAATGGATCCATCAAAGTTAGAGGTAATAAAAGCATGGCCTAACCCAAGAAATCTACATGAGCTAAGAAGCTTTGTTGGTATGTGTGCATACTATAGACGCTTCATAGCAAAATTCTCTCAAGTAGCAGGACCACTACACGACTTAACTAAGAAGAACGTTAAGTTTGTATGGACTTCTAAGGAGCAAAATGGTTTTGAAAATCTCAAAGAGAAGCTTACTTCCCAACCAGTCCTCGTGCTTCCGGATCTCTCAAAGCCATTTGAGGTCCAATGTGATGCTTGTGGTGATTGCCTTGGAGCAGTTTTGCTTCAAGAAGGGCATGCCATAGCATATGAGAGCCGAAGGCTCAATATTGATGAACGAGTCTTGGGCATTTATGAGAAAGAGCTTTTAGCTGTTCTACATGCCCTAGACACATGGAAGCACTACATATTGGGGACTCCATTTATCCTACGAACCGACCACCAAAGTCTCAAGTATTTCATGACGCAAACCAAGCTTTCCGACAAACAAATGAGGTGGGAAAATTTTCTTTCGCAATTTAATTTCCATATTGCTCACATAGCTAGTCAGCACAATCAAGTGGCCGATGCACTTTCACGACGACCCAAAGTTAATGCTGTGTCTATAGCTACTCACAATGATCTATCCTTTATGATAGATGAGTATGCTACTGACCTTGACTTTAGAGACATAATGTCAGCCCTTGCTTTGGGGAAGAAAGAGGAACCATTCACCTTGCAGGATGGTTATCTTATCCACGACAATAGGCTATGTGTTACCCATTCACTTCGTGAGAAAGTTATGTATGAATCCCATGCTCCTCCATATGCGAGGCATAGAGGTATTCAACCTACTCTCCGAGGAGTAGAGACGTACTTCTATTGGCCTACCATGAAAGTGGACATACAAGAGTATGTTTCAAAATGTGTAGTATGCCAAAAGACCAAGTATGATAGAGGGAAGCAACCTGGACTACTCCAGCCATTTCCTATCCCAAATTCACCATGGGAGAGTATATCCATGGATTTCATCTTTGGATTACCCAAGTCTATCCATGGGAATACAAGAATATGGACAATAGTTGAAAATTTTAGCAAGCAAGCACATTTTATTCCTGTCAAAAAGACTATTAAGGCACATCAAATGGCAACTCTCTTCATATCTTAGATTTTCAAGCACCATGGATTACCCACATCCATCGTGTCAGATAGAGATCCTAGAATGACCAGTAATTTCTGGAAAGGTCTCTTTGAAAATCTAGGAACAAGATTGAATTTCTCTTCGGCCTATCATCCACAAACGGATGGCCAAAGTGAGATAGCCAATCTTATGATACTTGATCTGCTCAAGACTTATGTTACCGAAGTAGATCAACGCTCACAATGGAACAAGTACTTACCTCTTGTAGAGTATGCCTACAATAATACTGTACATACTTCTACGGGAAAATCACCTTTTGAGATCATTGAGGGAAGACCTAAAAGTCGCTTGCTACTCAAAGTACATGGGAAGATCTTTCCCGCCGCCGCTGATGAGTATTGCCGTGACCTACAAGAATCCCTTCAAAAGATTAAGGAGGCTATATCCATCTCTCAACAAAGGAAAAAAGCTGCTGCTGATAAGCACAGAAGAGCCTTAATGTTCAAAGAAAATGATTGGGTCTCACTCAAGTTTCCTAAGGCTCGATTAAGGCAAATGACGGGCAAAAATCCTACGGGCCATCAAAAGTATTATGCTAAACTAGCAAAAAGATACTATGGTCCTTTCCAAATCTTGAAGCCCATCAATGAGACGGCTTATCAACTCAAGTTGCCCAACCATTGGCTCATACACAATGCCTTTCATGTAAGCCTACTTAAGCCCTATAAAGGAGAGTCACCAACTGAACCAATTATTGAAGACCCTCCTGAAGTTGAAGACCAAGAAGAGGTGCTACAACCCGAAGCTGTCCTTCGGCATGAAGACAAGGTACTATGACATGGTAATATTATCCGACGGTACCTTATTAAGTTTAAAAATTATCCTTTGAAGATGCTAGATGGATGCAAGGAATACAGCTTAAGGATAGTATGAACCTTGTCAATGCTTACAATGCTACATTAGAGTAAGCAAATGTACAAATTTCTTTTAAATGACTCATGTTTTTGTCTTATAAGACTAGTCCTCTTTTTAATTGTGCACAAATTTAACTATTATGCATGCTTAGAATCATGTTTATGATGATGACGTCTCTCAAACACCAAGTAGAATTTGTCACTCTACTTTGGGAGAATGAAATGGACTAAAGAGCAGCCATGCTTGCGGCAGCTATGTCTCCCAAGCACCAAAAGGATTAGTCATCCATCTTGGAAAGATGTCGTAGGGTAAAAAGGGATCCTCTACCCGCTAAGTAAAATTCACTAATGACTAAGTCTTTATCCCTTCTACCTCATAGTCAAGGACGACTATGATTTTGAGAAAGAGGTAATGTCATAAAATATAATATCTAATATCTAACCAACCCAAATGATTCTCTCATATTAAACTGATCACTTAATGTGGGAGAATAAATGGGAACAAGGGTTAAGATATAGACATGTGCTTATAGATCTATCTCAACATGGGGCAAATGGTAAAGGGGCCCAAATGAGAGATGGTCTATCAAAGAGCAAGTCTAACCAATGGAGCATAAGACCTTAGGGTTAGCTTCATTGAAGACCTCCAGTAATGTGTGTAAAAGTCCTTTGACCTTAGGCTAGGGCTGACCTTGAGGCGCGGGAACCCGACCCAGCTCGAGGTGCTTGTCCTGCTTGTCATGCTTGATGACTAAGGTGCTTGAGGTGCTTGATGATTGAGGTGCTTAATTATTGAGATGATTGAGGTGCTTGACATGCTTGAGATGCTAGGGTTGCACTTAAGGTGAGAACCTAGCCCAAGCTTAAAGTGCTTAACGGCCAAGCTTGTGGTGGGAACCGGGCCTATGTATGAGGGGCTTGAGGTGTCAAAAAGTCAAATATTCAATCCCTACAAGGAGGGGGCAAGCCCTACATGAGGGGGGATGAGAGAGAACACCCACACACTCACACAAGGCATGCATGGTACAAAGAAAGCAAGAGGGACACTTGTCAAGTTCCTCCTCAAGTTGCCCTCATGGTGTGCCTGAAGCCTATTGGTTGGCCACCCAAGGGGTCCAATAATAATTTAGGAGATTTAATTAATTGATTTAGCATTTATCTAGCCCTCTCTCTCAAAGGGGAAAGAGGGACACTTGTCTCAAGACTACCCTTGCTGCTTGTAATGCCTCCTGCTTGTGATTGGCTAGGCCTGGAGGGGTCCAATGAGCTTCAAGCATGAGCTACAAGGGTGGGTCAACCCAAAGCAAGATAGGGGGTTTCTTAGGGGGTATACTCACCCACACACACTCACACACACTCTCATTGTGTGCTATGCAAAGTGCAAGAGCTCCCTCTCCTTCTCCAAGCAAGTAGAGGTTGAGAGCCTACACCAACACTCTTGGATATGGAGTGCAAATCCAACCAAGAGCCATGCTTCAATGCTTAAGCTTGCCATCTCCTTCTTATTCATTACTATGCTATTATATATGCTAGCAACAAGAGTTATGATAAGTGAGGAACTAATTCTTTCTCCTACGAAATGTTTCTTCTTCCTCTTCCCTACCCTCATTCCCTGCTAGCTCTCTCCACCTTCGAAGGTGTTTGAGGTCTTGGGACTGAGGCTTGGGATAGTTAAAGCTTTCTTCAAGTTTATGTTATGTTTGTGATGCATGATGCTTTCCATCTTCATTGCATCACCCAGGTCACAAGGAACACAAAGATTGTATTGTAACAAGTATCTCTTAATGGGAGAAATCATAATACAAATGCCTATTGGAGGGGGGAACGGCTCCACATAAATCCGGTCCTCAACTGTTGTCATGTTCTCTAAATTCTCTCTCTTGCAAAAGTATTGTTCATGCCAATTTAACTAATTGCTATGATTATGTTGCTATATTCAATTATGTTCACCCGCTATGCTCACAAAGTCATTTCTCAAAAGTACTCTCATTAATTTCTGCTACTCTCAAATTAAATAGGCCAATTTCATTACAGAGGAGGCACATCCTCTTCTATCCTTGGACGTTTAGAAGAGTCTTCAACCTTATCCTTGCTCTTCAATTCTGAATGTAACTGTGACGCAAGCTACATTTGATCTTTGATTCGAGGTTTGGTTTTGATTTCTAGATGAACCATAATCTCAAATCTTCTTGGCCCAATAATTTCTTTACTGTGTTGTGCATAACTCCATTAGTGTGCAGAGCTGGGTTAAATGAAATAGGAAATGCATTGCACAATTTCAGCCAGCACTACTCCACTAGTTCAATCACAATCATAGAACTTTGCCTGAAGTGGATCAAATTCCCGACACAAATGATTGTATGAATATTTATAGAGAGATAAAATTAGAGCACCACAAATGATTTTACGATGATGACGCGATAACTTTGTCTCTACCATGATTGAAGCCTAAGAATGCATGAAGAAATTAAAATAAAGGTAGATCTAGAATAGATATAACTTTGACTTATATGATTGTAAATAGAAAAATATAAAAACATTTCATGAACAATAGATCTAAAAATACAAAACCCCTCCCTGCAGAGCAACGCAGTGGTCAACAACAACTAGAGATGAAGAATTTATTCAATCTCCTTGCAGTGTGACGTGGTAGTCAACAACAGTCAGCAACAAAGGATTTATAATACCTAGCCTCTCCCTGTAGTGCAACACGGTGGTCAGCAATAGTCAAAGACAAGGAATTTATTAAATGCGATCAGCCTACAGTGCCATGCGGTGGTCAACAACAACCAAAGATGTGCAATCTATTAAATCTAATCTTTCTGCAGTGTGACGTGATGGCCAACAACAACCAAGAACGAAGGTTTTAAAATACCTAACTTCTCTATGCAATGGAACGCGGTGATCAACAACAACTAGAGACGGGGAATTTAATAAATCCAATCTCTTGGCAGTGGGACATGATGGTTAGCAATAGCCAAGAACGAAGGATTTAAAAAATGCTAAACCCCTCCCTGCAGTGCGACACGGTGGTCAACAACAATCAGAGACAAGAAATCTATTAAATCCAATCTTCCTATTGTGCGATACAATGGTCAACAACAATCAAGAACAAAGGACTTAAAACCCTAAACCCTGGTGGTCAACAATAGATAGAGATGAGTAACCTATTAAACCCAATCTTTTGGCAGTGCAATGTGGTGGTTAGCAACAACCAGGAACAAAGGATGTAAGATAGCTAACCCCTCCCTGCAGTGCGACTTGGTGGTCAGCAACAACGAGAGATGGGGAATCTAATTGCACATCCTAAGCTACTCCTTGCAATGCAACACGGAGGTCATCAGCAGTCAAGGACAAATGTCTAAAATATCTCTCTCTTTGCAGTGTGACACGGGGGTCAACACAGCCAAAGAGAGAACAGTAACCTGCAAACTAACACTGAGATGTGAGAAATGCTCCACAACAACAGTGCTAGCAAATACAAAGTCAAAGAAAAAAAAAAAAACAAAAGTGATTACCTGACTACAAACGCAGCACAAAAAAATTGAGAATAAGGATACTAAATGCATTTTTGATGGTTATAGTACTGAAACCAAAGGTTATATGTTGTACCATCCACAAACAAAGCGTATCTTGGTTTTGGGGGATGTGTTTGTGGAAGATTTTGGTTATAGTGCTGAAAGCCAAGGTTACACGTTGTACCATCTGTAAACAAAGTGTATCTTGGTTTCACAGGATGTGTTTGTGGAAGATTATGTTTAGTCCTTCCTGTCATGTACTAGGGGACAATAATGTAAGATCACATGACATTTATGATAGTTTGTTTTCTCTTTTCAGTGGTGGAAATTTGAATATAAAGTCAAATGAGGCAAATGTACAACCTATGGGGGTTTCATAAAATGTTATAGATCAGCTTATTAATGATGCAGATGTACGTGATGTACTTGATGAGGAAAGGGGTTGAGAATGAGTAGGCTAGAGGGATGCCAAAATGGCTGGTGCATACTTTACATGATAATAAATTGGATACACCTTTGTCTAGTTGTACTCGTTGAGGTTATGTCCATGCATCTTATGCACCAAATTGCTATGCTTTGGTTGTATCTAGCTTATTTGATGTTGAGGAACCTTTGTCTTTTGATGAAGCACATAATTTTGAAAATTGGATGGCTGTCATGCAATCTAAATATGATGCACTTATAGAGAATGACATATGGACTTTATGTGATTTTCCTCCTTGCAAAAATTCCATTGGTATGAAGTTGGTTTACAGGTTGAGATGCAAGCCAGATGGAGAGATTGATTGCTATAAGACTCAACTTGTTACAAAGGATTATGCAAAATAGAAAGGCATAGATTATGAAGAGACTTTTGCTCCCACTTGTTGTATGTCTACTACTGTGAATTTTCTATGTGGATTGATAGCTCATTTTCGATGAAATGAACATCAATCAGATATTGTTATTGCTTTCTTGAATAAAGACATATTTGATGAAGTTTATGTAACGCAGCCTCTTGATTTTGTCATTAAAGGGCAAGAAGATAAAGTGTGAAAATGTAAGAAATATTTTTATGGGTTGAAGCAATCTCCTCATGCTTGGTATGAGAAAGCTAACACTCATTTCGTCAAACGAGGCTTTCATAACAGTCCAACAAAAAGCACTTTGTATGTGAAGCGTGAGGGTGATGTACTTCTCATTGTTGTTCTATATGTGGATGATTTGATGAAAATTGGTCCAAATGAGGCATATATTACTGAACTTAAGGTTGATTTGAATGCTACTTTTAAGATGAAAAATTTGGGTCTGTTGCATCATTACTTAGGCATACAATTTAAGTAGTGTGATGGTGGTATTGCCTTGTGTCACACAAGTTACATAGAGACATTGCTATGTAAGTTTGGACTTGAGGATTGCAAAACATTGCCACTCCCATGGAAACAGGTTTGAAATTGAGTCTTCATGATGCTGGTGATCTTGTTGATGTCACTTTTCACCAAATTGTTGTTGGATGCCTTATTTATGTATGCAACACAAGGCCATATATTCACTTTGTAGTCTCACATGTTATTAGATTTATGCATAGCCTAGGGTCCAAGCATTGGAAAGCTTTCAAGCGGATCTTTTTCTACTTGAGTGGCACTTTACATCTTGGGTTGTTTTATCCCAAGGGGGATAATTGCCACTAGATTTAAATGCTTTTTTGGACTCATATTGGGCTAGTTTTTATGACACACTAGTATCCATGAGTGGTTTTTGTTTCATGCTTGATACTTCTTGTATATCGTGGTTGAATAAGAAGAAACATACTATGGCCACTTCTAGTTGTGAGGCTGAGTAAAAGACAGTCTTCATAGCTATGGTTGACTGTGTATGGCTCAGAAGCCTTATGGCTAATTGGGGTGTTGGATAGGACATTGTTGCCAACATCATCTACACTCACAATCAGAGCGCATTGGCAATTGCAAGGAACCCAATTTTTCATGCTCGCACAAAGCACATTGAAGAAAATTACTACTATGTCAGGGAGAGGCTCTCAATAGGAGAGATGTGCTTGGATTATGTGCCAACACAGGACAACCTTGTAGATCTTTTCACAAAGGCATTGTCTCATGAGAAGTTCGAAGCCTTCCACAAAGCTTTGGTTTGTTTCCCCTTTGTGAACTAATCATGTCCTCGGGGCATGGCAATTCCCTATCCTCTATGTGCCAGCTCTCATTCACCGTATCACTCGCAGGGGGGATTTTTTACCATATTCATGTGGTAGTGATGTGTGCAAACACACTTAGGACCATTAGGGCATTTTTTCCCTCACTAGGAGTTTTTCCCCCCATGCATTGTATATACTCTCTCTGTTGTGTGCCTTGAGCTTCCTTCGTCTTCTCCAAGCTGTGTGTGTCTCCCTCCAACACAAAGACGGTTAGAGAGATGCACTAAACTTGATGGGATTGGGTCAAACCCCCTAAAAAAGAACTTTGTAGTAAGGTAAGGAAAATCTTGTGCACAATCTGATTGTGCTCCCTTTTACATCATTTGGCTCATGAAAATTAAGATCCTTACAATCCATATGCAAGTTATCTCCTTTATCATGCACTTTCAATACACAAAACAATCTAGCCCTTTTGTAAAGGCTTACAAGCTACACATGAGCATCAACTACCTGTAAAGAGTAGGGAAATCTTGTAAAAGACTTGTTCTTAGATAAGCATGGCCTTACTAATCTAGGTTATAATCCTTTTGGGTGAGTATTCATTGTCACCATTCCACTTTAACATAGATGTAGGCGATAATATGTGTGTGTGTGTGTGTGTGTGTGTGTGTGTGTGTGTGTGTGTGTGTGAGAGAGAGAGAGAGAGAGAGAGAGAGAGAGAGAGAGAGAGAGAGAGAGAGAGAGTGTTTTGGTAGAAGCCTAACCAGGTTTTTGAGTTTCTTTTATCCCCAAGGTTTACTTTGTCCCAATGTTTGACAAAAATAGTGAAAATTTTCCCAAATCCAAGTGAGTTAACTTTGGAGTGAATGTGGTGAGGAAAATGGCATTTACAAATGCAAATGATGTCCAAATGGGCTCAAACTTGTATCGCACAATGTTTTTAGTATGTAGATGGTGAGGGCGTGGTCAAATGTAGGTGTAGTGTAGGGTGACACAAGTTGCAATTTCTACCATGTTGATGACCGGAGTTGCACATATTGGTTTTCGAATGTATGTAGACCACTTCTAGTATGTTTTCTTTTTTCGAATAGCCCCAAATTGCACAGTGATTTAAGTCATTTTGGTTATGGCCTTGAGTTCCTTAAGCATTTCAAATTAGCTTTTCATACTGAATTATTGAGTATCCTTATATATTTTCTACTTACTAATACTCCTAATGCAACAAAGAAACAAACTTTACTTGAAAGACCAAAAGACAAGTTCATAAACCAAGTTTTTGTGTGCTTTTTGTGTCTTACTTTCCTATATCTTGTTTTGTGAGGATTTATGCTTAGCTTGTTACTAAAGAATTTTCATAGTACAACCATAATCTACCTAATGGTCCTCGGTGATTTTCCCAACACCTTGGCTATCAAGAGTGCATGCAATTCCCATTTCCATCACCTTTTATAAAATTAACTCCTAAAAGTAAATAATTGTGTCTCTACAATGAAGTCCAAAGGGCCTTGTACAACAAGGATATACTTCCACCCTTGTTCAAGTATACAATCCCTTGTAGTAGTGCCAATGTTAGCGGATACATAGCAATGGACAATGTAGCACAACTTGCTCCCAAACTAACATAATACTTCAGTTCCCAAAGGGTAGTGACCCAAGTGGTGCTTGGAGGCTACAATAGCCTTCTAAGACTACATGGAAGTGCAGCGGATGGTCCTCACCTCAATTGCAATGCAAAGCATAGGTCAAACACAAGAACTTGCCTACCTACTAGGAAAATTTAAATCAAATGGTGATGAAATGAATTTTAAATGCAGCCAAACTCAAGGATAGGTAAGATCATACCAATAGCAACCTAATGAGTCCAATTCTACACAACCCTAAGACTAATATAAATCAAAATTTGAGATAGGTAGCCAGATGCAAATTTCAAATTGAGCACATACAATTGCATCTATTCAAACCCACAACTCCAAATATCCAAGAAAAATTTGAATCGAACAATCAAAACTCAAATTACATATTGGAAATTTGGTTGCAAGAATGCACATTAAGATGGCAAAGATGAAGAAGAATCTCAAGAACACACAACACAAGAAGTAGTATTACTAAGTGAGCTAATACAAAGATAAGGCTTTGCCTAGAGTGGTTGGCATATATACAAGGCGGGGAATGTTACCTCCTAGCAAGGGGAAAAATTTCCCTAGCAGTCCGAAGTGTGTTCACACATATTACTACCCAATATGGTTACAATGTGGCTTTGAGCTTTTGACGAGGTAGAGCCTTGTGAAAAGATCAGCAAGGTTGCCTAGCTCAAGCACATAAGCTAAGCTAGCCTCCCTTCTAGAGATTCTCTCCCTGACATATTGATATTGCACCTAGATGTGCTTTGTGGAATCACAAATTACTAAATTTGTTGCAATTTCCAAATTACTTTGGCTGTCAATGAAGAGCATGATGCCAACACACAAGTCAATCAGAAGTCATATGAGACAAATGCACTCAGAATATGAAAGGTGCATTATACTCATTTTCACAACTACTTGTGGCCATTGTAAGTGTCATAATAACTAATATCTATTTCTCCTAAATGATTTTCTCATGTCAAACTAATCAATTAATATGGGGAAGTACTAGGGGAGGAAAAGCTAGAATATTGGTTAAGCTGGCAGACCGGTCATAGTCGGGATCCAAAGGAGGGAAAATAGGGATCCAAAGGGGGGGCCATCTTCAAAGATCAATGTGCACCAATGGGCTTCAAAGACCCTAAGGTTCATCCCATTAAGACTTCCAAAATTCTAAGGCTATGTCCAATGGTCAAAACCTAGGAAATATTGGATGCTTGTGGGAAGACTCAAATGTCTTCCCACATACCTATCTTGGAGGGGTCAAGCCCTTTTAGTAGGGTATGAGAGAGAAACACACACACACACACACACACACACACACACACACACACACACTCTAGCAAGCTCCCTTTACACAAAGGGAATAGGGGACACATGTCACTTCCCTAGCCTAGTTGCCCCCAAGGTGCATTCAAATCCTATTGGATGGCCATAGAGGTGGACCAATGAGAATTAGGATAGATTAAATCTAGTTTAATTCATTTAAAAACACTTGATAAAAGAACCAATAGAAATTAAGCTCTCTAGAAGACTATTGGACAGTCTCCCAAGGGGTCCAATGAGCATTCGGCAGCCCAATGGCTTGCATGATTCCTATTGGCTAGAAGACTAAGGGGTCCAATGAGAGTTTAATTGCATTATTTGATTACCTAAAGCTCTCACAAAAGAAGAAAGGGGGACACATGTCACAAGGCTATCGCTTATGTTTCTTCATTATCATTGGCTAAGCTTTGCAGGGTCCAATGGGATACCAACATGAGTAAAAATCAGGAGGGATCGACCAAGAGAGAAAGAGGGGGACTGATTTTGGCAAGGCATTATCACACATACACTCACACAATCTCATGTGTGGAGTAAAGAAGACTATCTCCTTCTCAAGCTTTAATGAAAAGCTCCTCATCTAATCCAAGCTTGTGAGAAGGGTGGCCTACGTCAACAACTCTTGGCTTTGTGATGAAAATCCAACAAAGAGCCAAGCTCCAATGCATGCTCATCTCCTCTACCATGCTAATTACTAAGTTATGCTAAGATATCATGAGTGATTATGTGAGGAGATATACTTCTTTCTTGTAAGAATACTCCTTCTTCCTCTCAATCTACTCTCATAACCCCACTAGCTCTCACCATCTTCAAAGGTGTGTGAGGTCTTGGGTTTGAGACTATGAGGGAACTGATGTTGTGTTTTATAAGTGTGTGCATGGTTCTTGAAGCTTCCATCTTCATTGCACCAACAAGTTATTGAAGGCACACAAAATATTGTACTGTAAAATGTCTCCTTTCATGGGGGAAACCTATAATACAAAACCTTTGGAGGGGGGACCGGCTCCATCTAAAATTGGGTCCTCAACTGTTGTCAATAGCTTAATTTTTCTCTCTTTTGAAGTATTGTTTATGCCTATATAACTAGGTGTTATGTTTTTTGTTTCTCTCTCCATCTCTTGCTATGCTCATAAGGAATCTATTCTAATGAAATGCTCACTATGTTTATGCTATTTTCCGCTACACACAAGTTACTAGGCCATTAAATGTTACATTGGTATTAGAGCACAAGGTTTCTCTTTTCTTGATCAAGAAGGGAGGTCCTCAAGCTAGCTATAAATGGTTCGTATTATTAATTGCAATTGAGTAAGTAGAAAGGGATTTTTCACCCTTGCAGTGTGCCTGCTTCATGCAGATAACGGGGCATCACCGTTGAGAGCTATGTTCTTAATATCGGAGTCCTAAGGGGCTTGCCTACGGCTTAACCACTATTGAGCTATTAGAAGCTTGACAGGAGCCGGTTATTTTTGCTTTTAAAAGACCCTCTCTTCTATTCCTTGCAATTAATGATATTGAGCCATGGGTATAGGAGCTTGAGTGCTTTTCTAAAGGGGTTAAGAGGAGTAAAAACTAGGGCTTGAAGTGCCAAAGTACACCTAAAAAACTTTACACCTAAAAGTCATTAAAATGGCTCACAGAGATTGAAATTTATGTTGATAGCTTTGATTTTGCTAATGAATAGGCTACTAATGATGCCCCTATGCTCATTAAATACCTTGTTTCTAAGCTTCAACAAGCCATGGGAATCCATCCCTCCAAAGTGAAGTGGAATGGCATGTATGTGCTCATGGGATCAAAAATCTAATACTTGACGATGCATCTCCTTCCCAAAGAAGAACTCAAGTTTCAATGGTAGAGCCCCCACCAAAGGAACGAGAAAGAAGTGAGTCTCTTGCCACCTTGGCGGAGATGGCTCCACGAAGACGGCAAAACGTTCTCCAACACCCCCTAAACGGAGAAGACCATCGCACACTTCTCCACACCATAATTCAAAGAGAGATGACAAAAAACAAGAGAAGAAAAAGGCGAGAAAGAGGTCACCCTCTTCTCCATCTTCTTCATCCTCTTCCTCTTATGAAGAAAGTAAGGGTGCAGACAAGGAGGAACAAGGGAACAAAAAGGCGAGAAAGAGATCACCCTCTTCTCCATCCTCCTCAAATTCTTCATCTTCTGAAAGAAATGGTGCAGCTTTTGAACCACCAAAAAGAAGAGGCCATAGGAAATCCTATGCCGCATGGAAGAGGTCGTCCAAGCTCAAGAAGTTCAAAGAGGGAGGAAAGAACATTTCTTTCCTTACCTACAATGGCACCTTTGGTGCTACGGACAAAGTCTTGGCCTTCATCCAACAATTCAATGTGGCGTTTGGAGATGAGAGCTTCATGCCCTGTAGCTATGCATTTCCAAAAGTCCGCCAGGAAATGGTGGTCTAGCCTACGAGCAAACGGTGAAGCTCCACAAACATGGAAAGCTTTAAGAGCTTCCATCATTAAGCAAGTCTTGGCCATCTATGCCAAAGAAAAAGTACTCACGAAATGGAAAATCTTGAAGCTCTCTCCCATGAGTCTATTCACAAATATGTAGACAAGTTTCGGGACTTACATCTCATAGCCACTGTCTTCAAAAAGATGGATTTTGGAGAGAAAAAACAAAAATTTTGTGCGAGTCTAACTAAAGATATGGCTATGGTGGAGTATGTCAACTCCCAAAGGCCACGGACTATATCTGCAGTCATACACCATACCATGGTGGCTTCACAAATCAATTTCCAACAAGGGACTAAGAGAAATCTTAAGACCATGGAGAACAAGGACCCTAATAATGAGCCTAAGGGGAAGGACACTGTCCAAAAGTCTCCTAAAGGCAATGCCAACAACAACAAAGCTAAGAAGAAGGGAGTTTATAAAGGCAAAAATAAACTCTCTCCTCAAGAGCTTGAGCATTATCATAAAGATAACCGATGTTTCAAGTGCGGGGAGCAAGGGCATGCCTATTGTGCTTGTCCCCACAAGAATACACGAAATGAGCCTCCTAGAGCTACCTTGGTCAAAATCCAAGAAGAGGATACTCACCACAAAGGATCTCCTCCATGCCATGCTTGGGGAAAGGTGAGAGAACATGATGCTTTTATTCTCTTTGACCCTAGTTCTACTGACAATTTCATATCCACAGAGTTGGCCACAAAGCTAGGCATCCAAGCCTATGAGATGGGAGATGTCCTACCCGCCGATGGTGCTTTCAAGGGGCAAGAAGCTTCAATCACTCTCTTAATTGGGAGATTGAGGCTCCATGTCCAAAGCTATGTGGACAAAGAGGACTTCTTTATCTTGCCTCTCAAGCACGAGGATGTAATCCTAGGGGCACCATGGTTTGATCGCATGGCTGCCAATGTTAAATTCCTTGAATGGAAAATCTACCTTAGGTTCAAGAAAAAAGATATGTACATAGATGCTAAGAAGTTGGGTAACACCATACCCATTGTACATATGCAAGCTTTCAATAATTCAATAAAGAGCTCTATTTCTGTATACATGATTTTTGTTAAAGATTCTCAAAATGAACCTAATGCTTTATCAAGCGGAAATATAAACAATCACAAGGAATTAGAGTTATCCAATTTTCTCAAGGGATTTCCAGATGTTTTTATGGACGACATCCCTTGTGAACTACCTCCTAAACGAGGCAATGATGACCATGAATTGAACTTCTTCCAAGGAAGTTCACCGCCTAATAAACCTCCTTATAGAGTTTCTCAAGCTCAACAAGAGGAGATTATGCAACAAGTGTATGAGTTAGTTGAGAAGGGCATGGTTAGGCCTAGATCATCTCCATTTTTTTCACCCGTGTTATTAGTGCAAAATAAAGATGGCACATATCGTATGTGTGTCAACTATAGAGCACTAAATAGGATCACTATCAAGAATAGGTTTCCCATTCCATGAGTAAAAGACCTATTTGATAAGCTACAAGGTTTGACCTAGTTCAGTAGGATTGACTTATAAAGTGGCTACCATCAAATAAGGATAGTTGATCAAGACATTGTAAAGACCGCATTTTGCACTACGTTTGGTCTTTACGAATACGTTGTCATGCTTTTGGTTTGACCAATGCACCAGCCATATTTAACCATTTGATGGAGAAGCTATTCAGGCCTCACCAAACCTTTACTGGAGTGTTCTTTGATGATATAATCATCTACTCTAATTCACTAGATGAACACAAGCAACACCTCTAGGTAATATTTCAAGTCTTACAAGAGAATAAACTTTATATTAATCAAAAGAAAAGTGAGTTTTTCTTACAAGAGATTCAATATTTAGGTCACATTATCTCTCAAGATGGCATCCAAATGGATATATCAAATCTAGAGGTAATAAAAGGATAGCCTAATCCAAGGAATCTACATGAACTAAGAAGCTTTTATAGGTACGTATGCATACTATAGACTCTTCATAAAAAGTTCTCACATACATTGGACCATTACATGACCTAACAAAGAAAAACGTTAGGTATACATGGTCTTACAAGGAGAACAATGCTTTTGAAAAGCTTATCTCTCAACCTGTGCTTACACTGCCGCATCTCTCAAAGCCATTTAAGGTCCAATGTGAAGCTTGTGGTGATTGCCTTGGAGATATTTTCCTCCAAGAGGGCACACCATAGCCTTTGAAAGTCAAAGGCTTGACCATGTTGAGCAAGCTCTAGGCATATATGAAAAGTAACTCCTGGCAGTTCTACATGCCTTAGACTCGTGGAAGCACTATTTATTGGGGACTCCTTTCATTCTACGGACGGATCACCAAAGCCTTAAGTACTTCATGATGCAGAACAAGCTCTTCGCAATTTCATTTTCATATTGCTCACATTGCTGGAAAGCATAATCAAGTAGCCAATGCACTCTCAAGACGGCCAAGAGTGAATGCGGTTTCCATAGCAACTCACAATGATCTATCTTCTATGATAGATGAGTACGCTATTGATCCCGATTTTAGAGATGTGATTTCAGCCCTTGCATTAGGGAAGAAAGAGGAACCATTTACTTTACAAGATGGTTATCTTATCTATGGAAATAGACTACGCGTTACTAACTCACTACGTGAGAAAGTAATGTATGAATCTCATGTTCCTCCTTATGCGGGGCCTAGAGGGATTTAGTCTACCCTAAAAGGGATAAAAACATATTTCTATTGGCCTGACACCATAAAAGCAAACATACAAGAGTATGTTTCTAAATGTGTGGTATGCCAAAAGACGAAGTTTGATAGAGGGAAGCAACCTGGATTGCTTCAACCTAATTCACCATGGGAGAGCATATCCATGGATTTTATCTTTGGATTTCCCAAGTCTATCCACGGGAATTTGGGAATATGGACGATAGTAGAAAGATTTAGTAAACAAGCTCATTTTATACCTGTCAGAAAGACTATCAAATCCCATCAAATGGAAACCCTCTTCATATCACAAATCTTCAAGTACCATGGCTTACCAATATCCATAGTGTCGGATAGAGATCCTAGAATGACCAATTTTTGGAACGGTCTCTTTGAGAATTTAGGGACAAGTCTAAACTTCTCTTCGGCCTAACAATGCTTGATCTGCTAAAAGCCTACGTAACGGAAGTAGATCAAAGGTCCCAATGGGAGAAGTACTTACCCTTGGTGGAGTAAGTCTACAATAATACTCTACATACCTCCACAGGAAACGCAACTTTCAAGGTAATTGAGGGAAGATCAAAAGTCCCCTGCTACTTAAGGTACACAGGAAGATCTTTGCTGCAGATGAGTATAGCCGAGACCTACAAGAATATTCCAAAAGATTAAGGATGCTATCTCTATCTCACAACAAAGGCAAAAGGCTGTTGTTGATAAGCATAGAAGAGCCCAAGTTTTTAAAGAAAATGATTGGGTCTTATTTAAATTTCCCAAGGCTCGATTAAGGCACACGACGGGCAAGAATCCTACGGGACACCAAAAGTACTATGCTAAGTTAGCAAAAAGGTACTATGTTCCCTTTGAGATTCTTAGGCCAATCAATGAGATGGCCTATCAACTCAAGTTGCCCAGTCATTGTCTCATACACAATGCTTTCCATGTTAGCCTAGTAAAGCCTTACAGTGGAGAGCCACCTCAAGAACCAACTATTGAAGACCCACCGGAGATCGAGGAACAAGAAGAGGTGTTGCAGCCTCAGTCCATTCTCCAACATGAAGACAAGGTATTGAGAGGCCGTAAGATTGTCCGATAGTATCTTATTAAGTTTAAAAACTATCCTTTGGAAGGTGCTAGATGGATGCAAGCCATACAATTAAAGGATAACCTATACCTTGTCAATGCTTACAATGCTTCCCTAGAGTAAGAAAATTTACAAATGTTTAAAATGAACAAAGTTTTTGTCTTATAAGACTCTCTTTTTCTTTATTGTGTACAAATGTTAAGAAGTATGCATGCTTAGGATCAAGTTTGCGGAGACAACGGTCTCCCAAACACCAAGTAGAGCATGTCACTCTACTATAGAAGATTGATAGGACTAATGCGCGGACATACTTGCGACAGCTTAGGCTCTCAAGCACCAAATGGATTAGTCATCCATTCTGGAACGATGTCGTAGGGTAAGATAGGGATCCTCTACCCGCTAAAAAAAGGACTAATGAATAGGCTTTATCTTCTCTACCCCATAGTCAAGGACGACTATGATTTCAAGAGAGAGATAATTTCATAATAACTAATATCTAATTCTCCTAAATGATTTTCTCATGTTAAATTGATCATTAAATATGGGGAAGTACCATGGGAGAAAAAGCTAGATTATTGGAAATATTGGATGCTTGTGGGAAGACTCAAAAGTCTTCCCACATCCCTATCTTGGAGGGGGCGAGCCCTTTTAGTATGGGATGAGAGAGAAACACACACACACACTATAGCAAGCTCCCTGTACATAAAGGGAATAGGGGACACATGTCATCTCCTTAGCCCAATTTCCCACAAGGTGCATTCAAATCCTATTGGATGGCCATAGAGGTGGACCAATGAGAATTAGGCTAGAGTATGGCTAGTTTAATTCATTTTAAAATATTTGATAAAAGAACCAATAGAAATTAAGCTCTCTAGAAGACTATTGGATAGTCTCCCAAGGGGTCTAATGAGCATTCAACAGCCCAATGGCTTGCCTGATTCCTATTGGTCAGAAGACTAAGGGGTCCAATGAGAGTTTAATTGCATTATTTGATTACATAAAGCTCTCACAAAAGAAGAAAGGGGGACACATGTCACAAAGCTATCGCTTATGTTTCTTCATTATCATTGGCTAAGCTTTGTAGGGTCCAATGGGATGCCAACATGGGTAAAAAGCAAGAGGGGTTGACCAAGAGAGAGAGAGAGAGGGGGGGGGATGATTTTGGCAAGGCATTATCACACACACACTCACAAAATCTCTTGTGTGGAGTAATGAAGACTATTTCCTTCTCAAGCTTTAATGGAAAGCTCATCATCTAATCCAACTTGTGAGAAGGGTGGCCTACACCAACAACTCTTGGCTTTGTGATGTAAATCCAACCAAGAGCCAAGATCCAATGCATGCTCATCTCCTATACCATGCTAATTACTAAGCTCCTATACCATGCTAATTACTAAGCTATTATGATTGATTATGTGAGGAGATATACTTCTTTTTCATAAGAATACTCCTTCCTCTCAATCTACTCTCATACCCCGCTAGCTCTCACCATCTTTGAAGGTGTGTAAGGTCTTGGGTCTGAGACCGTGAGGGAATTGATGTTGTGTTTTATAAGTGTGTGCATGGTTCTTGAAGCTTCCATCTTCATTGCACCACCAAGTTATTGAAGGAACACAAAGTATTGTATTGTAAATGTCTCCCTTGATGGGGGAAGCCTATAATACAAAGCCTTTTGGAAGGGGGACCGGCTCCATGTAAAATCCGGTCCTCAACTATTGTCAATAGCTTAATTTATCTCTCTTTTGAGGTATTGTGTATTCATATCTAACTAGGTGTTATGCTTTTTGTTGCTCTCTCCATCCAAGCACTCTTGCTATGCTCATTAGGAATCTATTCTAATGAAATGCTCACTATGTTTATGCTTTTTTCCACTACACACAAGTTACTAGGCCATTTATACATATAAACTATCTCCTTTTGTGTCTGGACACATATCCTTGGTTAGTTTAAAGTGACTAGCCAAAGATGTAGAAATCAATTTTCCATTTTACATTGCAAACCTTTCTAGTACCTTCTTGATGTAATCCTCTTGAGATATCTTTAATTTATTCTTCATCTTTTCCCTTGATATCTTCATACCAAGTACCACTTTGCAACACCTAAATCTTTCATTGGAAAAGTTTTAGACAACTCTTCTTTCAGGTCTCCGATATTAGAGATCTGAGTTGCACCTTTTGAATGCATGATTAGTATCCATTGGTTGAACTTCAAGTACCACTGTCTAGATGCTTTCTTTAGACCATAAAAGCTCTTCTTCAACCTGCAAACCATTTTCTCCTTACCCTTTTCTTCATACCACTTTGGTTGAAGCATGCAAATATTTTCCTCCAAGTTGCCATGAGAGAACAATGTGTTTACATCCATCTGCTCAAGATTTAATTCATGAGCAGCTAAAGGCTTAAGACAAACCTAATCAACATGAAAAAATATTTCATAGAAGTCAATACCTTTCTTTTGAGAAAACCCCTTTACCAAAAGCCTTCATGGGACAAGGAGAATAGATCTTCGGATGGTGTGCTACGGATTCCTACAGATTGTGCAGCCTGGAAACATATAGATGATGGCATGGTTGGATTTTTCCAGGGAAGCTCAACATTTTCACATAGCGTAAATACATTTGGTCAGATATCAACATCTTACAGTGTATGGCTCGTTGTCATCGTCAACTACAACATTCCCCCGTGGTTGACTACCAAGAAGGGGCACCTGTTTCTAAGCTTGATTGTGCCGGGGATATATAAAGTGAAGAATATGGATGTGTATCTTTGTACACTATTGGAAGAGCTACAACAATTTTGGATTGGCATAGAAGTGGTGAATATGAGCCGACACACAGGTTGATGGAATGATTTGATCAGAGGCATTCTAATGTGACCCTGGACTAATAGAATGCTTAGGTGATTTACACTCAAACTCAAAGACTATAAATCTTGGTTTTACAAGCTTATCTATTGTCATGTGTATACATGCAGGGCTTCAAACAAGCGGATACAGAGCATGTGTCACATGTGGACCTAGAATTAATGCATGTCGGGCGCCCTCATTGAAGAAGAAAATCTACAAAGGTCATCAATCATATCTGCCTGAGAATCATGAGTTACATGATGGATTTTTGGGAAGAGAGCCATCGAGGCTGTTTGCACAAGCATGGTTAGAGAAGAAGGAGACGTGTGATGACGGTTTGTCCCCAGGGATGAAGAGATTCTCTCTATGGTACGAGTTACCATATTGGCCCAGACTCATGATCAATCACTTGCTCAATCCAATGCACATATTCAAGAATCTGGGTAATCTACTGTGGGACCATCTGATCGGCAAGAAAGATACTTTGGGAGCCAGGGTTGACCTTAGAAATGTGGATCGTATGGAGCAATATTGGCTGCAAATAGCACCGGATGGATCAATAAAACTCCGTAAAGCACCATGGATTTTGACAAGAGCCCAAGAACGCAAAGTAAAAGAGACCATTTGATCTATGCAGACCCCCACTGGCGTAATGCACTCGCTCCGAACGTGTTTCACTAAAGAAGGGAAGCTTACCGGTTTGAAGTCACACGACTTGCATAAAGTGTGTCAAGTATGTTTGAAGTGGAATATATCATAGTGGGAATTGTGTAACAAATTCTCCTGTGGACTTTAATATCATTTCTAGACGTGTTTTGCAGTTTATTTTGCCAGTGGCCATTGAGGGATGTTTGTCTCCTGACGTCCGTAACACAATCTACAAACTTGCAAAGTTGGTGCAATGGATCTCACAAAAGGAGATCAATGTAGACTGCATACCATTCACTAAACTAAACGCTGTGGAGGTTGTGTGCATGTTTGAGAAACACTTTCCTACTACCATGCTACCCATTCAGGTGCATCTTCTTGTTCACATAGTTGATGAGGTGGAAATAGCTGGCACAATACATTCTAGATGGATATTCTTTTTAGAATGTTTCATGAAAATGCTCAAGGGATATGTGCGTCAGAAGGCACATCCAGAGGATAGCATGGCAGAAGGATGGCTGGTATCAGAGTCCCTAGTTTACATTGGAGAGTGGCTAGACGGATTTGATAAAGCCCGGGACATGCTATGGTGAACCATAGATGATGAGCCCATATGTGGGATTGTCATCTGCAATCTTGGTGTTGAGAATAACATGAAGAAAGATCTAGAGGCTAAAATCAACCGATTTTGCATGCTTCACAATGTAGTGATGCAAAAGTGGATTTCACAATACGAGGATGTAAAGCAAGAGCGACAAAGGGCACGAATCGTGTGGAGGTGGGGAAGACGACCGCCAATGCATTATCCGGCGGGTCTGGAGAGCCTACCAACATTCATGAGCTTAAGATGGTTGCACAACCAATTGAAAAGCGCACAACAGTGCGGTGAAGAAGTGACTAAGGAGGAGTGGGAGTACTCTCGGGGTTGCACGATGACCAAGGTAAGTTTGCAATGTACGACTAGCGACTTTCTACATGTTTGAACGACCACTCATAGTCTTTGTTGGTTGTAGTATAAGTCATACACAGTAGCATGGTGTAAAGGTCAACATTTTAGGGTGGAATGGATTGACAAAAAGCGTTTTAATCAAGATTGTGGAATCATGGCAAAATTTGAATAGTCTAGTCAACGTTGGTCCTTTGATGCAGATCCTGTGGCGGTGGAACTCACTTACTTCGGCACGCTACAAGATATTTTGAGGATCAATTATAGAGGATTTTTTGTAGGCTTGTTCGACGTGCGATGGTTTAAGATAAACATGGAGGGTTTCAACGCTACTGTGTGCAGAGGAGATTCTGGTTTCCTTAAGGTGGATTCAACTAAAAAAATGGACCGACCTAAGAGACATTTTGTACTACCCGAGCATTGTGAACAAGTTTGTAAATAGTTAACATTCAATTTTGAAAGTTATGTGCTTGGAAGCTCTCATGTAAGTTATGTGGCTCTGGCAGGTGATATTTCATCCTACAAAGTTTGCATCAACTGGTGGTACGTCAAAGAGGTAGCCCCTCATAGTGCACGGACGTATGAGGGCTACCATGTGCCAATCACAGTGGCATCAATGGAGGAGATCAGAGAAGATTCTCAATCAGAAGCCACTGAGGTGGCGCTAGAGGAGCATCAAGCTGCTACTCTCTATGGGGTGCATGCAAAGGATCTACAAAATGAAACGGAGGGCATTTGCCTAAACAGAGAGCTCTATATAGACATAGGGAGTTATGATGATCTATGTGAGGATGAGAGAGTGACCTCTTAAAGCCATAAACATTGTATTTGAAAAATTTTGCTCCGCTTTATAATATATATTGTATTCACGTGGCCTTTTGTCCATTCCTGTCTATATGATATACTTGAGGAATTTAAATTTTGTTTAATTGTCATTGTTTTCGCTCCAGGTATGCTCCAGGTATGTTCTCACAAGCAGGGACACTTTTCGGTGTGTCATGAAAGTTTGATATGCCGACACAGCACTATGATCCAAGTGCGATGGAGACTGAGGTTGCAATCGTGAAGGAGGTGATCCGTCTCTGCTCATAGATGCTGCTTGTCCCCCTACTAGATTAGTTGATCGGGTGAAAGAGATGCTAAGAATCACTACTTCTGGGGCCAAAGTAGTGCTTCTTAGCGTCTCTTTCACCCAATCAACTAGATCTAGTGGAGGGACCAGCAGCATCTATGAGTAGTGACGGATCACCTCCTTCGCGATTGCAGCCTCGGTCTCCATCGCACTCGGAGCGCAGTGTTGTCACAACTACATATAAACGACATGTTGTTCAAGACATAGCTTACAAGATACAAAGAATGCACACAAGAGACAAATTCACAAGAACTTCACAGGAACCCCTCTACACAGGAATCCCTCCCCCTTATATGAGTCCTCTCTCTCTCTCTCTCTCTCTCTCTCTCTCTCTCTCTCTCTCTCTCTCTCTCCCTACATAGGAATCCCTCTCCCTATTATCTATAGTATAGATTATAACTTGTCCATGTTTTCTTCTCCATTCAATATTAAGATTAAATGCTTGTGTGTTTAATGCAAGTATGGATGATATGAGTTCCTTTCTTCTTTGTCAGCCCAGCAGAGGAGGTGGTAGGAGGAGCGTCATCGCTCTAGAGCACCATCACGTCGTTCCACTCCTTCAACATCTGCCTTTGTTTCAGAGCATTCAACATGCTCCGAAGCTTTGGTGTCGACGAGATGATCTTCACACTCGTTTAGGCATTGACGCTCTAGTGGTGGCGGTGGTGGTTGTTGTGGGGATGCCGCCGCTGATGCCACGACACCACCTCGTGTTTGATGAGGCTCCTTACCTTCCCCTTCTTTGCTCACCCCCACACCAGCCATGGAATCTCTATCTATGCCAGGTTCTGCGGCTATCGGCCATTCCTGGCTACACACCACTAGCACACCCAAACACACGTAATCTATTGTAATTGGGCCTCTTGCATGTCGATATCTCCCACGGAATTTTGTAGTTCAACAATGTACTAGGCGACCTGTTAATTATATGCACCACTATCCTAAAAACTTCTCCCCAAAACCCTTAAGGTAAATTTCCCATAGATAGCATATAAGTGACGCTCTCTTTGTGATGGAATTGGCCTATTAACTTGAGAGTAGCGGAAATTAGAGAGAGTACTTTTGTGAAATTACTTTGTGAGCATAGGGGGTTAACATAATTAAGGAGGCTTGTTAGGTGGTGAGCTTCCTACAAGGAGCCTAATGTGATGGTCACCATCCCTCATTTTGGAGGTAAGTCCATAGGGATATCATCGATGAACACATCTTGGAATCCTTATAGAAAATTAGACAAGTCTAACTCTTCTTGATTCCTACCATTTACATTTGATGAAACATTAGGATCTTTTAGATACTCTTTGACAAAAATCATGTATGCAGAAACTGAGCTCTTCATTGATTTATCAAAAGCAAGAGGATTTACAAGTGGAATAGTGCGACCACGTTCACTAGCATCTATATACATGTTCTTTCCTCTGTAGGTGAAGTAGATTCTCCTTTCAGGGAACTTTATATTTCCAGCCATGCCATCAAACCATGGTGCCCCTAGGATAGCATCCTCATGTTGGAGAGGAGAGATGAAAAAGTCTTCTTTGTCGACATAGCTTTGGACATGGAGACTCAACTTCCCAATCAAGGGAGTAATGGAGGCTTTTTGTCCCTTGAAAGCTGTGTCAACCATTACCATATCTCCCATCTCGAAAGCTTGAATGCCCAACTTGGTGGCCAACTCCATTGATATGAAGTTGTGAGTAGAGCCACGGTCAAACAAGATGAAGGCATCATGCTCTCTTACCTTTCCCCAAGCATAGGAAAGTGATGATCCTTTGCAATGAGCATCCTCTTTTGGAGATTCAATGGTGGAAGCCCCAGGAGTCTCATTGCGAGCATTCTTCTTGGGGCAAGAACGATAGTCATGTCCTTGCTCCCCACACTTGAAACACTTATGGTCCTTGTGAAAAGCTTCAAGCTCTTCAAAAGAGATATTTTTTTTCCCCTTTGTAAACTCCCTTCTCCTTGGACCGGTTGTTGTTTCTGTTGTTGTTGGAAGTGCCTTGAGAAGAATTTTGAGCATTGGTTTTCCCCTTTGCATCATTTTTGTCTTTGTTTTCCATGGGCTTGGCATTCCATCTAGCCCCTTGATGGAAATTGATGCGTGAAGCAACCATGGTGTGATGGATTACTTCGGTGATAGAACCAGGCCGTTGAGAATTGATGTATTCGGCCATCTCTTCAGGTAATTCCGCACAAAATTGTTGCTTTTTCTCCGCAAAGTCTATCTTTTAAAAGACAGTAGCCTTGAGATGTAAGTCCCAAAACTTGTGGATAGATCATGAGAGAGAAGGTTCAAGCTGCACCATTTGGTCATCACTTTTTCCTTTGCATCGCTTGGAAAGATTTGCTTCATGATGGAAACTCGTAGATTTTTCCATGTCTTTGGGGCTTCGCCATTGCCACGAAGGCTAGCCCACCATTGACGAGCTGATTTTTGGAAGTGCATAGCTACATGGTGTAGCTTGGAGGACTTGTGAAGCCCTCGTCTCCAAAGGCCGCATCAAATTGCTGGATGAAGGCCAACACTTTGTCAGTAATACCAAAGGTGCCATCATAGGTGATAAAAGAGATACTATTTTCTCCCTCCTTGAAATTCTTTAGCTTTTGTGACCTTCGCCATGCAGGGTATGATTTATGATGTCATCCCCTCCTATATTCTCTAGGAGAATAGCCATGACTTTCATCAGAAAAGGAGGAAGGTGAAGAAGAAGGAGAAGAGGGTAACTTCTTTCTTTCCCTTTTATTCCTTTGTTTCCTCTCTTCCCTTTTGGAGTGACGAGGAGAAGGACTGTGAGTTGATCTTTTCCTCTTGGAAGGAGTAGGCGATTGTCTAGACTGCCATCTTTGTGGAGCCACATCTTCAGAGGAACTTAAAGTTTCATTGCTTTCTTGCTCATTGGATTCCTCCTCTTGTATGGGAGAGAGTCTTCTCTTGGGGGTCTCTTCAAGAGGCCTCCTAAGCTTTCTCTCCTCTTGGAGAGGAAGGGAAATTCCATAAGAGCAAAGTTGTTGAGTAACTTTGTTTTGCAAAGCAGGGTTGCCCATAGCTTGCTGCAACCTAGTTACAAGATAATTCACAAACATGAGGGCATCATCATTAGCACCTTTGTGTGAAAAATCAAAACTATCAATGTTCATTCTACTCTCTTGGTTATTGGGAGCCATGTTAACAAAATTTGTGTACGTACTTAGTGTATGCTTTGGAAATTCAAAATCTTAGTTGCCACTCCTCTTAGCCTTTGAAAATCTTCTCTTAAGTGTCTACACCCACGGCTCAAAGTGGTTAATTATTAATAGAAGTGGAGTAGGTTTAACATAGCAGAGTTGCCAAGGGCTAGCTCCTTTTGGACTTCTTATGGCTCAATAATGGTAAAGCCATAGGCAAGTCTAGAAAGACTCCATTATTAAGTCCAAAACTCCCAAGGTGTGCACCATATCCACATAGTGGGCTCAACAAAACCAATAATATATCCCAGTTCCACTTACCCTAATATAATTAACAACGTCAACCATTTATAGGCTACTTAAGGACCTCTCTTCTTAAGCAAGAAAAGAGAAACCAAATGCTCTGATACCAATGTAATGGAAGTGGCCTATTAACTCGAGAGTAGCGGAAATTAGAGAGAGTAATTTTGTGAAATTACTTTATGAGCATAGAGGGTGAACATAATTGATGAAAGCAACATAAACATAGAATTTAGTTAACTTGAATTTATGTGGAGCCGGTCCCCCTCCAATAGGTATTTGTATTATGATTTGTACCAAGAACTCCTAGGACAATATGGCATCCAAGCCAAAAACTAGACTAAACAAAGTAGTATATAATAAGGATGGATATCTATCATGTGGTTGCATTTTCAAAAAAGAAACAAGAGAGACTTGTTACAATACAATATTTGTGTTCCTTGTGACCTAGGTGATGCAATGAAGATGGAAATCTTCATGCATCACGAGAATAACATAAACTTTGAGGAAAGTATTAACTACCCCAAGCCTCAGTCCCAAGACCTCAAACACCTTCGAAGGTGGAGAGAGCTAGCAGGGAATGAGGGTAGGGAAGAGGAAGAAGAAACATTTTATAGGAGAAAGAAATAGTTCCTCACTTATCATCACTCTTCTTGCTAACATACATAATAGCATAGTAATGAAGATGGAGAAGATGGCAAGATTAAACATTAAAGCATGGCTCTTGGTGGGATTTTCACTCCATAGCCAAGAGTGTTGGTGTAGGCTCTCAACCTCTATACTTGCTTGGAGTTGCACGTGAGTGTGTGTGGGAGAGTATACCCCCTAAGCAAGCCCCTAGCTTCCTTCGTCAACCCCCCCCCCCTTGTAGCTCATGTTTGAAGCTCATTGGACCCCTCCAAGCCTAGCTAATCACAAGCATGAGGTAAATCAAGTAACAAGGGTAGCCTTGGGACAAGTGTCCCCCGCTTTCCCCTTTGAGAGAGAGGACTTGATAAATGTAAAAACAATTAATTAAATCTTCTAATTTAACATTGGACCCCTTGGGTGGCCAACCAATAGGCTTCAGGCACACCATGAGGGCAACATGAGGAGGAGCTTGACAAGTGTCCCTTTTGCTTTCTTTGTACCAAGCATCCCTTGTGTGAGTGTATGTGTGTTCTCTCTCATCCCCCCTCTTATAGGGCTTGCCCCCTCCTTGTAGGGATTAGCTTTGACTTTTGTGCCACTTGAGAGCTGAATAGATTGCGGATTTTCATACTCAGTATGAGGGATTTGGATTGACATTAGAAGGAACGACTTTGACGTGGTTCCAACCACTAAATAGAGATGATTTTCCCAACATAACGCAAGAATTCACGGAGGAGTTCTCAAAAAGCGGAATCAAACACAACACAGTGTCCCAAATCTACGCTTTCAAACAGAAAAAGAACGAGAGAGTGAAGGAAGCTCTACTTCGCTTCAAACAATACATAGATAGATGTCCTATGAGAGAGATACCACAAGATGAGAGATTATCAGGTCTCTTCATAGAGGGATTGAGGAATGAAACTCTCAAAAAGGACCTACATTTGAAAGGATGCATGACATTTGAGAAAGTCACTAGAGAAGCTCTATATCTAGCTGACAATTGTAAGGCCTACAGAGAGGTGATTGAAGATACAGACAACGCGACTAGTAGTGCCTCATCTCCAAAAAGCAAATCAACAACAAAGAGAGATGTTCAAACTCCTTGGGAACCAATCATTGATCAAGTGTTTGAGGGGGTTATTAGAATAATCAACCAAGGCTACAAACAGAACCTGAATGTACGACAACTTCAATTGAGGAGATGTAATACTTGTGGAGAGGATCATCCCACTCTATGGTGTAACACTCAACCAAACATGCAATGTATGCTAGGACAACAACCACCTCTTTTGAATGGTAGAGTTGTAGTCAACTACACTGAGCCAACACATGTGCCACAATCTACAAGAAATCAATACTCCATGGATGCGAATACTCTCATGTTCATAGCCAATCAGGAGTATGGTTGAAAGAACATTCTTACCAGGCAAGAAAAACCATTAGCTAGATCACCAGCTGTGAAACAAGAAGGTCCATGCTATGAATGTGGAGGTGACCATTGGGCACAAAGTTGTCCAAACAAGGGTCCACAAATATAATTATTTGTATTCTATGATGGTCGTTGGAGAGACCATCTACGCCAACACTATGCTAAGAATCCAGACTACAAAGATAAAGCAACAATGAATGTTGTAGACGTGATGGCTTCTTCAAGCAAATTTGAGGTATTCATTTAAATGTGTTGACTCAAGCTCAAGCTCAAGAAGAAGCTAAAAATGCAATCTTTGAGTAGGAAGTCACATTTCTTGTTCAAACAAAAATAGAAAACTTATTGGTGAGAACACGAAGAAAATCATGGAAAGCCAAACGAGACAAAATGAAAGCAAAGAGACTGAAGGAGAGAACAACTTTAGAAACTGAACTGAATCAAACAAGAGAACAGCTTAGATGAGATCAGGAAAGCAAGAAAAACGCAAAGGGACCTAAACAATCAGAGACTAATTCAGAACGGGCGTCCACCTGGCCGGACACGCAGCCAAACACCACATTTGTAGTCTATTATTTTGTCGAGCTAGTGTAGTGATACTCTATGTAAATCCCGATTCTAGAGTAGCAGGTCAATTCCTTGAGTTATAATTCTATCATGACAATAATAAAGGTCCATGTGAGTCGGCCACTAGCCATTTAGAATGCCCTAGGCATAAAGGTCAATAACCTTAATGTGAAAGGAGGCTTATCTTTAGAGAAGAAAGAGCTTTGTTGTACGTACACTCAAGATACAAAGCTACTCCAACTTGTAATCAACTTTTCCAATGATTGGGTAATCAGTTTCCAATTCCAAAACTTGCATTGTGTTCCTCTCTCTTTGCTCTTTCATTTAAGTGTAAGCATTATTGAGTACGCCCAAGCTACAAACCACATGTTCCAGATCCAAAAATGGAGGTGCTAATCCGCAAAAAAATCCAGGAATTGGAAAGCCATGGTATTGTAAACAGAGACCAGGAAGATCCGGGAGTTGAGGCACCTTTAGATACGTGGGAAGTAGCCAATACCACAGATGGGATGGGTTCACAAGTAGTGATGCCAATTATGGAGGTAAAAGAACCGTGGCTACAATCCTTATAGGAATCGATCAAAAACCAAAAAAATGGTAGTGCTACTTCACAATTAGTACATATCCCTGAGATAAACATGGATCATGAATTTTTCCTACGGGATATAAGATTTCTATATGGAAATGTCGGGTCTGTTGCATCTCAAGAGAGTAAACCACGCTCTCTAAAGACTTTGCCATCTTTAATTGGAGAACTCGAAACAAAATTGGAGGTTAAAATGGTACCTTCTCAGTAAAAGGCCACACCAAAAATGATGGATACCAAGAGCTTGCATGAATTGATGTCTTCTCCTATACAATGCACACTTTATCTCTCAAAGAGTTGCTAAAAATTAGATCGCATCTATAGGGCCAAATGGGCAAAAACCTGGAAAACATGGGGTTGAAAATCCCTTCACATGACCAACTTGCGGACAAAAACATGGATGCCACCTTGCCTAAGAAGCCACAGACAAAGCCAATACCAGTAAATAAGGTGGGGTGACTACTGTGAAGGAGAAGAAGGAAACACCACCTTACCAATTGAGTACAAAGGATTAAATATGGCTGCTATATTAGATAGTGGGGCAGGAATTGCCATTGCAACCAAAGAAATATGGAAAAAATGGAAAAAGCCTACTCTTACAAAACTCGACTGAAATTGCAATTAGCGGATGGATACGTGGAGAGACCGATAGGAATATTAGAACAAATCATTGTATCCTTGTGTGGCATAGAGTATAAGCATACCTTTGCCATAATGAATTTTGACAAAGAGCAGCAACTTTGGTATCATATTGGGCAGACCATTCATGCATCAGCTCAAAATGGTACAAGACTAGGGCTATGACTATATATACTTGAGACACAAAGAGGTCACTACAAAAATTAGTGTCAAAGATCATAATTATAGAGATGTAGAGCAAACCCCGGGGAAGAACTACACTTTACAACTAAAGAGGAAAATGAGGTACCTGCATGACTGCAACACAAAGCACATATTTGGAAGTATGGTGCTTCAGAGTGTGGAAGTCTTAGAAAGGAAGATTGCATCCTAGAGCATTCAATAGAAGATGAAGCTTATATTAACGAACCATTTCCAAAGGAGTTATCTGAACCCTTTAGATGGGATCAAATACTAGCGGCTCTTGATGTCTACGTAAATGAGGTGGCCAACACCAAATATTGTGATGAAGATGGCTATGATATAATTTCCCTTATTTACAATAACGATGTTGAAAGAAGCTAACAAGGTTTGTGAGTGTGAAAGCAAAAAAGGCGAGATAGATAGCTACATCCTGGAGCATGGTGCCAAAGTGCAAACGAAGGAAGCAGAGCAACCACAAGAATATGTCATCATTGACATACCTGAAGAATCGAAAAAAGCTGTTTCAAAGAAGTCCACTCCAGAAAAAGCACAAATGAAAGCAGATAAAGGAAAAAAGTTTCAAGTTCAACGTCAAATGTTCAGCAAATGCAAGATTAAGACAAGAACAAGGATAAGGAAGAAGATCAACTTGTCTCCTACAACTATCAAATTTTGCATATGTGGAGAAAAAAACCTCAAAATCACATGTAGATCCAAAAGAAACAAAGAATCTAATGAATTATGAAACATGGATCGTGATGGGAAAGCCACAAATCACCAAGCTAGAGGAGATAGTGTACACAAGTTCTAAAACGGAAATTTCTAGCTTTGACATGGAAGAAGCCGTACTCAAGTTGAGTATTCGTGAGTACAAGGATACTTTCCACATAATTAAATCCCATCATATCAAGGAGAGTCTAGTCTTGATAGAAAGCTGGAGGAACATCTTCTTTCGACACCGATTACAAGATTTAACTCCATGAAGCTTCTCAAATCCATGTGGAGAAGAAATCGCCAACTATCATAGAAAAAGGTAATGCAAAGGTAAAAACTGAAGTATATCAACTTCACAAGACAACTTTACCCTCAATGATCTTCCATCAAGCTTCCCATGAAGCCTCGACATCAAGAGCCAAACCATCGACAATGCAATGGAAACAAAAACAAAAAGTCAACCAAAGTTTCCATCACAAAAAAGCATCCAAAAGAAGCCAAAGAAAAAATCAAGTGCTAGTATTCAAAGAGCACATCCAAGTCAAAGACCCAGTTTGGATACAACAAACACTAGCTCAACCTCAACAACATAAAGTGACAGGGTGGGTAGCATCAAATGAGTCAATCACTGCTCAGGGCTACTTTCAAGGAAATGCTAATGTTTGGGCCAAAAAGCCTAAGTAATAGCCTGGACCTCCCCACCTCAACCAACGAGTTCTACAAAGAACAAGACGCACTTTCAACACAAGGTAAACAACTCAAGTAGGAGAAAGAACAACAAAAAAAGACAGAAGATAAGACCTTCCAAGCAAGTAATGCGACAAGTTTGGGTACCAAGCTATAATTCAACGAAGCTACCCAACAAAGACAAGTGAAACAGCGGTTGATTCCAGTCAAGCTACTCGAAGCACAAGGATTTTACAAAGGTAACACTCAAATATGGCTGCCAAAATTTGGGGGGTTTCCAATCAACGAGCAAAAAAAACCGAGCAAAGCCAATTTCTGAGCAAATATGAGCAACAACAAAGAGATTAGCGCGCACGCGCACGCACACAGAACTACATCACTCTACACAACCAAAAACCAGCAAGCAATTTACAAAAGTGGAATGCTTGTGACACCATTATCGTATCCAATTATACATACTTAATCTCCCTACCCGGACAATAAAGAGGAATCTCATTGTTTTGGGTTACTGAGTAGCAAACCTTTACTTTAAAACTTTTCATAAGGAAAAGAAACCACTTCGTGTTCAAACATGAATTGCACCTTGCAAAGCCATGCAAATCAAAAGTGCCTAAGGTGGCAGTGTTGGCGGGATGCCATGCTCTCATTTTACTCCTCAGATAGACTTAGGATGATTTGTTTGGCCCTATCTTTGTAAAGAAGTTGGGATGCCTCTCTTCCCTCCTGTGAGGCACTGTTGTAAAGCTCCACCCCTTTTTTAATACAATTTCATGTTTTCTCAAAAAAATATATATATAAAAACTCCAGGAGACAATAGTGTAATGCATATCATGAGAAAGCTCATCCCATCGTGAAGTGGCACATGCAATTCTTTCAGTTTTTAACTGTGAGTAATTCCCAGAGGTTCAATCAATTTGCACAATACTTGTGAAGGCATCTCTGCAAAGTTGAGAGAATCTTGAACTCTGTTTATAAAGTAGAATAAAGCAAGCTCTCTAAGATTCTTGTAGAAGTTGAGCTCCTGGTCAGATGCAGAGAAGAGTTCCACAATGTTGCAACCCGCAAGGTGCACCTTTGTAATGGTGGCAAAAGTGTAAAGAAATTGGTATGGATATCATTGCATGTCTTGTGGTTTCATTGAGTGACTCTAGATTAGCTCAAAACCAAGATTGTAAGAGCTAACCAGGCTTCCACACCATGTCGCATCTTCCTTGCACTCATACCACACGGTGTGTGCCATCTACTCCAAGGCAAGAATTTGGAGGTGTTTGATGAGGTAGAACATAAGGGCCTTGAGAACAAGGATGACCATCAACTGGGAGAGGACACATATTGACTAGCAAGTCGGATGCAATACTTGTTTTTTCCATGATGTGGATAGAAGTAGGATGATGGTTGAGGAGCGAGATATATTGCATGCATTGCAATTCTACCATGCCAGCGATAAGGAGCATGCTCTCCAAAACAGGGACCTAGCCACGCGGACAGGTTCTAGCAAGTTCAACATATTTTACGAAGCTCATGAGCATGCTATACAAATCAATTTTTTTTATATAGTCAACTCACTCAGAGTCGCAGACCATGGCCATCCTAGTAAAACAAAACAAAAAAGGTACAAAAAAATTTATCCAATGCTCGAAAAAACTTTCTTTCTTACACAGACCATTGCCTCCTTTGTAAACCAAACAAAAATTTAAGGCATGTTGAAACTTGTCTGAACCAGTCCGCGCCGACGCGGATAGGTTCCAACAGGTTTCAGCATGCCTTACTAAGCTCATGGGCATTCTCTAAACAAATTTTTTTTAATATAATGAAGTCACGCAGCATGGCCGCCTTGGTATTAGAGCAAGCAAAAAAAATTCATTGAAACCTGTCAAAACCAGTCCGCGCCGGCGCGGACAGGTTCCAGCAGGTTTCAACATGCCTTACTAAACTCATGGGCATTCTCTAAAGAGCATTTTTTTTATATAATAAAGTCGCGCAGCATGGCCGCCTTGATATTAGGAAAAGCAAAAGAAAAATCATTGAAACCTGTCGGAACCAGTCCGCGCCGGCGTGGACAGGTTCCAGCAGGTTCAAAATGCATAAATAATCAGGTCTTTTTATATTATCAACTCGCGTAGTCGCAAACAATCATGACCGCCCTGGCCCCTTACTACTTAGTAAACCAACCTCGTAGTTTGGCAGAGATATTAGACAGCAAGAAACTCTTTGCGCAATGTCCTAATCGAGCAGAAGCACAAGCTAGGTCCCCATGCTATTCCCACCAAACCAGACAACCTGCCATAACAGAGATCAAAACAGAGAGGCGACGTGCATGGAAAAAATTATTATTGATTCTTATTCTAACAAGAGCAAAGCAGTCTGTGCGTGCGTGAGAGCTGTGCGCTGGCTCTAGGATAGCAATTAGTGGCGGTCTACTGCATATTACATGAATGTCTTGGCACCTGGCACGCACTCATCACCCCCAGCTGCTTGCTAACTGCTAGGTGGTGAAGTGGACAGAGAGGTGGACAGCGGCATCATCTGCATCTACATCGACGAAGTTGACGTCAGAGAAGCAGTAGAAGGCCTCGGGGTTGTCGGAGCGCTAACAAATGACATAGATGAGGTGGCGGCCAGATTTTCCGACAGGCGTGGTGCCGGGGAATTGGTAGGAGCCGTTGAGAAGCGTGGGGTCAGTGACGTTGATGAAGTGGGGGTCCTCCAAGTCTGATCATTGCAGCCTAGCCTAAATTTTGAACTCTCAACTGGCAAAACTCGAAGAAGCCGCTGTGTGGGGCAGTGGCCTTCTAGAGGTATGTCAAGGAGATGTGGGAGGACAAGTTGGTGGGTCAAGGCCCTTATACTTCTCCTGCCCGCCTCTGCACAGCTCGCCATTCGGAATGATCTCGCAGTGATGGCCATTAGTGTTTGCCTGGTTCATCTCGTTCCAATCATAGAACCCTTGCGTCCCACTCACTGCATCCCAAACCGTCTCCTTCGCCGCCGCTCACGATAGCGGGCTGGGTTCCAGTCCATCTCTCTCTCTCTCTCTCTCTCTCTCTCTCTCTCTCTCTCTCTCTCTCTCTCTCTCTCTCTCTCTCTCTCTCTCTCTCTCTCTCTCTCTCACAACCAAAAACTGGAAAAAAACTGCAGGAAGCAGTCCGCAGTTTTTGGTTGAGAGAGAGAGAGAGAGAGAGAGAGAGAGAGAGAGAGAGAGAGAGAGAGAGAGAGAGAGAGAGAGAGAGAGAGAGAGAACTCTCTTGCAATTGCAAAACCCTAGGATGTCTTGCAAAACCTCTATGGTATATTCACATAGATATTTTCCTCAAATAACATACTTTTTTTCAATTTAACTATTTTCATGAATTTTCCAAGCGGATTTTCTCCTTCTCCCCCTTCCTCTAACTAGCTATTTTGAATTTTCAAGATCCACTGCTCACTTAAAATCTAAAAAATAATCATATTAGAAATAGTTTGTGCCGACATGGACTGCTTTGACGCGGTGTGAATTTTTTCTAGTAGGTTTGCATACTTTTTTTCAATTTAACTATTTTCATGAATTTTCCAAGCGGATTTTCTCCTTCTCCCCCTTCCTCTAACTAGCTATTTTGAATTTTCAAGATCCACTGCTCACTTAAAAACTAAAAAATAAACCTATTAGAAATAGTTTGTGCCGACACGGACTGCTTTGACGCGGTGTGAATTTTTTCTAGTAGGTTTGTTTGTTAGTTTTTGCTAGAGGAGAGAGAGATGTTTCTCAACTCATTTGCAGAGTCCAAACACATGAGAGAGAGAGAGAGAGAGAGAGAGAGAGAGAGTTCCACATGAGATACTGCTAATAACAAAGCTCAATGTTTGTGAAAAAGTCGCTCGGTTTTGTCTTTGCTCGAGAATGTTAGCTCACTGTTTAGTAAGACTCCAAAATTTGTAGCTCAACCTGGAACAACCAAGAGAAATCAGGTAGCACAAGCTTCTATCCAAAGGCAAGCAATGACAACCAAAAGCCAACATAATCCAATTGCAACCAAGACCGCTCCAATATACAGATGGATACCTCCTCTCAACTAGAGAATAAGGGCTTCTACAACTAAAACAATTAGGTATGGATATCAAAGCCTAGTGTCCATCGAGTCATCAAGAAAAAGAATCAAATGCCAAAGACAATCACACACGAACCAAAGACAAGGTGGTCTCCAAAATTGCTAGTGGAAACTCAATGACAAAAACCCACACACCTCGACAATCGCTTCTCATGAAAATTAACGCAAAGGCTACATCAAAACCTACCAAAGCTAAAGGACTTGTTTTACAAAGATGTATGAACATACGAGAAGCAAGTCAAGAGGAGCCAAAATATGCCAACCTACTTGAAAAAATGGTGGCATCCAAAGACCAACACAATGGAAGAGGCCTAAATTTCTAGAACTTATGGAATTGGGTTTCTGGCCTTCAACAGGTAAGTCCAAGTCGCCATTAAGCATACATGGCATAAAAGTCAGAGTCAGGTAGTTAAGCCACTAAATGAGCGAGGTGTTAGTCCCAAACCTTCATTTAATATTCTTTGTGGTCTAAGCGTCTTAGTTATTCTAGGTATTGTTCAAGCGAGAAGAGTTGAGCATAATTACGTTGTGTTGCTCATGTTGGTATAGGTGAGCATAAGAGTCAAAGTCATTGTAGTATAGTGGTAAGTGAAGGAGAAATTCCAAAAAGACACTCACATACTCAGCACAGTGAGGTATGAGTGGAGAAGCTTATACATCAAAAACCCTTCTTGGAAATGTGGAAGCTATTGAGACATCCTTTAATGTCACATGTGCTACATTTGTTCCTTGAAGCACCCTCCACCTTCCGCACTACATGCTTTTGTTTGACAAATTTCTTGTATGCATATAGAGTGTCCCATAAATGGCACTTGCAGTAGACACTCTTCCCTTGTTTCTCCCAAGCACTCACCTTGCACGACAGGTACTTCAAGTGGCGGGTCACCACGATGGATGTCTGTAGCATAGAGATCTGGCACTAACATAATGTCAATACTCAGGGAAGTGACTCGGATAGGACACAGAGACTCTTTAAGATCGTCAATCTCAAGAAGTGAACCTTAAGAAGTAAACACACCAACTCAACAAGCAAACCAATCACTCAATGATCATGGAAATCTGCCTATGTCCTTCCTCACAGATCTAAGTCATCACGCCACTTCGGCACTCGAACATACTTGAAATGCAACGAAACTTTAGGAGATGGTCTAGGACACCTGGGGCACTATCCTACCAAGTCTGGTTGCAATACAACAAGGTACCAAAATCACAATCCATCATAAAAAAGGTCCTCAAAATTGCAACAAATCTGTCTAGAAAGGTCGGCCTATGGTCTAGGAACACTCTCCTATGGTCACAACGGCTAAAAACAATGATGTAAGCACTCAAATACGCAATTAAGACTCACAGATGCATAGTCGCGAACCACAACAGAACTAACAATTCTTACACTTAAATGAAAGAGCAAAGAGAGAGGAACACAATGCAAGTTTCAGAATTGAAAACGGATTACCCAATCATTAGCAAAGTTGATTACAAGTTGGAACAGCTTTGTAGCTCGAGCGTACTTATAGCAGAGCTCTTTCTTCTCTAAAGATAAGCCTCCTTTCACATTAAGATTATTGACCTTTATACCTAGGGCATTTTAAATGGCCAGTGGCCAACTCACATGGACCTTTACAATTGTCATGACAAAATTATAACTCAAGGAATCTGCTACTCTAGAATTAAGATTTACATAGAGTATCACTACACTAGCTCGGGACTACAAATTTGGTGTCTGGCTACGTGTCCAGCCAGGTGGACACCCGTTCAAGCGCCAATGTTAGTGGGTTGTCATGATGGACATCTGTAGCATAGCGATTTGGCACTAACATGATGTCAATATTCAAGGAAGTAACTCGGATGGGGCATAGAGACTCTTTGAGATCGTCAATCTCAAGAAGTGAACCTTAACAAGCAAACATACCAACTCAACAAGTAAACCAATCACTCAATGATCAAGAAAATCTGCCTATGCCTTTCTCACAGCTCTAGGTCATCATGCCATTTCGGCACTCGAATGGGCTCAAAATGCAATAAAAATTTTGGAGGAGGTCTAGGACACCTACGGCACTATTCTACCAAGTCTTGTCGCAATCCAAGAAGGTACCAAAATCACGATCCATCATGAAAAAGGTCCTAAAAACTACAACACATCAGTCCAAAAAGGTCGCCCTATGGTCTAGAAACACTCTCCTATGGTCAAAACGACTGAAAATAGTGATTTAAGCATTAAAATTTGCAATTAAAATTCACAGACGCGTAGTCGCAAATCACAGCAAAACTGACAATGCTTACACTTAAATGAAAGAGAAAAGAGAGAGGAACACAATGCAAGTTTTGGAATTGAAAATGGATTACCCAATCATTAAAAAAGTTGACTACAAGTTGGAGTAGCTTCGTAGCTTGAGCGTACGTATAGCAGAGCTCTTTCTTCTCTAAAGATAAGCCTCCTTTCACATTAAGGTTATTGACATTTATACCTAGGGCATTCTAAATGGCTAGTGGCTGACTCACATGGACCTTTACAATTGTCATGACAAAATTATAACTCAGGGAATTGACCTGCTACTCTAGAATCAGGATTTACATAGAGTATCACTATACTAGCTTGGCAAAATAATAGACTACAAATGCGGTGTTCGGCTACGTGTCCGGCCAGGTGGACGCCCGTTTGATTAATCCTCAAACAACTTACTAAATGAAGAAGGTTGGATCTAGCCTTAGTCTTTAGCTTTACCCTTTCATTTATTAAAAACCATAAACTTATCCTTTTAAGACCTTTAAACAAATCTTGGAGGCTTATAAAGCTGACTCGGGGCTACACCCTATCCTCTAATTTAGGACCTGCTAAATTAGGATAAACTTTGGTAGAAATAAAACTCTCTCTTTGGGCTTTAGAACTTTCACATCCTATGCAAAACCTTAGCACAATGCTTTGGAGGTGCCGCCAAGCTACTCCCAAAACCTGCTAAATTTAGACCTACTAAATTTCCTAGCACAAACATTTTCCATATAAATTAGACTCCTATAATTGCTCTCGATGATCTCCTTTGTCTTGTCCCTTTGATCAAGGTTGCTCTTCGGGATGCATATATCCTTCCTTGACCTATACCTATGATTGTGATAACTTGTTAGAAATAACCCTTTCTCTTTTATAGAATTTTTCCCTTTTGGTCCCAATGCATTGACCGGTTGGTCCAGTCCATTAGCACTTAATCAATCTCACTTGTTCTCTTTTTATTTTCCATGGACTTAAGTGACCAAATTAAGACAAAAAATACTTTTAGAAGGTTAGAGCTTAATATTCATGACATTACCTCTCCCTTGAAATCATAGTTGTCCTTAATTATGGGGTAGGGACAATAAAGTCATACCTAGTCTTGTTACTTTGGGTAGAGGATCCCATTTTATCAGTCGAGATTCTTTCACAATGGTGACTAGCTCCACTTAGTGCTTGGAAGGCTTAGCTATTGCAAGCATGTCTTTACTTAGATTTAATCATCTTTCATAGTAGATTGTCAAGGTCTACTAGATGCTTGAGAGACTAAGCTACCACAAGCTTGATTCATGGTATGCATACACTTAAAACTTATTTTTGACAAGAGTTATTGTAAGAATCTACAAGGTTTACATTATCCTTACTTGGATTTCTTGCATCCACCTTGCAGCTTCAAAAAGATAATTCTTAAATTTGACAAATATATTGTCGCATAGTCTTACCACTTCTTAAAAACATGTCTTCATGTCGTAGGATGCTCTTTGACTGCAAAATCTCTTCTTGACCCTCAAACTTGGGTGGTTCTTCAATTACTGGTTCTTTGGATGGCTCACCCTTATAAGGTTTCAAGAGGCTCACATGAAAGTCACTATGAATGATCCAAGTACTTGGTAACCTTGACTTATAAATTGTTTCATTTGATAGACTTAAGAATTTGAAATGGGCCAGAGCATCTTTTTTCTAGCTTAGCATAATATTCCGGTGACCCATTGGGCATTGTTGTGTTCCCTTGCCTATAGTGTGACTTGGGTGTACTTTTGGAAACTTGAGAAATACCCAATCATTTTGTTTGAAGGTCAAGGCTCGTCTATGCTTATCAACAACAACCTTTTTCTTCTATTGGGTGATAGATATAATGTAAGCAGTTTATTGCAATGGACGTTGTAACATAGCTATCTGGCACTAACATAATGTCAATACTAAAGGAAGCAACTTGGATGGGTCACGGGGACTCTTTAAGGGTGTCAAACCTATGGAACAAAGCTATTTGCCATTTCAGCACGCAAACAAAGTCCAAACGCAACAAAACACAAAGGCACAATTCTACCAAGTTTGGTTGCCATACAACAAGGTACCAAAATCACGATCCATCGTGATCAGGGTCCTAAAAATTGCAACAAAAGATACTAGAAAGGTTGCCCTATGGTCTAGGAACACTCTCCTATGGTCAAAACATCAAAAAACAATTATTAATGCAATCAAAACATCCAGTTTAGCTCACTAACATGTAGTTGCAAACCACTATAAAATGACAATGATTACACTTAACTTAAAAATCATAAGACAAGGAACACAATGCAAGTGTCAAAATTGACATCGGATTGCTAGAGCTCAAGAAAAATGGAGCCTGCATAGAATTTTGTTTGTGCTCTCGGCTTGCCCATTTGCTTGAGAGTGATGTGGCATTGATTTAGAATGAAGCACCATAAACTCGCGCAATAGATAGTCAACCGTATCATTGATTAAATGAGTCCCTCAATCACTCACTATCTCAATCAGAAGCCCATATCTACTGAAACTGTTCTCATACAAGAACGTTATCATTCGGGCATCGTTCTTTTGTGTTGCCTTAGCTTCTACCCACTTGGTCTAATAATATGTGGCCACTATGATGTATTGAGAATGTGTTCAATATGCCAGTGGGGTGAGATTGGTCCAACAAAGTCTATCCCTCATTTGGCAAAGGTCCTTGCTCCCGTCATTGGTCTTAATGGAATTTCATTGTGGCACATCGATACTTTTGTTTGTTGACAATCATCACATAGTTTGACATAATGTTCTATATCCATGTACAAAGTAGGCCACCCAATTCGTGCAAGAAGTATTGCTTTTGCGGTTTTGACACAGCTAAAAAGTGACCTCCTACTCGTTCGGCATGTGCTTGCTCAAGAATCGATAAAGTACTCATTTTTTGCGGTATAAATTTGCAAGTTATTGTATATTCCTCTTGATAAAGGCTATTTTGAATGATTACATAGTTCTTAGCTTCTCTCTGGATTGAGTGTAGTTTGGATATGCTCATGTTTGTTGGCAAGACTCTTTGTTCAATGTAATCCAATATGCATTTCTCCCACTTGGGTGCTTCTATTATTCTGAAGAGTGTAGCATGTTCGATTGGCTTTTGAATGGCACAAGTCTCACATGAACTAACATAGTCATGGACACTCTTTTGCACATGAGGACAATACATCCCAAGTCTCATCAATCTCTGTTGACATATTTGTGTTTTTGCATTATGAAATCCCATCCTTTGTACGTGAGCTTGTCTCAAGTACAATTCTTCCTCGGATGGCTCTATACATAGCCTGAGTATTCCGTCCTTTCTCTGCTTATACAGTTGTCTCTCTATAAGAACAAGTGAGCGTGATTGCTCAATGATTAATGGTTGCCTTTGAATCAGCAACAACGAACCTATGGTAAGAAGTGGTATCACATGTTCCTTCCACCACGGTACCATCTGTAAGTTGAAAAGGTACGAGTCTGGAAAGTCATCATCAACTCCAAGAGGTGCTTCCCCATGTATCAATCACGACAAATGGTCCACCTTCTGATCACCCTCTAGAAATATAATAACCATCGAACCATGCGGCCAATATTACATGGTTTGTTCATTGAATACAATAGTGTCTGATGATCCACAAAAAATATGAATTGGTTTGTAAGAAGATAATGTCACAAATGTTGGAATTAGGGTTGTACAGAAACACACACAGCTTGGAGAAGACGAAGGAAGCTCAAGGCACACAATAGAGAGTGTGTTACTTAGTGTGCAATGTAAAAGATAGGTAGCCCTAGAGTGATGGGCGTATATACAATGCACGGGGGAAAAAACCTCCTAAAGAGGGAAAAAAAACCTCGGCGGTCCTAGTGTGTTCACACACATCACTACCACATGTATATGGTAACACATCCCCCCTGGAGTGATGCGGTGAACGAGAGCTGGCACATGAGTAAAGGGAAGTGCCATGCCCTAAGGACAGGATCAGTCCACAAAGGGGAGTAGGCCCAAAGCTTTGCGAAAAGCTTCAATCTTTTCACGAGACAATGCCTTTGTGAAAAGATCTGCAAGGTTGTCCTATGTTGGCACATAAGCCCAGCTGATCTCTCCTGTTGAGAGCCTCTCCCTGACATAGTGGTAATGCACCTCAATGTGCTTTGTGCGAGCATGAAAAACTGGGTTCCTCGCAACTGCCAATGCGCTCTAACTGTCAGTATAGATAGTGTTGGCAGTGTCCTGTCCAACACCGAAATCAGCCATAAGGCGTCTGAGCCATACACACTCAACCGTAGCTGTGAAGACTGCCCTGTACTCAGCCTCACAACTCGAAGTGGCCACAGTAGGTTGCTTCTTGCTCAACCATGATATACATGAACTGCCAAGCATGAAACAGAAACCACTTGTGGACACTCACGTGTCAAAACAACCAGCCCAATATGAGTCCGAAAAAGCATGTAAGTCTAGCGGCAATGATCCCCCCTTGGGATAAAACAAGCCAAGATGTAAAGTGCCACTAAGGTAGCGGAAAATCCTCTTGACAGCGTGCCAATGCTTAGACCCTGGGCTATGCATAAATCTGCTAACCTATGAGACTGCAAACTGAATATCCGGCCTCGTGTTGCGTACATAAATGAGGCAGCCAACAACAGTTTGGTAAAGAGTGACATCAGCAGGATCGCCAGCATCATGTAGACTCAACTTCAAACCTGTTTCCATGGGAGTGGCAATAGGTTTGCAATCCTCAAGTCCAAACTTACATAGCAATGTCTCTATGTAACTTTTCTGACACAAGGCAATACCACCATCACACTGCTTAAACTGTGTGCCCAAATAATGATGCAACAGCCCCAAATCTTTCATCTTGAAAGTAGCATTCAAATCAGCCTTAAATTCAGCAATTTGTCTCTCATTTGGTCCAGTGGTCAGCAAATCATCAACATGAAGAACCACGATGAGAAGTACATCACCCTCACGCTTTACATACAATGTGCTTTCTGTTGGACTGTTACGAAAGCCTTGTTTGACCAAATGAGTGTCAGATTTCTCATACCAAGAACGAGGAGATTGCTTCAGCCCATACAAAGCCTTGTTACATTTGCACACTTTGTCCTCTTGTCCTTTTATGACAAAACCGCGAGGCTACGTTACATAAACTTTCTCAAATATGTCACCATTTAAGAAAGCAGTAACAATGTCTGATTGATGTACATGCCAACCAAAATGAGCTGCCAATGCACATAGAAAACGCACAATAGTCATACGACAAGTGGGAGCAAAAGTCTCTTCATAATCTATGCCTTTTTGTTGTGCATAACCCTTTGCAACAAGTCGAGCCTTATGGCGATTGATTTCACCATCCGGCTTGCGTTTCAACTTGTAAACCCACTTCGTACCAATGGCCTTTTTGCCAAGAGGCAAATCACATAAAGTCCATGTGTCATTTTCTATAAGTGCATCATATTCTGATTGCATGGCAGCCATCCAATTTTTTGAATTTTGTGCTTCATCAAAAGTCAGAGGCTCCTCAACATCATGTAAGCTAGACACAGCCAAAGCATAACAATCTGATGCATAAGATGCATGGCGAGAGCCTGAATGAGTACAACTAGACAAAGGTGCATCCAATTTACTGTCACGCAAAGTGTGCACCAGCCATTTTGGCATACCTCTAGCTTGCTCATTTTCAGCCCTTTCCTCATCAAGTACATCATGTACATCTCCATCAGTAATAGGCTGATCTAAAACATTTTCAGAAACCCCAATAGGCTATACATTTGCCTCATTGGAACTTACATTCGTATTTCCACCACTGAAAAGAGGCAAAAAAGTGTCATAAATGTCCTGTGAGCTTACATTACTGTCTCTAGTACATGACAGCAAGGGCTGAACAGAATCTTTCACAAACACTACATCCCGAGAAACCAGAATACGTTTTGTTTGCGGATGATACAACCTTTAACCTTTGCTTTCTGCACTATAACCAACAAAAATACATTTGACAGTCTTATCCTCCAATTTTCTGTGCTGCACTTGTGGCACCAAAGCATATGCCAAACAGCCAAAAACATGCATGTGCTCAATAGAAGGCTTTCTATCATTCCATGCTTCATATGGAGTCATAGACTGCAAAGCTTTTGTAGGACACCTGTTAAGTACATAAGTGGCACACATGATGGCCTCAAGCCAAAAAGAATGCGGCAAAGCTTGACTTTTGATCATACATCGTGCCATTTCCGTCAGTGACCTGTTTTTCCTCTCAGCAACACCATTTTGCTGAGGTGTATAAGGCACTGTACATTGGTGTTTTATCCCACGACTAGCCAGAAATGCAATAAATTCATGAGACATATACTCCCCCCCTCGATCGGAACGGAGGGTGCCCATAGTACATTTCGAGACATTTTCAGCCATAGCTAGAAATTGTTTGAAGCACATAAAAACTTCGGACTTCTCTTTAAGCGGAAATACCCATGCATGCCTGGAGTAATCATCAATGAAAGTCACGAAGTACAGGTAATTGCACAAGGACGGAGTTTGCATGGGCCCACAAACATCACTATGCACAAGCTGCAACCTGCATGTGGCCCGAACTGAACCATCCTCTGGAAATTTAGAACGCTGCATCTTTCCCAAAATACAGCCTTCACAAACATGTTTGACAGGTGCTTCAAGAGGCGGCAAAGAAGCAACCATATCAAATTTCTGCAAACGCAGCAAACTGGAAAAATTCAGATGACCAAAATGTGCATGCCAAAGTTTTGCATCTAAAATAGCCCTTGAATCTGCAACAGCATTTTCAAAGTTTTGTCCACACTTGTCATACAAAGTGAGCTTATACAGCCCACGGCACAAAAGGCCAGATGCAACAATTTCATCACCAAAACTGAGGTCATGAACTGTACATCTGTCATCCACAAATTTGACTACAAGTCCAAGTCTAGCAAGTGCGGATACAGACAAGAGATTCTTCTTGATCCCAGGTACATAAAGTGCATCAACAAGTGTGAAGGAACTGCCATTAGCAGCAGTGAGCACAATCTTTCCAACTCCCTGAACTGGATAAGAGGCATTGTTGGCACAAGTGACTGAATTCCCATGAGGGACAGACTCGAGAGAGGTAAACAATTCACGATGTGAGGTAATGTGCTTTGTAGCACCACTGTCGAAATACCACACATGTGAATCTACAGCAACTGACAAGCATGCATCATGGACAACAGGATTGTAAGTGCACTCTGTGCTAAAAGCCCATTCTGCATCAACATCAGCAACATAGTCTCCTTTCACAGAAGACTCAACAATGGCTGCATTTGTAGTGGAACCAGTATTTGCAGTGGAACCACCCTCTTTCTTCTTAGCCTCTTTGGCCTTCAACTTAGGACACGACTTGATCAAGTGATCATTGGCTTTACAATAATGGCAACGCATCTTCTTTTTTCCCTTATCACCAGAATTTCCAGACGAATTGCTGCCAGCAGAAGCATTAGGAACATAATTTTTGCCACTCGCAGCAGAACCATAAGAAGTGGCTGCATTGCTGTTACCACCCTTTCTTTGAGAAGCAATAAAAGCCTGTTCAACTCCACGCTGTCTGGTCCTGTTTTTTCTGGAAAGTGACTCTTGCAACAGCAATGTGCATAATGCATCAAACTTGACAACTTCAGGATTTCCTTGGGTCATCAGTCTCCAAGTACTAGCAAAAGTCTGGTAGGAATCTGGTAAGGCATCAAGAACAGTCTGCACAAGGGAACTGTGTGACTTCACCTGCAGAAATAAGCTGCTCATTGATATCCTTGACACTAGCAAGGAAAGTGTCCATATCATCTTCCTCATGCATAATCTTCGACTCCAGCTCTTTACGCAGCAAAGCAATTTTAGCCTCATTGCGACTTGCATAAAGACTTGCTAAAATATCCCAAGCCTGTTTTGCAGATTTTGCTAAACGGATGTGAGGAACAATGGTGTGCTTCACAGACAATTCAATCAATGCATGAGCCTGCGCATCCTTAACATCCCAACGAGCTTGTTTTGCCATAGGCAAAACAACTCTAACAGCTGCAATCCTTGCAGCAAGACCTGCAACATCCTCAACATTGCCTACATCCCCAGAACCAGGACGTACATCAATGCCCTACACAATGTTCCAGACACCCTTTGACACAAGAACATGTTGCATCATATAAGCCCACATAGGGTAGTTGTCCCCATCCAACCTGTCCTCAGCAGCAAAAATCTTGAACACATCTGTGTTGTTGTTGTCAGCCATGGTAAATGCTGCACCTAATGTGAAAACTGCCCGAAAATAGGAGAAATGGAGCGGGAACAACCTGTGTTATACAACACAAACCGTAGAAGACTATAAGGCACCTGTTATGCAGAAAACGGCACTAACAAAAATTCTGCACAAAATGACAAAATAGCTTGTGCAGTACTGCCTGTAGTGGAAACGGAGGCCGAAATGAGCCCAAATCAAAATTCTGAGCTGCGAATGCTCGCCAAAGCTCACTCAAATCGGAGAAAGTGAGCAGGCGTGTGCTGGAGCAGCTGGCGACTAAGCCCGGGAGGACGTGACCTGCTCTGATACCATTTGTTGGAATTAGGGTTGCAGAGAAACACACACAGCTTGGAGAAGACAAAGGAAGCTCAAGGCACACAATAGAGAGTGTGTTACTTAGTGTGCAATGGAAAAGATAGGTAGCCCTAGAGTGATGGGCGTATATACAATGCACGGGGGAAAAAACCTCCTAAAGAGGGAAAAAATGCCTCGGCGGTCCTAGTGTGTTCACACACATCACTACCACATGTATATGGTAACAACAAACTTTTTGACTACATAGATCATTCCTAAGCCTTCTCTTTTTGTGGTCGTGTAATTTTGCTCTGCACTATTGAGCTATTTACTAGAGTAGCAGATTGAAATATCTATATTGTTCTCTGTAGGTTGTGCTAGATGCACCCAATAGGGTAAGCCAACACATCTACATGGATGTGAAAGATCTTGTTCCAATCAGGAGTTTTCAAAATTGGGGCAAAAATCAATCTCCGCTTCAATTGTTGATACACTTTCTCACAATCTTCATTCCACTCAAATTTTCTAATGAGAGCATAGAAAGGTTTAGCGACAATTGTATACATGTAAATAAACCTTTGATAATAGACGCAATGTTCCATAAAGGCTTGTATCTCTCTAACTTTTGTGGGTCTCAAAAGAGAAACAATCACTTGTACCTTCTCAAGATCTCTAGAAATGCCATGTTTGGACACAATAAGGTCTACACTTCTCAAAGATCTCCTTCAAGTGTTCAACATTCTCGTCTCTTTGTTGAGAATGCACACATAGGTCATCCATATAAATATCTAAGAATTATCTTAGATACTCCTTGAATGCGTGACTCATTAGCCTCTAGAATGTGGTAGGTGCATTGGTTAAGCCAAATGGAATCACCTGATAAGTAAATATGTCCCATTCTGTATTGATTCTCTGTCTTTATGGTGAGCTAATTGTAGCTTTAAAGTCCATCATGAAAGTTGTAAGCTTCCTTGCTTGCAACTCTCTCAATCACATGATTAATATGGGTAAGGGATAGCTGTCTTTGATCATAGCAGCGTTCACTTGCCTGAGATTTATGCACACATGCAATTTGCCATTCTTTTCGGGTACTACCACAAATGACGACACCCACTTTGTGTGTTCAATCCATAATCGAGTACCTCTCATGCCCAGCCACCTGGTTTAGAATTTCGTCTTGAAACAGCAAGGGGTAGTGATTCCTCTTGGTCGCGGCATTTAATGGCTTGTAGTCAACACACACTCTCCATTTCCCATTCTTCTTAGGGGTTATGACCATTGGCGAGACCCACTCTGACTCCTTCACAAGATATATGATGCCTGCATCCAATAGCTTATTGATCTCCTACCAAAGGGCTTCTTTTTGAATTTCTCCTAGTCTTCTCAGCTTCTGTGCTTTAGGCTTATGTCCCTCCTTAAGAACAATTTTGTGCTCCACCCCTTTTGCACCTCGCAAATGCTTGTACTCCGTAGCAAATAGATTTGGATAGGATTCACACAGTTGAACATAGCCCTCCTTTTCCCCTTTGGTAAGGTCTTCACTTATCATGCTTGAAACCTCCTCTATGCTTAAACCATGAGCTTGAGATTGCATACCTTCTTCTTTAGGTGGAGAGTCGTCTATGGTGACTCCGAACAAGTCTGCATCTATCTTCAACATGTCCTCCTCGCTCTTCTCTTCCTCTGTGCTAGTATAGCCTTCATCATAGCCCGTCTCGATCTTGTACTCATAGCTCGTCGTGTCGCCCTCATCTTTAACTGCCATAGGACGAGAACTGCTCTCCTTGGTCTTCAAATCAAGCACAATTTGTCTGCCTCTCTCTTTGTCAGGCAAAGTGAACACTTTGCTCTCCCAATCCTGCTTTGCACCTATTGCCAAAAGCCATGGCCTACCCAAAATGATAGGGTAAGCATTATCCCCTGCTTTCATCACAAAGAAGTCAATTAGGCACTCTATGCCCATCACCTTGACCTTCACATCCTGCGCCACACCCAGACACCTGGCTTTGGTATGGTTCGCCATCCTCATACGCACATTTGACCTAACTACTTCCTTCACCCCTGTCTCTTTCATGGCTGCTTCCATCATTACACAAACCTGTTCTCCACAGTCTATGTAGGCTTGTACCTGCATTCTCTTCTCTATAATCGCATCCACAAGTGGAAGAACATCAGTGGGGCTACCTACCCTTAAAGCCATGTTTTGCACTGCTTGCACATTTCCCTTAGCTCTTGGCAGCCTGGTGCTAACACTTGTGGACCACTGCCTTCTTAATTTTGGATTTAAAGATAACAACTGATTGTACTGATTCTTAATTTTTGATTTTGAGCTTCACTTACCAGATTGTACTCGGGATAGCCACGCCCTAGCTGGAAATCCTCTTGCTTGATCTTGCGACACCTCCTTCTCTTGCTAGGCTCAGGCTGCTCTCTACCTTCGTACACCTTCTCTTTGCCCTTGCGAGCTCTAGTTTCCCATTCTACCTCTGTCTCCTTCTCAACTCTTGCCCTCTTATTGGCCAAAACTTCGACATCCTGCTTGTCCACCCCTATGATGTTTACTCTTGGAACCTCACCTCCGTTTTGCGGAACTGGCTGCACTGGATTCTCCACCGCTTGCTCTCTTGGACCATTGTATTGTCCTTGACCTCGACCTCTACCAAAAAGTGGGTACATACCTCCTCTTTCTCTCTGCGGTTGAGGACAATCAGGTGCATAATGCTCTTCTTCTCCACAATTGTAACACCTACAAGGCAGTGGCCTTGCCCTGCCCCTTGCTCCTCTTGGCTGTCCTCTATCCATGACACTGAGCCACAACTCCTACATCTTCTCGGATAAATCTTGCACTGTGCACACCCAATTTTGCGGCACAATAGCTACACCTCGAATTCCCTAATTTTCTTCATGTGCAGCCTCTCTTGGACTCTACGGTTGAACATGGGCCATCGTCTCGTATCCAGACACGCCATGCTCTATCTTCTTCTTTATCTTTCTGCTCTTCGATTGTGAAATGTCTACCGCACCATTATAATTCTCTGGGCTCTCAAAATTGACCTTTTCTCTCACTTTGGGGTGTAGACACGCCATGAATTTTTCGAGCTTGAAATAGTCTCCATTAGCCAATTGCATGGCTGCCACTAACTCTGCCCAACGCTCTTCAAAATTTTTGGGGTACTTTCAAATAGGGATTGCACTTGAAGACCAGCTGAAGACCACATTCACATCTCCATGGGGTTGTTTCGCTTACAGGCAGGATGCCATTCGGATTGGTGAATGCATATGCCACATTCCAAGGTTGGATGAACAAGGTATTTGGTCCATACTTGGGCTGTTTTATTAGGGTCTTCATGGATGATATCAGCTGCTACAGTTCAAGGTTGTAGCAACTATCGAAGCTCCAATTATGCTTTCAAAGGCTTGATGAAGAAGGAGGTCAGCTGAACCCCAAGAAGTGCAAGCTATCACAGCCTCAAGCGCAGCTGTTAGGTCATATGGTGTCGCAAAATCGTATAGAGGCGGATCTCGAGAAGGTGAAGGCGTTGGTGTTGATGGAACCGCCATCAGATGCTCAAGGTTTGGCTTCATTTGTTCATAAGCTGAAATATTTGTCACATTTCTTTTGGATTCTGTCGCAATATGTGCATCCTCTTCAAAAGAGGGCTCAGCAAGTGCATGGCTCTGAGGGGGATGAGGAAGCTCAGGAGGCCTTTGATAGGGTTAAAGAGATTTTGTGCCAGTTTTCCAGCGGTGTGTCCTCCCAATCAAGAGGACGACTTCTATGTGTCTATGACAGTGGGCACAGTTGCTATTGGAGCAGTTCTATTGCAAAAGGTAGGGAGAAGCTACAAGCCAATATACTTCGAGAGCAGGGTGATTAGCCCAGGAGAGGCTACCTACACCGAGGCGGAGCAATGGGTGATGGCTCTAGTCTTCGCTTGCAGGAAGTTCAAAGTCCATTTGATTGTGCGTAAGTTTTTGTGTTGACGGCTAATAATCTATTTCCAGAGGTAGTGCTACATTTGAAGCCAGGAAGGAGGATTATGAAGTGGGTGTTGGAGCTACAGGAGTTCGAGTTCGAGTTCAAGGTGGATCACACGAATCGGCCTCACCTGGCAGACATTCTTGTCAGCAAGGCCATTGATTTTCCGGTCTATCCAAGGGTGGTACGAGATGAAGCTAAGGAGGAACCCGACTTGGAGGATGCTTTTACTATGTGGTTCGATGGAGCGTATCGAAGAGTAGTGCAGAAAGAAAGAGGAGATGTGGTGATACACGACCCACATGGCAAAACAATATTTTCAAAGGCGTATGATTTAGAGGATGTCCACACCAATAATGAGGCAGAGTATCTCACTCTGTATTTGGGTTTGAAGCAGTGCATAGAGTTCGGCATTTCAAGGTTGGTGGTGAAGGGAGATGCATTGCTAGTCATCAAACAACTGTTAGGCCAATGGCAGGTAAAGCGCGATTCTTTGAAGCATTGGTTCTTTTCCATCAAGAAGATGTTGAAGTCTTTTGAAGAAGTCCAATTCAAGCATGTGAGGAGAGAGCAGAATCAAGAGGCGGATCAACTAGCTAGCAGCAAAGTGCAGGTGCATGTTGCAGGTCTATATGTGGCCCCATCCACTTATGCAGGTAGGGAGACTCTTAAGGAGATCGAAGGCTTTTTGAGTACAGAGCAATGTTCAGACGGTTTGTCCAAGCTACAAAAGAGAAGAGTGGTGCAAAAGGCCCGCAATTTTACACTGGTAAGTGAAGATCTCATGAACGACGGGCGTGACGGAGTGTTGTACAAAGAAGAGATAGGGATGGTGTTGGAGCAATGCCATGAAGAGAGCGGACATCAGGGCAAAGATTAGGTTCTATTTCGAGTGCTTAGAGCAGGCTTTTGGTGGCCTTCCATTGTGAAGGACGTGCATTACTGGTGCAAGACGTGCCACGAGTGTCAGACCATAGGTGAAAGACAACTGGTAGCGGAGTCACAAGGCGCCATCATTGCACAAAGCGCCTTCGAGAAGTGGGGTCTAGATGCTATAGGCCCTCTCCCAAAGTCTACAAGTGGTAAGAAGTACGTGGTGGTAGCCATTGACTACCTTACAAGGTGGGTCGAGGCCAAAGCAGTGAAAGAAGTAAATGCTGGTGTGGTGGCTCGGTTTGTGTTTGATAACATATGTTTCCGTTTTGGTGCTCCATGGGTGTTAGTTTCTGATAGGGGTCAGGGGTTTAGAAGTAAGCTCATGAGCGCATTAGTGGAAAAGTTAAAGATTCAGCACAGGTTTTCCTCACCCTATCACCCCCAATGCAATGGTCTAGTCGAGAGTGCTAATGGTCAAATTGTCAAGATGTTAACGAAGTATGTGTACAAGCAGGAAGCTGAGTGGGAAGCAAATCTAGAGAAGTGTCTGTGGGCATATAGAACATCTTATAAAGTGGCTACAAACTTCACTCCATTCGAGCTTGTCTATGGTAAGGAGGTAGTGTTGCCAGTGCATGCACAGCTAGGTGCTTTAAAGGGTATGTGGCGTGTCAATGCCACTCAACAAGGAGTTCTACAGGATAGGATAGCCAGCTTGGAGGCTTTGCATATGGACAGAGAGGCAGCGGCAGACTACTATGTGAAGCAAAGGGAGAAGCGGATTGCCAAGTTCAATCAAAACCTGCCGGACAATAAGATAGAGGAAGGAGACCTGGTCATGAAGTACGAAAGCTACCTGGATTTCACATTCCAGAAGAAGTTCAAGAAGAAGTGGACGGGTCCATATAAAGTGAAGAAGGCCTTTCCGAATGGGATGTATCGACTGGTAAGAGTGAATGGCAAGCTTCTCAGGAATAGGGTAAACGGTGTGCGGCTCAAACTATATTTCGAGAGGAGTCTAGTGCCTGAAGTGCAGTAGATTATAGTCAAGGGGGGTGGGCAACCCACCTAAAGCATGCAGTGTGCGAGAGAAGGAAGATGAAGTTTTTGTATATAGCCTGTACATAGAGTTTTCCTTTTGTCAGATCTTTTAATCATAAGTTTGGTGTGCCAGTTTTAAAGTTGTGTACATATGCTTTTGATCGAACATAAATGTTCGACGAGGGGGCTGGGCAATGATGGTGCAGCTAAATTTGGTCGAAGCTAGCAAGTGGTCTATGCCAGGCCAAGATGGAAATCGAGTGCATTGCAGAAGGCTAGGGCAGGTGCCAAGGCCCTTGGCAGCCAAAGGATAGCGGGAAAGTATGGCTGATGCGGTTTTTTAGACCAAAAGTGCAGCGGAATGGTCCAGTTGGGATGGCAGGTCAAGGTGTCCGAAATGACAAGTCAAAGCTCTAGAATTTAAGGTTTAGCGTGCTCTAGAAGCCGGTCCAGACGGCTCGTCAAACGCAGCCCCGGTGCTCAAGATATTGCAGTTTAAAGAAAGGGTGGGTAGCAGATCCCCGACGGATAGGGTAGCTGGGGATCGGTGGCCCGGGCTGATGACAGTATATACATGTGTAGTGCTCGAGTTGTGGAGCATGCTTGTCTTCTCGGATTGCAAATCGGAGCTCTGGATAGCAAGATATGGTCAGTTGAAGATTTTTCGTGGGCCAAGTATGTGCTCATTTGACTGCATGGGGAAATGTGCCATCTGGCGTCTTTTGAGCCTCGCCAAGGTTCTCGGCAATAGTATGCACTATGTGAAGCTAGCACAAATCAACAGCTCGTCGAACGGACACTCGGTCAGCTAGATGCGGCAGACCGGAGTCGGGAGGTGATGTCGAGAGAAGAATTGGCAGATGTTTTTCATCATTTTCGCGGCCTCAAATAGCACACACTAAAGGATCCATAGGCGGCGAGGGTTTCATGGGCCGAGACCGGTACAGTAAAGATTCGACCCGGCTTGACGGCACGAAGTTCCAGCCCACGGGCAAGATATGGGGACCGGGTAAAGGCAAAGCCGAAAAGGGGTTTTTTCAAAAAAAAGTTATGGGGGTTTTTTCAATTTTCCAAGGGTCTTGAGGCCATGAGCCAGGAGAGTGCCACGTGGCTCAAAAAATCCCACATGCGCCATAAGGCACCTGAAATTAGGAGTACATGTACTGTGGCGTGGCCCCATTAGAGGCATGCAAGAGGGAGAGAGAGAGAGTGAGCTCCCTTCGTGGGCTATGGCGTCGGCGGCCAGGGGCGCTGCTGTGGGTAAGGGTGGCGCTGCGCAGGGCGGAGACGCCTGGTTTTGGCGGCGGCCGGTAAGGCGGGGCGGCGCAGGAGGCGTGCGCCCGCGGGGGTGCTAGCAATGGTGGTGACATGGCAAGGAAGCCGGAGTTCCCGCGGCAGCCCGAAATTTTGAGGGAAAGGGATGGGGCAATAGCGATATCGCTATTGCCTCCCCCCCTCAGGTAAGGGGAAGGTCCCACAGCAGAGTAGGCGAGCCAGAGGGAGAGAGATAAAGCCCGAGGGCAGCCAGATGGACAAAGCAAGGAGCAATGTAGGCCGGACAAGTTAAGTTGGGTACAAATCAAAGGTGGGCAAAGTACAAGGCCAAGTAGCCGGACAAAGGAGGACCCAAACCAAGGGCAGGGCCAAGAAGGCCAAGGCCAAAAGAGGGATTGAAGAGAGAGAGAGAGAGAGAGAAAGGTGCAAAGCCAAGCCCAATGCAAGGTCAAAAAAGGGCAAAAGAGGAGTCGGATAGAGGAAAGGGAGAGTCAAAGTCAAAAATGGAGCAGTGTAAGGTTGAGGCCGATAGGGGTAAAAATGAAGAGATAAAAATAAAAAATAATAAGCCTAGGGGGCAATAGCGACGTCGCTAATGCCCCCCCTCCCAAGTGCAAAGAGGGAAGAAGAGAGAGATAAATCAAAGCGGTGCCCTCCTTCCCAAAAGATACCAATTCAAGGTGCCAGGTGGACCTATTAAATTGTAAATTCTCAAATTAAAGGCCCCCCCTATAAAAGTCAAAAATGGATCAAATTGGGGGCTTTTTTCTTGGCCTTTTGAGGTGTCGTTTGAAGCCTGCAAAGTGGAGTTCTCTAGCAAGTTAGCCCCTTTGTAACTTTTGCTTGAAAATGGCCATGGTGATGGCATTGCAAGCGGGTGTATGTGTTTTCTAAAGTGCAATCAAGCCACAGTTGCCTCCCATGTTGTTGTTTCCCATTCCCCCCTTCTCTTTCTCCTGCTTTCATGTCCCTCCTCGGTGTCGGCTGTGTGGAAGTGCGTGCCCCCCTGGATCGACGGTGTTCTGAGTGAGAGAGTGAGATTGAGTGGTTGTGTGCGTGGGTAAGGGTGGAGACGGGCAGTGGTAGTAGGTGTATCTTGTGTGGTGGTTTGTAGAGTGTGTGAGTAGTGGCAATGGAGCAGCGGTGGTCTGCTAGTGTTAAGTGTTTCTTTGAAGGTGTTTTCTGAGAGGATAGGGGTGCTGTGAATACTCTGAGCTATAGAGAGGCCCTTTTGTTTGTACTGGGCATGTTCCCCCATTGCCCCTCTCCAACGACACGGTGCGTCATAAGCTAGCCAAGGTTCCATTAGTTGGTCGGATACTGTTCAATTCATCAATTTTACTATAAAAATTGGATGGTAAGTGGGAGAGTTGACCACCAAAAGCAAAGGCATGTTTTTAGCAAAGTTCACAAAAGGCTACATTTATTCTTGGGCCAAAAACTAGCGCTAGATTTTACCTTGGGAGTCACTCCGGTCTTGCATAGTGCCTGTATATTCACCTGTAGTGCTCATTTTTCAGTGCCGTCTGTTGCGTCTACTACGGTAAGGCTATACATATCTATTATATGGAGTGTGCAAGCTCTTCATCACCATATCCACAAGCTCTTCTCTTTTGTATACGGGAAAAAGAAGAAAAAGAAGGATATTTTCTCTTTACTTACTTACTATCCCCTCTCTCGTTTTGCGGTGTACGCGCTCTCCGAAAACTCTTGTGGTGAATACGTTCACGTATCTCTCATCATCACTCTCTTGCATCAAAGCAAGAATCCTTTTGACAGTCCTTAATTGATTCTAAAGCACGGTGAGAAGTTCTAAACTCCATAGCCATCATCATCTCTCTCTCTCTCTCTCTCTCTCTCTCTCTCTCTCTCTCTCTCTCTCTCTCTCTCTCTCTCTCTCTCTCTCTCTATGTCGTTTTTCTAAGTAGTCACCCTCTCGGTGATTGTTTTTTTCATATACGAGTGCATGTATGGATTTTTTGAGTGTGTATGAAGTTGCCCCATGATTATTTCATCATGTTTAACACACTGATTTATGCACACGTTGTGTTTATGATCACGTACGTGCATAAAAAGCGCTTTTCGTTTCACGTCATAGAAGCGACAGGAGCATTGTTTTGGTCATAACTCACAAACCGTTATGAATCAGTCCAAATCCTTTAAACCAGAGATAAAACACATCATTTAGAATATTTTCTCTCTTTGGTATCATGTGAAAATCGTGCACGAGCTAAGAGATATAGTTAAAAAGCAGCTTGCTACCCATTGCACTTAGTCAAATTTTTTGACCCCAGGCTCCTTGGAGAACCACCATATAGATTCACCGGATGGGCAACCAATTGAAATTCTTGACTAAACTTAATGATAAATGTGTTTAGGTCTCCGTTTTCTCCTTTGGTATGTATTAATCATTCAATAACCGGTTTTACCTACGCGTGTAGGGGTGCTACCTAGCGGGAGTACCATATGACGTCTCAAGCCGCTTATGTACAATTTATGGTTTGTTTTGATGAGTTCATTTCAGTTATTAAATGCTTATTAATTTGTGAGGGTATATGGTTAGTCAACCCGAACCGCATAGGTAGATATGATTAAAGTGGCTTTCTTTTTGTGTTACCGTTTGTTGTGTGAGTATCATTAAGAAAAGTTATGTGATGGAGTGTTAATCTATATTATGGATCTGAGCTTGATGCATTGGTTTGAGGTCAAACACTTACATTTGCATTGTTATGCATGCTCCCAAAAATGGCAAAAAGTTTTCTTTTGCAAGTGCGTGAAGTTATGGTTCGTGGTTGACCTAAAGGTCGGAGCTGTTTTGCATCATGTTTATGGTGATGGAATGTTATCATATGATGTATGGAACCTTATGGTCTGATGTGGATGCCTCCTGCACATGGGTATGATTGATTTCCACCTTTCTAGGTCAAAAACTAGCTCTATGTGTTAGAGAGTTGAAGTGCAAATGTGATGCATCACCTTTGCATGGTTTGATGTTGTCAAAATTGGATTTTTATATCATGTTTAGTTGCTGGTTGGACTTATTTTATGCATAAAAGGCTCATGGCTTAAGGGTCATGTGTGTGGACTCCGATTGACTGCAGGGGATATATCAAACCCGAAGTGTGGGAGTTGGTTCAGTGTGAGTATGATTTGTGGCTAAGGGCTCATACCTCATGGATTATGGTTGTGATTTTATGGTGGAAGCCGTTCATGGTGGGAGGCAAAGCGACCTTATGGCTTAGGTATGTTGAAGGTGTTGTAGCTCGTTCTCGACGAAGTGAAATTCTCTCTGTTTGTAGTAGAGCGGAAGTGGATGGGTGGACCAATCAATCCCTACACAGGGTCCGGACTTCTGCTAGTTATTTTTTCATAAACTTTTTGATGTTATGGTATACCCAAATTTTGTCATTGCATTAATATATGGTTTCTTGTTTCATTTAGATGGGGAATTTAAAGACTCTCTGTTGTCATTCTCTCATGTCTTTATGCGCTCTATTTCATCCTCAGGTACTCTCTCTCTCTCTCTCTCTCTCTCTCTCTCTCTCTCTCTCTCTCTCTCTCTCTCTCTCTCTCTCTCTCTCTCTCTCTTCCTGCAATGCGGTGTACGTATATATTTACCCTTCACAATGTTATATTTTTCTTGAGTACGCTTTCATTCATAACACCCATTTAGGGGTAGCACTAGTCCTGAGGTGCCTCTGGATGCAATCCGGCTCATGGCCCAAACTCCATGCTTGGTTGGGCATTGAGAACTCTCCCCTATGCAAACGCTTCCGCAACTCATATGTATACTGAAAATTGTAGAAAGGTGTAAATTGTATATTTTGCTCATAGACCCTTGGGGAGGGGTATCTCTCATATATATAGTCATCATCCGCAAGCCTTTTACCATTGTTGGCATCTTTAGTGAAAATTTTTCCTTTGATTTCACCTCAAAGGTGTACTCTAAAACCCCAAAAACAAAAAACATTTTTTTCATTGAGCTAGTAACTAGAAATAAATTCTGTTTTAGCAATACTTAAATTAGTATTTAATTCTTTGTGTAGAGCCATGCTCACACTTAAAAGTAACTCAGGTAGACTTAGATCGTGGTTGCTTGCCAAGTGTAGAGAAATGCTCACACTAGAGGTGATCTACTTAGATAAAATAGTAATCACTTTCCTTGTGTAGAGTTTGACTCACATTTGGAAGTGATTTAGCTTTGGTAAATAGAAAGTACATTTCATGTGTAGAGCTTGACTCACACCGGGAGGTGATTTAGGTAGGTAGAATAGTGATTGCTTGCCTTATGGAGAAATTGACTCATATTTGGTAGTGATTTAGGTAGGATAAATAGAAATTATGTATGTATTAAATATACTTTATATGGATAAATGCGTATAATAAGAAAATACATGTTTAGTTACCTTTCATACGTATAATTTTCATTATGCATACGTATCAATGCAACGTAGTCTAGAAGGCATTATGTCATAACTATCTTTGTCGCAAAATATAGTGAGGCTTAACTCATTTATGCAAACATCTAGCTCCTATCGAAAGGGCTCAAACAACTCCTCTGGAAATGGCTTTATCACATAGTGACTGTCTTCTATAGGGAGCTCTAGAATGCACTCTTCATTTTTCAAGATTTCGCACTCCAATTCTCCACACGTCAAAATATGTGTGTCCTTCACCAACCAAGCAGGAAATTGTGTTCTGAAATTTGTAGCTACACCAAAATCTTCTATTGGGGTTCAATTTAAATATCTATAACTATGGTCCTTCGTGCTGACCCTGGTTGTGATACACTTATGTTGTAAGTAGAAATGGTATTAGCCCCAATCTTTGACTTGACGCATGAATGGTCATCCCAAAATAACTTCATAATTTTTTCTTTTCCAAAGTTAGCTATAACAAAAATGTGTTCGTATTCTATCATACAAGAGGACACAATAACTTGTTTTAACATTCCTAAAGGAATTTCCATGATTCCATTTGTTGCAGCTTCATGTGCATTTTGTTGAGAGTTGGTCTTTCCCATTTTTCCCAGATTTCATTTGTAGCAATGGCTACTCATGCCCCACTGTCAAGTACTGCTATCATATTTACTCCCTTGTACTCTAACAATAAGGTGGTGTTTCCTTCTTCGTCTTCACAATTGTCACAAACCTTCACTAGTACATGCTCCACTTTTGGTCTCTCTGGTTGATTTATTTCAATGAATTTATCTATAAGTTTATCATGTGGATAGATTTTCAAGCCCATTTTTTTCTAGGTTTTTGCTCATTTGTCTCCAAAAATGTGGTCTAATTTTCATAAGTTCGGCAAAAGTAACGGTGCACCTTATAGGGGAAGACATCAGATCATGCAAGATTTTTGTATCCGTCATCTATGGATTCGGATTGCATTGAGATGGCACATTCTCACTTTGGATTTTGTAGTGTGTTCCCCTACAAAGGAAGGTAAATTCCTTATGGTTGCTAGTTTACTCTCCACAGATACTTCCATCCCTACATCTTTGTACAACAATTGTATATCCCCAAGATAGACCTCATAGTCCATGTTTATCTCTGGAATTGGTGCTGACAACAATGAAGCACTTCCGTCTTTTCTATTTTTAATCTTCTCCCATAATGATTGTGGCCACGGCTCATACACTTCAAGAATTGGTGGTATCTCATGAGATTTGGCCTCATCCATTGTACTGTTTGCAGCAACCCTCGTATCCAATGATCCTTCTTTTTCCAATATGGTTGTTCTGTTTGTGTTGTTTTCCTTGAGTGCACTTGCATTTTTTCTAGCACATGCACTAATTGCTTAGGTGTTTTCAATGTTTTTGGCTGCATTAAGCTTGAACCATCTCTATGAGACTTAACAATGATTACTCAAGAAAAATGGATTACAATACGTGAGAGAGTAGCCGCTCTTAGTCATAAGCTCCAAAATTCATAAAACCTTGATAATGGTAATGTCTCCTTTCCCACTTACAAAAATTGAGCTTTATACCTAAGGCTTTCTTGGCTTGTGGCCAGTTTTACAAGGCTCAAACTCAAAATCAGACTTTACAACTCAGGTTTTACATAAACTGGCTCAAAGATCATTTGACTAAAATCAGAGACTCTCATAATTACAAATCTTTTCTCAAAAATTAATATTGGGACATCAAAAATTTGCGATTCCATGATGAGATGGCCAACTAAGAGGGCGTCTATCTGGTCCATCTTCCAACATATAGCTTCTTTGATCTTTTGAAAAGATTATTTAAGATCTCTACTACACTCATCAACAACAAATATGTTCCCAAGTGTCTTGACTATCAATGGGAGCTTGGGTCTTCCTTCAATTACCTCGAAGGTTGCTTTTTCTATAGAAGTATGGACAATGTTATTGTACACATAATCTACTAAGGGTAAATAATTTTCCCATTAATATCTTTGATCTACTTCCATCACATAGGCTTTAAGTAGATTAATGATAGTTGATTTTTTTATCTCACTTTGGCCATCCGATTGTGGATAATAGGCCAAGGAGAAATTCAACTTAGTATCCAATTTCTTAAAGAGATTCTTCCCTAAAACTTGATGGTCACTCTTGGATCTCTATTGCATACTATAGAAATTGGTAAGCCATGATACTTAAAGACCTTTAAGATAAAGAGAGTTGCCATATGGTGTGCTTTAATAGTCTTTTTGGCCATTATGAAATGTGCGTGATTGCTAAATCGGCCTACTATTGTCCATATTCCCGTGTTCCCATGTATAGACTTGGGTAATTCAAAGATAAAATCCATGGATATACTTTTCCATGGGGAATCAGGTATAGGCAATGGCTGAAGCAAGCCAGGCTGCTTCCCTCCATCATACTTTGTCTTTTGACATACAAGGCATTTGGCAACATAGTATGATATGTGTACCTTCATTGTTGGCCAATAAAAATACATATCTACTCCCTTGAGAATATCTTGAATCCCTCTATGTCCTACATAAGGTGGAACATGTGAATCATACATAACCTTTTCACGTAAACTATGCGTAATGCATAGCCTATTTCCATAGGGAAGATAACCATCTTGCACATTGTATGGTTCCTCTTTCTTCCCTAGTACAATAGTTGACATTACATCTTTGAAGTTTGGATCCATAGCGTACTCATGTATTATAGAGGATAGATCATTGTGAATTACTATTGATATGGCATTCATGAACCCTTGGCCTTCGTGAAAGTGTATCAGCCACCACTAGGTTGTGCTTACCAGCTATGTGAGCAGTATGAAATTTCAACTGTGAGAGAATTTCTTCCCACCTCATTTGCTTATCACTTAATTTAGTTTGCATCATATGTGAGAAAAATAAATGGAGTACCTAGGAGATAATACTTCCATGAATCTAGGGAATGTAAGATAGCTAGCATCTCTTTTTCATATATGCCTAGATTCTTTTCTTGGTCATCCAATCTCCTACTTTTGTATCTATAGCATGCCCTTCTTGAAGCAAAACAACTCCACGGCATTGTCCCGCAGGCATCACACTAGACTTCAAAAGGCTTTGAAAGGTATGGAGATGTTAGCACGGGCTGAGAGGTAAGCTTTTCCTTTAAATTTTCAAAATCTTCATTCTCATTTGCAATCCATACAAATTTAACATTCTTCTTAGTCAAATCATACAATGGGCCTACTATGAATGAGAATTTTTTTATGGATTGTCTATAGTATGCACACATTCCTATAAAGCTTCTCAATTCATGTAGATTTGTTGGTATAGGCTATCCTTTTATTACCTCCAACTTTTTAGGGTCCATTCGGATCCTTGCTTACAAGATAATATGACCTAAATACTGAATCTCTTTTTAAAAACACTCACTTTTCTTGTGATTAATGTAATGTTTTTTGTCTCTCAAAACTTGAAATATTACCTGAATATGCTGCTTATGTTCCTCAAATAGACTTTGAGTAGATGATAATGTCATTGAAGAACACTCCCGTGAAGGTTTGATGAGGTCTAAAAAGCCTCTACATCATTCGATTGAAGGTAGCGAGTGCATTGGTAAGTTTAAAAGGGAGTACCAAGAATTCATACAGGCCAAAATTTGTTCAAAGGGTCGTCTTATGAATATTTCCATGGATTATCCTTACCTCGTGATAGCCACTGTTGAGATATGTTCTGTTGAAGTAGGTAGACCCTTATAAATTATTGAATATATCTTCTATCCTAGGGGGGAAGAGAGAGAGAGAGAGAGAGAGAGAGAGAGAGAGAGAGAGAGAGAGAGTGAGAATATCTTCCGCCTTAGAAGATCTTCCACTTTTTGTCAAAAGTAAGTAGCAAAGAATTCCCCTTCAATGATTAAGAGAGGGAAGTGACTTTGCTGAGAGAGAGAGAGAGAGAGAGAGAGAGAGAGAGAGAGAGAGAGAGAGAGAGAGAGAGTAGCGCGGATAATGTGTCGTGCTCTCTACAGTGGGTGGTCCTCAGTGCAATATGCGTGACAATCTCACTCAAACAGAGTGAATCTCCCTCAAACAGACTGAACAAAAAGGAACAGTAGACGTCAACAGAGCTCACAAAGACACAACAACAGAACAGAACATATGACTTGACTATCTCAAAGACTGATACAGACTCTGGCGTGGCAGCACACTCAGCTCCAGCCCAGGACTCACAGGTACAATGGGGTGTCGAGGCTCAGATGTGCCGAGATGGTGAAGTCGTGCTCTGTGTAAATATCCACTCACTCTAGACCACTACGTACAAGATCAAAGGTGAAGAAGATAATCGAACAACCAACCGCTACTACTCATATGTACCACCATAAAGAGCCACCAATGGCTCATAAATGTCAGCCATGTGGTGACCTGGCCACGAGGTCCACTAGACCACCGTCGGTACCCTGCCACGTGTCACTCCCCATCCCAGAGTGTCCGTCCAGTGTCCGTCCAGTGTGAACCAGCCTAGACCTGTCGTGTGAAAGACATTGTACCGTGAAGGACACTGTAGCCCTGCTACAGGTTGCCCGCCACAAGACCGCTCACCGTCTTGGTGAGAGGAATACTGAAAAAAACTGTGAAAGAAAACCACTAGGTACTACATCCGTACATTTCTTGAAGCAGGCGCTAGGCCCAACCATGACCTTACATTCCTCAAAAGTGGAGTAAAACACTGCCCTGCTTGCAACGCCTTAAGCCTTTTAATAGGGAAGAACCCAATATGATTGCATAGTCCAAGAATCCCAATCGGCAAAACAGACAGCTTGGCTCCTCAACAAAGAGATATGCTCGGTTTGGATCCAGTGCATCTTTATCCTCCATAACCATAGTGAGAAGAAAATGACATGGTCCTCACTTGCATATGAAATTGTTGAAAAGGCTGATGATCAGAAGCTTGAGTAATAACGCAGGTGCGGTTAAGCTCTATCTTAATGGTAGAACAAAAGGCATTAACAACAACGGGATGCTTGAAAGCCACAAGGAATGCAGGTGAATGCTTGAAAGCCAAGGGGTGGGTAGGTAGTACCCAGGTGAATGCTTGAAATCCGAGGTAGGTAGGTAGGTAGGTAGGTAGGGGGGAGGACGAGGGGTAGGTAGGGGGAGGGCGAGGGTGAGGGCGAGGGAGATAGGGAGAGGGCGAAGGGGGTAGGTAGGAGGGCGAGGACGAGGGGTAGGTAGGTGGGAGGGTGAGGGTGAGGGCGAGGGGGTAGGTAGGAGGGCTAGGGCGAGGGGGTAGGTAGGTGGGACGGCTAGGGTGAGGGGGTAGGTAGGTGGGAGGTGGAGGGCGAGGGGGTAGGTAGGGGGCCTAGGGAGAGGGGGTAGGTAGGTGGGAGGGGGAGGGCAAGGGCGAGGAGTAGGTAGGGGGGCTAGGGTGAGGGGTAGGTAGGTGGGAGGGGGAGGGCCAGGGGTAGGTAGGGGGGCTAGGGCCAGGGGGTAGGTAGGTGGGAGGGGGAGGGCGAGGGCGAGGGGATAGGTAGGAGGGCTAGGGTGAGGGGGGGTAGGTAGGTGGGGGGGGAGGGCGAGGGGAGTAGGTAGGTGGGTGGGAGGGCGAGGAAGGTAGGGAGAGGGCTAGGGGTAGGTGAGGGCGAAGGCGCGGGGGTAGGTATGGGGAGGGCAAGGGCAAGGGAGGTAGGGAGAGGGCGAGGCCTAGGGAGGGGGCGAGGGCAAAGGAGGTAGGGAGAGGGCGAGTAAGGGGAGGATAAGGGCGAGGAGGTGTGAGGGGGACTAGGGCTGTAGATGAAGTCCATGTACCATTGGTTGAAGAGGAGATGCTATAGAGCGCAGCAACCATGAGCAAGACAACTATCATGAGAATGGAATTCATTAGGCAGGACGAGCTCTGTGAAGGGAGCTTTGTTCTTGGAGGAGATTTATGCCCGCTTCTATGATCCTCCATAGGCTCACCAAATTCAAAGACTTCCACCGAGGGCGCATCCCGGGTAACTTCTATGACAATCAACCTTTGAGCCGGCTCAGGTGGCTCATTGGGTTTAGTTACTATGGAAACATTGGAATAAGGTGTACCTCTATGCAAAGAGTGAATAGAGACTCCATAACAAGGCATAGATTTGGTAGCCTCCAACCACTCCAGCAGATCTTCGTCAGACCCATCAGGTGTAGTAGCCTTGTTCTTGTTCAGGGTTGGTTTCCATTGACAAAGAAACTTTCTGCACCACTGGATCCATACCTCCCTCTAAGAGGATGGGTTGCATCGGGGAGCAAGAAGTTTGTATCCACATTGTGTCGTTTCCCCAATCATGAAGTGCTTTAGTGTGTCGTAGCCATGTTCTTCCAATGAGAAAAGGAGATCCGCCCTCAATCTGGGGAAGACGAACCACAACAAAATCCAAGTTAAAAGTAAAGTCTTGTACCTGCAGAGGTACATTGTCCACTATGCCCACTGGGTAGACCGTCCGCTGGTCGGCCAATGTAACTGTGAATGGAGTAGGGCAAGTAGGTTGTAGACCTAGAGCTAACATAGTGAACTCGGGCATCAGGTTGATGCCAGATCCACCATCCACTATCACTCCTGAGAATTGGCGACCCAAAACGGACACTGTCAGGCGAGGGCTTCTATAATCAGTGAGTGGAGCAGTGGGATTGGATATCATATAGGACTCTGATGGTCACACTGGGAGGTGCCCACCCCACTAGGACCTCCTCCAAGATAAAGTGATTGAATAACAGCAAGGGTGTCACTTCTAAACTTTGCATCTAGTTGCAGCATGTCATAGAGGGACACTTGTTGGAAGGTGTTCTTCAAGACTGACTTTGTTGTAATCTTGTCCTGTTCTACCAGTTGTTTCTCAGGTACCTTGACCTTTTGTAGATCAAAAACTGCTTCCAAGAAAGCTTCATCAATATCGGAGAGCAAAGATGTGGATTCTTTCATGGCACTGGGGGATGGCTTGTTAAAAGCTACAGGCAGGGTATCCACTGGTGTGAGACTGTGTGGGGGAGTTGAACTTGTTGGAATGCTAAGACTGAGAGCGGCTCTCTCGGCTTGGGTGAGGACGCCCGATAGCTCCTCTGCCAACTGCGGTGGCTTATTTTTAGGGGTAACCACGTGGGTAGAAGGGGGTGGCTAAGAAACAATGCTAACTGCTATCAAATTGAGCTTGGGAAAGCCAAACTCAGTCTGGCTTTGACTTGGGTTCGAAGCCATGGATGCACGAATTTTAGGGCAATCCTTACTCTAGTGATCCTTCATATTAGGGCAATGACGGCAGCGAGGTGACCCTTCGGGCAAAGGGCATTTGCTTTGGTAATGACCATATTCCCCGCATCTGTAGCACAAAATGGGCCGATTCAATGGACGAGTTGAAGGGCGAGGTGGTCCTTGCTCCATGGAGTTGGAGGTGGAGGCATAGAAGCTGTGAGGTGAGGAGGGAGCATGGGTGTGATAAAAGCTCTGAGAGGGAAAAGTGCTCTACATACCTTGCATTGGAGGGGCTGACAATAAATGTGGCATGTGGTTTGATGGCCACATGGAGAGACCATGTTGGATGCAGGTGCTTGCCCTTGTTGAAAACTAGGACCAAGACTTTGTTGTATTTGTCGCAACCCCTTGAGGTAGTAGCAATCCTTGTCTTCATGCCCCGACTTTTCGCAGAAGTGGCAGTAAACCCAAAGGGGACAACCCTGTGGAGGGTGTCCTGGAGAGTGACATGAGCTGCACCATACTACAACCTTAGTCTCGTGCTGAGACCTAAGCTCTTCTAGCTCTCTCTTCATTTGATCCAAAGCGTCGTGATGTGGGGGCTTCTCTTGTCTGAGGGATATTGATTTCTCCTCTTGAAGAGCTTTCTGTAACTTTAGGGCTTCAAGTTCTCTACGCAAAGAAGTCAATGGATCAGCAGGACTACTTTCCGAAAACACAGAGGGAGTCTCTATGGAAAAGGAGTTGTTGAAAAGCTTCCTAGCCCCCTCTATCCTAGTAGCAGCTGCAATGAACTCCTCGAGAGTGGCATCAGGTCGGAGACTCTCTCAGAGTTTTTGCTGAGAAGTTTTGGGAAGCGCCTACTCCACCCACTTTTTAACCATGAATTCATCGGGTTGTTGGGGGAGCTTGGCCACCAACGACTTAGTTTTAGTCATAAGCTCTGCAAAATTCTCCTCTGGCTTGAGCACCATGTTGGCCAACTCATCCAACACCTTCTCTTGGTAGTCACCTGGCCTGAAAGCTGCACAGAACTGATGTCTTAAGGCTGCCCAAGTTGCAAAATGGTTCTCTACAAACTGGCTGTACCATTTATCTGCTAAGCCATCCAAGGTGGATGGAAATAGTACCAAATAAGCATCTTCCCTGTTAAGACCACGTCCTCTATAGAGAGATACGAACCTCCGTGCATGGTCGTCCGCATCTTCCGAGGAGAGTCCTTTGAAGGTGGGGAACTTGATGTTTACCCTTGCCAACACACTAGCCAACGCCTCCATGGCCCCTTGTTGAGCATGTTGCTCAATAGCCTGCTGTAGGAGAATAGGAGAGATCTTTGTTGGAGAAGGTGATCTGGAAGATGTGGAACCGGATGAAGGAATGGGGGATGTCATATGTGGAGGTATGGTTGATGAGGTTAATGGACTTCTACTAGATACCATAGGGCGTCTTCGGTTATAGTGCTTCAGAGGGCTCAGTAGTGCGCTTTGACGCTCAACTCACCACCTTGTATGTGTCATGCAGTGAATAACACAGGTCTAAAACAGGACAAGTGAGGATAGTGACTAGACCACCTGGTCCAGGACCAGTGACTAGACCACCTAGCTGGCAGGACGAGGAGGGTTGGACCAGGGCGAGGACTAGACCAGGACCAAGGACCAAGGACGAGGACTAGGACTAGTTGGACCAGGGTGAGAGAGGACCATGCCAACATACTATCTACACAGTGTAAGCAAGTGTGCGGAGCCAGGTAACAACCGATTAGTTTCACGATTTGTATCTCCACAAGAGTGAGACTTCCTTTGAGGTCCCACCGTGATCGCCAAAATGAGAGCACCTGTAGCACGGATAATGCGTCGTGCTCTCTACAGTGGGTGGTCCTCAGTGCAATATGCGTGACAATCTCACTCAAACAGACTGAATCTCCCTCAAACAGACTGAACAAAAAGGAACAATAGACGTCAGCAGAGCTCACAAAGACACAACAACAGAATAGAACATATGACTCGACTATCTCAAAGACTAATATAGACTCTTGCGTGGCAGCACACCCAGCTCCAGCCCAGGACTCACAGGTACAATGGGGTGTCGAGGCTCAGATGTGCGGGATGGTGAAGTCGTGCTCTGTGTAAAGACCCACTCACTCTAGACCACTACATACAAGATCAGAGTTGAAGAAGATAACCGAACAACCAACCGCTACTACTCATATGTACCACCATAAAGAGCCACCAATGGCTCATAAATGTCAGCCATGTGGTGACCTGGCCACGAGGTCCACTAGACCACTGTCGGTACCCTGCCACATGTCACTCCCCAGCCCAGAGGGTTCGTCCAGTGTCCGTCAAGTGTGAACCAGCCTAGACTTGTCCTATGAAACACACCGTACTGTGAAGGACACTGTAGCCCTGCTACAGTGAGAGAGAGAGAGAGAGAGAGAGAGAGAGAGAGAGAGAGAGAGAGAGAGAGAGATCACATTTTAGAAAGAGAATGCAGTGAGAGAAGGTGAGAAATTTTCTTTTCTAACAAGGGGAGTGCTGAAAAGTGCTTCCTTTAAAGACCTCAAAGTGAGAGAGAGTGGTTTCAATGTAAGAGAGAGAGGACACGAGTGGAAAAAAGACATTTAATATTTATTATAAAATTCAATCATTTATAAAATCCAATTATCCACCTTTCTTTTTGTTAAAAATTATCTATTTTCAAAACAAAATATATAAATAGAATTTTTAAGAAGCCCAACATAGGCCTTTTTGGCCACTCTTCTAGGCCTCATCAAACTTGGCTTAAGCCTTAAGCATTTTCTTAAACTACCAAATAAAGAGGCCCACCTATATCCCATTCAATTTCAAATGGAAAATATATTGTGCCAAAAACTTACCCTTTGATGGGTTCCTTTGCAGTCTAATATGTGTTCCATCTATGGATCCACCTATTTGTGGTACCACTGTAATAGATTCATACTCCTCTATTATTCTTTTAAGTTTGGCACCCTCAGGTATGAAAATATGAAAGCGTTGGAACAAGCTGGCTCAAAATGTGACATATAATCATGGTGTACTTACGTGTAGTGGACTCCCCAATAGGATAAAGACAAGTCATTGAGTTGGAAGAATGACCATGTGCCAACCTCCACAATACACATGCTAGTGTTAAATCACCAGCTATGGGTGCACATACAAGTAAATCACCACTACATGGTAAGAAAGGCTCCACTATCTCGAAGATCTTTCAATATATTGTTGGTAGATGTTCAAAATTTTCTTTGGGGTCTATTGAGCAAAATCTAGATTCTTGGTTGGGTTTAAGGACAGAAAAGGAGATGCTTGGTTGGGTTTAAGGACAAAAGAGGGGATGATGGCCCATGAAGAGTAGAGGAAAAGGGGGACAAAGAGAGATGTCATGCATAATGGTAGGCGAGGAGAGAGAGGGAGGATTTTTTTAAAACATTCTATGATGCATTGGGCGAATGTGTAGAAACAGGGGTGAATTGCCACATGATTGTTTAGTAGAGCATGCTAATGAGGGAGGGCCTGAGAAAAAGAAGGGGAGAAGGACCATGATGTGAATAGATGCATGGGAGCAAGTTACTCTCTCTCTCTCTCTCTCTCTCTCTCTCTCTCTCTCTCTCTCTCTCTCTCTCTCTCTCTCTCTCTCTCTCTCTTTGTGTGTGTGTGTGTGTGTGTGTGTTTGGTTTGTCCGTCAGTGCAAGATTTCTCTCTTGTTTGTGTGTAGGAGCAAAATTGCTTTGAGATGGTCATAGTCATTTGTGGGTAGGGCCAGTAAAGTGATGGTGATAAGAAGACCAAGGGGTAGGAGGATCTATGTTCAATTGGGGCAGGGATGCAAGGATGTGGTCATCACGATTGCAGCCTCGGTTGTAAAGTGGAAGGTGATAACATGATCTTGCAAGGATACATGGTGTAGCCTACGAGAAGATATATGAGTAGCTGAGGGCTATGCTTTCTACGTCAAGAGTGGTTGCCCCATCAAGAAAGAAGCTTGTGAATGAGAAGCATACGTTTGAGGCACTAGATCCATGGCTTGTGCATGAAGATCATGGGGACATGTGATGTGAAGGAGTATGAAGGGATATGGATTATGTGGCATCTTGGAGTGTGGAGCAACTTTTTGGGCAGAGAGTGTGGCTTCTGTGCATCTCTGTTGATGGTTGTGCAACAAAGGAAGGGGAGCGAGGAATCAGCCATGCAATGGCATGCATCAATTTGGGGGGGGGGGGGGGGAGGGGGGATGTTGTTTCTAGACTCCTTGGATTCATGGCTACTTAATTGAGTTTTCCCATCGTAGATTCAATAAGAGTTGTAAAGACCTATGAGTCCTAAATCCTAAAAATGGGTGTCTTCTATTTGTGTAATGAGTGTTTTTTGTTCCCACTAACCAATCAGAAGATTAATCATTTTTAAAAAATAACTTTCTAGCACAAGGGGGAGGCATCACTAAGGCCTCACCCCTTTGCAATAGGCCAAAAACTAATAGCCTTCTACAAGATAATCCATGACTTGCACTAACCGTAGGAGGTAGAAATCTCTCTCTCTCTCTCTCTCTCTCTCTCTCTCTCTGTGTGTGTGTGTGTGTGTGTGTGTGTGTGTGTGTGTGTGTGTGTGTGTGTGTGTGTGTTTGGTTTGTCTGTCGGTGCAAGATTTTTCTCTTGTTTGTGTGTAGGAGCAAAATTGCTCTGAGATGGTCATCGTCATTGTAGGGCTAGTAAAGTGATGGTGATAAGAAGACCAAGGGGTAGGAGGATCTATGTTCAATTGGGGCAGGGATGCAAGGATGTGGTCATCATGATTGCAGCCTCGGTTGTAAAGTGGAAGGTGATGACATGAGCTTGCAAGGATACATGGTGTAGCCTACGCGAAGAAGATTATATATGAGTAGCTGAGGGCTATGCTTTCTACGTCAAGAGTGGTTTCCCGATCAAGAAAGAAGCTTGTGAATGAGAAGTGTACGTTTGAGGCACTAGATCCATGGCTCGTGCAAGAAGATCATGGGGACATGTGATGTGAAGGAGTATGAAGGGATATGGATTTTGTGGCATCTTGGAGTGTGGAGCAACTTTTTGGGCAGAGAGTGTGGCTTCTATGCATCTCTCTTGATGGTTGTGCAACAAAGGAAGGGGAGCGGGGAATCGTCCATGCAAAGGCATGCATCAAAGAGGGGGGGGGGGGGGGGGAGAGGGGGGATGTTATTTCTAGACTCCTTGGATTCATGGCTACTTAATTGAGTTTTCCCATCGTAGATTCAATAAGAGTTGAAATCCTCAAAATGTCTTCTGTTTGTGTAATGAGTGCTTTTTGTTTCCACTAACCAATCAAAAAATTATTCATTTTTGAAAAATAACTTTCTAGCAAAAGGGGGAGACATCACTAAGGCCTCACCCCTTTGCAATAGGCCAAAAACTAATAGCCTTCTACAAGATAATCCATGACTTGCACTAAACGTAGGAGGTAGAAGTCTCTCTCTCTCTCTCTCTCTCTCACACACACACACAATCCATCTAATTTGCTTTGTAACAATTCACAAAGTGAGCTAGGGTAAAGAGGCCAATAACATTATAGCCCCCAACACTAAGACGGACCATATCCCAATATTTGTTGCATTTTGGGATTAGTAGTGGCACAAAAGATCATAGGCTAAATGGATAGATTATTTGAAATCCTTCTTTTCTATTGGCTCTTGTGCAAGCTCAAGCTCCCACAGGTACAATTCGGTATTTTTTGTTTTGGTCACTCTTCTCTTTGAACCTCAATTTTGATACACATGAATTCAAACATGGCATCGTGACTTCCAACTCTAGAGCTTGACACACACAAAAAAAAAAATTCTAAAAGTGCAAGCAAAGATGAATCCAATGAGCTACTCTGCACTCAAAGTTGAGCTTGGAGGAAGAAGATCAAAGCTCTCCAAGTTAGGCGTTCCCCTACTAGCCCCTTTACCCTAAAGATGATCCCTTTCATCTTGCCATGGAAATCAGCCACCAAGCACAAATAGACATGAGAATAAATAGACATACCTAGATATCCTTTGGCCATCCTTGTCTCTTTGTATGTCTTGTTTAGTATTTGTTATTATGTCATTCGTCTTGCTTCCTTGTGCTCATGATGCACCCTTGATCCAAGGCCTCCTTTATAATGTCCACTTTTGTTGCCACAATCAATCTTGATTGTGGCAAGAACCATACCTCTTGACCTTAACAATCCCCCATGGACTCTAAGGTTGACAGCGCATACACACCAATTACCCTGATGATTGGCACTCCACCTCCTAGGTTTCTCTTTGAGAGACAACCCTCTAGAATTCAAACATTGCTTATGCCAAGCTATCTCTCCCCTCTATGTATTTTGGTTCTCTCAAGCGTCTCACAAGTTGAAATGGATTGGAAAGTGTGAGGTTAGAAATTTTACACAAAAAAAACCTGCTATTCTACTAGGAGCTAGTTGTTCACATTGTTCATTGACCAACGTTATTGTGTATGGGCTACACTGTTAGGGTAGGGGCGTTCAATGTGGCATAATTCAATCATATAGATATTGGATGCAATCCTTTACACATTTCACAAACAAAAACTTGAAGTGATGAATATAATTTCCCCTATAGGAATACAAGCCCATCCAAGATCAAAACACCAAGGTTTGTAACAAAAATGGATGGACCACAAATTTGAATCTTGGAAAGAGTACACAATGCACATTCCTAGGAATACCTCAAGCATATTGATGAAAAATCAGCGGGCGTAAACACTACGAAGACCATAAATAAAGTGCATCCTTTCCATTTTAAGGATTGCCACCCACACAAGATGACAATGTCGGGATTGTAGGTCCCATTGTAAGTACAAGGGATGGACCACAAATTCAAATGCCAAAATGAGTACACTTTAATAGCTTACTAGAGATCGTGTTTGAAATCCGCTTCTCTCCTTGTAAGACATAAGGATATATCCAAGATCATAATGCAAGGAGAATGCAAATTTTTCAAGTTTGCATTATATTGGGTCTATGCTAACCTAAAGTACGGTGTGAGGTAGGGAAACGTTGTAAAATGAATCACGTTCAATGTACTTCATGTCTAATGGTCTCCTATAGACACAACTTAAGTAAGAGATGCATTAGCAAACCATAACATGGACCTTTCTTTTATCTATTTCAAAGTGATTATGGGAGTAATAGGTGCATATTTTAGGTCGATTATAACCTTGTCAAATAGTTCTCTAATATAACAAACACAATCTATACATGAGTAAAAATTTAATATGCAAATCAAACATACACACAGATACACAAAAGCTTTTTTAAAAAAATTATGTGCATCGAGTTGGATTCTCACCACAACAGCATTTGTTGCTCTATGTGGAGAGAGAGAGAGAGAGAGAGAGAGAGAGAGAGAGGGAGGGTAGATAGAGAGTAGAGAGTGAAAGCTACGATCTCTAAATATTATGGCTATGGTGTTCTATTGTAGTGAATGCATATCGATGAGTAGGCCCCCAAAAATATCCACTTCTCAACTTATAAGTAGGCAGGGTGGGATAAAATCACTTTGAGAGGGGAGGGGGGAGTAGAAGGAGAGGAGATAGAGATGTTTTGGAAGAAGAGGAACAACTACGATCTCTACGGAGTCTATTAATGGCTTCTATCTCCATTGATATACATAGAAAGAGAGTTTGATGATAACATCAAATGCCAACATTACTATCACAATAATTGTAATTCCCATCTAATGTTAATTGAACATTAGTATTTGATATTACAAGACATAACTATTTTTCACACAGATTAACCCAAATCTATTTGTATTGGCATGCTTCCATTAAGGCTTACCTATTGATTAATTCTTGTTTTTCTTCTCTCTTCTGGTGTTAGAGTTAGTTGAATTTTGGAATAAAGAGAATATCAATCAAGGTATAATCTAATGCTAAAAACGCACAAAAGAGAGTTTCACTACAGAAGAAATTTAGCCATACTATGATTCAAAGAGCCGTGCCAAACCTTATACATAAGATAAGGGTATCAAATATTTTTTTTACTATTATGCTTATAAGGATAAGAAGGGGAGTCATATTACCATATACTAGTTGTAAATAAGGGGTTTCCTAGGACTCTTCGCTTGCAAGTGGCATGTGTTTTTTGATAGAGTCAAACCCTTGAGCTCATTGTCTTGTTGTAAAGAAAACTCTATTATTGGTGTTTGGAAGTGTTGATCTTCCTCCATTATGTCTAGTCCCATGGTTGCTTGCCTTTGGTCTTCATATCTAAGAATTTGTTCAATCTCATCAAATGATGGCATTTCCCTCAAGACAATGAGCCCTTCAATGAGGCCATCATATCCAGCTCTCAATCCATGTGAATGATGATTTTAAAGAGCTCATTGTCTGATATCTTGCCTCCAATAGCTACTGGTTTTTTATGTTGGAATTAAGGTTGCAGGGATGCACACACAACTTGGATAATATGAAGAAGCTCAAGGCATACAATAGAGAAAGTATTCCTTAGTGTGAAAATAGAAAAATAACATAGCTATAGAGTGATCGGCATATATACAATGTACTAGGGGGAAAAATTCCTGGTGAGGGAGTGCCCCGACAATCCTTAGTGTGTTCACACTAACGATGTGTTCACACACATCGTTACCACGTATATGGTAATAGCTTATGTAGATCCTTCACCCTCTTGATGAAGCTTATAGAAACCTCTCATTGTCCCTCTTGGTGTTGATAAGTTCAGCTCTCAAAGCCACTTGTCTTGAGGTGCTCTTAGGCTCACAAATGTTCTTCCATGTGTCCTAAGCCTTCTCGTTGAGAGTTTTCACATCCATTAGATGGCTAAGAATTTCATCTTTTGACACTTAACTTCATCACATGTACAACAAACATAGCCTTCTTGTCTCATTTCTCCAACTCCTCTTGAAGACAATCTTTTGATCTTGGTTTCTTCATAGAAACCATCTCCGAGCATTCTTGGAACAAGAGTAGAGACTACAGCTTTACCTTCCAAGTTGCATAGCTATAGCCATTGAGCTTTTCAGCTCCTAAAAGTGTGGGTTGTGTAGACTTGGTGCCATCTTGAACTTCTCACAAGTGGTGATGAAGGGGTTTTTAGCACTTACTCCAACTCACTCAACCTCTCTCTAGCTAAGAACCACAACCTACTCTGATACCATGTGAAATATTTAAGGAGAGAGCGAGAGAGGATTTAAACACAACTCAAATATGAGGGACACAATGATATAATATAATAAATATTTGTATAATTAAAGAACTATCGTCGGTGATGATCCACGTACTTAAAATACTGCAACAAGTACTTTAAATTTATTTTGACTATTTTATAAAAGGTACTCTAAAGTACATTGATAGAAACTTTGAAAGCCTATGATACATAGTATAAGTAATTTTTGAGAGACTAAATCGCTTATCTCCAAATTCAAGCTAGAGCTTGTTCCAGGTATATGAGTATATTTTTTTAGATAACGACACTCAATAAAAGATGATATAATGCCTTATAATGTCTTTGAACTCTCTTATTATAGTGTCTTAGTACATATTTACATAGTTGTGGCTCTAAATTATAAGCATAAGTCGTGGATGACTTTTGGTAGATCGGTGCACATGAAGAGATTGTGGTTGTATCTCATGATAGGTATCTACCAAGTTGGTATGTTGACTCTTGTGTGCATTCTACAACCACTTGAGTGGCATCATTGTGGGTTGCATATCTCCACCTATGAGTCGAATCTTCAAGAGCCCTTTGGTGTGACCCTTTTTCACATAGAGGGAATTGTTTTATTTCATAAACATCCACCAAATGTTGGCTATACTGAGAGATATCTTCTCCTCCATTAGGAAGGGAATGGGGTCTAAGGGGGCCTCTTTATTTGCCATGGGATTAAAAAAGAGATTATGGAAGGGACAAATGGGTGGATGCCATGTGGACTGAAATGGTGGGTATGGCAAGGCCTAAAAGTAAAAGATCAAACTTGTACTCTTTTATAAAAAACATAGAGAAAATGTCTTATAAATTCAAAAAAAATGAACTTTTCTCTAAATAGTTGAGTAAAAACCAATCCTTTCTCTCTCTAGTGGCTGTCTGTTTCTCCCCCCTCTCTCCTAAAAAGGGGTCCCTCCAAAAACGTGTTGATCATTCCCTCCCTCTCTCTCTACTGTACCATCTCTCACTTCACTTTGCAAGAGTTGCTTCTCTTTCCTTCCTTTCAGTTTCCCCTCCCAAAAGCTCTAAAACAGAAGTTTGAACCTCCTTTCCCTCCTCAAGCTTACTGCATTCTCCTCGTGCTGAAGTTCTTCATTGCTCCATTAGCCTCACTAAACACCTCTACCTAAAGCTGAAGATCTGCAGCATATCCTTCTGCTAGATCATTCCTCTTTCTTTCCTCAGCAGGTTTCTTGCTCCTTCTTCATTGTGCTCTCTAGAGAGGATCTACTTTCCTCTCAAGATTTGCAACATTATCTTCCCTATTAAGCCAACAAGCAAGTGGAGCAGTATAGCAGTAAGTGGCATCCTTCGTCTTTGTGTACCATCAAGAATCTTGTTCTATACAACTGAGAACATGGATGTGAAATCTCTAATCATAAGTGTTTGTCTACAAGTTGTGCCACTATTCCCCATGGCATCATCAGGTACTCGATGACCTAGGAGTGTCATTGACTCCATTTCATGGAGCAATGTACAAGACAATAGTGGATGTTGGGTGACGATGGAGTTCAAATGATTAATGTGGGTGACAATGCAACCCAGCTCAAGAGGTGCACACAAGGTCTCAAGGAGACACATGGCTTCTCGAGCACACCATTGGAAGGGAAGGATCATGGAATTCAAGCAAACCCATGACGGCAAGCGTCTTGCAAAGGTGCAACATGTGTATGTTGCTTCACAACTGAAGCTAGAGACAACAGTGGCTCCATCGAGGTTTCCTGCAAACTGTAATTTCACTCCTCTGTCAAGTTTTTAGATTGTATATTTTGTATTTCTGCTGTATATATTGCTTTGATGTCTATAAGGCTTTCATTGCTTGTTCATGTTTGCAGATGTATTCCCATCCGATTTTGTAGAGTGGGAGCCAATAGAGTCCTTTATAGGAATTTTTAAGGCCATCCACGTTGACCTTGGCAAGATGCTATATGCTGGTTGTCCATCCGTGGAGCTTGTCTCAAGGGACATTTTTTTATAACCATACTTATGTAATGCCTAGGCAAACTGGGTATGGTAATCTTTCTTTGGTTCATCCACCAACCTTGCAGAGTTTGGAATGGCCTAAGCCTAATAGTGCCTTGATTGCAGCAACCAAAAGGAGAATCGAGGCGGATGTACATTCAGCAATGAAGTGCACCTATGGTTCCATAAAGCTTCGCTAACTTGGTTTATGTCCCTTCATGTATTTGTGTTTATCTTTTGACTTGCAGTGTGTTCATAGGACACTAACAATGTGGACTTGCAAAGGGGGAAGTGCGATCAATGGTTTCCTTGCATTTGGATGGGAGATAAGGTGGTCAACCACCAGAGAGATACAATCAAGTGCTTTGTAATTGCTGAGAATGCGGTGTGAAAATACCATATTGTGAAGCAAAGCTTGTCAATTGTCTTTCCCTACAGAAGATTGAAGCTGATGAAGGGAGAATGGGAGGCACTAGATTCTGATGCTGCTCCTAGAGAATCAATTGATCTGCAAATATGCCTCCACGACAATGTAGTGCACAACATCTCGATGAATAACGACTAGAGTCTCAGTCACCTTCACGAGTATCTTAACTTAGATATACCTTGCCCAATCAATATGTTTTTGTAATCAATGAAAATGTTGTTCATTCTAGAAAAGAGAAGAGCTTTCTGTGTAAAAACATTGGTTTTCCGCAATGTATTAATGTAAAAGCTTGTAACAGAAGCGATTTTGCTCCCATTAATACATATGGCATTTTAAATCTCTTCTTCATTTTTAATTTGTTCAAGATTTCATTTGAAATATGCAATTTTTTTAGTTTGGAGCATGAATACTTTCAATGTTGGTGTCTTTCAACGCTTGCCGTGTGATTTTGTTTATAATTATAGTTTTAAGTTAATTTGACGTTAATTTTAAGTGCTGTTAAAAAGTGACATTGACTATAAAAGTGACTTCCTAGGTTTTAAACTTCATTCTCACAATCAAAAAACACAAGCTCTAAGACCTCTTCACATATTCTTTGCGAACAGACCCATGGAAACATCTTCTGATGCACTTCTCACACAATTATAGAAGATAGTGTTGCCATATACATGTGGTAGTGATGTGTGTGAACACACTAGGACCGCCGGGGCATTTTTTCCCTCTTTAGGAGGTTTTTCCCCCCGTGCATTGTATATATGCCCATCACTCTAGGACTATCTATCTTTCCATTGCACACCAAGTAATATACTCTCTATTGTGTGCCTTGAGCTTCCTTCGTCTTCTCCAAGCTGTGTGTGTTTCTCTGCAACCCTAATTCCAACAATTGGTATCAGAGCAGGTCACGTCCTCCCGGGCTTAGTCGCCAGCTGCTCCAGCACACGCCTGCTCACTTTCTCTGATTTCAGTGAGCTTTGATGAGCGTTCGCAGGTCGACAAAACTTTTGGGTACACTCGAAGAGCTCGGTCTGCTCAGAATTTTGATTTGGACTCATTTCGACCTCCGTTTCCACTACAAGCAGTACTGCACAGGCTATTTCGTCATTTTGTGCAAAATTTCTGTCAGTGCCGTTTTCTACATAACAGGTGCCTTATAGTCTTCTACGGTTTGTGCTATATAGCACAGGTTGTTCCCGCTCCATTTCTCCTATTTTCGGGCAGTTTTCACATCAGGTGCAGCATTTACCATGGCTGACAACAACAACACAGATGTGTTCAAGATGTTTGCTGCTGAGGACAGGTTGGATGGGGACAACTACCCTATGTCGGCTTATATGATGCAACATGTTCTTGTGTCAAAGGGTGTCTGGAACATTGTGCAGGGCATTGATGTACGTCCTGGTTCTGAGGATGTAGGCGATGTTGAGGATGTTGCAGGTCTTGCTGCAAGGATTGCAGCTGTTAGAGTTGTTCTGCCTACGGCAGAACAAGCTCGTTGGGATGTTAAGGATGCATAGGCTCATGCATTGATTGCGTTTTCTGTGAAGCGCACCATTGTTCCTCACATCCGTTCAACAAAATCTGCAAAACAGGCTTGGGATATTCTAGCAGGTCTTTATGCAAGCCGCAATGAGGCTAAAATTGCTTTGTTGCGTAAAGAGCTAGAGTCGAAGATTATGCATGAGGAAGATGATATGGACACTTTCCTTGCTAGTGTCAAGGATATCAATGAGCAACTTATTTCTGCAGGTGAAGTCATTTCAGACAATTCCCTTGTGCAGACTGTTCTTGATGCCTTACCAGATTCCTACCAGACTTTTGCTAGTACTTGGAGACTGATGACCCAAGGAAATCCTGAAGTTGTCAAGTTTGATGCATTATGCACATTGCTGTTTCAAGAGTCACTTTCTAGAAAAAACAGGACTAGGCAGCGTGCAGTTGAACAGGCTTTTATTGCTTCTCAAAGAAAGGGTGGTAACACTAATGCAGCCACTTCTTATGGTTCTGCTGCGAGTGGCAAAAATTCTGCAACACTTCGTCAGGAAATTCTGGTGATAAGGGCAAAAAGAAGATACGTTGCCATTATTGTAAATCCAATGATCACTTGATCAAGTCGTGTCCTAAGTTGAACGCCAAAGAGGCTAAGAAGAAAGAGGGTGGTTCCACTGCAAATGCTGGTTCCACTACAAATGCAGCCATTGTTGAGTCTTCTGTGAAAGGAGATTGTGTTGCTGATGTTGATGCAGAATGGGCTTTTAGCGCAGAGTGCACTTACAATCCTGCTGTCCATGATGCATGCTTGTCAGTTGCTGCAGATTCACATGTGTGGTATTTCGACAGTGGTGCTACAAAGCACATTACCTCACATCGTGAATTGTTTACCTCTCTCAAGTCTGTCCCTCATGGGAATTCAGTCACTTGTGCCAACAACGCCTCTTATCCAGTTCAGGGAGTTGGAAAGATTGTGCTTACTGCTGCTAATGGCAGTTCTTTCACACTTGTTGATGCACTTTATGTACCTGGAATCAAGAAGAATCTCTTGTCTGTATCCGCACTTGCTAGACTTGGACTTGTAGCCAAATTTGTGGATGACAGATGTACAGTTCATGATCTCAGTTTTGGTGATGAAATTGTTGCATCTGGCCTTTTGTACCGTGGGCTGTATCAGCTCACTTTGTATGACAAGTGTGGACAAAACTTTGCAAATGCTGTTGCAAATTCAAGGGCTATTTCAGATGCAAAACTTTGGCATGCACGTTTTGGTCATCTGAATTTTGCCAGTTTGCTGCGTTTGCAGAAATGTGACATGGTTGCTTCTTTGCCACCTCTTGAAGCACCTGTCAAACATGTTTGTGAAGGCTGTATTTTGGGTAAGATGCAGCGTTCTAAGTTTCCAAAGGATGGTTCAGTTCGGGCCACATGTAGGTTGCAGCTTGTGCATAGTGATGTTTGTGGGCCCATGCAAACTCCGTCCTTGGGCAATTACTTGTACTTTGTGACTTTCATTGATGATTACTCCAGGCATGCATGGGTATTTCCGCTTAAAGCGAAGTCCGAAGTTTTTATGTGCTTCAAAAATTTTCTGGCTATGACTGAAAATGTCTCAAAATGTACTATGGGCACCCTCCGTTCCGATCGAGGGGGGGAGTACATGTCTCATGAATTTAATGCATTTCTGGCTACTCGTGGGATAAACACGAATGTACAGTGCCTTACACACCTCAGCAAAATGGTGTTGCTGAGAAACAGGTCACTGACAGAAATGGCACAATGTATGGTCAAAAGTCAAGCTTTACCACATTCTTTTTGGCTTGAGGCCATCATGTGTGCCACTTATGTACTTAACAGGTGTCCTACGAAAGCTTTGTAGTCTATTACTCCATATGAAGCATGGCATGATAGAAAACCTTCTATTGAGCACATGCGTGTTTTTGGTTGTTTGGCATATGCTTTGGTGCCACAATTGCAGCGCAGAAAATTGGATGATAAGGCTGTCAAATGTATTTTTGTTGGTTATAGTGCTGAAAGCAAAGGTTACAGGTTGTATCATCCGCAAAAAAAACGTATTTTGGTTTCACTGGATGTAGTGTTTGTGGAAGATTCTGTTCAGCCCTTGCTGTCATGTACTAGAGACAGTAATGTAAGCTCACAGGACATTTATGACACTTTGTTGCCTCTTTTCAGTGGTGGAAATATGAATGTAAGTTCCAATGAGGCAAATGTAAGGCCTATGGGGGTTTCTGAAAATGTTCTAGATCAGCCTATTACTGATGTAGATGTACATGTTGTACTTGATGAGGAAAGGGCTGAAAATGAGCAGGGTAGAGGTATGCCAAAATGGCTGGTGCACACTTTGCGTGACAGTAAATTGGATGCACCTTTGTCTAGTCGTACTCGTTCAGGATCTCGCCATGCATCTTATGCATCAGATTGTTATGCTTTGGCTATGTCTAGCTTACATGATGTTGAGGAGCCTCTGACTTTTGATGAAGCACAAAATTCAAAAAATTGGATGGCTGCCATGCAATCAGAATATGATGCACTTATAGAAAATGACACATGGACTTTATGTGATTTGCCTCCTGGCAAAAAGGCCATTGGTACGAAGTGGGTTTACAAGTTGAAACGCAAGCTGGATGGTGAGATCGATCGCCATAAGGCTCGACTTGTTGCAAAGGGTTATGCACAGCAAAAAGGCATAGATTATGAAGAGACTTTTTCCCCCACTTGTCGTATGACTATTGTGCGTTTTCTATGTGCATTGGCAGCTCATTTTGGTTGGGATGTACATCAATCAGACATTGTTACTGCTTTCTTGAATGGTGACATATTTGAGGAAGTTTATGTAACGCAGCCTCGCGGTTTTGTCATAAAAGGACAAGAGGACAAAGTGTGAAAATGTAACAAGGCTTTGTATGGGTTGAAGCAATCTCCTCGTGCTTGGTATGAGAAATCTGACACTCATTTGGTCAAACAAGGCTTTTGTAACAGTCCAACAGAAAGCACATTGTATGTAAAGCGTGAGGGTGATGTACTTCTCATTGTGGTTCTTTATGTTGATGATTTTCTGATCACTGGACCAAATGAGAGACATATTGCTGAATTTAAGGCTGATTTGAATGCTACTTTCAAGATGAAAGATTTGGGGCTGTTGCATCATTATTTGGGTATACAGTTTAAGCAGTGTGATGGTGGTATTACCTTGTGTCAGAAAAGTTACATAGAGACGTTGCTATGTAAGTTTGGACTTGAGGATTTCAAACCTATTGCCACTCCCATGGAAACAGGTTTGAAGTTGAGTCTACATGATGCTGGTGATCGTGCTGATGTCATTCTTTATCAAACTGCTGTTGGCTTCCTCATTTATGTATGCAACACGAGGCCGGATATTCAGTTTGCAGTCTCACAAGTCAGCAGATTTATGCATAGCCCAGGGTCTAAGCATTGGCAGGCTGTCAAGAGGATTTTCCGCTACCTTAGTGGCACTTCACATCTTGGCTTGTTTTATCCCAAGGGGGGATCATTGCCGCCAGACTTACATGCTTTTTCGGACTCAAATTGGGCTGGTTGTTTTGACACGCGAGTGTCCACAAGTGGTTTTTGTTTCATGCTTGGCAGTTCATGTATATCATGGTTGAGCAAGAAGCAACCTACTGTGGCCACTTCGAGTTGTGAGGCTAAGTACAGGGCAGTCTTCACAGCTACGGTTGATTGTGTATGGCTCAGACGCCTTATGGTTGATTTGTGTGTTGGACAGGACACTGCCAACACTATCTACACTGACAGTCAGAGCGCACTGGCAGTTGCGATGAACCCAGTTTTTCATGCTCGCACAAAGCACATTGAGGTGCATTACCACTATGTCAGGGAGAGACTCTCAGCAGGAGAGATCAGCTTGGTTTATTTGCCAACACAGGACAACCTTGCAGATCTTTTCACAAAGGCATTCTCTCGTGAGAAGCTTGAAGCTTTCCGCAAAGCTTTGGGCTTACTTCCCTTTGTGGACTGATCCTATCCTCAGGGCATGGCACTTCCCTTTACTCATGTGCCAGCTCTCGTTCACCGCATCACTCCAGGGGGGATTTGTTACCATATACATGTGGTAGTGATGTGTGTGAACACACTAGGACCGCCGGGGCATTTTTTCCCTCTTTAGGAGGTTTTTTCCCCCGTGCATTGTATATACGCCCATCACTCTAGGGCTATCTATCTTTCCATTGCACACCAAGTAATATACTCTCTATTGTGTGCCTTGAGCTTCCTTCGTCTTCTCCAAGTTGTGTGTGTTTCTCTGCAACCCTAATTCCAACAGATAGGACTTGCAGATCGTACACATGAATTAGTCAGTGTGTTTGAGGGGACGACCGACATGCATGCCATGATGGAGCACATGGAAGAATATGCAATAGTCTTCAAGGGATCCAACATGGCGTGGTTGCCTGTTGATTTTCTCAAACACCTCTATGCGGCCGACCGACAAAAACTTTTGTTATCGCTTGTTGAGATTTATAAAAGGGCTTACTGAGCAGGACTACATGATAGAGGATGAGGATGACCTCATAGACTTGGGCATGGGGTGCATAGGCACCCAATTCATATCTTGAGACATGGTTTATGTATTGCTTGTGCTTGAGGGCATGGAGAAGGGAAAATCAAAGTAAAAGGCCAACTAGAAACCTCCTGTAACCATTGTGGAGGAATCAAATGAATTTATTGAAGAGGTTAATGAGCAGGCTGAAACATCTATGGCACTCGTGCTACTGCAAGATCCAACTCCACTAGGGAGGAAGATGAGATGATAGAGGGAGACGAGATGTTGGAGGAAGTTCCTCACCTCCAAATTCTCACTTTTCATGCAGTGGTGGTGGATGGTCGTCACTTCTTGTTCCTTGATGACATTGCAAAGACACTAGGACTCATAGCAGATGAGTCGTTCTCAGTGCTCGCTATCTATGCGGGCATGAAAGATCCTAGTGGAAAGCAAGAGAAGGTCAACTGTCAAATTGACTTTGAAGAGCAAGGTCTCCCACCAAGCCTCTCATTCCTCCCTAGTGAAAACAAACAGAATTTGGTACAAACCGTGGCAAATACACTTATGGAAATCAAATCATGTGCCTCATTTTATGAAAGTCTCCCAGAAAGCGCTTTTCTTCCACACAAACCGTTGATCATTATGGCTAGACATGATCGCTCTAGCATCGACCTTACAAGGAAAACTCTTGAAGAGATGGATGAGAAACTGTGGTAACCACTTTTTAACTTTATCGATAGTCTATTGTATCCTATAGCAAGTGTTGAAGTTGTTTAAAATGTTTTGTAGACCGCATACCATGTTGATAAGTTTGCAATGCGTATTGGAGGTTCATGAAACATTCCTTTGGGTAGAGATAGGTCCATGTGGCACTACCTTGGCCCTCTAGGGCCATCCATTCTTTGAGTTGCACACACAGAGTTCTCCAAGCATGGTTCTGGGGAGCTGCTCAAGAGCAAGACATTAAGTGTCATCCTTGTTGAAGATTCACTTACCCTTAATGCTCACAAGTGTATCTTGGTGGACCAAGAAGCGGCATTGCATGCCTATTTACAAGAAAACCAACCAGCCATGATGTAATATCCAGAGCAATATACAATAATTGTCTTTTGTATTTTTTTTGTCACATCCTGTACTTTTTTCTTCTATTGCACATATTGGCCAATAAATCTTTTTCTTCAACGCGTTCACACCTCTTCCACCATCCAAGCATCCGTTTGACGTGGGAAGCCTACCAGTGAATACCTGGGTCAAAACTTCCCGATGCACGCCGTGGCGCACATGGCATGTTTTTGGCCCGTTCCGCGTTGCTGGTCATTACCGTGCATTTTGGTGGTCACGACTTCTTGTACGCACCCAAAATGGCTCTGTTTCACAAAATATTCATCGATAGGTGTATCATGTCAGACGGGTGCTTGGATGGTTGAGGAGGTTAAATCTAACTACTTGATTAATTCAAATATTTCAACAATAGAAAGTACACAATTAACTATAGAGTTACACCGAATGGTAGAAAATAGACTCGTTCATATTATATCAAAAGATTACAAATCTCATAAACAGAGGTTACATGGGGAAATTAATTCTTATGGAGGCACCCTTCATTCTTCAGATTGAGCGCTACAGCTAGATCTGTATTTTTTAGTGTAACTCGCTTTGCTTGCACCATACAAGATATGCCATCTTGAAACAACTGCACCAAAATGTCCTCGGTGGCATCCTATAAAGCCAAAACAGCTGCACGCTGGATAAATGTAACAGAATCTAAATATTTGTCCATTTTTTCTCTTACCACTAGAGAGAAAGCTGCCTTTGGTATATTGGCTCGGTGCTCTTTTGATATTTTTGGATCTCACGTAGAGCAACTATGCCAAGCTTCCATCATCGTTTCTTCTGCGTTGTTGGCGGTGGTGGAGGAGCTGCTTGTCTGGCCCATTGAGGAGGGTCATTTTTGTACTTTTTTCTCCTCTCTTCTTGGGCTTGTTGCTCTTTAGGTGTGAGCTTATCCTTTCTCTTTTTTGCACATTGTTTTTCTCTTTGAGGAATTTTTAAAGGTCTAGAGCTCCTAGCTTTTGCTTCTTGGGCAGCCTGAGCTCTATCCTCTTTCGCTCTCCTCTCGGCCTCTGCTCGTGCTTGTAAATTAGCCAAGTCGGCTCTCTCAGCCTCGACTCTCTGCCATTCTTCTTGCTCTCTCTGCCTTCTTTCTTCTTCTTGCAATATCTGTGCTTTTCTATCCGCTGCCTCTTTCTTTTCTAACTCTCTCATTCTCTTCCTCCTCTTGGCATCTCGTGCTATTGAAACAAGATCACATGGTATTACTTTGATCACCCTTTGTTTGACTCACGAGGGGAATTTTCGCGCGTAGTTGTGGTTGCTTGAGGTTCAGGTGCAGCCGTTGCTTGATCTTGAGGTGTTGTCGTTGCTTGATCTCTAGTTGTTGCTATTGCTTGAGCTCCAGGTCTTGTTTCTTCTGTTGGTCTGTTAAGAGCTGCACATGGTCCGAGCTCCGGCAGAAGTGTAATTCGCATGCTATAGTGGCTAAAGATCACCAAAAATCTATCGCATGGTGTTATGAATTTTTGTAGTCGAAGGTTGGGGGTGCGGTTGGGTGTTTGGAGCTGGTTCTTGTGGTTGAGGCTGTGGATTTGAAGCGGTGGATTCAGTATGAGGTGCTGGTTGCGGATTTTCAGTGTTGTCAGTGGCAGTGGTGTCATGGTTGTGCGTGGTGGTGTGCTCTTGTGTATCATCAATGTTGTGCAAGATATGAGTGCGTGTACGTTTGGGCTTGAGAGGATCTTCTAAAATGTGTAAAGAAGAAATGAACTTTAAGTTGTGAGTTTTGACTTATATAGTACTTAAACTTTTAAAAAAATTTAAAAACTCAATAAAATCACTCAAAAGTAAAAAAGACTCCAAATTAGACAAAACTTGACCCATGGGACTAATTATTGTCGCCTTTACAAATCACTTTGCATGACAATACATGTTTACAATAGAAATGGTTAGTGTCAAAAGAAAATTAAATTTCCACCCAAGGCCTGTGATCACGCCACCTTGTCTCCAACCAGCATCTGAATCGATCTTTTGCACTTGAAGCATGATATAATTGTGATAGCTTCAAACTAACCACTTTTTCTATTCTATATTTCAAACTTCTTTGTTCTCTTGTCTTCTTTCTCTCTCTCCTTGCTAAAACTCTGTAGAACTAATTGAACATCTCGTAAAGGGCATTGCTCTTTTTTCTTCCACCTCCATCTCGTGAAGGGCGTTGCTCTTTTTTCTTCCACCTCCATGTCGTGTATTTTTAAAATACACTGCAAAATAGTGTGAGCGCTCCATTCCTTGGCTGCTCCAAATGCCTAATGAACCATAAGTGTCGAGAAAAAATGCACTATGTGCAAAAAGAATGTGCTGAAAAAAAAAACTTTAGTTTTGCATACAAATGTATTTTGATTGAAAATATCATATGTTCAACACACCATGTAATGTGTTATGTGTGTCTCACCCCAAGCATCCACAATTTGTGCTGTAAAACTATTGATTACAAACTTTAGGGTGGATATCTAATCATCGGTTAGCTTTGCATTTTCGAGAAGACAAAAAATATCATTAGTAGACTGCCACACACACGAGCACGCTTAATTCCTAGGGCTGCTTCATTACCTTTGTAGGTGGTAATGTCACACACCTTTTTCCACAACTGAAACTTATTGGGACTTTGGGAGTCTGAAAAGTTTGAAAGAAAATGTCTAGCTTTACTACCACCCATACATACTTTATTGGGGAAATCTTGTGTACTTCCAGATGCCTTATATTCCTTTGATAGCTCAACTACACCCCCATGTAGACCAACGCTCGATAGAATAGATTCGAGTTCTTGTATACACTCTTCTCTTCTCTCTGCAGTCTCCATATTCCAAGCGTAATTAATATGGAGTATAAGCAACTTGTCAAGAATTTGTAGACGACCATGAAGGGTGCACACATGCACATTTATCAGTGGTATTGGAAGAATAGGAATTAAATTTGGATCATCCATGTTTCGATTAGGGGGTACTTGCTGCTCACAACTGAGGATACCTTAAAACCATTGTTGTAGTGCTTTACCTACTGCTTGTGTAGTGGGTACACCTTTTGCAAAGTTGACTGTAACTTTGCCTCCCTTACCCTTACCACCTTTCGAATTCCTGGCCTTTGTACCCTTGCCCTCAGTTCCCGTTGAGACTTTACTGTGGTAGCAATAAATGCATGGAAAGAGGGTCATTGCACCTTGCTTGCATCCTAACATACACTTGAGTGTTTTCAGATCTCCTGCCAAATGCCACTCAACTTGGAACATTCCAAGACCTGAAACATGCAATGTTTGTCCTTCTTGCTGTTGTCAAATGACATCAACAATTGCTATGTGATTGAAATACCATTTCAAAGTCTCATGTGTCTCATGTGGGAGATGAAAAGCTGCCAGCCATCAAATATTTTTTTCTGACTGAACACCTAAACAAGTATTTCCCTTCTCATTAACATTTAGCTCCACATCAACACCCACCAAGGCCCTGCTCATCAATGTAACACTTACCCTTTCGAGCCATTGACCTTTAACAACTTGGCACTCATCAAGCTTCATAACAAATATCACTTTCCCATCACACTCTTCTTGTGTCAACCCATAAAGTCTTATCATTGACTCTTGGAGCTTCAACAAGTCAACATACATATTGTTGAACTTGTTGTAGCGGAAGAATTTGTTGTCTTCTAATGGCATGTCATCCTCCACATACTGAAATCCGCCCAACAAGCTTGCAACATCATTATTGGCGCACTTTTTTGCAACACTGACACTGTAAGGCGTTGGTAGAAACCGAAACAAACCTTTTGTCCAATGACCGAGTGGGACACTTCTATACAAAGCTTCATAGGCCTTGAAACTTATTCCACCTCCATCATGTTTTGAGGAGACACAATGCTCTTTAGCTCACCGAAATACTTCTGCTGCAAAATATTAGCAATGTCAGCGTTGGATGGATCATCTAGTAGCTCAACCAACTCCTTTGGCTTGATGATATGCTGCAGCAAAGCACGTCTGGTTGTTTGAGCATTGGGACCAATTCTCATCATTCGAGCCAAGTTTTGCATATAGAATTACCGTTACACCAACCTGCAGAACATGTAGGAAATCAGAATCTTGCATCAGTATTCTTACCAACTTTGATGGACACGTTTCTTTTGAGCTCCACCATTTGAGGATAGCAAGGACATCGCTTGTCTCTTGCGCTTACGGATGTGGTAGCCGAGGGGAATGTGTGTGAGATGATCGATTCGCCAATGCATATTCCGTGAAGTGTGTTGTAGTTGAACATAATTTTCTAGTCGACGCTCCTACTCTTTTTTTGTTGTTGTACTTTTTCATTGAGATTCGCCATCTCATCGTTCAGTTGCTTCATCTTCTTGTTGGCTTCCTCCCTAACTTGCTGTAGATCTTTCACATCCTTCTCTTGCAGTGATGAATAGGCAGCCAAGAGATGTTTACTTGCTTGTCTTTCATTGACAAAGCTAAATACAATCTCTAGCAGTAGCCAAACTCTTCCATCTCCAACAAAATGCAGAAGCTCAGTGACATTACGAAAGGGTAGTGGTGCATTAGTTGTTGGATCACTTGGGTAAATGTGGCCATCAACCCATAAGTTAATCGCCTTGCACCCAATGCTTCGTAGCTGATTTGTAACATTGGGATTCGATGTGCCAAGTCGCACAGTAGCGTACTCCTGCTCCAAATCAGCGTTTAATCGATATCTTTTTGGCCTATTAGTAATGTCTTGCAGTGGAGAGAAATTGAATGACATGTTTGATAGCTAATCAAGCAAAATAGAGAGAGAATGTGTAATGGTGACTGCTGCAAGCAGGGAAAGCTGGCTATGGAGGGAAAAAGTGGAAGGTACTCAGAGATAGTAGAAAAGGATTATGTTGTGGAGGGAAGAAAGAGAGGGAGTATAGCTCAATCTCCTTTGAATTCAAAATGTTGATCGTGAGAGCTTTAGAGAGAGAAATGCAGGTGCACACAGAGGTAATGGAGTTCTCCAACGCTCTCACTTGAAGCTGGAGTGGGAGAAGCATGAGAGAGAAAGACATAAAGGAAGAGAGTGGGAGAGAGAGTAGATCTGCAACCTTGGAGGATCTGCACTTTCGGTCATATATAGGCAGCATAGAATATCCTCTTGATGATTGGGAGGTGGAAGTGACCAGAGATAAAATCGGGGGAAAGAGAAAGAGTTGGCTCACGTTTTAGAGAGAGAATGCAGTGAGAGAATATGCAAAATCTGCTATTTGACAGGGAGGCTGAAAAGTGCTTCTTTTAATGAGAACTAAGTGAGAGACAGTGTTTTATATGTTAGAGAGAGAGGAGAGATATGGGAAAAAGACATTTTAAAATTTAGTTACCCACCTCTCTTTTGTGTTAAAATAGCCTATTTTCAAAATACAAAATATACAAATGGTATTTTTAAAAATCTCAGCATAGGCCTTTTTGCCCTCTCTTTTAGGCTTGGTCAAACTTGGCTTAAGCTTTAAGAATTTCCTTAAATTTCCAATAAAGAGGCCCTCCTATACCCCATTCCCTTCCTAATGCAATTCACACTATTAGCGTCCTTGAGATTGCTTCTACCTTTTAGACACCTTTTAGTAGTCTTGTATGCGATTATTGTTGGTCCCTCCAAAATGTATAGCTAATGATATAGAGGTTCATGAGCATCCAATATGATGTAATAAGAACCATGCTATCATACTACCACGCCTGCATGCTTGACCCTTATTTCTTCCGTATATGAAGATGTGTTGGACTTGAAACTTTAACAATTTCTCTTGGAAAAACTACAATAATAGTCCTATTTTCATGAAATCATGTCTTGATAGATGCCACATTTTTTTTCTTCTCTACTCACTCTCATCAACCAAGCAATGGCTAAAGTTTCAAAAACCAATTGTATGTTAGATTACTACCCTAATTTTATATCTCTTAAAGGCTCTCCAAAACCATATGGGGGATGGTTTCATGTAGACATATCCCCTCTCAACTCCATCTTTTTGAGTAGGGATTTTGAGCGAGCGTTTTTCTTGTTTTCCTTGAATCCCATATTTAATGGAAAAAGCTCTCTCAAGAGCTTTTGGAGAAAGATATTTTTTCCTTTTATCCCACTCCCTCTCCCTCTCCTTCTCTCTCCTTCTCTCTCTCTCTCTCTCTCTCTCTCTCTCTACATGCAAGTGGGTGCTACCTCCCACTTGCACACACACGTGCGCGCGCGCACACACACACACACACACACACACACACACACAGAAGGGGGGGGGGGGGGGGAGTGAGAAAGGAAAATATATAGAGAAAGAGATATAGGTAGAAAGAGAGAGATGAATAGAGAGAGAGAGAGAGAGAGAGAGAAAGATATAGGTAGAAAGAAAGAGATGAATAGAGAGAGAGAGAGAGAGAGAGATTGAAGGAGTGGGAGCGAGAGAAATAGAGAGGAAAAGCTGACAACTTTAAATAGATCCATTTTTCTCTCATTCTATCTCTCTCTTTCTCTACCTCTATAGATGAACAGAGAGAGAGAGAGAGAGAGAGAGAGAGAGAGAAAGATTTTATTATCGTCCTTGGAGATCAAATATGACCTATGGGACCAAAGTTACATGTGATGTAGTATGTGTGTATGACTGATGATTGACTCTCGATGCTCCAAAATTGTAGTGATGATAGTCGCAATGGAGAGCCCACAATGGCTAGGAGAGGAAAGTGTGTAGGTCTAAGTCATGGCCGAAAATGTGAGAGAAGAAAGTTCAAATGTGACCAAAATATGAGCACTCTAGTAGCGTGTGGTACTCAGACTCTCGAACCTATAGTGAGCATAATGTGCACAATTGATTTGGCTCTTCTACATTGCCCCAACACCTTGTCTGGCATCAAAGGAACCGTGAGCTAAGCCGAATGGCAACGATAGTGCGTATCGTCGACAAGGGGATAGGTTCAAGCATGTAAGTGTGAGTACGGTTTCCTCTTTCAGCGAAGAACATGATTTTATAGTTGGAGGCAATATGAAGTACAATGTATGCCACTTGTGATTGGACAGAAACTCAAGGCCAAGGTACTTAAAGCTCTCAACAACTTCAAGTGTCTCATGGTTGTACACAATGCATGGCTTCTTCTTATGGTTGGTTTTCATAAGCATAACCTTTGTTTTGGATTCTCAAGGACAACTATAAGCTTTTGTGCATCTTCTAAAGTGTGTGCTAGAAGCACTACATCATCCGCATACAACAAAAGCATGATTACCGCATTGCAAATAGTCACCTCTTTGATGCCTTCTTCTTGTATAAAGTCAAGTACCATTTGTTCCAATTGATCGATGCATAGACCAAAGAGAGTTGGTGACAAAGGGTATCCTTGTTTAACCCCAATAGTGCTTACAAAAATTTTTGAAATTCCTCTTCCGATGCGCAATTGACATATCACCTTCTCATAGATTCAAGAAACCGTAAGCATAAACTCACTTGGCACTTAGAGTTCTTCCATCCTTCTCCACAAATTGTTACGTGGAATCATATCAAAGGCTTTCTTAAAGTCCACAAAACAACAATACAATCACTTGCCTTTTAACCAACTTTCTTCCATGAGAACACGAAGAGTGACAAGATGATCAATGGTGCTATGGCATCGATGAAAACCCACTTGTTCTTTTGCACGCTTGTCATTATCTTCAACCCAATCACTCAATTTTATCTCCATTATGTACCCAAACAACTTTGCCATAGGAGACCCAATCATTATAGTTTAGTAGTTTTTTACATTCTTTACATCCCCTCCTTTATGCAAAGGCTTGACCCAATTAGTACTCTAATCATAGGCATACCATGTTGAAGTGCAAGGTTGACACATCACACATCCACTCATGATAAAATCTCTCTTCCATTAGATCATCTCTGGCTTTATACCTTGAAGATCTCCCGCTTTGCGAGTGGCCAACTTTTCAAGCCCACACCGCATACATCCTCAATAGTAAGAAAAGAGAGCATACATGGGAGTGAACCATAAAATGGCATTGTTTCAGCATTTGGCAGGTCATATATTTTCCTACAATGTGTGTACATATCCACAAGACTCAAGTTACCAAAATTCTCAACCCATTGCCCCTCAGGTTTCTCCAAAATCTTCCACATGCATGTGCCTTTTCTTGGACTTGAAAAAGTTGTGGCTTTACTTCCCATCTTCTTCTCTTCTTTTGAATCAATGCCTTATATGTATGCAAACGACTCTGATAGTTGTCTTTGTTCATAGTTGCATCAAGTTTTATCAAGGATTTTTGAGCATCTTGACATTCTTTTCAAACCACCTGTTAAGTGGTCTATCTTTGTTAATACAATGGAGATGCTTTATGGCAAAGCATTCTTTGGCACAAGAACAAATAACTTTCCTGAAAGCTTCCCATTTAATTTACAACGTTGTATCATATTGAAGCTTTGTCATCCATAGCTTTTGTTCAACCATTTTAATGTATATTGGTGCTCATTTGAAATCCATATATAGTGATATCTTCTCTTTCCTTTGACTGAGATTATCATGCTCAGTTGCTTCTCTACATACAAGGTCAATACATAAGGTCCGATGGTTTGATTCAGGGGTCCATTGACCAAACATAAAACTCTTTATGCGATACATGATGGCTTCGGAGAGAAGCATATAGTCAATCACACTATCCCCATTATGTTTTCTACATGTAAATACATTGGTTCCACTCCACAAAGATACACCATTGGCAATGAATATACCCGTGCTATTACACTTGTGTAAAAGTAACTTTCCATAATGATCCGGCTCTTTCTCATCCATTGAAGTATGATCATGCAAGTGAACTTTCTCCAACTCCCTTGAAATGTATGGCATATCAAATTGTTGAGTATTATGTTGCAATATTTTTGTGCGAGCATTCATATCCCCAAATACAATAACATCACCTTTACCTTTGAAATAAGCAATGTTCTCTTCTAAATCCAAAAATGGTTGATCTCTGTCCATGCAAGCATAAAAGGAGGAATCATGTTGAGGAATGTAGCAATCGGCTACAAAAATGGGAGCTTTTTTTGGTGTCATAATCTTATACTTGTCATCTTTCACAATTAATACAAAATCTTCCAATCCTTTGTTAACCATACATACTATGGAGCTCTTTTTGGTGTCATAATCTTATACTTGTCATCTTTTACAATTATTACAAAATCTTCCAATCCTTTGTTAACCATACATACTACCCCTCCTTGTCCTCTTCATTGCGTGAGATTCTTTGACCACATCAATGAATGCACATTGTAATCCTCCAAGCCATTAATCCTTTGTGAATCATGCTCCCAAGTTTCAACAAGAAGTACAACATCGGCTTTTCTTGTAGTTCATCAATGCCAACCTCCGCATTCCATGGGTATCCATAACAATTCCAAAAGCATATTTTCAATTGTAACTTGGCCTCATAGGTCATGCATCCCTATTTGCTCGAGAAACTTTCCTCCTCCTTGGGCACATTTTCTTCCTAAGAGATCTCCTTGTTTTTCGTATTCTTTTCTTAATATGCCTTGTGATGCATATTTTGTTGCTTAATAGTGTGATCTTTACATACAAAACATTGTGTATCCTTCAAATAGATCCAACTATTATCAAGGATAATATTTCGTTTGGTCTCATTTGACATAGTGCATACAATTGGCCATTCTCCCGAGGAAGAGAGAAAGAGAGGGATTGAAAGAAAGAAAGATATATAAAGAAAGAGATAGAGAGAGAGAGAGAGAGAGAGAGAGAGAGAGAGAGAGAGAGAGAGAGGGAGGGAGGGAGAGAGAGAGATTGAAGGAGTGGGAGCAAGAGAAATAGAGAGGGAAAGGTAAGAGAGAGAAAGAGAGAGAGAGAGAGAGAGTTTATTATCGCCTTGGAGGTCAAATATGACTTATGGGACCAAAGTTATATGTGATGTAGTATGTGTATGGATGATGAGTGACTGTGGATGCTCCAAAAGTGTGTTGATGAGAGTTGTAATGAAGAGACCACACTATGGCTAGGAGACGAAAGTATGTAGGTCTAATTCATGGTTGAAAATGCGAGAGAAGCAAGTTCGGATGTGACCAGAATCTAAGTACTCTAGTAATGTGTGGTACTCAGACTCTTGAACTTGCAGTGAGCATAATATGCATAGTTGATTTGACTCTTCTCCATTGCCCCAACGCCCTGTCTCGCATCGAAGGGAATGGGAGGTAAGCCAAATGACTTCGATAGTGCGTATCACCAACAAGGGGATAGGCTCAAGAATGTAAGTGTGAGTATGATTTCCTCTTTCAACGAAGAACATGGTTTTATAGTTGGGGGCAATATAGGTGGTGTAACGTATGAAGCACGCGTGACCCACCGGATTTCTCCCAAGACGTAATATCAAACATCCCCTCCTTTATGCAAAGACTTGACCCAATTAGTACTCCAATCATAAATCATACCATGTTAAAGTGCAAGATTGAACATATCACACATCCACTCATGGGTAAACTCTCCCGTCCATTTGATCATCTCCGGCTTGATACCTTGAAGATCTTCTCCTTTGCGATTGGCCAACTTTTCAAACCTGCATACCCGTACTATTTCACATGTGTAAAAGTAATTTTTTATAGTGATTAGGCTCTTTCTCATCCATTGAAGTACACTCCCTTGAAATGTATGGCATATCAAATTGTTGAGTATCATGTTGCAATGTTTTTGTGCAAGCATTCATATCTCCAAATACAATAACAAAATGGGGAGTCGTGATGAGGAATGTAGCAACCGGCTACAAAAATGGGTGCTTTTTTTAGTGTCATAATTTTCAGCCATATATAACGTTTGTATTTGTCATCTTTCACAATTGATACAAAATCTTTCAATCCTTTGTTAACCATACATGCTACCCCTCCTTGCCCTCTACGTTGCTTGAGATTCTTTGACCACATCAATGAATCTACATTGTAATCCTCCAAGCCGTTAATACCTTTGTGTATCATCCTCCCAGTTTCAACAAGAAGTACAACATCGGTTTTTCTTGTTAGTTCATCAATGCCAAGCCCCGCGTTCCATGGGTATCCATTTCAATTCCAAAAGTATACTTTCAATTGTAAATCGGTTTCAAAGTTCATGCATCCCTATTTGCTCGAGGGACTTGCCTCCTCCTTAGGCACATTTTCTTTGTGAGAGATCTCCTTGTTTTTCTTATTCTTTTCCTCATATGTCTTGCGACGTATATTTTGTTGCTTAATAGTGCAATCTTCACATACAAAAAATTTTGTATTCCTCAAACATATACAACTATTATCAAGGATAATCTTTCGTTTAGTCTCATCTGGTATGGTGCATTGTGAGGAGCTCCTTGCTTACCCACTCTATGTGCCCCATAGACCATAACTCCGGACAAGTGGGTTTTGAAGAAATCTTCAATAACAATGGCAAGAGAAGGAGATTTCTTTCACCTCTCTTGGAGAATTCCACGAATAACAATGTTCTTGTAACGTCGCTCCCGTTTCTTCAACTCCTTCACATCCACATTCTCAACATTCTTTGTTTGAGCCATAGCTTGCATGAGGGAGGAATTAGAAACCACATTGCTACCACATACATCAGCCCAAGATTTGTTTGTGCATACATTTTTCATGTCGCATACATCCCGGCTCATGGTGTCAAATTCCTCCTCTTTCAATACATGGTCATGCTCTACTTTGCTCATGCGCTCCTTCAAAGCATTCAAGTCCACAAGAGAGCGTTTACATTCCTTGACTTCCTCTTCAAGTTGCATCAAACGTGTTGTTTGCATCTCAAGTATCCTCTTGAGATTCGCATTCTCAACCACAAGAACCCTTAGCGTGCCATTCTTCATTGCAAGTTCCCGTCAGTCTTTCCCTTGTTTGTTTACGGTCTCTTGCAACGATACCAAGTATGCCATGATCATGGTTTCCGATATCGTTGGTTGAGTGATTGTGTTGCTATATCCAAAGATTTTGGATCATTTCTACAATGGTTGTGGACGTTGTTGAAGAATAAGAACCCTTGCGAGTACTGAAAGACATTGTATGTAAAATAAGAGATGAGAGTCAACTTTCTTGAACCTGTTCACTTCGAAAATGCTACAACAGAAATGTCTTCCCTAACTCTATAATTTATGTCTTTGTATCAATGCCTAGAGGGCGTTGCGCTCTTTGATTGAGGCTATAGATCACCCAAATTGGAGTTTGAAAGAGGAAGTTATAATCAAAAGAGTAAACTGATGTCTACTAGGTCAAAAAACGGTTGCGAGAGAGAGAGAGAGAGAGAGAGAGAGAGAGAGAGAAGAGAGACAAAGAGGGGAAAGGAAGAGGGAGAGGGAGAGGGAGAAAAAGAAAAAAAAACTCACTCCAAAAGCTCTTGGAGTGAACTTTTTTTCTCTTGGAAAACCTCGCTGCATTTCAATCCTCCCTTTTTTTTCATCTAGAGATCATCAACATCTAGAAATCAACATTTTGTCAATACCATACAAGCCGTCAAGCCACCCAATTAGCTCTTTCCAAATATAGCAAACTCATCACGAATATATGCAAAGAACTCAAGCTACATAGATATAAGAAGTGGAAGGAATTGGAAGCCCAAGGAGGGAAACTAGTGCAAGAGGAGATCATACAAATAAGACAAGAATTTTATAATGCAAAACTTATAGAGCTCAATCGAAAAAAGGCCTTTTTCAAAATATGGTGTCTTTGCAAAATAGATAGACCCACCCTTGAGATGTGAAGCATTTCAAGAAGAAAAAAAAGATAAGGATTCCATCCCTATGATAGACTCAAGACAAGAATTTGTTCTTCTACCAAAGAAAACATGTCCCACTTTACATATCCATTTTAGCAGCATCTTTGTTATACCACCTATCAAATCATAAAAGATAAAGCACATGTAGAAATATCAAGGTGCAAATAGAAACATGTATCATACTCTATTGCTACTCAATTGGGTTTGCCAATGTACTTGTTAGAGATAAAGGAGGCTATTTTTTGCTTTAAAAAAAGGAAAAACTTTGAATTTTTTTGGTTTCTACAAAGTTTTTTATTGGTACACAAATATGTACGTGCCTATACTCCTTGAAATGTTGAAAAAACTCCTTAATATCAAAGGTCTATAACTCTTATATCAGCACATGCTAGCATTATTAAGTCGATGCACAAGAAGGGGGACAAATCTGAAGTAGTTAATTGATGACCAATAACCTTACTCTCATGTGCTTATAAAAAAGTCTTTGCCAAAACTATTGCCATCAAATTACAACTCCACCTTCAGCATTGGATCTCCAAAGAGCAAAACATATTCACCAAGGAGTAGATTCATCCTAGATGCCATCACCTTTAAGAAGGAACAAAGTATGCTAAGAAAACTCAGTTGAATTCCCTTTTTCCAAGATAGATTTTGATAACGTGTCTCATAGGACTAAATGGAATTTATCTTTCAACACAACAAGACATGGGTTTAGGCCCTTATCTAATTTTGGATGTTTGTACTCTTCTCAATAGTTCCAATTCCAGAGTTGGAGTTCATGGCAATCTCACCACTGGTCACATTAACCATTTTCTCGAGTCCAACTTTTCTTTGCTATTGTAATACATGGCCTTGATTTATTGGAGTTGGATCTTGGCCTTTCTCCATCTTGGTGATGAGATATGTTTTCAAATGTTACCGAATGACACCATGGATCTTCTTCATGATGACCACCAATTTATCCAAGCTTCTCAAAATAGTTGATGCACAAGAAGGGGAACAAAGCTAAACTAGGTAGTCGCCGACCAATAACCTTACTCTCATGGGCTTATAAAGTTTTTGCCAAGACTATCTCCATCAGATTACAACCCCACTTTCCACATTGCAGCTGCAAAGAGAGAAACTAATTTATCAAGGATAGATTCATCCTGGATGCCATCACCTTTAAGAAGGCACAAAGTATGCTAAGAAAACTATTAGGAAGAGGATGGGGTGTAGGAGGGCCTCTTTATTTTCCATGAGCTTATGAAGGTGATTAACATTTTGACGAATAGGTGTATGCCATGTGTGCAAGAATGGTGGGTGTGTAAGAGATGTGTAAAGAGTGGTCAAAGAATGCACTTCCCCCCCCCCCCCCAAAGGAAGTGAAATTTTTTATGATTTCCGGCCTTCCATAACTCCCACGTATGATCTCCGATTCGAGCGAAGATTGTAGAATCTGCAATCTGCGCATCGAGCTCTTTTCATAGATATGTTACATGATATGGTTTTACCCGCTAGATTTTAAATTTCATTTTGGGAGGAAGCTTTGAATTCAAATAAACTAGCCGTTTTCCTGTTTGAATTCAAAAACTGTCCTTTGATTACTTTTTTAATACTAAAGGTTTGACTTCCTTAAACTACCAAACAAAGAGGCCCTCCTAGACCCCATTCTCTTCCGAATTCTCAATTGAATTTTTCTTTTTCCAAGATAGATTTTGACAAGGTCTCTCATAAGACTAAATGGGATTTATCTTTCAATCACAATGAGACATGGATTTAGACCCTTATCTAATTTTGATATTTGTACTTTTCTCGATTCCAAAGTTGGAGTTAATAGCAGTCTCACCACTGATCACATTGATCCTAGAAGATCCATCCAAAAAGGATTCCCTCAAGTCCAACTTTTCTTTACTATTATGATATATGGCCTTGATTTTTTGGTCTTGGATGTTGGCCTCTCTCCATCATAATGATGAGATATGTTTTCAAATGTTACCAAATGACACCATGGATCTTCTTTATGATGACCACCAATCTATCCAAGCTTCTCGAAATAGTTGCTACACAAGAAGGGGGACAAAGTTGAACTAGGTAATTGGCGACCAATAACCTTACTCTTATGTGCTTACAAAGTCTTTGCAAAAACTATTTACAGCAGATTACAACTCCACCTTCAACAGTGAATCTGCAAAGAGCAAAACGTATTCATCAAGAATAGATTCATTCTAGATGACATCATAGCCCTTTGAGAAGGAACAAAGTATGCTAAGAAAAGTCAATGGAATTTCCCTTTTGCCAAGATAGATTTTGACAAGGTGTCATAGGACTAAATAAAATTTATCTTTCAATCACGACAAGACATGGCTTTAAGCCCTTATCTAATTTTGGATGTTTGTACTCTTCTAGATAACTATAATTCAAGAGTTGGAGTTAATGGCAGTCTCACTACTGATCACATTGATCCTAGAAGATCCATCCAAAAAGGATTCCCTCAAGTCCCACTTTTCTTTGCTATTGTTTGATTTTTGTGTGTTGGATCTTGGCCTCTCTCCATCATGGCAATAAGATATGGTTTCAAATGTTAGTAGATGACACCATAGATCTCCTTCATGATGACCACCAATCTATCCAAGCTTCTCAAAATGCCTAGAATTATTTTTTGCATAGGTTCAAGGTCATTGATTAATCACTACAAAGGAAGGTATATATTCCTTCAAATCCATTCCTAAGTGGCTGTGGGAGTAGGGCTATTAGGAAGCTGGCTAAAGGAACTCCCTTTTGCCTATTGAGAATTCCCATGGGATTTGAAATAAGTATCAAGCAAATGTGGAATTGGGTAATACCTTGTTTTGAAGCCAATTCAAAAATATGGGAAGATCTTATTCCTAGCCGACTAATTAAAGCCTTGTTCATCAACTACTACATTGTATCCTTGCTTCTATTCAATGTCTCTTATTGGAGGCCCCTTGAATCAACGCTTCAATGAGTCCATCAAATTTGCAAGAATTTATTTTGGGAAGGGAACCATTTAAAAACTGGATTTGCCAATGTCAACTAGGAATTATGCATTTTTTCCAAACATAAAAGGGGGTTATGAATAATTGATATTTTATCCATAGCATACAATCTTACAATAAAGTGGTTTGTGAGATCCTTCTTTACACCCAGCAATGATTAGCCACTTCTCACATATACAAGACTATGTCAGGACATCCTTTGGATTGTACAAGTTTTTTATGGTCTTTTGATCTCATAAATACTCGATGTCTTGTCTTTCTATTTGTTTATTATAAATCACTTTTTCACACACTATACAAGACATAAGTAGCAAATTGTGCTTGTGTAGGATATGAGTAGGGGTAGGGCATGGACTAAGTGGGGGGCTAGAGAAATGAAATGAAATGAATCGGAATGTTATATTAAGGTCTTCAAAAGGCCAAAGTGACCTATGAGACCAACAGTTACAATGTGGTGGATCTGATACGAGGTCATAGTAACAAAAATATCAAAATAAAATACTATGGAATCTTAAACTGGTAGGTGGGATAGCTGAATCACAAGAGATCCAGCATCGATTGCTAGCAAATCTCATCAATCTCCTCCATGGTCAATAGCCTAACCGAGCGTCGTGCATGTCGGGCCAGAGTGACCCGAATCCTCTGATGCAACCTCCATCAATGCTGGGTAGTCCTCCGCACTCGTGGGCGTCTCGATCTCCCTAGCTCGATCACTTGATCAATCAATGTGCCTCTCTTGTGAGGCGACGAGCTCTCTTGTCGTAGTAGCTCCTCCGGGTGTCCAATGTCTACTCTAAAGAAGTCTATGATCCGTCCCTGAGACTGGCTAGCCTCTCCCCTCATCAGGCTCTCTTTGTGTCTGTGCAGCTGAAGCAAAAACAGACCCAAGCATCTCTGGTCCTTGTATCGCATGACTCTAGAGAGAGAGAGAGAGAGAGAGAGAGAGAGAGAGAGAGAGAGAGAGAGAGAGCTGAGAAGTTGATCGTGCTGTCAAATTCTACTTAAATTCCTGGTATGCATATACCGCTCTACAATGATTGTACAAAGTGTATAAAAATTCCACAACTGTGACAAACTAAATAGAAACAAATAAACACTGGCCACTGGGGACTTTGTGGTATTCAAGTTCATGAATTCACAAGCAATATTATCTTCAAGTGAAGTATTATTTACGGCATACGGACCTTGCTATTATGCTCGAGAGCACCATTACGATAAACATCTGTATTACTTGCTCTTTGTAGACATTGACTGAGTAAAACACAACACGAAGTGTTCTTATAACCAAGAGGTCAAAGCAAACTACAATGATAGTGTATTTCATTCAATTGACATAGGAGTTAAGTACGCAAGAAGTAGAGAAAAAATATTCAGGAATGAAACCAGCATACTCGTAGTGCGTGAGTGTATTGTGCACGCTCACATAATACGAGAGAGAGAGAGAGAGAGAGAGAGGGAGAGAGAGAGAGAGAGAAAAAAAATGAAATGAAATGAAATGTTATATAACGTCTTCAAAAGGCCAAAGTGACCTATGAGATCAAAAAGTTACAATGCGGTGTATCTGAACAAAGTCAGATTAAGAAAATAAATTAAACTAGGATAACAAAATATAAATACTGCGGAATCCTAAACTAAGCTGATAGGTGTGAAAGGTGAAAGGCGTGAAATGTGTGAACTAAGAAGTACAATGTGTAAACACACGTCTAGTACTAATATCTTTTAAGGGAAGAATTGAAAGATATAGTGCTATTTACTCCAAGAAATACAACCATGAAGTGCCTGCCTAACCAGCTCCATCCATACATTCATGGCACTGGATAAAGAACCCGTATAACGGAAGAGGAGGCGGGCAGGTGGGGAGATACATTTCGAAGAAAGAAAGCATACAGAGCCAATAATGGTTGAACATCAAACGAGAGAGAGAGAGAGAGAGAGAGAGAGAGAGAGAGAGTTGTGATCGGTTTCCACATTTGACCTGCCTGGGCAAGGACGGACGTGTTTTCCTGTGATGGAGCAAGAGTAAGCCATGCCACAAGGATATTTTTCCAAGCTGACCTTTGTTGCTTGAAAACATGATTGCCTTTTGATCATGCATGTTGCAAGCAAAAGCTGGCTTCAAACAATAACAGTGGCTCGTTGGACATTCAGGTATAACACAGTGAAGAGACAAGGCTGCAGACGCCCAAAAGCCAAAAAACACAATAGAATGGCATGGTTGTCTTCATTGATTATTCACACCCCAGGAGGTAGTCGCATCTTTTGCCCCAACTTGTGAGAAACTGCCTGGATGATTATTACTAGGATCCCCACTCGGATATTCCGCATGTCCATAACCCCATGGCCTTTCCAGAGGCACACTGCCACTAGTATCGACCGAATCTTGAAATGGCAGACCATATTGCCCATTGAATCCTTCATCTGTCTCCATCTCCATTTGTTCCTCATGATCCATAGCCCGAGCATTGAAGTGACCCTGACCACAGCTCCTGTCTGGTTGTTTCCGTGAAGAGTAATCTTCCCAATTATTATGCGGACGCATTGGGCCCTGCCTTCCAAAGTTCGGGCGGTTATTATTTCTCTGTGGATTGTTGAAATCCCTTCGAAATCCAGGGCTCCTATATTTGTTGTTGACTGGGAACTTCTGCCACCTTGGAGAATTCCAACGTTGTGGTTTCCAACTGTTGGATTTAAGTTGCTGATGCGGCAGCATATTGCTTCTCCCTGGGTATTCATTTCCTGTGAAGGGCCGACTATTTGGGTGCTTTGGAGCTTGCCCTGAAGGGGAAGGGTAGCCAAAAGACGGTGGATTGGCAGACGGATGAAGAGGGGGAGATAAACCAGGGACAGAAGGCTCAGTCTCCTGCACATATCCGACCGTCCCACTTGGCTCTACAGCCATTTCCTCTGGACCACGATATTCACTCGGCTGTCTAAAAGTTGGACCAGATTCATTTACAAAAGCAAGATCTCTTAATCGTGCATCCCCAGCAAGAAATGGACCCCAGGCATGGGGTGCCATAAGAGACTGCAGCTGCCAAGGATGAAACGCTGAACCAAACATACCATGCATTTGCTGGAAAAATTGTGAATGTGAAATGCCAAAAGTTATGTCGGGCTCTTCACCACCCTTGCCAGATGATTCAGCATCAAACTCATTTTGCATAGGTTCCTGTACTTCTGCCATGTTTGAGCTGAAAGGTAGGGCTTGTCCATCTGGAGGATGATTCACTTGATGCGTAGAGGTCGACATTTGCGGCGTGTATGAAAAGCCCGCCGACCCAGGGTTATTGGCCGCACCATGAAATTGTGACACAGGTATGCCAATACAAATAGGCCCTTGCTGTGACATATAACCCATGGCTGAGCCTGTAGCGAACTGGTCTACTGGAATACCACTCACAACACCAGTTTCTACATGTGCAGCATCATCATGACGCTGGTTACTAGGCACAGGAAAAGGAGGAGGGCCAGGATGTATCCCCCCAAGTTCATCCGTTGAAGCACCCTCTGTTTGCCTTATGCAATGATCTACAGCATTAGTCTGTTGACCTGTACCAACTAGAAGGTTGTTTGCATTAAAAGGCCAGAAGCTTTGCGGCAGCCCACCAGCTAATGTTGTATCCAGCACCTCCTGTGATGGTTGGTCCCACCTACTGGCCCTTTTACGCTTTTTTGTGGTCTCATCTTCCGTGGCAGCTGCAAAAAGAACGCCAGAAAGAGTTGTAAGCTAAAGCACAGGCCTTTCAAGAAAGTCGAGTCACAAGAATGTACCACCTGCTCCAGAGCTTTCCTGTTGATTCTGTTTAGGAAAGAGCCGCCATCTTGACAAATCAGACAGCACTTGACCTCTTCTTAAGGGCTTCTGTGAACTCCCTTTTAGATATTTCTCCTTGAGATGGTTGGCCATTTGTTGAACCTACCAGTAGTCATTTCCATTAGACTAAAACATACAAACAGAACTACAAGTTGTAAGTGGGAGTCTTAGGAAAATACCTCAATATCAGCATGTCGACAAAGTTCAAGAATTGCGTCTTTTACACTGCAGCGGAGAATCACACATTAAAATCGGAGTACCACCTCCAAATACTACTAACAGAAAAATGACGTACCTTTCTGCACCCAAGTGAGCTGGCTCTGCATTTATTTGCTCTGCGGTCAGGACACGTCTAGATGCTAAAAACTCCAGAACCTGCAAGTTCATCGATGGGATCCACTAGCATCAAATTTACAGTCCAGGTCTTTCTATCTAATAACAAACAAATATCACAGAAAGCAACCAGACTACTAGAGGTTTGAGGATGCAGAGCTCTCCTAAGGACATACCCTCTAGGCCAGCTCCTCCTATTGCAGAATCTTCACGTGCTGTCTGGCAGTTCTTTTAAGCATCCATTGACTCTACTGAGCTTATGGCTAGATATGAGAAACATTCCCTCTCTTTAGGGGATCCTTGTAAAAAGGTTGTAATGATAAGGTCTACTGTACCCAGTAAAACCAATTAAGAGTCTATGGCACGCATACAGCTCACATACACAGCTATGGCACAAATCACTTCCCAGTTTGCGGGAAGCCTAGATATCTGTTTGGCACCCTAGCTAGTGTAAAACCTGCAAGAGAGGCAGGATGAGGCAGATAGAGCTCTTCAAGAGAAAGCAATCAATTAAAAGTACTTTCATATGTTTTTTAAGAGTTTTTTGTACGAGATATTAGGATGACACAAACTTCCAAGCAAGAATAGCTTCTACACATGCTATTTCATGCAAAATTGACACTTTGGTTTTTATTATACTCTCCTCCATACCTTTTACCATGTTGCCCCCCATACGGCGGGGCAGATTAAGCTAAGGTTGATCCCGACCTTATAATCTCTTCCAAATCATGTTCTCTTGCTGCCAAGCCATTTCCAACATAAATATTGCTGGTTCCGTGGGGATGGTGAGTTCACTTTTCTCCCCTCCCCCCTTCCCTCCGTCTTTTCTTTTTTGGCACAAAAAGTGGCTGTAGACTGTGTACTAAGAGACTGCTGGGGATCCTGAAAGGCCTATCACCTAGAGGATGCACAAGACAAGGAGTACAATGTGAGTGCTATGTGTACATCAAGGTGGCCTGTATGAATGAAAATGAATCACTGGGGAGGTGCGAAAATGAACACTTGGTAGCCATGTGATGCGTCCATGGTCCAGACTGAAAAGGATTGAAGATCTCGCCCATGTCCACAGGAAAGAGTATCCAACCCTCTCTCCTGCCCTGGTGGAGCCCGTTGACATATCCCACTGGCTGCGAAGAGTATGCAGCAGCTCAGTCCAAATAGCTGTCGAAGTGGTCGATGTAGGGGAAGAATGTGAGCACAGCAAGCCTTCCACATGGTCCAGAGAGTGATGCTACAGATCGTAGTAAAAACTGCATCCTTCTGAGAAACGTCTTAGTGATGGACACTGCCTGGAATCATCTGTAGAGTGCCCGATCTGTATCCCAATGACGTTAGTATGAAGATCAGGTCTGTGAGAGAGCCCTGAACAAGAGTGTGTGACCCCAAAAATCGCAAAAGCCATGAAACTGCCTCCCACATCACAAACCCCTCATGCATGCCCAATTTTCTCAGCAAAAAACAAACCGCCCTCCACACTAAAAACAGTGCCTCAAGAACTCATGCTCGAAAGTGCATCACTTGTAAGTCGGATCATGACCAGTAATCTCAGCCCAATTGCCAAAAGGCAATGCTGCATGCCCACTCATCCACATGAAATAACAGCATATCCGGTAGTCGATCCTGATACTCCAATAGCATGACCAAAACTGTCGTTGAAAAGTTGGAGAGATAACCATACCTCTGACTGACGTGGACGGTGAACAGGGGGTCATGTTCTCAAGATGAACCTTCACCCAAGGGATACAATGCACTCAAAAAGGAAAGAGGTCCACCATTAGTCTCTAAAGAAGGCCACTGCCACTCACTAGGATCCCAATCAAACTCAACCTTGCTATAGCGAATCTTGCTTTGGTGCTTTCAAGATTTTGTAGTGTTGGAGTGAGCTTTATCTCACATCCTTATAGTGAGACCATCAACAACTTACAATGGATGTAATTGGGTGTGTTAGAGGTAAATACTAAGCCTCACTGTCAGAAAGTATTGTAAGTTTTTGATGGTAGGTAGAGGGCACTCAGTTTAGAGCTCAAGGTCAAAGGCTCAGGAGAATCATACCAAGGGTTGAGCGGACAAGGTAAGAACAATGTCAAGAAGCCCTCCAAGGGAATTATAAGGTTGGGCGGTGAGTTGATTATGCCATGTCATCGAATTCTACAATTTTCTAGCACGTAAAGCAAGGAATCGGGAGTCTATGTGAGGGAGGAGAGCCACCTTTTGACTCAGAAACGAGCCAAGAAGCTAGCACTTCATTGAAAGTCAGCTCTCTACATTTGGTATGAGAACACGGATAGGTCAAGGTCTTTTCCCTGCATGAAAGTAAGAGGAAGAGGCAACACTCGGAGCTCTTACTTTCAGTGTTAAGAGCAGAAAATTGGGAAGCGTCAGAATGTTTCATAGCACCTATGAAGCGCGATTGCAGCCGATGGGCAGGAAAAACACACACACACACTCTTGTCATGTTGTTACCACCACCACACTTGCAACAGAAACTTGATTTTGCTTATTATGGTGATCATTTTTTTAAGAAAAGGGCTTTGGGCTTGTTCTTATGGCTGGAGTTCGAGACTATCCAACCAAATTTGCCCGTGTAGCTAACAAAAAAAATAAAATGATTTGGATTTTTGCATGATGCATCAACTCGTGAATGAATTTTCGGATTTGATTTGAATTTTCACGTGATGCAAATCAATTCGTGAATGAATTCACAGTTTATCGCAGTAATGACCTAAATTTGCAGCTTACCACATTAGTGAAAACAAAAACGCAATCACTTCTCTTCTCTTTTGGTTGTCGTAGCAGTGTTTTCCTTTTTGTTGCATCCGTTAATTAAAGCATGTGTTGATAGTTGGACTGCCTTAAATGCAAAGTTATGTATGTATCTCAAGTTGACATAGATGCTTTCGAATTTGTCGTCATGCCTTGAGGTACACATTTTGAGGTTAATAGTTTGTTTAAGTTCTATTATTTCCATACAACATGCCAAAAAAAACAAAACAAAACAAAACAAAACTCAACACCGTGGCTTCCGACACAGAACATGATGAGATGGGAGAGCAACTGCCTCCACATACACATCATGCAAACACTCGTGAGAAAAAGCTGTAGTACAGTGGCTAGATTTTCTCAAAGAAACCTTCATCAAAACTTTATCGGGGCAAATGCAAACGATAGTGAAAAACGAAGTTGATGACAAATGTAAACAGATACAGATGTAGGGGGCAGGTTGTGCACACATGACAGAGGGTAGTCCTGATGGGTGGGCAAGATCTAGTAAAATGCCGGCCAAGGCGCAATGCAATTCGTGTTGACCCTGAAAAGTTGAATTAAGTGCGAAATTGGCCCATTCTGAAGAATGTGCGCCAAATAAAGTCCTTTCTAGTCTTTACAAGATTCTTTCGCAAGTTTATGAAGGATTATTCTAAATTTGTTGCTCCGCTTATGCAATTTTTAAAAGGAGGGGTGAAAGGAGCCTACTGTCTGAAATGAGCGTCTCAACGAGAGCTTTCGAGCACTAAAGCACTTGATGACAACTGCACCAATATTGCATGTTGTGGATCCTGGCAAACCTTTTGTAGTTGAAGCGAATGCTAGTAATTATGCGATTGGTGTAGCGCATATCAGGATGGACGTCCTGTTGCGTTCGAAAGTAAGAAACTTTCTGACATTGAGATGTGTTACCCAACGTATGAAAAAGAGCTTTATGCCATGGTCCACGCTTTGAGGAAGTGGCGCCACTACTTGTATGACTCTACTTTTGTTGGATAAACAAACCATCATTCTTCGCGCTATATATGTGATCAGGGTGATCTTAGAGGCCGAAAGGCCAAATGGATTGAGCTTATGCAAGAGTTTGACTTTGAGATCCGTTTAAGAAAAGGATCCAACAATCAAGTTGCTGACGCACTCAGCTGAATTCCTAAGGTTAATGCCTTGTCTATGGCTGAAATCTCGACTATGTTATGACACAGCCAAGCTTTGTCCCTTGCATTCAAGATTTCACAGTGGGACCCAAGCCAGTGGGCGTAGCAGTGGATCATGCTCTCTTGACAGTGTCCGTTTCATTTCAGTATAGTACAGCCCAGACATCAGGAGACAGGTCACACACCCATTATACATTTACACCAAAGACTGACTCCCTTTATACAGAGGAGATCTCGGACCGGGAAGGCACAGCTGGTATAGGCCTCTCAGTGGAGGTCGAGTAGTGAATGTTTATGTAGGAACTATAAGGAAAACTAGGAGACTATAGACAGAAAACTTTGTGTTACTGAGAGAAGAGTGGGAACTTAGAAAAGTCTCCCAATGACCCAATTGTGTTACACTAGAAGAAGAAGAAGAAGAAGAAGAAGATGAAGAGAGTTTTAACTTCATAGGAAACTATCACAGGAGACTTACAGATCAAGCCGAGGAGTTCAACTAGAGAGACCCCAATAAGAGCGTCAAACAATACTGATGATAGAAATCATTACAATCAAGGTGGTCCACACTCCCTTTGCAGCTTCTCCTCACCCTCTCCCCCGGGTACTTTCACAGTGTTTAGGCTCTTGTCTTCAGCTTGAGGAGACGGAGAACTTCTGTAATTTAACAATCAAGCAGCCCTTTGGCTTTGTTTCCTTGTTCACGGGAGATGGCAAGAGACACAAAGGACATCCCGATCCGAGAAGGCACTCTCGGCGACCTTCAGAGATTAGAATGGCACCGGTGCCTGGCAGCTAACTGTTCCGCTCCAAGCTCTATGGTGGCGATAGCATTCCTGGAGTCTTGTAATACTCTCTCTGAAAGGTGTGGCAGAGAAGTAGAGTCGGCCACCCCTGAAGATGATACTGGAGGACTCCCAAGTGGCACAACGAGCTTGCTAGGAGTAGGTACTACTGGCGGAGTAGGAGCTGAGATGGTTGTTACAGGTGGAGTCAGTGATATATTGACATCAGTATGGGTGAATATTAAGAAGGTAGACGGATCTCCGAGGGAGAAGCCGCCGACTTGTCATGAAGTTTGGAAGTAGAGACTGGCCCAGTAGAGAGAGGGGTGGAAGACAGAGAGCATCGCGGAAGATGTGTCACCTTGGTCTGTTGGCTCTCAGATATTGGCAAAGAGAGTAGAGACTCTACTGTATCTTTCGCCACCTTTGCTTTGATCTACTTTTGTTCGTGTCACTTTCACAGGACACACAATTAGCACAGTTGGTCTGGACTGGTCCACACTGGACAGACTTTCTGGGCTGGGCTACAGTGACCCTTTCACAGGACACACAGTTAGTACAGTTGGTTTGGACTGGTCCACACTAGACGGACTATCTGGGCTGGGCAATGACACGTGGCAGGGATACTAACGGTGGTCTAGTGGACATCGTGGCCAGGTCACTATCACCACTTAGTTTGGAGATAGACCTAGATGGCTGACATTTATGAGCCATTGGTGGCTCTTTATGGTGGGACATGAGTAGTAGCTATTGGGTCATCACAATCATCTTCATATATGGTCCAGGCTCTAGCGTCGTCCTCTAGAGTAGTGAGTCTATACACACAGCACGTCTACACCATCCTTGGGGCCTGCACATTTGAGCCTCGACACCCCCATTGTACCCGTGAGTTCTCGGTGGACCTGAGTGTGCTGCCACGCCAGAGTCTGTATTGGTTCCTTTGAGATAGTCCAGTCCATATGTTCTGGTCTGATATTGTGTCTCTCTATTGATTTGTTGTTATCTATTGTTTCATGTGTTTCCATTCTCTTTTGAGTGAGATGTCACGCACATTGCACTGAGAAGCACCCATTGTAGAGAGCATGACACACTATCCGCGCGGAGGGGGAGGGAAGGGGGACCAAATTTAAAAGAGGGGGAGGAGTTGGTGAGGGGGCGAATTTGGAAGAGGGGACGAGTTGGGGGGTGGGTAAGGGCGAGGGGTAGTGAGGGGAAATGGCACTCAAGCAGAGAGATATCATGATCACGGAATTCACCAAGTTGGAAATCAACATTGTCTTTGTGGTATCCCGTCTTGAGGAAGCTTTGTGAACGGAGTTCGCTAGACACAGAGTAGAGCTTTGTTTTCTTCGGAGAAGTAGACACCAATAGGGCTGATGTTGAAGGGGGGTGAACTTCTGTAGAGGAGATTTCTTTTCGCTTCTATGATTCTTCATAGACTTACCAAATTCAAAGGCTTCCACCAAGGGTGCATCAGGAGTAGCTTCTATGACCTTCAACCTTTGAGCTGACTCAAGTGGCTCACTAGGTTTAGTTACTGTGGAAACATTGGAAGAGGGTATACCTTCAGGCAAAGAGTGAATAGAGACTCCATAACACGGCATAGATTTGGTAGCATCCAGCCACTCCAACAGATCCTCGTCTAACCCGTCAGGTGGAGTAGGCTGTTCCAATTCAAGGCTGGTTGCTAGGGACAAAGAACTATGTTGCACGACGGGATCCATGCCTCCTTCTAGGTGAATGGGTTGCATTGGGGACCCAAGAGTATGTATCCACATGGCATCGTTTCCCCAGTCATGAAGTGCTTTAGTGTGTCGCAACCATGGTCTACCGATGAGCAAGGGAAATCCGCCCTCAACCTCGGGAAGACGAACCACAATAAAATCCAAGTTAAAAGTAAAGTCTTGTACCTGCAGAGGCACATTGTCCACTATGTCTACTAGGTAGACTGTCCGCTGGTCGGCCAATGTAATTGTGAAGGGAGCAGGGCGAGTAAGATGTAGACCTAGAGCTAACATAGTGAACTCGGGCATCAGGTTGATGCCAGATCCACCATCCACTATCACTCCTGAGAATTGCCGACCCAAAACGGACATTGTCAGGCGAGGGCTTCTATAATCAGTGAGGGGAGCAGCGGGAGTGGATATCATATAGGACTTTGATGGTCGCACTGGGAGGTGCCCGCACTAGGATCTGCAATAATTGAAAGGGTGTCACTTCTGAAACTCACATCTAGCCGCAACATGTCATAGAGGGACACTTGTTGGAAGGTGTTCTTCAAGACTGTCTCTACTGTAAGCTTTTCTTGTTCTACCAGTGGTTTCTCTGGTACCTTGATCTTCTGTAGATCGGAAACTGCTTCCAAGAAAGCTTCATCAATATCGGAGAGCAAAGATTTGGATTCTTTCTTGGCACTTGGGGATGACTTGTCAACAGTTGAAGGCAGGGTATCCATTGTTGTGAGAATGTGTGGGGGAGTTGAACTTGCAGGAATGCTAAGACGGAGAGCGGCTCTCTAGGCTTGAGTGAGGACACCCAATGGCTCCTCTATCAATTGCAACTTATTTTGAGGGGTAAACACGTGGGTAGTAGAGGGCGGCTGAGGTATGGCGCTAACTGCTATCAGATTTTGAGCTTGGGAAAGGTAAACTCATTCTGGCTTTGACTTGGGATCGAAGCCGTGGATGCACGAAGTTTAGGGCGATCCTTACTGTAGTGATCCTTCATTTCACAGCAATGACGGCAAGGAGGGGACCCTTCGGGCAAGGGGCATTTGCTTTGGTACTGACCATATTCCCCACATTTGTAGCACAAAATGGGCCAATTCAATGGGCGAGTCGAAGGGCGAGGTGGTCCTTGCTCCTGGTGCATGGAGTTGGAGGTGGAGGCATAGAAGCTTTGAGGTGATGAGGGAGCATGGGTATGATAAAAGCTGTCAATAAAGGTGGCATGTGGTGTGGGTGGCCACAGGGAGAAACCATGTTGGATGCCGGTGCTGGCCCTTGTTGAAGAGTAGGACCAAGACTTTGTTGTATTCGTCGCAATCCCTTGAGGTCGTAGCAGTCCTTGTCCTCATGTCCAGACTTTTCAAAGAAGTGGCAGTAAACCCGAAGGGGGCATTCATGTGGAGGGTGCCCTAAAGAGCGGCATGAGCTACAGCAAACAATAGCCTTGGTCGCCAGCTGAGACTTGAGCTCTTCTAGCGCTCTTGATCTGTTTCAATGCCTCGTGATGTGGAGGCTTCTCTTGTCTAAGAGAAAAGGACTTCTCCTCTTGAAGTTCTCGTTGAATCTCTAGGGCTTTCAATTCCCTGCGTAAAGAAGTTAACGGATTAGAACGACTTTCCGAAAACATTGCGAGGTCTCTACCTGAGGGGAGTTGGTGAACAGCTTCCTAGCTCCCTCTATCCTAGTAGCAGTTGCGACAAACTCGTCTGGAGTGGCGTCAGGTCGGATATTCTCTCGGAGTTTTTGCTAAGAAGTTTTGGGAAGAGCGTTCTCCACCCACTTCTTAACCAGAAATTCACCCTGTTGCTTAGGAAGCTTGGCCACCAGAGACTTTGTTCTGGTCATGAGCTCTGCAAAAGTCTCATTTGGCTGGAGCATCAGGTTTGCCAACTCATCCAAGACCTTCTCTTGGAAGTCCCCTTGTCTGAAAGCTCCACAAAACTCTTGTTGTAAAGTGGCCCAAGTTGCAAAGTGGTTCTCTGCAAATTGACTGTACCACTTGTCTGCTAAGCCATCCAATGTTGATGGAAATAGCACCAAATAAGCATCTTCTGTATTAAGACCACGACCTCTACAGAGAGATGCAAACCTCCTTGCATGGTCGTCTGCATCTTCTGAGGAGACTCCCTTGAAAATAGGAAACTTGATGTTTACCTTGGCCAAAACATTGGTCAACGCCTTCATGACCTATTGCTTAGGAGCGTGTTGCTCAATAGCTTGCTGTAACAAAATGGGAGAGAGCTTTACCGGAAAAGGTGACCTGGAAGATATAAAACCAGATGGAGGAATGGATGTGATGCCGTATGTGGAGGTATGGGTGATGAGGTTGGTGGACTTCTACTAGATATCAAGGTTCGATGCCTTCTGTGGTAGTGCTTCAGACGACTCAGTAGTGCGCTTTGACACTCTAATGACCGCCTTGTATGTGTCATGCAATAACCACAAACCCAACCAAGCTTTGGGCAAGAAGACTTTTAACTGGTGAACACCGGTCTAGACTCTACTAGACCAGAGCGAGTGACTAGACCACCTGGCTGGACCAAGGACGAGGAAGGACTAGACCAGGGACGAGAGCTGGTTGGACCAAGGCGAGAGAGGACCAGACCAACCGGGCGAGAGACTAGGTCAGCTAGACTAAGCTGTCTAGGGTGAAACTGGACCAGACCAGCAAGCTGCACTGTGCAAGGTGAAGTAGGCGAGGCTAGCTAAAACCTAGCTAGCTCCTCGATTTGTACTCAGCATTGAGTGAGACTTCAGTTGAGGTCCCACCGGACGTGCCAAAAATGAGAGCACCTATAGCAGGGATAGTGTGTCGTGCTCTCTACAGTGGGTGCTCCTCAGTGCAATGTGCGTGACATCTCACTCAAAACAGAATGGAAACACATGAAACAATAGATAACAGCAAATCAACAAAGAGACACAACAACAGACCACAACATATGGATTCGACTATCTCAAAGGAACCAATACAGACTCTGGCGTGGCAACACACTCAGCTCCAGCCCAACACTCACAGGTACAATGGGGGTGTCGAGACTCGAGGCTCACATGTGTAGGGATAAAGCAGACGTGCTGTGTGTATAGACTCACTACTCTAGACGACGACGCTGAACCATATATGAAGAAGATGATCGTGATGACCCAACAGCTACTACTCATATGTCCCACCATAAAGAGCCACAAACGGCTCATAAATGTCAGCCATGTAAGTCTATCTCCAAACTGAGTGGTGGTGGTGACCTTGCCACAATGTCCACTAGACCACCGTTCGTATCCCTGCCACGTGTCACTGCCCAACCCAGAGAGTCCGTCCAGCTTGGTCTCATAGGTCATTCTGGCCTTTTGAAGACGTTAATATATCATTTCATTTCTCTCTCTCTCTCTCTCTCTCTCTCTCTCTCTCTCTCTCTCTCTCTCTCTCTCTCTCTCTCTCTCTCTCTCTCTCTCTCTCTCTCTCTCTCTCTCTCTCTTTTTAAGGTCTCTTGGGATAGTTTCCTACGATGTTAAAATTCTCTTCTTCGTGTGTGTGTGTGTGTGTGTGTGCGCGCGCGCGCTAATAAGAAGAGGAAATTGGTATAGCCTTTCTATCACCCAAGTGTGGTAGATTGGTTATAGGTCTTGAGTTCAACTCTCCTCGTTGGGTAGATCTTTAAGGTCTCTTGGGATAGTTTCCTACGACATTAAAATTCTCTTCTTCTTCTTCTTCTTCTTCTTCTTCTCTCTCTCTCTCTCTCTCTCTCTCTCTCTCTCTCTCTCTCTCTCTCTCTCTCTCATACTACGCTTCCCTTCATTGGAAGGGAAGAAGGAATTCTTGAGGAAGAGACCTACTCTCAAGAAGACAGGTATTTTCTTAGGCGATGACCTCACTCTCTCACAACTTGCGCATATGAGAGAAGTAATGCCCGAGATTCAAGCGGCAAGGGAGAAGGGGAAGATGGCCGTTTACAGAGATGGTCGGGTGGTGATTGTAGAGCGGCGCTCTACATGACGGTGCGAGACCTATGGGACCACATTGAGGATAGCGACTTGGAATTGTAATGGGTCTATGAGGTTGGATGTTGGTGCCTTTGAGGACAGTTTCAGAGACAAGGACATTGTTTTCTTTTCAGAGACTCACCAGGCCCCTGGCCAACTGTTGCCACATGTGGTGGGATACAAATGGGAAACAGCCCACAGAACAGTCACGAGATCTGAGCATGGGAGTAGAGGTTCAGGAGGAGTAGCGGTGTTGTTTAGGGAGGAGCTACAGCCACTACTACATATTGTACGGAGAGATGATCAGGCTAGATACATGTGGGTGAGGCTGAGAGCTGACACAGGTCGATTTCTATATATTGCTATATGTTACTTCCCCCCCCGGTACGTCAGTATATGCTGTATCCAGAGGGCAGTCGCCTTTCTCAATTCTAGATGATGATATATGGGAGTTTTCTAGGGATGGTGATATCATCCTCCTAGGAGACTTCAATGCTCGAATGGGCAACTGTCAGACAGTCTTCTACGACACTTCAGATGAGATGCTTAGAGAGTTGGATGTGGGTGAGCTGGGGTTTGACAGATGCTCACATGACAGAGAGCAAACTGAGTATGGGAGATACCTCACGGAGATGACGACTACACATGGGCTAGCCATACTTAATGGCTTACAGCGGTTTCCTGGAGCAGCAGGCTTCACATGCTTTCCACACAGACATGGGGCCAGTACAGTGGACTATGTTATGACACAGCCGAGCTTTATTCCTTGTATTCAGGATTTCACAGTGGAAGCCAGACCAGTGGGCGTAGCAGTGGATCATGCTCTCTTGACACTGTCTGTATCTTTTCAGTTTAGTACAGCCCAGAAATCAGGAGGCAGGTCACACACCCGTTATACATTTACACCAGAGACTGACTCGGTTTATACAGAGGCGATCTGGGATCGTCTATGCACAGTTGCTCTAGGCCTCTCAGTAGAGGAGTGCACTACTTTACTGACTGAGACACTACATGATGCAGCATCAGAGGCATACCCACACACTCAACCGGATCGGAGGCGACATTCTGGGAGCATGCCCCAGAATAGTTGGTATGATGAGGAGTGCAGAGAGATGAGAGCCCAGCTTCAGAGGGATCTTCATTTAGGAGTCATCACCTACAGACGGTCGCGGATTGCTTTCCGGAGCCTTGTGCGACAGAAGAAACAAGCTTACCTGGCCCAGATGGAGCGAGACTTGTATCAGTTGTTCTTGAGTAGAGACTCAGGCGAGGCATGGCGACTCTTCCATGAGCACTCCCCTCCCCCAGTGATTACTTCTCCTGATGTGTGGGGCCAGTATGCGACATCGTTATATACGGTTCCTGGGCAGGATCCGCTTCCAGATCCTACAGAGCTATGTCCACCTACGAGCACCTTCTTTACCACTAAGATGGTAAAGAGAGCCATTGACAGGATGAGGACCAGGAGGGCTTACGATCATGACGGTCTAGTAGCGGAGCACTTTATACATGCTAGGGATATGCTGATGGAGGTTCTTGCAGTGTTGTTCAATCGTGCCATGTGTGAGGGATTACCTGAGACTTGGAGGTTGTCTACTATTGTGCCTATATTCAAGGCAGGTGATCCTACAGAGCCTGGAAATTACCGCACTATTATGGTTGGACACACACTCGCACGATTGTATGCATCCATTATTGAGCAGCAGTTGAGTAACTGGGCAGAGGGTGAGGGTGTACGAGCAAAGGGACAGGCAGGTTTCAGGAGGGGTTTCTCCACTCTTGACCATATTCTGACACTCAGAGCTATCATTGAGGAGGGCAGGTCACATAGGAGACGGATTTATTGTAGCTTTGTGGATTTCCGCAAAGCATTTGACATGGTACCGAGAGCTCGACTGATGCGCAGACTGCAGGAGATGGGGGTGCCCACAGTGTTGATTTGGGGGATTATGGCTTTATACAGATCAGTGATGGGACATGTACGCACCCCAGAGGGGATATCTGACTTAGTTCACTCCACTATCGGGGTGAAACAGGGTTGCCCATTGTCTCCTACTCTATTTGGTATGTATGTTGATGAGGTGTCTGATTACATTGACAGAGAGGGTGATAGAGGTGCCCAGCTGGCAGGGACGTGGATCCCATTGTTGTTATATGCTGATGATATTGTCTTGATCTCTGACTCACCAGAGGGTATGCAGCGACAGTTGGATGCATTACACAGTTTTGCAGAGGATAGTGGATTGTCTGTAAACCTTGGTAAAACCAAGGTCATGGTGTTTAACACCACACCGCAGTGGATCAGGAGATCGGCACCGACCTTCACGTATGGTCAAGAGATTGTGGAGTATACAGATGCATACACTTACCTTGGGATAGTCTTCACTGGGCCGAGGTTTTCTTTGGGGAGAGCAGCAGAGACTAGACTGACCAGAGCTTATGCGGCCTTGGGAGGCTTGGAGAGGATGTGTTCGCAGGTTCAATTCCAGGAACCTCGGACAAAGTTATGGCTCTTTGATACTTTAGTAGCCTCAGCTATGATGTATGGGGTACAGGTATGGGGACCTTCTGTAGGCCAGGATGGTTGGAGACGTATGGAGAGGCCCTTGGCATCTATGATCTCCCGATTGATTAGAGCCAAGGCCTCCGTACCTCACGCGATCATTCGAGCAGAGCTAGCTGCCCCCCCCATGGAGATTGAGGCACTTACCAGATCAGTGTCCTTTGTGCACAGCCTATGGGATACTACTAGAGACAGATATGCTAGACTGGCCCTTGAGTCTTCCAGACAGTTAGCTCTACAGGGGGACACTTCATGCTGGTATGCATAGATGACTTCATGGTTTCAGACGCATGGCTTCACCATGGACAGGTTGCCCCCTTTCCAGTATTCTCTTCAGGCACCCTCGCTGTCTCTTACACGGGTGGAGATCACTAGACTCATTCGTCAGGACCTGATCCAGCTCGACACCAGGAGGACATGGATAGAGCCGCCTCAGGAGTTGAGCACGAAGATGGCTTTCTATAGAGAGCATCTTCTCCACCTCACACGAGATGGGTTTGTGATTCGACCCAGCTACATGGACACACATATGTCTCATGGTTTGCGTTGTGCCATTGGTCAGTTACGCACATCCTCACATCAGCTCGAGATTGAGACTGGTAGATTCAGAGGGATACCAACAGACAGCAGGATATGCCGATTATGCCAAAGAGAGCCAGAGACAGAGTTGCACTACATATGTCATTGCACAGTGTTCTATGAGATACGGGGGCATTTCCACTGCTTATTCAGAGAGGGTTTTGGTCCTCTATCTAGGGTCATGAGTTATGAGGATCAGAGATGTCTTGGACTATATCTACTTGAGTTACACAGGTGTAGAGACACTTTACTGGGGAGAGCTAGAGAGAGGCAGTCCCAGAGACACATTACAGATTTCTTTTCACTAGATATGGGACAGCCAGAGGAGCAGCCACCACTGCAGAGCTCGTCCCACACTCATTCGACCACTACTGGCACTCTCATCGACCGAGCATTGGAGCTACAGAGATACAGACGACCGCGACTGAGGAGAGGAGCTACACAGCATCGACGGAGACTACAACAGAAGATTCGAGCCATACTCTCTCGACATACAGAGTGCAGATGAGGATGGATCCTCACCATTTCTTCCATCTTTGTTTCACACACTGTTACATCCAGTTTACCGGGTATCTATTGTATCAGCTGCTACACCCACGTAGTTTTAGATTGTAGTAGTAGTAGTAGTATTTTGTTCCACTTCTAGTTCTTTTGTACCCAGACATGGTATTAGATTCACTATTTTGTAACTGATTGGTCTCATAGGTCATTTTGGCCTTTTGAAGACGTTAATATAACATTTCATTTCATTTCATTTCTCTCTCTCAGGGCTATGTCGTTCTGATAGCTATTTTGGCAAGATATAGAACGAGGTCGAAGCGGGGGATGACTCGTGTACAGGCTTGGTTGGTCTAAAGACCCACGAGAGTCGAGTTGGAGAGACGACACAATGACAATATCCATTAGAGGTGGACTATTGTTTAGAAATGGAAAGGTCTCCATGCCGGAAATTGTTGAGGTTTGACAAAGGATTTTGTTTGAATGCCATGATATTCCCAATGCTGGGCACCCAGGCATCGAAACAATTTTAGCATTGGTCAAACGATATTTCTATTGGCCAAGCCGCCAAGGATGCGCTCTTACATAGAGAGTTATGTGAAGAGATGCACTCAGTTTCAAGCCAATAAGAAAGAGCGCCTTAGGAAAGCTGGCATGTTACATCCATTGGAAATCCCTGATACCAATTGGCAGAGTATTACTATGGATTTTATCGTTGGTTTGCAGAATACTAGTCGTGGCAATGATGCCATTTGGGTTGTGGTCGATAGACTCACAAAAATGGCGAAGTTTTACCAGCTAAGTCGACAGTAAAAAGCCATAAGTTGGCGGTTTTATTTGTCGATCATCTTTATAAGTTGTATGGTTTGCCATAAGATATTGTCAGTGAGCGAGATACCAAGTTCATTGGGCGATTTTGGCAAGATATATTTGCTCACCTTCGCACGAAATTGAGTTGTGTCGACTTCCGATCATCCTGAATCCGACGGACAAACTAAGAGGATGAATTAGACGTTAGAGGACATGCTGAGAGCTTATGTCTCTCACAAGCAGTTTGATTGGGAAAGGTTCCTTCCACAATTAGAGTTTTGCATACAAAAATAGCAAGCATTATGCTACTAGATTTAGCCCATTCATGTTCGTGTATGGATTCGAGCCTAAATTCCCTATTGCTATTGGCTTAAAGAAAGTCAAGGGTCACCAAGCTCAAGATTTCTCATATGACATGCAAGAAATGCTCGATTGGCTAAGGATAGTATAAGGACGGCTCGTGACCAAGTTACAACGTATGCTAATCAAAGAGATCTCCAAGGACTCTAGAGGTGGGACAAATTACGATGGGTCTATCTGAAGATACCCAAAGATTCCAAGACTATGTGAACTGGAAAGCATTGTAAGCTTTCCCCTTGATTTTGAGGTCCATTCTTGATCACAAAGAAAGTTGGCCAAGTCGCTTATAAACTGGCTCTTCCTTCGGATGCTAGTGTACATCCAGTAATCCAAGAAAAATTAGGCAAAGCTGACATTGTTGTGTCTATCGAGGGAAATGTATGGCAAGATATGCAAACTGAGTATATTCCTCGTGAACCAGAGGCTGTTTTAGATCATCGTACCCGTCATTTGCGCCAAAAAGCTTATAAAGAGTACTTAATTAAATGGAAGGGTCAATCTTAGAGGTTTGCTACTTGGAAATCATTTAGGGTTTTGAAAGCTCAGTATCCCCACTTCATGGATGAGGACATCAATGGTTCTTAAGGGGGAAAGTATGTTATGTCCCACTCACATTAGAGGGGATCTAGTCTAAGACACCTTCGGGATGGGCGTCCGATGTCCGAGCAAACGTAGTGTGAACCCGGCCAATGTGGCAAGGCCTCATTTGTAGTTATCGACCCCCACTAGTACAGTGCCAATGGTTAGCCAGTGAGGCTAGGAGCGCGAGGGTCACCTCGAGGAGGTGAGGCTGGGTGGTATAGGACACTCCGTCTTACAGGTGCACACATCCATCTTCGAACGTTGGTCAACACGGGGGTGTTGCCGGATGGTGGTTATGGTCGGGTGGTTCATCCGGCGCGTGTTTATAGGCGGTCCGTGTAGCCGGGAGATCCTTTCCTCGTGTTCATCCCACGGGGGGGGGGAGTCTCTCTCTCTCTCTCTCTCTCTCTCTCTCTCTCTCTCTCTCTCTCTCTCAAAGTGAGCACCTAGAATGACAGTACCATACAGGATGCGAAGCCTAGTTGGAGCTCAACCAGAGCAAAGGACCCAGATTACAATCCAAGTGCGTGTGAAATTTGCGACGCAAAATGCGGCACGCTTCGCAGACTAATTACGTGGCAGTATGGACGTCGAGCTGCTTTTCAGCTAAGTTTTTGAAGCCGTTAACATTTTGGGTGAGGAAGAGTGAACGAGAGCATCCTCCAATCATCAAAGCTTTGGCGAAGGCTCCTAGATGCCTTTTAAGTAAGGCCTAGAGAGCACTCTATAGATCATGGCATGGTTGCAAAATGCAGAGTGACGCATCTGGGTGGAGAACTCCGCTCCACTGTGTCTCATTTTCAATGCTCTTTTCAAGTTCAGCTGTTTTCTGATCTCAGTTCAGTCACGGGACTTTTGTCAATTCACTGCCTTGTCAGAGACTTGAGGGTTACACCTTAGACTAGGGCCTTCCTTCTTCACCTGTCATAACTTTAGCCGCCTGCAGCATTATCCCTTCTTCTCACTCTCTCAATCGCACATATGTTAATAAACTCATCTTGTGGTACCTTACATTGGGAACCTTTTGGGGTTCCAGACTCTAGTAAGCGGCTCTAATAGTGGACAATCCCATTGGGTCACCAACATTAATATACCCAGGTCACACTGTGTTCCGCTACTATTTTTGAAGGAGAGCTTTTTCTTCATCATGGATTCTGACGGTTTCTTCATTAAAGTTGGACTTTCACCAAATACTCCCAGCTCCATTCATAGTTCAGTGGCTACATTGGAAATTTATTGCTTGGTATGCAAAGTGGTGGGATACAGGATGCCGACTAGGTAACTTTCGCACGACGTCAGGGCTACCTGCCACTGGAGATTTATTGCTTGGTATGCAAAGTGGTGGGATCCAGGATGCCGACTAGATAACTTTCGCACGACGTCAGGGCTACCTTTCTTGACAGTCCTATTCCCAGGATTGTAATCGTCTCCCAGTTGGAAAGGGTGTTCCATGGTTCAGTTCGAGACATCAAGCCAAGCTAGTTAAATTCTGGCACAAAATCTCCTCGACTTTGGCACTGCATATTGTTATATTTACAAACAAAGATAAGAAACGAATCTTGCTAATCTGAGTGAGGATCTAGCTGTCAGTCACTTCCAAGCATTCCAGCCGCATATCTCAGAGAGAGCTAGTAGTCTAGGTATTGTTTTAAGCGAGGGTGGCACACCCCCATTGGTGCATACAACCTTACTCTTTGATTCATTCTTCACCCCTTTCTAGTGAAGAATTCTCCTCGTTCTCTCTCCCATTCATTCATAAGGGAGGCTTCTTCATGGAGCTTCCAGGACACTTTGTTTGTGGTAGAGACGACATGTGGCAGTTGCATGTACACACAACATGGAGTGTATAGAGCATAGACAGCAGAGAGATAATTAGGAGGCAGACACAGACTCTACACATGCTAGAAGCTGAGAGGTAGAGAAAGCTAGGAGGAGGGAAGCAAAGAAAGGAGGAGAGGCCAATAGAGGCTCCTCCAATTTTACATGCTAAAGGACGCAAGGATCCTATTGTTAAGAAGTCACCACCTCATGTTTCCTCTTCTTCACCACCTGTTTTACCAGCAGCACTGTGCAAGCTTATCTGGGAACTGAGAGAGAGAGAGCTAAAGGTGGAAGCTTTGGAAGTGCAGTTGTGTGCTTTTATACAAAAGAGATCAAGAGGAGATATACCACATTGTCACCAAGACCAATTGCTTGACACCAACAGCCCTCAGTTGAGCAATGCTCCAGTGCACAAGTTTTCCCGATTACTAAATGTAGTGGAGTGATTTGCTAAAAGATCGAGTCCCACAGACCTATATACAGTCGGGGGTGAGACCTAACTGAACTTTATATCCAGGGACCGCATAGGAGGAAGGTGGCGTCGTGGCCATGAAAAAATACTTGCATCTAGCAGCTTTTACCCTCATCAGTAGTTGCAATCCAAGACCTAATCCTTGGCAGATAAAAAGTGACTCATTTCCATTAATAGGCTAGACGACTTTAAATAAATGAAAGAAAAAAATCCATTCGAAGACAAAGTTTCATTTACTTGTACTCTAAAAATAAATGAAGCGTGAATACCTTTAGCAACTTGCGGATGATGGGTGTCCTCTTATAGTCTTTAACACTTTGCTTCATCATCTTGTGAATCATCTGAAACCCTGATAATGGACAAAACAGGGTCTCCATTTACTAACCCTTCCCTAGAGATCTGCTATTCTTATTAGAGTATCTTGTTCAATTTCAATCGGAAAAAAAAAACATGAAACCACCCTTTTGCAAAGTTATTGAAGCCTCAAGAATCAAAACTAAATGAATTACACCAAACAGTGGGAAGATGGGGGAAGGACAAAATGATCTACAAGACCAAATTATGGAAGCCTCAAGAATAAAAATTCCGAACGAAAACAACCTAAATAAACTCCCCTATGAGTGGCAAAGTTGGGGGGAGAGGAGATATCAAAACCACCTGCCGGACCAAAATAATGCATCTTCGTAATGTACATCATAAAAAGAACAGATCATGTAAGCGCTTTAGAACAGATAAAACTGAGGTGAGTGGTTGATGGCTAGCCAGCCTAAAATCATAAGTAAGTCAACCCATTTAATGGCTGATCAGGCAGTGTATTTCATAAAGCATGTGGATACATTTGAGGAGCCTTCCAGCTAGAATAAATCGTAAAAACTCTCTCAAGGGGCCAACTAACCTGGAAAACAAAGGGGTTGAACAACCCAATTGGTGTCTTCCTCTGTTGAGCAACCCAAATTGCAAGACCTAAAGTACAACGTAGCACCAATCATGCCCCCATTCACAAGTGCTGATGTGGCAGACTGTACAAACGAGAGTGATGTTGTGGCAGCCATACGAATCATGCGGACGTGGCTCATTTAGCCTTGGGCATGCTTTCGGCGCGTCATTTTATAAAAGAAGGTGATTTTATACTTTTCGACCTAAAAGTTAACAACTGTAATTATTTAAGTCCATTTTGGGGCTTTTCGGACCAATGATAACAAAGAGAAGATAGGTTGACACTTGTCATCAAACTTGCAACTCTATAGAAGACTCAAGGAGAGCGTGTGCACTCCGACAATTTAACTTCAACATTTGATCAATGAAATAAAAAATTACCACAAGAGGCGTGTAGTTGACGGGCCAATGCTTTTGAGAGTGGAACTCTATCACACTATGTTTCTTGTCCACACTCTGAATTTAAAATTAATTGTTTTCCACTCGAGTTCAATATTGTTGCAGTAAATTGTTGCATTTGTCAGAGGGTGACGCTCGCTGCTGCCCTCGCCACACTTATAAGTTGGTGGGTACTAGGAAGTTAACTCAAAAGAGGCAAAGTGGACACTTGACGGTCTGAGAGCCATTCTGCAAGACACATCAGCTGGGGGTGCCCAATTTTGAGAGAAAAGGCTGGTGAGTAGTGGGTGCAGGTTTCACGGCTTTAATGGAAAGCTTGCCTTCTCCCTGGTCTTATGTAGCGCGATGATTCTGCCCTCGTGCATCTCTCTCCCCCTTTGAATTCAGAAACATGATGCCCCACTCAAGGGCTTTTCAGCTGTATGCACAGTTGTGTGGGTTCATGCACGATTTCCGAGGCAAGAGCCTCTTGCACAAGTATTCGATTAGCTAGTTGCTAATCACCCGTAGGCACAGGTGAAATCGGAGAGATTTCATGCGACAAACCTCGTCCGATTCAAAGGGCAAGTAGCCATACAACTGCGGGAGCTGGAGGGCTTGCTACGGATTTGACCGGCACGCGAGACGGAGCCCAAAACAGAAAAATACAGGCTGCTGTGTATTTTGCAGGTTTAGGGTTTTGGACCCAGGAGCTTCGGGGAAGCGAGGGGATGGCTATACAGGTGTTTTGGTGCATTTTCGAGGCAGAAAACAGAGAATTCAGCGTGCTGCAGATTCTCACCAGGTTTGGGAAAGTGTCCGTATGCGCCGGGAAAGTCACCTTTGGCATGGGGATTTTGTCTGTGAAGCCTCCTACTGCAGTTACGATGTCAAAATCGGGTTAGAGTAGGCCATTTTCAGCCCGGAAAAAGCGGGACAGCTTGTAGGAACTCGCAGTTTTTATCCCAAGTTTTATAAGAAAAAAGAAAAGCCGAAAGGGGCGCTAGTCTTTGGGGCCTACAGGGTGTCGCTGTCTGCTTGGTAGCACTCTAGCTGCCACGCCGTGCTTTGTGTGAAGTTTTAATTCCAGCGCAAGTTTAATTGTGAAGTTCCTCGGTGCTGTAAAGTTCAAGTAAAGAATCGGGTGAAAGCTAAAGTCTACCGCCCTACCGGCCGCTTCAGTGAGGCACCTCCATGCCACCTCTGTTATCTGCAAGATCATTGGCAGTCAACCCAGCAGAGGTGTGCGACCGCCTACAAGCCCGTCTCCTAGCAGAGGTGGAATAGATCATCAACATACAGCGGGGGTACTACCAGATCGAGTTTGAGACTACCAACATGGCTGCCAAGGTCATTTCGATGACACCGGTCACGGCTCATTTCCAACAGTGGTGCCATGGTTTCAACCCAGATTCTGATGTTCTAGTTGAGGAGGCAGATCTGTCCATTTTAGTCTGCTTCCCCGGCCCAAGGGGAGAGTACCCACTGCTTCTTTCCAAGATTGGTTCCATGATCAGGATACTCTTGGAGACCCGCCCACGGCAGTTTCAGTTGTTGTCAAGGCTACAAGTGTTCCTACAGTGCGCGTTCTGGTTCGAGACACTCATACCCTCCCGAAGGTGGTCCTTCTGTCAAAAAGTGATGACGTGGCTACCAACAGCAGAAACCCTAATTTCTGCCAGAAACCCTAAAATTCCTGCAAACCCTAATTTCCGGAAATCGCCGAGGTGGAAAAAAAAATTTATTTTTTTTTTGAGCCGCACAAATCTCAGCTTTTGGCTACGCTTTGGAAGATAAAGAGAGAGAAAGGCATAATTGCTTTTTGTTGCTCTCATTGTGAGAGAGAGAGAATCTGCTTTTGCTTTCAAGCTTTTGGGGCTTTGCTTTTGGGCATCCCTTGTAATCTTTATATACACGGTTTAGGGCTCACTCTGCAGAGCATCTGGACGCAGAGTTTGAGAGTGAAACCCTAACCGCTCTTGTACTTTGACATTGATTAATACACAAAGAAATACTGAAAGGGGCGCCAGTCTTTGGGGCCAATATCTCTAGGCACGGAACTCCGCCGGGCCAATGCAAATCTATTGTGATCTGTGAATTGTTTTGAAGTGGTTATTTGGTGCTGTCGTGATTGATTCTTGACTTGGAGTGTCCAAGTCTGTTACAGTGGTATCAGAGCACGGCCGATTTCTCTTCTACGGGAAATCCGATCCCCAATTTTTTTTCCGCGACACCTATGGCTTCACGCAAGGATCAGTCGACTCCCTCTGCATCTCGAGATGCGGGCAGGGATCACAACGAAGATTCAGACAAAGAGTATGGCCCGCCTCAGCCTACTTAGGCGCAACAAAGAGAGATGAAGCGTCGTCAATTGATCGGCGATGCAACAAAGATGATGCTCAGTTTTGCGAAGGATCCGAAATTGGCAAAATATATGAGCGAGACTTCTTTTCGGGAAGTGCATGCGCAGTGGCAGAAAACCACTACACCACCCCTCAAACCCGCTCTCAAGAAACCTTCTTATCACAAACAATATACAGAGAAGGAACTAAAAGAGGTGGTTGATGCACGGATTGCTCAGCTTTTTGACGCACAAAAGAAAGCCAAAAAGCACGGCAAAAAGCAGAAGGAAGGCATTGACTTCCCGAGATATTTGGGTCGTCAATCGACTATTGCAAAGGCAAAGAAACAGAAGAAGCGTGTTCGATTTGAAGGAGTACCCAGTTCTTCTTCTTCTGACAGTTCCTCTAGCTCTTCAGATTCGAGCGAAGAAGACAAAAAAGGTAAAAAGCGAAGCAACAAACAAAGCTTCAGAAAGGGCAAGAAAAGGCAAAGAAGGATAAATGGCGCTTAGAGACTGACAGTTCTATTGAGGACTTGTCTACAAACAGCTCAGATCCGGATGACGAAAACTTTTATGCGAACAAGGAGAATTTTTACAAAGCCAACCAGTATGACTTTCTCGAAGATAAAAGCAAGAAAGTCTGAGAGTTTAAGGAAGGTGGCCACTCCATCAAGTTTGATACTTTTTCAGGATACTCAGATGCTTCGAAGGCTATCTTTTATATAGCAGTTTGACATCGCTTTCGCGGGAGGACGCTATTCACAGCACTCCAAGATTCGGAGAGCTGCCTCTTACTTTAAGGGGAATGCTCGTACTTGGTGGTCCACGCTTCTTTTAAACAAGACTGCGCCAGTTAAATGGCTGAAATTTAAGAAGCTTTTTATTTCTTCTTGGTTGACGCAAGAATATGAACGAGATATACGAGCTGCTTGGAACCATCTTCGGATGACCAAGAAAGATACAATCAATGCTTACTGTGAAAGATTCTAGAGCTCTTTTCTACCCGCCTCTTCATTCAAGAAGATCACGTTCAGAAAACAGATTGAGCGGTTTACCTACAGAGATTCGAGATCACTGCTTGGAACAGAAGTCAGCTTCTATTCAGGAGTCGATGAGTCACACGAAGCGGGGCTTTGTCATTCACTCTGGCAGTCTGACCTACCCACAGATGAGGCCATGACACAACGAGCCGAACAGACTTCTGGGAATGAGGGTAGAAAGAAAAAGGGCAATCGAGAGAAAAAGGATGCACGACCCAAGCTTACTCTTGAGGAGAGAGCTCGCTTCATCAGAGAGGGGAAGTGCTTTGGATGCGGGGAACATGGACATATCTCCGCGAAGTGCCCTAAAGAGGCACAGAAAGAACAGAATGATAAAGACGACGACAGGCCTGAGAGTTCGAGAGCAGTTGAGGAACGTGGCAGAAAAGGCAAATAGAAAAGCAGAAATGGTACCACATGGCGTGGGACTTGCACCGAATCTAATGAATGAAAGTACAAACTTTGCCGCTTTTGGGACAAAGTGACGGATCAGGAAGCTCTTTTGAAGGAGCCAAGGCCAACTTCTTTTCACTTGGAATTGGCGGCTCGATTTGGAATTACGCCCGACAGACTGACGCCACAGCCGGAGGTAGTTCGACTAGCACCCGGATGGGATGTTGCCATTACACCGAGCATTGGCAAACTTTGTTTGCAATGACAGGGGTGTTCAGGGCACGCGAGTGATGTTCTACTCAGGATCCCTTGGTACCACAAGAACTATGCCGTGGTTGACTACCGGGCCGAGAAAGCGACTTTGATAAATGAAGGGCTTAGAGATTGTACTTGATGAACTTCAGTTTCTTACTCATTCTTTTGGAAGAGAGCTGAACGATGGATAAAGGTTGAATATGTTTTGACCTGATCAAAAGAACACCAAGATTTTCTTTTCTCCACACTCATGCCGATTGCTTTTCAGAGGGCCTGAAGATCAAATCATTGACCTCATACCTGGAAGCACGACACCGAACCGGCCACCTTACTGTGTGAGCCGAGTACAGAATGAAAAGATTATGAACCCAGTGAAAGACCTCTTGGAAAAGGGTCTTGTCCAGCATAGTACTTCACCGTATTGCTCTCCACTGTTGTTGGATTTGAAGAAAGACAGACCTTGGAGAATGTGCATCGATTATAAAAGCTCTCAACAAAATCACCATCAAGAACAGATTTCCAATTCCTAGGATCGATGATATACTCGACAGGTTACAAGGATCCACGTGCTTCAGCAGGATTGATCTAAAGAGTGGATATCATCAGATTCGAATCGCGACGGGAGACGTCTACAAGACAGCCTTCCGGACTACCTTTTGACTTATTTGAGTTTTTGATGATGCCTTTTGGCTTAACCAATGCTCCTGCGACATTTAACCGGATGATGGACACGATTTTTTCGAGAGTACCAGCTATTTGTTGGCACTTTCTTTGATGACATCATTGTTTTCTCCAAGAATGAAGCAGAACACAGAGATCATATGCTTCAGAGATACTTTTTTTTGGGACACTTTGTCTCAGCAGCACCAGGAGTGCAAATGGATCCGGCCAAGATAGACACTATCCGTGATTGGCCCGATTCGAAGAAAGCCCATGAAGTTGGAAGCTTCTTGGGACTGTGTTCGTACTACAGACGGTTCATTCGAAAGTTTGCAAAGGTTGCTTCCCCTTTGCATATCTTGATACAGAAAGGAGTCTCTTTTCTCGTGGGGATCCATAGAGGTGACTGTCTTTCAGACATTGAAAGAGAAATTGACTACAGGACCAAATTTGACTTTGCCGGACTTGCAGAAGTCATTTGAAGTATTTTGTGATGCTTGTGGTCGTAGTCTGGGTGCGATCTTAATGCAAGAAGGCCATGTCATTGCTTACGAAAGCCGATTGTTCTCTAGGCCGGAGATGACAACATAGATTTATGAGAAAGAGCTTTGGCGGTTATCCATGCTCTTACTCAGTGGCTGCATTACCTACTCGGAGCGGATTTTACTGTCTTCACAGACCATCAGAATTTGCGCTACTTGTCACAGAAGCAGCTTTCGAAAAAGCAGATGCGGTGGGCGAACATCTTGTCACAGTTTCACTTCCAGATTGTCCATGTGCAGGACAAACGAATGTGGTGGCAGATGCTATGTCTCGGAAGCCGTTGGTTCTGGCTTTTTTCCGCGATACATCATAGGAGAGGATATGGTCGACCAGTATGCCACAGATACAAATTTTGCAGATATTTTCACACGGATACGAGATGGGGAGACAGTAGCAGGATACTCCCTTCGGGAAGGCTACTTGATGAGAAAAACCATGTTGTGCGTTACACAGCCGTTGAGGGAAAAGGTTATGACTGAATGCCACTGTCCACTTTTTTACGGGTCACCGCGGCATTGCTACCACCATGAAAGGAGTAGAGAGATACTTCTTTTGGCCGAGACTCGAAAAGGATGTGGAAGAGTTTGTGCGCAGTATGCCAGAAGGTCAAGTTTGACAGGCATAAGGCACAGGGATTGTTACAGCCTTTACCCATACCCACCCACCCTTTGGAAAGTATTGCAATGGATTTCATTTTTTGATCTCCCCAGAACACAGAATGATCACGATGATTTTCCGATTACATGGCACGTCTAAGACGAATGTCTCCAACAGAGACCCTAGATTTATGAGTTTGTTTTGGAAGGCAATCTGGGAGAACATTAGCACGCGGTTGCAGTTCTCGTCATCGTTCCACTTGCAGACTGACGGGCAATCTGAGATTGCCAATTCAGTGGTTTTAGATTTATTGAAGTCTTGTATCTCGAATCAAAAGACTCGATGGGAAAAGAACTTACCTTTGGTGGAATTTGCCTACAATAACAAGATACACTCTTCGACGGGGAAGACGCCATTTGAGATTGTTGAAAAGTGCTACGAAGATTCCATCCTTCCTGAGCACGAAAGATTAGATATTTGAAGCGGATGAATATTCGCGAGATTTGGAACGCCTTTTGCCAAGGTTCGCGAGACTTTGCAGAAGTCTCAAGAACGATAGAAAAAGGTAACGGATCGCCATCGTCACGACTTGAAATTGAATAGACATGATTGGGTGCTCTTACGTTTTGAGAAGGCAAGCCTAAGAAAGAAAAAGGGAAAGGAGAGGCTTTTTCCAAAGCTTAGTATGCGATACTACGGACCTTTCCACATTACTGAAAAGATAAATGATGTCTCCTTCCGATTGAAACTGCCAGATACTTGGAGGATTCACAATTCCATGTGGGTCTCTTGAAACCTTTTAAGGGTGATGTGCCATGTTGAATGTTGAATGTCATGTGATGTCTTGTGATGTCTGGTGATGTCCTATGATGTCGTGTGATGTGACTGTCGATTTGGTACATGTGCTAGATGTGTGTTCCTAGTACCTAGGTACTAACAGTCCGCGTCTGACGGTTTATTCCTTTTGTCGGTTTTGCAGGCGTAATCGCGGTCAATTACAATGCTTTCAAGAGGGGGGTATGTCACAAATTGATGACGTGGCTACCGACAAGCAGAAACCCTAATTTCTGCCAGAAACCCTAAAATTCCTGCAAACCCTAATTTCTGCCAAAAACCCTAATTTCCGAAAATCGCAGAGGTGGAAAAAATAAAAAATAATAATAAAAATTTGAGCGACGCAAATCTCAGCTTTTGGCTACGCTTTGGAAGATAGAGAGAGAGAAAGGCATCATTGCTTTTTGTTGCTCTCATTGAGAGAGAAAGAGAATTTGCTTTTGCTTTCAAGCTTTTGGGGCTCTGCTTTTGGGCATCCCTTGTAATCTTTATATACACGGTTTAGGGCTCACTCTGCAGAGCATCTGGACACAGAGTCTGAGAGTGAAACCCTAACCGCTCTTGTACTTTGACATTGATTAATACATAAAGAAATACCGAAAGGGGCGCCAATCTTTGGGGCCAATATCTCTAGGCGCGGAACTCCGCCGCGCCAGTGCAAATCTATTATGATTTGTGAATTGTTTTGAAGTGGTTATTTGGTGCTGTCGTGATTGATTCTTGACTTGGAGTGTCCAAGTCTGTTACACCTTCTACCTAGGGTCAGTGGTGGGTGGTTATGCCAGAGGGTGGACCATTCGAGACTCCCGAACCAGTTCTTTATCTGCAGGCACATGGGCCACTTTGGGAAGCGTTGTCTTCGCAGAAGATCTCGACCTGCAACGAATGCTCAATCCCCCAAGACTGAACATGCCTAGCAGACAGGTACCAATAAAAAACAGGCTATCACTTCGACAGAGCCCGGCAACCAGCCAACTAATGGCTGGCAACAGGTGGCCAGCCATTGTCAGACTATGTTTCTTGTCCACACTCTGAAGTTAAACTTAATTGTTTTCCATTCAAGTTCAATATTGTTGCAGTAAATTGTTGCATTTGTCAGAGGGTGACGCTCACTGCTGCTCTCGCTCCACCTGTGCGCCCGGTTTCCCCATCACGCTACAAGTGCCCCCCTTCGCCATCGTAGCCCCCAACCCCCCCCGCGCGGCTTGTGGGTTTCTCTCAACCTGCTAGCATTCGTTTCCGCACTATCGCCCTCCTCCACAGCGACAACACGAATGAAGGCTCATGCTCCGCCACACAAGGACGCTCACGAAGCCCCTCGAACGATCCTGCAGAGCGCACCATTCGACTTGCTCTGTGGCCAACAGAGCAAGCGAGCCTTGCAGCAGAGGTGTGTGTCACGAGGCTATGGCAACCACTAACCTTAGTTAATGGTTTCTTTCCCTTTATTTTTATTTAATTTCTCGGGCCCTCTTTCTGAAGTCACAAATGGTCGGACATTGTGTGGCCAATGTGAAATGGTTGACGGCCGAGACTTTCACCCACAGACGGGAAGGGCAGGTCGCCACGAGATGGTCGAGCCAATGGGCACTAGAATCCGAGCAGTAAAAGATGTCTAGGCTCAATTCAAAGGCATTTAGGCCCCTCGCTACACTTATAAGTTGGTGGGTACTAGGAAATTAATTCAAAAGAGGCACAGTGGACACTTGGCGGCCTGAAATCCATTCTGCAAGCCACATCAGCTGGGGGCGCCCAATTTTGAGAGAAAAGGCTGGTTTGGCTGCCTTCTTCTTCATCAAGTGACTACAGAGTGTGGGTGAGCTTGCCTTCTCCCTTGTCTTATGTAGCGCGATAATTCCGCTCTCGTGCATCTCTCTCCCCCTTTGAATACAGAAACGTGATGCCCCACTCGAGGGATTTCATCTCTATGTACGGTTTTGTGTATTCATGTGCAATTGCCGAGGCAAGAGCCTCTTGCAGAGGTATTCGATTAGCTAGTTGTTAATCCCCCCGAGGTACAAGTAAAATCGAAGAGATTTCACGCAAGAAAACCTCGTACGATTCAAAGGGCAAGTAGCCCTACAGCTGCGGGAGCTGGAGGGCTTGCTACAGATGCGACTGGCACGCAAAATGGAGCCCAAAACAGAAAAATACAGCCTGTGTGTGTTTTTGCAGGTTTGGGATTTTGACCCTAATTGATCCCTTATACCCCCCGGAGCTTCGGGGAAGCGAGGGGATCGCTATACACGTGTTCTGGTGAATTTTCGAGGCAGAAAACAGAGAATTCAACGTGATGCAGACTCTCGCCAAGGACAGCTTGTCGGAATTGCAAGTTTTTATCCCAAGTTTTATAAGAATAAAGAAATACCGAAAGGGGCGCCATTCTTTGGGGCCTACAGGGTGCCGTTGTCTGCTTGGTAGCACTGTAGCTGCCAAGCCGTGCTTTGTGTGAAGTTTTAATTCCAGCCACAGGTTTCTTCATGAAGTTCCTCGGTGTTGTAAAGTTCAAGTAAAGAATCGGGTGAAAGCTAAAGTCTACCGCCCTACCAGCCGGTTTCAGCGAAGCGCCTCCATGCCACTTTGTTATCTGCAAGATCATTGGCAATCGACCCAGTAGAGGTGTGGGACCGCCTACAGGCCCATCTCCTAGCAGAGGTGGAAAGATCATCAACATACAACGAGGGTACTACCAGATCGAGTTTGAGACTCCCAACATGGCTGCCAAGGTCATTTCGATGAGCCCGCTGGCCATCCGAGCAGTCACGGCTCATTTCCAACAGTGGCGCCATGTTTTAACCCAGGTTCTGATGTTCTTGTCGAGGAGGCAGATCTACCCATTTTTTGTCTGCTTCCCCGGCCCGAGGAGAGAGTACCTTCTGCTTCTTTCCAAGAGTAGTTCCATGATCGAGACAGTCTTGGAGACCCCGCCCACGACAGCTTCAGTTGATGTCAAGGCTACAAGTGTTCCTACAGTACGCCGCCCCCCCCCCCCCCCCCCCCCCCCCCCCCCCCCCCCCCAAACTGCCTTCCGACTCCCATGCCCTGCCACCGCCTTCCCCCCCAACCCCCGTCCCTCTCGCTCCCCCACTTCCCCCTGCTGGGCCCTCAGCCTCATCACTCCACGCATCCCACACCTCCGACACAAGTGACTGGACACTCATCCGCAACTCGAAGCTCACTTGGTAGTGCTTTTGCTACGAGCCGAATGGCTGGGGAGGGACAACCCTACTTGAGGACGCCACTTCTAGTACAGGTCTCTACTTTTGCATTAGTCCCCCGTGGGCTAACGAGTTTTGACATTAGTCGATTGTGGGATTTCTTTGACTACAGGTTCACTCGATTCCTCATCGACCCTTCTCCCGACCTTGAGGCAGCTTGCTTCCAAGTTCACGCCCTCTTCTTAGCAGCCAGAAGCATCGAGGCTTTGGATACAACAGTAGGCTTCTCCTTTCCATTGTGTGGCAGGGATCACACGGAGCGAACCATGCACACAGTTCTTGACAGGTCCAAGCTATGGAGTTCTCACACCGCACAGGGAACCTGCGGGTGATACAGACACTTTGGCTTCTAGCCAAGTTCATTGTGACGCCACTGGATGTAGCAAGACGTAGACACATTGTCGTTCACTTTTTTTGCTAACACTCAGAGCCCACCTTGCTTTGTATTTGTACTTGAGGATTCTTGGACAAAGGATGTAGCCCTACCGACTGCGCGCTCTGCTTGGGCCTAGGTGGGACAAGCACTTCAGACGTGTCTATCTAGAGGTCGCTCGGATGCGGATTACTCCCCATCCAAGCCAGCCTCAAAGATAGCGAGGTTGGTTGTTGTTGCAGCGTTCGTCTTTTCTCACTAATCCCATGAGGATTGTCTCATGGAATGTCCAAAGTTTAGGTGGGCCCTGGTTTCAGTGCTAGAGGGGCAGCTTGTGTCAGGAGCTTCAAAGATGCCTTGTGGGTGGTATGATTGATATTTTTACGCTTCAAGAGCACCATCTTTGTGAGAGCCACATTCAACGATATAGTCAGATTCTGTGTGGCCGTTATGAGATATTTTGGTCAACTGCTTTTGGCCTGGAGGCATTCAAGGAGGTCATTGTATGACTCTTGTGGACTCATGGCAGCACGCCATTGTGGGCAAAGGTATTACTGTGCCATTGTAGGCAAAGGTATTATTGTGCCAGGTAAGGCCCAGTGGATTACTATGCAGGTTAATTGTTTCCTCATGGGCTTTCTGAACATCTATGCGCCCAATGTGGCAAGTACACGAGCTGAGTTTTGGTCACATATTGTAGAGTCCTTGCCGCATGCAAAGCAGTGGTGTGTCGAGGGAGACTTCAACATGTTGGAGGACCCCTCACATAGGGTTGGAGGTAGCCATGCTACTATGCACAGGGCTGAGTTGGCAGCTTGGGAGTGTTTATGTATGACCTTGAGGATTTCAGATGTTTAGCAGCATGCAGGCTTTGTGCGGCCCCTAGACAGCTTATCTTTCTCTCGCTCTGACCAAAGAGGAGGAGTGAATCTATCTCGGATAGATCGCTTCTATGCCAATGATCGCATCTGTGACGTGGGAGGATCTGTTTGCATTCTTGCACGACTTCTTTTTCAAATCATGCGCCAGTGCTTCTTACTGTCACAGACAGACAGAGGAGTGGGAGTGAAATGGTGCGCATCGCATCCTTGAGAGGATTTTGCGAGATACACAGCTCAGAAAGCTGGTGGTGGCACTTTGAACAGAGAGTTTGGACACTCACGGCAACCTTGCTAGTAGAGTGGCCACTGGACTTGCTGAGCTCAGCTGCTCCTAGGAGTCTGCAGCTCGCTTGGTTGCAGCCAAGCAAGAGGAGAAGCGGCTCAGACCGGGCATTGCTTCCTTACAATGGATGCACGAGCGCCACCGTGACAGCCCTTGGTTGGAGGAGCAGATGCAGGTATCTCAGTGAACCCAGGTGGGCGACAGAGTAACTGGTGAGTTCTTTGAGACTGTGGGGCCTCACCATGCGCGCACCACTCTTATCGAGTTGAGGAGACCTAATGGGTCAGTTGCTTCAGAGCCCGAGGAGATGCAAGCTATTGCTACTGACTTTAATCGTGAGTTGCTTTCAGTTGAGCCACAATCAGAGTGCCAAGGTGCATGCAGAGAGCAGGTTTGGGCACAGATGCCTTGCCTACTGAGGAGATGTGTCAGAGACTAGAGATTCCTCTTCCACTAGAGGAGCTCCATGAGGCCCTTGGGGCACTCCCCCGAGGTCATTGCCCAAAGGAGGATGGTTTGACTCCCAGCTTTTTCTTGGAGTCTTGGGAGGTGCTTGGTTCGCCCCTATGTAGCGCCTACTTGCACATCTTCCACACTGATGAGATGCCTGACAACATGAGTGAGGGTCAGATATACCTTATTCCCAAGGAGGGAGGCTCCTTGGATGAGATTCGGCAGTGGCGGCCCATCACCATTAGCTCAGCCTACAAAATCTTAGCAAAGGCTCTAAGTTTGAGGATTCAGCCGCTACTTGAGAGCATTATACATGAGGCTCAAACAGGTTTTGTTAAGGAGCCTAGTATCCTTGACAACATCTTTACCTTTTGGAAGGCATCTGCCCTCACACGTCTGCGAGGAGAGGATCTTGTGATACTCCTCGATTTTGAGAAGCCTTACGACACAATTGATTGGGATTTCCGAGGGGGGTACTCTGCGCAGGATGGGATTTTCAGATGTTGGAATAGAGGAGTGTCAGCTCAGGTGCTCTTGGCAAGGGAAAGAAGGGAACGCTTCATGCTCACACGTTCACTTGGACAGGATTTCCCTCTTGCCTTCTTCCTCTTTCTCTTCTATGCTGAGGCGATGAGCAGATTTTTGACTTCACAAAAGGTTGGTTTGCGTGGTTTAGAGCTCCCAACTAGGGGAGACGAGTTGCTTGATGCTGAGTTTGCTAACGACTCAGACATGTGCTTGGAGGGCCATGAGGCAAGTGTGCGTGCGCAGACTCTCGAGGTGTTTTGTTGTGCATCAAGGGCACTAATCAACTGGAGGAAGACAGTAGACTGTAGCTTTCTGGGTTGGCAGTTCTCCTATGCCTCATTGGCACCAGGAGAGGGCTTCAAGTGGATCCCCCCAGGGATTCTGTACGTTATCTCGATTGTCGGGTTGGCTTGGATTAGTCTTCAAAGCAGCAAACTGCTCCCATCCTCCTCTCCATTAGGAGGAAACTACTTCATTGGGAGTTCAGCACGACTCTCTTTGGCTGACACAGTTGTAGAGGCCAACCAACCTACCAGGTGCTTTTGGCTACTATGTGGTACATCACGTTTTGTTGGATCTTCTCGAGCTCCTGTATCAACCAGGTGGAGAGGCTGATCATGAATTTTTTGTGGTCAGGGCACGACACCCAGTCAGCCCAGGCCAAAGTGTCCTGGCAAGTCACTACTCTACCATGTTCTTAGGGAGGGCTAAGGATCATCAACCCAGCAGGGCAAAGCAGAGCCCTCCTTGGGAAGCTTGTGGTAAGAGGATTTCTTCCAGGGGAGAAGCCTTGGAAGGAGTTCTTGCTACATCGGATTCGTGCTCGAGTCCCTCATACGAGCGGCCCTTGGAGCCCGCCTGTAGCAGGGCTACAGTGTCACTTCACAAGACAGACAGTTGGCCAGTTGGTTACACTTGGTCTGGTTCACACTGGACGGACCCTCTGGTCTCGGGAGTGACATGTGGCAGGGTACCTACTGATGGTGGTCTAGTGGACCTCGTGGCCAGGTCACCACATGGCTGACATTTATGAGCCGTTGGTGGCTCTTTATGGTGATATATATGAGTAGTAGCGTTTGGTAGGATTATCTTGTACGTAGTCGTCTAGAGTGGGTTGTTACACAGAGCACGTCTTCACCATCCCGGCACATCTGAGCCTCAACACCCCCATTGTACCTGTGAGTCCTGGGCTGGAGCTGAGTGTGTTGCCACGCCAGAGTCTGTATCAGTCTTTGAGATAGTTGAGTCATATGTTCTGGTCTGCTGTTGTGTCTTTGCGAGCTCTGTTGACGTCTATTGTTCCTTTCTGTTCAGTCTGTTTGAGGGAGATTCAGTCTGTTTGAGTGAGATTGTCACGCACATTGCACTGAGGACTACCCACTGTAGAGAGCACGACACATTATCCGCGCTACAGGTGCTCTCATTTTGGCGATCACGGTGGGACCTCAATTGAAATCTCACTCCATGAGGTGCAAATCTTGAAGCTAGTTGGGTCTATCTAGCTTCGCCTACCTTGCCTAGCTTGGCCGACCTTGCCTTGCACTGTTCTCCTCCCGCCTGGTCCAACTGTTCTATCGCCCTGGTCCAACCTGTCCTCGTCCCTGGTCCAACCTGTCCTCGACCCTGGTCTAGTCCTCCTCGTCCCTGGTCCACAGCCTGGTCTAGTAGAGTCTAGACCAGTCTTCAGCCAGTTCAAGGTCTTCTTGCCCAAAGGTTGGTTGGATTGGTGGTCACTGCATGACACATACAAGGCGGTCAGCGAGCGTCAAAGCGCACTAATGAGCCCTCTGAAGTACTATAACAGAAGACGACCTTTGGTACCTAGTAGAAGTCCATCAACCTCATCACCTATACCTCCACATACATCAGCCATTCCTTCATCTGGTTCCATATCTTCCAGATCACCTTCTCCAGTAAAGCTCTCTCCTATTCTGCTACAGCACGCTACTAGGCAACAGGCTCAGCAAGGCACCATGGAGCCGTTGGCTAGCGTTTTTGGCTAAGGTAAACATCAAATTCCCTACATTCAAAGGACTCTCTTCAGAAGACGCTGACGACCATGCAAGGAGGTTTGTATCTCTCTGTAGGGGTCGTGGTCTTAATAGGGAAGATGCTTATTTGGTACTCTTTCCATCCACCTTGGATGGCTTAGTAGACAAATGGTACAACCAGTTTGCAGAGAACCATTTTGCAACCTGGGCACCCTTAAGGCAACAGTTCTGTGCAGCTTTCAGGCCCAGTGACTACCAGGAGAAGGTGTTGGATGAGTTAACCTGGTACTCCAGCCAGAGGAGACTTTTGCAGAGCTTATGACTAAGACCAAGTCTCTGGTTGCCAAGCTTCCTCAGCAACCCGGTGAATTCATGGTTAATAAGTGGGTGGAGAAGGCGCTTCCCAAAACTTCTCAGCAAAAACTAGAGAGAGTCTCCGACCCGACGCCACTCTGGAGGAGTTCATCGCAGCTGCTACGAGGATAGAGGGGGCTAGGAAGCTGTTCACCAACCCCCCTCACATAGAGACCCCCTCTGTGTTTTTGGAAAGTCCTTCTGATCCTTTAACTTCTTTACGCAGGGAACTGGAAGCCCTAAAGTTACAGCGAGCTCTTCAAGAGGAGAGGTCCTTCTCTCTTAGACAAGAGAAGCCTCCACATCATGAGGCATTGGAACAGATTAAGCGCGAGCTAGAAGAGCTCAAGTGTCAGCAAGAGACTAAGGCTACGGTTTGGTGTAGCTCATGCTGCTCTCCAAGGCACCCTCCACAGGAATGCCCCCTTCGGGTTTACTGCCACTTCTGTGAAAAATCTGGACATGAGAACAAGGATTGTTACTACCTCAAGGGATTGCGACAAATACAGCAAAGTCTTGGTCCTTCTCTTCAGTAAGGGCCAGCACCTGCATCCAACATGGTTTCTGCCTATGGCCATCCACACCATATGCCACCTTTGTTGACAGCCCCTCCTATGCAAGGTATGCAGAGCACTTTTCCCTCTCAGAGCTTTTATCATACCCATGCTCCCTCATCACCTCAAAGCTCCTATGCCTCCACCTCCAACTCCATGGAGCAAGGACCACCTCGTCCTCCGACTCGTCCATTGAATTGGCCCATTTTGTGCTACAGATGTGGAGAATATGGTCATTACCAAAGCAAATGCCCTCTGCCTGAAGGGTCCCCTCCTTGCCATCATTGCCCTGATATGAAGGATCACTACAGTAAGGATTGCCCTAAAATTCGGGCATCCACGGCTTCGAACCCAAGTCAAAGCCAGACTGAGTTTGCCTTTCCCAAGCTCAATTTGATAGCAGTTAGCACTGTTTCTCAGCCGCCCCCTTCTACCCACGTGGTTACCCCTAAAAATAAGCCGCCGCAGTTGGGAGAGGAGCCATCGGGCGTCCTCACCCGGGCCCAGAGAGCCGCTCTCGGTCTTACAATTCCAACAAGTTCAACTCCCACACACAATCTCACACCAATGGATACCCTGCCTGCAGCTGTTAACAAGCCATCCCCCAGTGCCATGAAAGAATACAAATCCTTGCTCTCCGATATTGATGAAGCTTTCTTGGAAGCAGTTTCCGATCTACAAAAGATCAAGGTACCCGAGAAACCAATGGTAGAACATGAAAAGCTTACAGCAGAGACAGTCTTGAAGAACACCTTCCAACAAGTGTCCCTCTATGACATGCTGCGACTAGATGCGAGTTTTAGAAGTGACACCCTTGCTGTTATTCACTCACTTTACCTCGGAGCAAGTCCTAGTGGCGGGCACCTCCCAGTGCGACCATCAGAGTCCTATATGATATCCAATCCCGTTGCTCCCCTCACTGATTATAGAAGCCCTCGCCTGACAGTGTCCGTCTTGGGACAGCAATTTTCAGGAGTAATTGTGGATGGTGGATCTGGCATCAACCTGATGCCCGAGTTCACTATGTTGGCTCTAGGTCTACAACCTACTCTCCCTGCTCCTTTCACAGTTACGTTGGCCGACCAGCGGACAGTCTACCCAGTGGGCATAGTGGACAATGTGCCTCTGCAAGTACAAGACTTTACTTTTAACTTGGATTTTGTTGTGGTTCGTCTTCCCCAGGTTGAGGGTGGATTTCCTTTGCTCATTGGAAGACCATGGCTGCGACACGCTAAAGCACTTCATGATTGGGGAAACGACGCAATGTGGATACATACTTCTGGCTCCTCGATGCAACCCATTCTCTTAGAAGGTGGTATGGATCCCGTGGTGCACCAAGTTTCTTTGTCAATGGAAACCAAACATGAACAAGAACAGCCTACTACACCTGAAGGGTCAGATGAAGATCTGCTGGAGTGGTTGGAGGCTACCAAATCTATGCCTTGTTATGGAGTCTCTATTCACTCTTTGCATGAAGGTACACCCTCTTCAAATGGTGCCACAGTAACTACACCAAATGAACCACCTGAGCCTATGAAGAAGTATAGAAGCAATAAGAAATCTCCTCTACAGGAGTTCACACCCCCTCAAACATCAACACCTTTGGTGTCTGCTTCTCCGACCAGAACAAAGCTCTCCTTTGTGTATAGCAAACTCCCTTCACAGAGCCCGTCCTGCAAGATGAATTCTAAGATCATGATTGTTGTATTGCTCATGGTAGCTGCGCGCTCCCTATTTGCACCTATCTACACTATCCCCCTCTCCCCCTCACTACCCCTCGCCCTACCCTCCCCCTTGCCCCCTCACCCCTAGTCCCTCACCCTCCCTTCCCCCTCTCGCCCTTGCCCTAAGTCCCTCCCCCCCTCGCCCCTAACCCTCGCCCTAGTCCCTCACCTCCCCCCCCCCCCCCCCCCCCCCCCCCCTCTCCCCATCGCCCTCCCCTTGCCTCCCCTTGTCCCCTATTCCCTCGCCCCTCGCCCCATGCCCCATGCCCCTAGTCCCTCGCCCCTCGTCCCTAGCCCCTCGCCCCTAGTCCATGGTCCCTCGCCCCTAGCCCCTCACTCCTCGCCCATAGCCCCTCGCCCCTAGCCCATAGTCCCTAGTCCCTCGCCCCTAGCCCTAACCCTAACCCTAACCCTAACCCTAACCCTACCCTTCCCCCTCGCCCTCGCCCTTGCCTCCCCTTGTCCCCTATTCCATCGCCTCTCGCCCCGACCCTCTCTTGCCCTCGCCCCTACCCACCCCCTCTCTTACCCTCTCGCCCCTACCCTCCTACCCACCCCCTCCCTTCCACTTACCCCTATCTAGCCCTCCCCACCCCTCTTAGCCTCAGCTAGATTTTACCCCCCACCCCTCAAGTTTCCTCCCCCCCCCCCCCCCTGCATGATCAACTGGCTCTCAAGATTTCACTTGGCTACCATCCTGTTGCTGTGAGGGCTTTTTCGTTCTGCCATCATGATGGAGCTTAACCCTATTTGCAGTGTTACTCGGGCTTATGGTCATAGCTCTTTTCGAGAAGAGTGTTGTTGCAAAAAGTGTGGCAAGGTTGATCTGCAACCATGTCATTTTCCTATCACTATGGTTAGGGAAGATAAAGATGCGCTGGAATCAAACTGAGCTTATCTCTTTGTTGTAGAGCCTCATCTTTTGCCAATTGGGATTCTTAGGCTATGCAATCATACATACTGGGTTCCTGCCTAGTTAGAGGCTTAAGGCGATTGCAAGCAGTGTAGTGTTTTTAACTCCACTTTTGAGGTATGTATGGTCATGGGCCTAACACCTACTTCAAGAAAGATCTACGGATGCAATACCTAGTGGTTTTCCTTCACAGTTTTTTCAGTATTCCTCTCACCGAGACAGTGAGCGGTCTTGTGGCGGGCAACCTGTAGCAGGGCTACAATGTCACTTCACAGGACAGACAGTTAGACAGTTGGTTACACTTGGTCTGGTTCACACTGGACGGACCCTCTGGTCTCGGGAGTGACACGTGGCAGGGTACCTACCGACGGTGGTCTAGTAGACCTCGTGGCCAGGTCATCACATGGCTGACATTTATGAGCCGTTGGTGGCTCTTTATGGTGATATATATGAGTAGTAGCATTTGGTAGGATTATCTTGTACGTAGTCGTCTAGAGTGGGTTTTTACACAGAGCACGTCTTCACCATCCCGGCACATCTGAGCCTCGACACCCCCATTGTACCTGTGAGTCCTAGGTTGGAGCTGAGTGTGCTGCCACGCCAAAGTCTGTATCAGTCTTTGAGATAGTCGAGTCATATGTTCTGGTCTGCTGTTGTGTCTTTGCGAGCTCTGTTGACGTCTATTGTTCCTTTCTGTTCGGTCTGTTTGAGGGAGATTCAGTCTGTTTGAGTGAGATTGTCACGCACATTGCACTAAGGACTGCCCACTGTAGAGAGCACGACACATTATCCGCGCTACACCGCCCGTCAGGTGGATTTTTACAGAGATGTGCCGAGTCAGAGGACCTAGGAGGACCGCTTTGCTACGAGCCTACTTAGGTCCTGGAGCAGTTGCGGAGTGGCCTGGAGCAGCACCAACCCACTTGCATGGAGGAGCTCTTGAGGCAGCCTCTTGTTTGGAACCCCATGGTTAGCACAAAAAGAGGCCACTTGGTTAGTAGCAAGCCTCATGTTTCTTGGGGTCCCATGGCAGAGGGTCCGGCTACAGTTTTCAGGCCTATACCAGCTGAGTGGCATACCCCTCTTGAGGCAGCAACTCACATATGGATGGGGGCCTTCACGCATCTGGAGGTCCTCATTGCAATGAGGGCCTGGTCCGAGTCAGTGCCCCACATGTTTTTCAAGATTCAGGGAGAGGGTCAGTTTCACAGAGTCTCAATAGAGGCACCACAGGTTTCATAGTGCTGTTTTCAGAGGATTCGAGTTGTGGGCATCTATGGGGGGGCTTGTGTCATCGATCCTGACCCAGCAGACCTTGAGTCATGACACTAGCGGCTTTGGGCTTGGGAGAGCCGCCCTTTGGTACGAGTGCAGTGGGACGCGGGAGAGTGGTTCTGGCGGGATCCTTTATCGTCAGTCGATCCCCCAGGGACTCCTTTTTTCTCGTACACAGCTCACTTGGGGCGGCACATACTCGCAACACGAAGCGAGACTCACCCAACTACAGCACTTCACTGGCAGGAGGAGGGTCTCCCAGCCGAGTTCTTGTTAGGTTTCTTGGAGCAGGTGTGGGACATCAGGCATCCAAGGAGAGTTATTATGTTTCAGTGGCTAGTAGCACACAGGGCTACAGCAGTTGGGAGCTGGTTGGTTCACAGCGGCTTCTCGGTAGCATGTGCAGTCTGTGGCCATCCTTTGGAGAGTTAGCGTCACTGTTTGTGCAACTGCCCCATGGCACAGCAGGTTTGGCTTCGGGTTCCTCAGCTAATGTTAGCCCTTTCCACAGCTCGACAGTACACTTGGGGTGTTGCAGCCTGATCCACTCTTATGGGCCCTGCGCTCGGTTTTGAGCTGGCTTCCACCAGCAGGATGATGGTGATCCAAGGGGGTCGACCTACACTTCAGCTGGCCACAGAGCTCATCCCACATGAGTGGTGCAGTGATAGAGAGTGGTCTGCAGCGTGATACTCTGGTTCATCTGGCGGGCCCCCTACTTTCGTATCTTTGAGGCTCGTCTTGTTCCACCACAGAGACTGTCCGTGACATTTGGCTGGAGCTGATTCAGACACTCAGTGGTCAATTTGAGAGACTTCCAGGCAGCTCCGACCGCAGCCGCGCGTGGGAGCGCTGAGAGGCCTTCTTGCGACTTTGGCGCCAAGGGCCTTTCTTCACCATGGTTCAGGGTGTGCCTAGATGGCACTACCGGCCATCAGTGTGGCTCTTTCCTCCTCCCATCTCGTGATCTAGCCTTCATTGTACATACTTTTTTCACACTCGGAGTCTCCCCATGTTTCTGATGTAGCCCTCCCACAAAGGTGGTTTGTAGCCTTTGAGCAGCTATTATAAAGTAATGGAAGGATCTTTTTCTTGGGGAAAAAGAATTTGTTGCCTTGTCAAGCGACTTGCCCCTTATAGGTCTTGTCCTTGGTACCACCCTCGACTATCTCAGAAAGTGCCTTCACAATAGACGTGTGAGTTTTTATGAGCTAACTCCACTGGTGGCAATTACTTATCACACTCAAATCTATGATCAGAGACATATCACTTCTAGAAGTGATATTGGGGAATTGGCAGTCTATGACTGTCAATCGGTTTGTGGACGAAATGTTGAAGAAAATTCGAGTGTCGTACCCAAATTCTCCCTGCAAAACACACTAGTCATCCTTGGGTCTCTCTTGAATACAATACTAAATAGAATCTGCATTCAATGATATTGGAAAATTTGTGCAATGAACCGACTATCCATGTGATCGGGTTTGACTGTCTTCTTCACTCGAGCAAATTGAATCGGCTTGCTGAACCTATCCACAATAGCTCAGACCACATCATGCCCACTCTAAGTCTTCAAGAGGTCAGATGAAATTCATGGCAGTTCTCTCCCTCAGTCAATCTGGCATCGATAAAGGATGTAGAAGTCCGCTACCTTTGCCTGTCATACATCACCTTCTCACACACCATACAAGACAACACAAACACATCCACATCAGACTTAAGCTGAGGCCAATAAAGGTAGCTCTTTACTTGCTTCAATGCCTCTTTGCCCAACGTAAGGTGGATTATGGCACCAATCGTTACTTTCTACCGCAAATCCATGAGCTCGACACAACTTGGTCCTGTGGCCTAAGTAACCCTCCTTGATAGTGTACTGTGACAACATCTCCCCATTCTGAAGTCAAAGATAGTGTCAAAATCTGGATCCAAAACAAATTGCTCCCTTATATCATTAAACTTATGATTGTTGTGACCGTGGAAATTTGTGGCTCGCAAGATAGAGCATTTGCAACCACATTCACCTTACCCTCAACATAGACAATATGACAATAAAACTTCCACCAAAAAATATGCCTACCTCACTTGATTGACTGACAACTTCAATTGAGATAAGAAATATCCTGAAATCTTATAATCAGTGTGTATTGTAAAGTCTGCACAAAGTAAATAATGCTTCCATGAACTCAAAGCCTGTATCATTGCTATGAGCTATTTCTTGTAAATCTATGTAACCCTTTCTCACTTCAAGGGAAGACGACTCTCATAAGCTACTATGTAGCCCCTACATCAATACCAATCCCATGCAGCTACCATATGCATCGCAGTCAACCTCGAATGACTTTTGAAGGTCCATACGAATCAAAATTGGTATTGTCGTTAGCTTCTCCTTTACTCACTCAAACGTTGTAGTCTGAGTACATCCCCAAGAGAATAAAAGCACTCTCATCATAAGGGCATGCACTGGTGAAGCAATCTCTTTCAACATGAGGACAAACCTCTTGTACTAACATGAAACCAGCGAGTGTTGACTTGTCTTTTGATTTAAATGCCAATTTGTTGTCTTGAAATTTGGGTTGCGTGGATTCTCTCATCTTAGACTCTCCCAAGTGTGTGCTTGGAACAATGCCGGTTACAAGGGCCATGGCTCAAATGCTTTGAGCAAAGGCCACCAAAAAATAAAGCACAAAATACCAGCAGTAGAAAATTTCCGTGCTCCCTCCCAAATAGACCAACATAACGCTAGAAAAAAGAGAAACGCAAAACTGACAATCTCAGCGAAGAAAAAAATGATTAAACATACTCAATACCTAATGAACGAATCGGGGCTGAAGAGAGACATAATCAGCGCCTGCCAGGATACAGATTTACGCTAGAACCACAGATTTATACTATGGGAGGTCTTGAGATCTACAGAAATCCTAACCCTAGAATTCCTCATGCAATCCTCATATAGCAGTTCCTGTAAGAGTTGATTAAACAAAGAGCCATAAATACATGGTTCATGCTCAGCTCATGGACCCTCTTCAAGGAGGCTGATGCCCTAATATTGAGAAGTCTAACCGTAGAAAAAATCAGCCTATAGGGTAACACCAAAGAACACAACGTAGGTACCTCCTCGATTGCATTCATTTTGAAACCAAAAACACTTGTCAGCCCTTGCAAGAGAGGAAGGAGTTCACGATCTTGACTTTGGCCCCAAGGTTCACAAAAAGGCCCCCAAGTATCGCACAAATGCGTGTGCACACACTTGAGTCAGAGATCTCTCAGCAGCATCCTCAGTTAACGCAAGTGATGTCCACACAGCAGATACAAGTGATATCTTCCTGCAGTTTGACAAATGAGACGAAGAAATGTGGAAAACTTACCCTGTGGATTTAAGAATTCCACAAGAATTGCCCGAGACTGGGTCTTCAGCAACGCATCCAGTAACAATGAAAGATCCCTTGTGCTGCATAAATTCAATAAATTAGCCTTGACTTTAAAGTAGAGGATCACAAATTTTGTATAGTTACCTTCTTGATCCCTCGCCATTCGATGCATCCACCGAATTAGCTGTCTGCCAAAGCAGCTTTTTATAATCAATTGCTACTCCAGGCTGCAAAAACATGTATAAATTGTCAATGTCCCATATGTACAATGACAATTAAACATAGCAAGCTATACAAAACCTGACCCCTGATGTTGCTTACCATGCCTTTGCGTAATCCCCCGTTTTCTTCTACAAGTTTATCTAGTTTTTCCTCCACTGTCCACAAAACGAAAGAGATTAAGATATCTCTTCTTTAATACAATTTCTGTTTTTCTCACAAAGAAAGAAAAAAGTTTAAAACAGCCCAAGGCCAAAATGAACAAGAGAACAACACCCTTAGATATTTTACCTCCTTCAAAGTAGCCCCCAGCTATTTCAACTGTCAACCTCTTCAAATTAGCAGAAGGTGAAGTTTTGATGCTTGGTTTGGTCTTGACTTGCTTGAGAGCAGCAACTTGCCTCTCACTGACCTCATTCCCCATCAAATTCCTTTGCTTGCTCTGAAGATCTAGTGACCGTAAAGCCTCTATTTTCTCATCCCGTTTCCTGTGTGTGACTATTGTACTGTCCTCAATACGTGACTCTTCCTCCGAGCTTTCTTCAATCATAACAGGTTCTGGGTCATCTTCATCAGAGTCACTGTGAACTACAGACTGTGGAGTTGTTGGATCACCTCCAATGAATCCCCTACATTCTCGAGAGCCACACAGGCACTTCTTTGCTGCTGCACCACAAACTCTTACGAAGTTGTAGTCAAATGTAATTTCTTCCCCCTGGAACCTCCACAAAAATCAAATCAGAAATAGAAGGAAAAACTGACACTAAAGGACCCGAAGCATAACATAACACAAGACAGGATGAAATACATACAATGATGCCCAGCATGCAAAATGGCCCACAATATTTACTTACCTTCAAATGCCATAACTACTCGGCTATGGGAGATATGTTACCAGCTGGCCCTGCTGGTTCGCTTGATGTGAGGGCAGGGCAGAGTGCATGAGAGAGGCAGCCAATGGAGCGAAGTAGCCTATGGTACAGCAGAGAGGGATACATATGAGGGCCTCTCTAAGAGTAGAGGTAGGCATGATATACATCCGTATCCAAAGACATCTCTCTCGGACGATGGCGGATAGCATCAATGTCCTCCATAGAAAGCACTCTGGTAGGACGGCTCCCATGTGGGGTCTAACTTCTTAGTCTGTGGCTAAAAGAAATCTGTAATCTGTCGCTGCAGCTGTACCTCCCTCTTTGAGCACCTCCTCAAGAGATCCTCTCTATGTCTACGTTTATATATATATATATAGAGAGAGAGAGAGATAGAAAAGAAAGAAAGAAAGAAAGCTTTTTACGTCTATGTGAAGCTGACTTGTATACATGTGTGTATGTCTTCTGTCTATCGGACAAGGGATGTGTGCATGTCTATATGCTGAAGGTAGTACAACCATGCAAATGCATCAATCTAGCTAGCTCCATCCTATGCTAATGGCAGGGTGTAAAATGTAGTACATGGGAGGCTGCCCTAATGAACACCTTTGGGTGAGCCATCATCTGGGCTCGTCTCTCCTCGGCAGCTCGATGTGCTCGAGTTCTTGCCAGTTCACACGTGGTAAATGCCTATATGCTGGAATGTTGTAAAGTCTTGTGCAAGAGTCCTATGCTAACTACGACATATGCTAGGTAGCAGAAGCTTGTCCACGTGGCGCAAGTGCAATGCGCACGTGACATCCCCCCTGTTAAAGGTGAGGCACAACTGCCAAACTGCTACCTTTGGATGCTTTCATTACTTCTAATGTTGAATGCGTATGATGCTTGTTGATGCATAAGCCGATGAAAACTCCTCCAAACTTGTGGATACTACGGATGTAGGTATTGATGCAATGGAAACACCGACCACACAAGTTGCTAAGCAGCCTTACTACTATCGCAGAATACCAGCCTTGGGGCTAACTAAAACCGGCCGGTAGGGCGGTAGGCTTTGGCTTTCACCCGAAATTCTTTACTTTAGACACACACAGAGCACTTTAGAAAGGTAACCTGCGACGGGAATTAACACTTAAGCACACACACGGCTCGGAAGCTAGAATGCTACGAGCGTACGCCGACAACCTGTTGGCCCCAAAATTGGTGCCCCTTTCGGTATTTCTTTATTCTCTAAGAGGGTAATTACAAAGAAGAGTCCTGGGAATTCTTTACCTGTATCCAGCTAGATACCACCTGTTCTGGTAAAATTTCGGCAACATAACAACCCCAAAACTTGCCCGAAACCAATTCCCCTGCTAGAACTCACTTCCACTAGCATCAACCCTCTGATTCCTACCCAAAAACAGTAAATTCAGCACGCTGTATTTACTGGTTTTTCATCTGTTTTCAGTCCTAAACATCCCCCGAACTGTCATCTAACAATGGGGCACGGTTCCAATGAATCTAGCATCATGGCGACTGCAAAACAGTCCAAAAACAGCACGTACACAGTGCTGAAAACGAACCTATTTGGTGAGGTTACGACCCTCACCGGTGCCTGCTTTGAAGTAAGAATTACCTACTCCTGTTCCTGCTCAAGGAGGCTCTTGCCTCGGCACAAAAGCATGAAACCACATAGCTGTACATCAGTCAAATGAAGAGCCCTCTTGTGGGGCATCACATAACTGCACGTAGGGGAGAGGGAGAGCAGTGTGTAGTGTGCAGGTCATCACTCCTAGCACCACACTGTACATAGAGAGGAAAGCAAGCACTCCATAGCTCTTAAAAGTTAACCTGTGTGACAGGTTCACAATGAAGCATCCCCCCAACATAAATCGAGCGCCCCCTCTTCTACGCTTGACCTGTAATGCATCTGTGAACAAATAGATGCAAAAGGGGAAGATTTTCATGGCTGCCAAAACCTGCGTCTCGTTGAAAACGCAGCAAAACAGCCCTGTAAACACGCATCTGGTGCCTTCCAATGCTGAAAATGAGCTCCTTGGTCCTAGATAAAGTCATGGGAAGCTCAAAAATGGAGAGAAATAGCTGCAAATCAGGGTTATCAACCTCCAAAACTGCTCCAAAAAGTTAGTTAAGAAGTTCTGTTTTCCCAGGCTTGGTAAATTGGCCAAAAAGTTGCCACTTGGCACTCATACATACAATTTCCCCGCATTGGGCTTCCCGCTTAAAAATCTCTTAATTGGTGCATCAGTTGACTTTGCAGCAGACTAATAAAATGTTCCCCCTGTCATTCTGAAGCTAATGACGCGAACAGATTTCATAGCCCAAAATAGCACTTCCCTATATTTTAGGGGATGCTTCCGTTCAATTTCCATTGGTCATTTGATCATCAATGCCCACTGGGACCGCATCCAAAAATGCAATGTAGTCGAGCTGTCGGGTACTTTCCTTTGGTGACCCTACCTTGACATTGTGCCTTTATTGACTTCACTTCCTAGTATCCACCAACTTCCTAAGTGCGACGAGGAGACCTACATGATCTTGAACTGAGCCTAGACATCCTTTTACTTTACGCGTTCCAGTGCCAAACAACTTCCCGTCTACGGGTGAAACTACAGCTCACATTGGCCATACAATGTTCGACCATTTGCAACTTCAAAAAGAGGGTCTCAAAAATTAAACAAAAATCATCGGAAAGAAACCAACAACTAAGGTTAGCGATTGCCACGTCCTCGTGACACTAACTCTGCTAGCGAGCAAGTACGGCCACTCGAATAGTCCTGTTGTGAACACATTGCAGGTGAAGCTGAAAGATAAGGGTGCTCGGAGGTATTTCCAAGGGTTCCATGTCGATGAAAGTGGATGCAGGCTACATGCAAATGCGAATGCAGAAGAGGATCGGGGATCCTTTCTCCAACTTCTTCAATATCCGCATTCGAGGCAAGCCAATCTTTGTATTTAAGATCTAGATTTTCATGGATCTGCCTACTCTTTGGTACCCATTTGTACTGTACTAAAGTTGGCTTTAGTTTCGGTGGAGTCTTTGGTACCCATATGTTGATCTTCGTTCAAAGACATAGCTACGAAGACGGGAGCACGCCCGATGCGCGATGGACTAAGGGTGGGATTGGCTATTAAGTCCAGAATCATGATATGACGATTCTTTCACGAAAAAAACTGAGAGAGATTCTTTGGGTTCTTGGTCTTGCTTGGGTTCTTGGTGGTTCTTCCGTTGAGTTTGGGATATTGAAGCACGTACACAACTCAGATACCAATGTCACGAGCAGCAGAAGTGTTTAATGATTTAGCTTAGATCTAGTACTCCGCACAAACACAAGGTTACTTTACTTCACTTGCAAGAACTAAACTTAACTCTATGAAAAGAGAGAGATAGGCGCACAGAGAGAGAGAGAGAGAGAGAGAGAGAGAGAAATTAAATGAAACGAAATGTTATATTAACGTCTTCAAAAGGCCAAAGTGACCTATGAGACCAGAAAGTTACAATGTGGTGGATCTGATACAAAGTCAAAGCAACAAGATGACAAAATGACAGAATGACAAAATGACAAAATAAAACACTATGGAATCCTAAACTGCTTGGTGTGAACTAAGCAGCTAAGCAGCTAGCTGGGATAGCTAGATCAAAAAAGATCCAGCATCGATCCCTGGCGGATCTCATCAATCTCCTCCATGGTCAGTAGTCTGACCGGGCGTCGTGCATGTCGAGCCAAAGTGATCCGAATCCTTTGATGCAGCCTCCGTCGATGTTGTGTAGTCCTCCGCAGTCGTGGGTGTCTGGATCTCCCCAGCTCAGTCGCTCGGTCGATCAGTGCACCTCTGGTGTGAGGCGACGAGCTCTGCTGTGGTAGTAACTCCTCCAGGTGTCCAGTGGCAGCTCTAAAGAAGTCTGTGGTCTGTCTCTAAGACTGGCTAGCCTCTCCTCTCATCAGGCTCTCTCTGTGTTTGTGCAGCTCGAGCAAAAACAAACCCAGGAATCTCTGATCCTCGTACCGCAGGACTCTAGAGAATGGTCTAAAGCCCTCTCTGAACAAGCAATGGAAGCGGCCTCGTATCTCGTAGTAGACGGGGCAATGGCATGTGTAGTGCAACTCTGTCTCACGCTCGATGTCACACAGGGGGCATGTCCTGGCCTCTACTGGTACTCTGCAGTATCTCCCAGTCTCGATCCGCAGCTGGTGTGAAGATGTGCGTCTATGGCCAATAGCACATCGCATCCCATGAGACAAGTGGGTGTCCATGTATCTGGGCCTCGTCAGAAAACCATCCTCTGTAAGCTAAAGGAGATGCTCTCTGTAGAAAGCCATCTTCGTGCCGAGCTCCTTTGCTAGCTGTATCCATGTCCTCTTGGTGTCTAGCTGAGTCAAGTCCTGGCGGATGAGCCCCGTGATCTCGGACTGTGTAAGAGTCAGAGAGGGCGCATCCAGTGAGTACTGGAACAGAGGTAATCTGTCTACGCTGAACCCGTGCGCCTGAAACCATGATGTCATCTCCCCATACCAACATGTTGTACCTCCCTGCATGGCTAACTATCGAGAGGACTCAAGTGCAAGGCGGGCATATCTGTCTCTGGGAAGTTCCCACATGCGGTGTATGAAGGAGACAAATCTGGTGAGCGCCTCAACCACTAGTGGGGGGGCACCTAGCTCTTCTCGTACAATAGCAAGTGGTATTGAAGCCTTGGCTCTAATGAGCTGCGAGATCATAGAGACCAAAGGCTTCTCATGTGCCCCCATCCAGACTGCGGCTTGTCCTCCCGTGATGATCCAATGAAGGTCCCCAAATCTCAGCTCCATAAAGCAATGCAGAAGCCACCAGAGTGTCAAAGAGCCAGAGCTTCGTCCGAGGCTCTTGAAATTGAACATGTGAACACATCCTCTCCAATCTAACCAATGCTCCATGGGCTCTAGTCAATCTGGTCTCTACTGCCCTCCTGAGTGAGAATGCAGGTCCGCTGAAAACCACTCCAAGGTAAGTGTAAGCATCTGTATACTCCACCAGCACACACACACACACACACACACACACACACACACACAGAGAGAGAGAGAGAGAGAGAGAGAGAGAGAGAAATGAAATGAAATGAAATGTTATATTAACGTCTTCAAAAGGCCAAATGACCTATGAGACCAGAAAGTTACAATGTGATGGATCTCATACAAAGTCAGAGTAACAAACTAACATAACAAAACAAAACAAAAAAAAAAAGGGATCCTAGACTGGTCGATGTAAACTAAGCAAAATGGGCGGCTGGCTGGGATAGCTAAATCAAAGGAGATCTAGCATCGAGCGTTGGCGGATCTCATCAATCTCCCCCATGGTCAGTAGTCTGACCGCGTGTCGTGCATGCCTAGCCAGAGTGCTCCGAATCTTTTGATGAAGCCTCTGTCGATGATGTGTAGTCCTCCGCAGTCGTGGGCCCCTCGATTTCCCCAGCTCAATCGCTCGTCGATCAGTGTGCCTCCGGTGTGAGACGAAAGTGAGCTCTGCTCTAGTAGTAGCTCCTGCGGCTGTCCAGTATCTGCTCTAAAGAAATCTATGATCCGTCTCTGAGACTGGCTAGCCTCTCCACTCATCAGGCTATCTCTGTGTCTACGCAGCTCGAGCAAGAACAAACCCAAGCATCTTTGATCCTCGTATCCCATGACTCTGGAGAGTGGTCCAAAACCCTTTCTGAACAAGCAATGGAAGAGGCCTCGTATGTCGTAGTAGACGGGGCAGCGCCATGTGTAGTGCAACTCTGTCTCAGGCTCCATGTCACACAAGGGGCATGTCCTGACCTCTGCTGGTACTCCGCTGTATCTCCCAGTCTCCATCCGCAACTGCTGAGAAGATGTGTGTAACTGGCCAATAGCACATCGTATCCCATGAGACAAGTGGGTGTCCATGTATCTGGGTCTCGTCACAAAACCATCCTCCGTAAGCTGGAGAAGATGGTCTCTGTAGAAAGCATCTTCGTGCCCAGCTCCTGTGCTGGCTGTATCCATGTCCTCCTGGTGTCTAGCTGGGTCAGGTCTTGGCGGATGAGCCTGGTGATCTCGGACTCTATAAGAGTGAGAGATGGTGCACCCAATGAGTATTGGAAGGGTGGCAACCTATCTATGCTCAACCCATGCGCCTGAAACCATGATGTCATCTCCCCATACCAGCATGTTGTATCTCCCTGCATTGCTAATTGTCGAGAGGACTCAAGTGCAATGCGAGCATATCTGTCTCTAGGAAGTTCCCACATGCGGTGTATGAAGGAGACTGATTTAATGAGCGCCTCAAGCACTAGTTGGGGGGTTGGGGGGGGGGGGGGGGGGGGGGGGGGGGGGGGGGGGGGGGCGCTAGCTCTGCTCGGATAATGGCACGTGGTATTGATGCCTTGGCTCTCATGAGCCGCGAGATCATAGAGACGAGAGGTTTCTCCATGCTCCCCCATCCATCAGTGCGACCCGTCCTCCCAAGATGATCCAATGAAGGTCCCCATATCTCATCTCCATAGAGCAATGCAGAAGCCACCAAAGTGTCAAAGAGCCAGAGCTTCGTCCGAGGCTCCTGAAACCAAACCAGCGAGTACATCCTCTCCAATCTACCCAATGCTCCATGGGCTCTAGTCAATCTGGTCTCTGTTGCTCTCCTGAGTGACAATGCAGGTCCGCTAAAAACCACTCCAAGGTAAGTGTAAGCATATGTGTACTCCACAGCCTCCTGGCCATCTATGAGTGTAGGTGTTGACCTCTTGATCCACTGTGGGGTGGTATTAAACGGCATAACCTTGGTTTTACCAAGGTTGACAGACAAACCACTTTCGTGGGCAAACCTATGCAAAGCATCCAAGTGACGTTGCATCCCCTCCAGAGATTCGGAGATCAACACAATATCATCAACATGTAACAAAAGTGGAATCCATGTCCCTGCCAGCTGTGCACCTCTATCACCATCACTCTCAATGTATTCAGAAACCTCATTCACATACATACCGAATAGAGTAGCAGAGAGCCGGCAACCCTGCTTCACCCCAATAGTGGAGTGAACCGGTATAGATAGTCCCTCAGGGGTGCGTACATGCCCTACTACTGATCTGTACAATGCCATGATCCCCCAAATGAGCTTTGTGGGTACTCCCATCTCCTGTATTCTGCGCATCAATCTAGCTCTGGGTACTGTGTCAAAGGCTTTGCAGAAGTCCACAAAGCTACAATAGATCCGTCTCCCATGAGATCTGCCCTCCTCGATGATGGCCCTGAGTGTCAAGATATGGTCAAGAGTAAAGAAGCCTCTCGTGAACCCTGTCCGCCCAGCTACACGCATTCCTTCTCTCTTTGCCCATGTACTCAAGTGCTGCTCAAGAATGGATGCATACAACCGTGCCAGTGTGTGTCCAATCATGATAGTGCGATAATTCCCAGGCTTCATAGGGTCTCTTGACTTGAAGATAGGTACAATCGTAGATAGGCTCCAAGTATCAGGCAAGCCCTCACACATGGCACGGTTACACATAACTGCTAGAAGCTCTGCTAGTAGGTCTTTGGAATGTATGAAATGCTCAGCCACTAAGCCATCATGATCATATGCTCTCCCAGTCCTCATCCTGTCAATGGCTTTCTTCACCATCTCAACGGTGAAAAAAGCACACGTGTGTGGGCATGGATCGGGAAGGGGCGGCTGTCCAGGTACTGTGTACAAAGATGATGCGTACTAACCCCAGGTCTCTGTAGAGGTAACGATCCGGGGGGGGGAGTGCTCATGAAAGAGCCGCCACGCCTCACGCGAGTTTTGACTCAAGAATAACTGGTATAGATCTTGCTCTAGTCGAGCCAAAAATCCCCTCTTCTTCCGCCGCACCAAGCGTCAGAAGTCGATCTGTGACTATCTCTGAGTGGTCCCCGAAAAGCACCTCCCTCTGAAGTCTAGCTCTAGTCTGGCGGCACTCCTCAACATACCAGCTGTTCTGAGGCATGCTCCCTGAACGGCTTCTCTGCTCAGGCTGGGTGTGTGGGTATGCCTCTGCTGCTGCATCATGTATGTCTGTGTCAGAATAGTAGTAAGCTCCTCCAACGGTCGCCCTGGTTCCTCAGTGCATAGCCGTCTGTAGATCACGCCTATGTATACAGAATCCGTCTCCGGCGTGAAGGTGTAGCGAGTAGGGGCTGCTACCCGTGGCCAGTGTGCTACACTGAACTAGAAGGAGATGGTCATCGACACAAGAGCATGATCCACTGCCACCCCAACCGGTCTGGGCCCAGCTGGGAGATCCTGGATACTAGAGATGAGATTCGGTTGTGCCATGACATAATCCACTGTGCTAGCTCCATGTCTGTGTGGGAAGCATGTGAAACCTGCCGCAACAGCAGGAAACCTCTGTAGGCAATTCAAGATGGCCAGTACATTTGCAGTGCCCATGTCTATCAGGTGTCGCCCATACTCAGTATATTCCACATCCTATGATAGTCTGGACAGGCCCGTCTCAACAACATCTAGCTCTCTCAGCATCTCCTCTGAAGTATCATAAAACACTGTCTCGTGATGGGGAGTCTTAGCATTGAAGTCCCCTAGAATGATAATGTCACCATCTCTAGAGAACTCCCATATGTCATCATCCAAAATAGAAAAGGGGGATTGTCCTCTTGGTGATGCATAGACTGACGTACTCAGGGGAAAGTAGCAAATAGCAATGTAAAGATATCTGCATGTCTCTGCTTTCAATCTCACGCACATGTACCTAGCCTGCTCATCCCTGCGAGCTATATGTATCAATGGCTGCAGATCCTCTCTAAATAACACTGCCACTCCCCTTGAGCCCCATCCTCTGTGCTCTGATCGCATCTCCTGTCTGTAAGCTATCTCCCATCTATATCCACTGATGTGAGGTAGGGATTGCCCAGGGGCCTGATGTGTCTCAGAGTAGAAGATGATGTCTCTTCCAGTAAAACTATCCTCAAAAGCACCCACATCAAGACGCATAGATCCATTACAGTTCCAGGCATCCACTTTGAGTGTGGTCCCATAAGTCTCGCACCGTCATGTGGAGCGTCGCTCCAGTATTACCACTCTTCCATCTCGGTAAAAGGCAATCTTGCCTTTTCCCCTTGCCACTCTAATCTCTGGCATTACCTCCTGCATATGAGCGATCTGCGAGAGGATAAGATCATCCCCGAGAAAGATGCCCGTCTCTTTAAGAGTTGGCCTTTTCTTCAAGAAGGACTTCTTCGCTTCCATGGAGGGAAAACGGAGGATGAGTGCCCTTTCTTTTGAGGTTTCCCCACTGCTTCCATTTTTCATTATGTTGCCCACTCTCCAAGCTCTTTTGTGCGTCGGCTCATGAACCCCCATCAAGGCCATGAGTTCTTTTACCTCTTCGTCCACATTGCCTTTGTCTTTAAGACCGCAAATTCTCACATGTAAAGCGCGCACATGTCTTCTTTGCTCCTCCTCTAGTGTCAAATTAATGATAGTGGGTGTGGATGTGGACGTTATCTCCTTGCCTTTTCTTTTCTTGGCAACCTTGAATCATTTCTCGGCTTCATCCGACTTCTATTGAGTTTTTGTAAGAACATCTACCCAAGAAGAAGTCATCTCTTTGTGTTGAAATGTAATATTAACGTCTTCAAAAGGCCAAAATGACCTATGAGACCAAGAGGTTACATGTGGTGAATCTAATACCAGGTCTGGGTACAAAAAGTCAAAGAACTGAAAAGAAAATAGTGGGTCGGGGTGGGGTGAAAGCTGATACAAAGGGGAATACAAAGGGTGAGCTGATACAATGGAGCTCTCTGACAGTCCAGGCATCATGTACATATTTATCAGTATCCGGGACGGCTCCTATGTCGCGCCGGTATGGTATGGATCCTCTATCGCAATCTGTGTCGATGTCAAGAGGGCCCCCTCATCCGTGGGCGACAAGACCGCCCCAACTCTATCGCCCGATCAAGCAGTATGCCTCCGGTGCCTTTGGTAATGTTATGCTGTGGGGGCTGCTCGAACTCCTCTGTCTGTGATTGAAAGAAATTTGTAATCTTCCACTGTCTCTGGATCTCTCTCATTGTCCCCTCTTCAAGAGGTCCTCTCTGTTTTTGCGAATCTCCAGTAAGTATAATCTGAGGCATCTCTGATCTTGGTATCTCATGACTCTAGAAAGTAGCCCAAAACCCTCTCTGAATAGACAGAGAAAGCGGCCTCATAACTCATAGTATACTGGGCAGTGACATATGTAATGTAGCTCTGTCTCTGGCTCTATTTGGCACGCCTGACAAATCCTGGACTCAACGGGTACTCCTCTAAACCTGCCTGTCTCGATCTCTAGCCGATGTGAGGATGTTCGTATCTGACCAATAGCACATCGTATCCCGTGGGATAGATGAGTATCCATGTATTCTGGTCTGATCACAAAACCATCCTCCGTGAGTTGGAGAAGATGCTCTCTATAGAAAGTCATCTTCGTACCTAGCTCATGTGTAGGTTGTATCCATGTGCTCTTCGTATCCAACTGAATCAAGTCCTGTCTCATGAGCCTGGTAATCTCTGCCCTAGTGAGGGAGATGGAGGGTGCATCCAAAGAGTACTGAAATGGGGGTAGCAGGTCCATACTAAAGCCATGTAACTGAAACCAAGATGTCGTCTCTGCATACCAACATGATCTATCTCCCTGTAATGCCAGCTGTCGCGAAGACTCTAGTGCTAATCGAGCATATTGTCTCTAGGAAACTGAAAATGCTGGTGATGCTACTGAGCTGAAGGCTGAAATATGCAATGAGGCTGAGATTATGGGCTGAGATCAGAAAACGCCAAGGGCTGAATGCTGAACTGAGAATAGGCTGAAAACGCTGGGGAGAAGAGGCTAAAAACGCTGGGGTGCTGATATTGCGTGTATTGATGCTGCAGGTACTTCTTCTACTACCTCTTCTGCTCTCTAGCGCTGCCCATAGGCTGCCTATATCACCTCCAAAGGCTGGGTCCAGCAGACACAAAGCCAGCCCCACAACCAAGGAAAAATGAAGAGTCACTTATAATGAAATGCCATGCCAAGAGGCGGCTCACACACAGTAAATGCCTATATGCTGGTATGTTGTGCAATGCTGTGCAAGAGAGGGTATGCAATTGTGACCGGACTGGGCATGCACGTCCTGCTAGAGGCTCAGAAAGTGTCAAGCTAGGTCCTATGCTAACTACAACTGACGCCAGACGATAGCAGAAGCTTGTCCACGTGGCGCAACTGCAGCACGCACGTGACAAAGAGATTTCATTATCTTCCTTGGATACAAGGCGGGACTCTTGTTAAAGAGTGAATGGGAAACATAACTAAATGTGGATACAACAAAATTGTGACATATGTCACTTAGGAGGAGGAGGGAAGGTGGGTAGGAGATGGTGGTTTGTGGGTTTTTGAAGTCCAAAACTCCTCAATGATTGCCTTTCCACCATGGTAGACGGCCCATTTTCCTACGGCTCGTGGTTCTCGTACCTTACGACTTTGAGTTGGGCGGGGGTCAAGGCCTTGTTAACCTAGACTTTGGTGCCCTTGAGGAGTCGTGCTTGTTGTAGAAGCGCGACACACGCCTCTTTAATTTTGAAGACAAGAATGCCTTGGTTGGTGCAGTTGTTGAGGTGAACCTTCTCCATGGTGTCGAGGTCAGATTCTGTTGGGTGAATGGCTTGGCTGAGCTTGACTAGAGTGGAAGTACATTCGTCGTCGTCCCCCCACCAAATAGAAGGCAAACCATCGATGCGAATTGTAACGGGAGGGCACCACGTGCCAGCAGAAAAGAACAAACTGTACAGACTTGGATCGCTTCAAAACATTGAATTGAAAGAGATGCACAACACATAGGACACGGAGTGGCAGAGTTCCGACCCAAGAGAGCATTGGCCCCAAACCTTGGCACCCCTTTCAATATTTCTTTATATTGCTTCAACCCAGTACAATGCTTCAACCCAGTACAACGCCAGTACTCCGTCCTCTGTATCTCCATGCAAGAGCATGCCAGAGAATGAGCCCTTGGCACATATTTAAAGGCCCCTTGGCAGTGGAAAGCAGTTACATTTAAAAGCATCTCGTCCCAAAAGCTTCTGGTAAAAGCTAACAGAACAAGTTCAGAAATCCGTACGGTCTACCACATCAGCATAAAACGCAAAAATCCGTATTACCTGCCATGTGGCACTGTCAATGCGATTTGCGATATGTCCGTACAATCGTGCCATGTCATTAACCACCTGCGCACAAGCTTGTGTGTGTGTGTGTGTGTGTGTGTGTCCGTCTTTATTTCTAAAGACCTGGGCCCAATCAGATGAGGTCCCATAAGTTCGTAAAATCTTCTTTTAATAATTTGCCCCGCTCAGCGAGGATTTGCAAGTTGTTAGTCAAAGTGTGTCAAAGTCAACGATGCAGAAGCGTAGAGCAATGGGGAGAATACACGAGAGAGAGAGAGAGAGAGAGAGAGAGAGAGAGAGAGAGAGAGAGAGAGAGAGAGAGAGAGAGAGAGAAATGAAATGAAATGAAATGTTATATTAACGTCTTCAAAAGGCCAGAATGACCTATGAGACCAAACTGATACAAAAGTGGTGAATCTGTTACAATGTCTGGGTACCTTATTACTAAAGTACTAAGTGTGAAAAGTGTGAAAGTGTGAAAGTAAATGTGAAAAAAAAAACATAAATACAAAGTATTAAATAAACTTCTTAGGAGCATTCTGGGTGTCTGGCTAGAATGCTTCTAATCCTTTGTTGTAGTCTCCTCCGGTGAAGTGTGCTTCTGCATCTTGGTCGTGGTCGTCTCGATTTCCTAAGCTCAATCGCTCTGTCAATTAGGGTGCCTTTGGTTCCTTTGTGTTGGCTGCTGGCCTCTTGCTTCCCCTTCCACTCCTGCTTCTCTCGATCCGAAGATATCTGTGATCTGCCTCTGAGGCTGTAGTGCTTCTCATTAGATTATCCCTGTGCCGATGTAGTTCCAGTAGGTACAAGCCTAAGCATCTTTGATCTTGGTATTGCATGATTCTATCTAGAGGTCCAAAGCCTTCTTTAAAGAGGCAATGAAAACGCCCACGTATCTCATAGTATACTGTGCAGTGGCATATATAGTGTAATTCTGTCTCCGGCTCCATTCCGCATAACTTGCAAATTCTGCTCTCAAGTGGGATTCCCCTAAATCTGCCAAATTCAATTTCCAACTGGTGTGAGGATGTACGAATCTGACCAATAGCACATCTCAAACCATGAGACAAGTGGGTATCCATGTAACTCGAGCGAATCACAAATCCATCTTCAGATAGTTGTAGGAAGTTTTCTTTGTAGTCGGCCATCTTCATGTCCAATTCTTGTGTAGGGTCTACCCAAGTACTCTTAGTATCCAATTGTATAAGATCCTGTCGGATGATTTTATTAATCTCCGTTCGTGTAATTGCCAGTGATGGAGCCTCAAGAGAGTATTGGAAGGGGGGTAATCTTTCCATACTGAACTCGTGTCTCTGAAACCACTAGGACAGTTGCGCATACCAGCATGATGTATCCCCTTTCATTGCCAATTGTCGAGAGGATTCGAGGGCCACTCTAGTATATCGGCCATTTATTTGTATCCCACAAACCATGTATAAAGGACACTGATCTGGCAAGAGCTTCAATTTCTATCGGAGGGGCCGCTAGTTCCGCTCGGGTAATCGCATGTGGTACGGAGGCCTTGGCTCTAATCATTCGGGAAATCATAGATACCAAAGGTCTCTCCATTGACTTCCATTTATCCTGATCCACAGATGGTCCCCAAATTTGGACCCCATAAAGCATAGCCGAAGCCACCACAGTATCAAAGAGCCAAAGTTTTGTTCGAGGTTCTTGAAACTGCACTTGTGAACACATCCTCTCTAACCCTCCCAGGGCTGCAGAGGCTCTGGATAATCTAGCATCCCTTGCTTTCTTAAGAGTAAACTTCGGTCCTACAAATACCACCCCAAGGTATGTGTATGTACTATGCATCTGTGTACTCTACTGTATCCTGGCCATATGCAAATGTAGGTGCCGATCTCCTAACCCACTGCGGTGTGGTGTTAAACACCATAACTTTGGTTTTACCCAAGTTTACCGACAATCCACTGTCCTCCGCGAATTTATGTAATGCATCTAGCTGCCTCTGCGTTCCATCTGGTGATTCTGCTATCAATACAATATCATCTGCATACAACAACAAAGGGATCCATGACCCTGCAAGTTGAGCACCTCTGTCACCTTCTCTATCAATGTAATCTGATACCTCATCTATGTACAAACAAAATAAAGTAGGGGACAGTGGGCATCCCTGCTTTACTCCCAACGGTGGAATGAACAATGTCGGAATCCCCTTATGGAGTACGTACATAACCACTTACTGACCTGTATAAGGCCATGATCCCCCAAATAATCTCTTTGTTGAACCAACAGGCACGAGTTTTTGTTGAACCAACGAGCAATGAATTAGTGATTATACAATGGGTGATAGGTGTTGCTTATATACTGGCCTTAAGTACCCCCCTCAGTAAATTACCCTACCCAAGACTTTGGCAAATAAGTAAAATAAATACCTAAAGCCAAAATATATATTGGGATCACATTCACTTGCGATGCTATAACTCTTAACACTCTCATTGTAGCTCATAGTGGACATATGTAGGAAGACCAAGTCGATGTAGAAGCTACCATGGACACCCCAGCAGATGTACACTCCACTAGATACACCTTGGTTTATAGTTCTTCAAGACACGCATGTTTCAAAAAATTATCTTTTCATACTCATATGCAGGAATGTTTGGGATAACGTATATAAACTTTAAGCATACTTGGACCAACTTATTGTGTGGGATCAATCAGATTTGGTTCCACCAATTTTTACTTGAGAAGAATGCCATCTTGAGCATCGGTTGCCTCACGGAAAATTGAATTGTAGACCACACTATGTCCAAGAATCCCCATTCATGAATTGTAAACACATCACGTTCATTCCTAGACAATGAACTTCTCGAACACGTCCTGTCCATAATCCGGCCAACAACAATGGATTGGTTGCACACATCCATAGTGTTTTGTATACGTCACATTAGTCCCTTGCTAAATGCACGTGCCTTGAACTCCGACCCACAGGTTCATACACTAATAACTTGAACTCCAACACACAAGCCAATTGCCGCAATAGACACCAAACTATAAATCTGGCATCATGGTCATTGTGGTCACCGCCACGTGAGCCATGCCGATCTCCCCCATGGAATCTTTATCACTATTATCTTTGTCAAGCTTGCCTTTGCCTTTGTCCTCTTGTGAGCGCTTACATTTGCCTTTGGCTTCACATTCCCGAGCCAAACAAAGCATATTCATGTCCCTTGAGGACTCCAACTGTGCCGAGACAGCTAACTGACTGCTAGCCTTGCCGTCCTCATCAAGCTTGCCTTTGCCTCTGTCCTTTACTATGCTCTTGAATTTGCCTTTCGCTTCACAATCTAGGGATACACAGAGCCGCTTTACCCATGAGGACTTCAAGGATGCCGAGGTTGTTAATTAAGAACTAGCAGATAACCATTCCATAGCCAATGTTGATGTTAGAGCACCTCTACCATCGCTTGGGAAACCACATGACCATGCACTTCTAAATTGTCTCCAAGGCCACCATAACTGTCCAGCAAGCCAACTTAAGTGGCGTTCTAAAACGTTGTTGTCAGTGGGAAGTGAACCAGGGTGTGGCGGACCCCTTTCAGAATGCAGTAGAGGACACTGCCCAAATCTCTTGCGGGCAAGCATTTCAAAGCGCATTGATGGGCTCGCAAAACTGCCACCACGAACAAAGCTCTAGCTTTTTGACACTCTAGTGACTTCAGTTATGCTCTACGGCGTTCAGGTATGGGGACCCTCAGTAGACCATCATCAAGGTTCTGGCAGCACAGATGGATGGAGATATATGGAGCGGCTTTTGGTCTCTATGATCGTTCGGATGATTCGGGCTAAGGCCTCAGTGCAGCATGAGATTATCCGAGCCGAGCTAGCCGCCGCCCCCCCCCCCCCAAACCCGGTGGTCGAGGCTTTGACTAGATCAGTATCCTTTATACACAGTTTATGGGACCTCCCTAGAGACAGATATGCTCGGCTTGCCTTGGAGTCATCTCGACAACTAGCGCTACAAGGCGATACAGCTTGTTGGTATGGACAAATGACAGTGTGGTTTCAGTCCATGGTTTCAGCATGGATAGATTGCATCCGTTTCTGTACTCCCTAGATGCACCCTCCCTATCTCTTACACAGACAGAGATCACCAGACTCATACGTCAAGATTTGATTCAGCTAAATACCAGGAGCACATGGATACAGCCGACACAAGAGTTGGGCACGAAGATGGCCTTCTACAGAGAGCATCTTCTCCAACTCACGGAGGACGGTTTTGTGACTAGGCCTGCATACATGGATACGCACTTATCTCATGGGATACGATGCGCTATTGGGCAGATACGCACATCCTCACATCAGCTCCAGATTGAGACTGGCCAATTTCGAGGAGTACAAGCAGGGGCCAAGATGTCACTTATGTCGCTTAGAGCCAGAGACAGAGCTGCACTACACATGTCATTGCCCAGCGTATTATGAGATACGAGGCCGCATCCACTATCTGTTTAGAGAGGGTTTTGGACCATTTTCTAGAGTCATGAGGCGAGGATCAGAGATGTCTCGGATTGTTTCTACTAGAGCTGCGCAGACTTAGGGAGAGCTTGCTGAGGACATCAAAGGAGAGACAGTCCCAGAGACAGATCACAGATTTCTTTACACCAGCTAGGGGAGAGCCAAAGGAGCAATCATCACAGCAGACCTCAGAGCCCACCCACACTAGAGGTATGTTGATTAATCGAGCCATTGAGCTTGGCAGATCTAGACGCCCACGACCTCGGGGGGTCTCCCACAATCGACAAAAACTACAGGAGAAGATCCAAATCACTCTAGCTCAACAGACGCTTAGTCAGAGTACAGACAATGGAGGATATTGATGAGATTCGACAACGACCGATGAGAGATTTCATTTGAACCCACCACCCCCCTCCCTCTATCTCATTTTAGTTCCGAATCAATGTCAGATTCATTTCCTTATTGTTTTAGTGTTCTAGTGTTTTAGTTTTAGTTCTTCGTACTTTCCGTACTCGGACATGGTATCGGATTCACCAATTGTAATTTTCTGGTCTCATAGGTCATTTTGGCCTTTCGAAGACAATATAACATTTCATTTCTCTCTCGTGTAGCCAGTTTTTACCTAGTAGACAGCAGTTCACTCTTTTGGTCATAACTTCTTCATCCAAACTCTGATTTGGATGATCTATAGCCCCAATCAAAAAGCACTACGCCCTCTATCGAATGATGTAAAAACAAAAAAATTATGAGCAATGGAAGGATTTTCTGCAGCAGCATTTCTGAATTGAGAAAGTTCATGGACATTGACTCTCATCTCTTATTTTACATACAATGTCTTTTGACACTCGCAACGGTCGACAAGATCCACAAACATTGTAGAAAATGATCCAAAATCCCGTAAGTATGGAGATAGGAACACAACCACTCCACCAACGACATCGCAAACCATGATTATGGCATACACCGTGAACAAGCAAGGCGAAGACTTACGGGCACTTGCGATGGAGAATGGCACGCTAAGCATTCTTGTTGTGGAGAATGAGCATCTCAAGAGGATACTTGAGATGCAAATAACAGCTTTGATGCAACTTGAAGAGGAAGTCAAAGAATGTAAACGCTCCCTTGTGGACTTGAATGTTGTGACCGCACACGTGGAAGATTTTGGAGAAACTTGAAGGACAAGCGGGTTGCGCAAGTTTTGGTAACTTTTATGGATATGTACATGCATTGTAGGCAACTATCTGAGCAACCAAATGCTGAAAAGATGCCATTTTTTGGTTCACTCTGATGTATCCCCTCTTTTTTACTATTGAGAACGTGTGCGGCAGGCTTGAAGAGTTGGCCACTCGCAAAGAGGGAGAGCTTCAAGGTATCAAGCCGAAAATGATTAAATGGAAGAGAGATTTTGAAACAGTGCAGGAGGCTTTGAAAACTACGTCCAAGTGAAGAGTCCTTGAAGAGCGAGGAGTGAGAAAACAAACAAACAAAACAAAAAACAAAAAATTAAAGCAACGGAAAAAAAAACAAGAACAATAAACTCGAAGGACATGCATCCACACACACACACACACACACACACACCCAAAAGCAAGTCCTCGAATGGGAAATGAAACACACACTCATGCGTGCGCATACACACTCACTAAAAGATACAATCAAAAACAACCAAGAAACAAGGAAAGAAGGGAAAAGAAGGAAACAAAAAGGGAGCAAAAGAAAACAAACCCGAAACAAGCAAACCACCGACGAAGTAGCTAGACCAATAGAAGGAGAAACGCCTGAAAAACTGCCAAGAAGCCTGTAGCACCAAGAGGAGGATGGCTCATGTAGAAGGCAAGGTCGCACAAGCAACCTTCTCGAGGCAAACGGGTTTCATGTTGATGGATGATAGGCGGCACCTCCAGAAGTGGGAATGTGACAGAAGAGGGGAGGGGTTCCCCCTCCCCCTCTCTCTCCACTATTGTTATATGCTGATGATATTGTGTTGATCTCCGACTCTCCGGAGGGGATGCAACGTCACTTGGATGCTTTGCATAGGTTTGCCCAGGAAAGTGGTTTGTCTGTCAACCTTGGTAGAACCAAGGTCATGGTATTTAATACCACCCCACAGTGGATCAGGAGGTCAGCGCCCGCCTTCACATACCGCCAGGAGAAGATGGAGTATACAGATGCTTACACCTACCTTGGAGTGGTTATAAGTGGGCCAGCATTTTCATTGAGGAGGGCAACAAAGACTAGATTGACCAGAGCCCATGCAACATTGGGTAGATTGGAAAGGATGTGTTCACAGGTTCAGTTTCAAGAGCCTCAAACGAAGCTCTGGCTCTTTCACACTTTGGTGGCTTCTGCATTGCTTTATGGAGCTGAGATTTGGGGACCTTCACTGGATAATCGCGGGAGGACAAGCCGTAGTAATGGATGGGGGGCCATGGAGAAGCCTCTAGTCTCTATGATCTCGCGGCTCATTAGAGCCAAGGCTTCAATACCACGTGCTATTATACGAGCAGAGCTAGCTGCCGCCCACTGGTGGTTCAGGGCCCAGGCGCTCACCACATCTGTCTCCTTCATACACCGCATGTGGGAACTTCCCAGAGACAGATATGCACGCCTTGCACTTGAGTCCTCTCGACAGTTAGCCATGCAGGGAGATACAACATGCTGGTATGGGGAGATGACATCATGGTTTCAAGCGCATGGGTTCAGCATAGACAGATTGCCTCCCTTCCAGTACTCACTGGATGGGCCCTCTCTGACTCTTAGACAGTCCGAGATCACCAGGCTCATTCGTCACGACTTGACTCAGTGTAAGGTGCAGAGGAATGAATGTTGTATTTTCTTAAGATTAGTGATCTTTATTTGCTCAAGGTTCCTTTTAGTTCTTAGGGAAGGAGAGAGCCTTCCGTCTTGTGGGGTGCTATGATCACGAACAAAGTGAGTGGATATTGAGCATGCAAGTGAATGAGACTGAGAGAAGAAGAGAGAAGAGATACGACACCGAGAGGTTGTAAAACCCTCCTCCGAAGGCCCCACTCTTGTCAGCGAGAGTGGTCTACTTTGATTGCACAAAGGTGTACAATGCGAATCCAATGGACTGATGCAACTTGGACTATGCCGATGACGACGACGGTGGTAACGACGACAACTTGATGGCTGAAATCTGAGATCTTCTAATCGCTGAATTTCGGGACTGTTTCGGTGGCTGAAAATGACTGTTTTGGCTGCGTTTTTATGGCTGAAAATGAGGGAACATCTGCAACCAATTTGGGGCTGATCTGCTACTGTGTCATACGCTGAAAACTGCGAGTATCTGCTGCAGATTTGGGCTGAATCTCAAAAACGCTGATGTGCCTGTTACTTAGCAAAAATGCTACTGATGGCTGAATACCAAAACGCTGACGCTTCTGCTACAGAAGGGCTGAAAACATTGTGCTTCTGATGTGGTAAAGCAGAGAATCAAAAACGCTAATACCCTTTCCTAGCGTTAGTGGTTCCTGCTTGTCTGGAATGCATGGCGATGATGCATAGATGAAACGCCAGGGCTACTGTGTTGATGGCAATGAAGCATTCGCTGAAACGCCAAGTGATGGGAGAGGATGGCCTAGGGTTGGAAAATGCTAGGGATGTTGAGAGGGGGGTACTGTCACAAAGTGATGACGTGGCGGACAGCAGAAACCCTAATTTCTGCCAGAAACCCTAAAATTCCTGCAAACCCTAATTTTTGCCAAGAACCCTAAATTCCGGAAATCGCGGAGGCGGATTATTAAAAATATATTTTTTATTATTTTTTTTTATTTTTTTTTGGAAAATGATGAGCGACGCGAATTTTGCTTTTGCTTTTTTTTTAAAAAAAAGAGAAAAGACTCTCTAAGAGAGAGAGAGAACTGATGCTTTTGATTTTAAAAGCTTTTGGGGCTCTGCTTTTGGGCATCCCTTGTAACCTTTAAATTAGTGGTGAGGGCCTCACTTCTCAAAGCATCTAGATGCAGAGTCTGAGAGTGAAACCCTAACCGCTCTCTTGTACTTTGATGATTGATTAATATAAAAAGAAATACCGAAAGGGGCGCCAGTCTTTGGGGCCAATATCTCTAGGCACGGAACTCCGCCGGGCCAGTGCAAATCTATTGTGATCTGTGAATTGTTTTGAAGTGGTTATTTAGTGCTGTCGCGGTTGATTCTTGACTTGGAGTGTCCAAGTTTGTTACAGTGTCCAAGTTTGTTACAGCTCAGACTCCGATGACGGAAAGTTTTATGCGAACAAGAAGAATTTTTTTTTTACAAAGCCAACCAGTATGACTTTCTCGAAGATAAAAGCAAGAAAGTCCGAGAGTTTAAGGAAGGTGGCCACTCGATCAAGTTTGATACTTTTGAGGATACTCAGATGCTTCGAAGGCTTTGTCTTTTATACAGCAGTTTGACATCGCTTTCGCGGGAGGACGCTATTCAGAGCACTCCAAGATTCGGAGAGCTGCCTCTTACTTTAAGGGAAATGCTCGTACTTGGTGGTCCACGCTTCTATTAAGCAAGATTGTGCCAGTTACATGGCTGAAATTCAAGAGGCTTTTTATTTCTTCTTGGTTGACTCAAGAGTTTGAGCGAGATATACGAGCTGCTTGGAACCATCTCCGGATGACCAAGAGCGATACATTGAATTCTTATTGTGAAAGATTCTGGAGCTCTTTTCTACCCACCTCTTCATTCAAGAAGATCTCGTTCAGAGAACAGATTAAGCGGTTTACCTTGGGTCTACCTACAGAGATCCAAGATCACTGCTTGGAACAGAAGTAGGCTTCTATTCAGGAGTTGATGAGTCATGCGAAGCGGGGCTTTGCCATTCACTCTGGCAGTTTGACCTACCCCACAAATGAGGCCATGACACAACGAGCCGAACAGACTTCTGGGAATGAAAGTAGAATGAAAAAGAGCAACCCAGAAAAAAAAAAAGGATGCACGACCCAAGCTTACTCCTGAGGAGAGAGCTCGCTTCATCAGAGAGGGGAAGTGCTTTGGCTGCGGGAAACATGGACATATTTCCGCAAAGTGCCCTGATAAGGCACAGAAAGAACAGAATGATAAAGACGATGACAGGTCTGAGAGTTCGAGAGCAGCTGAGGAATGTGGCAAAAAAGGCAGATAGAAAAGCAGAACTGGTACCACATGGCGTGGGACTTGCACCGAATCAAATGAATGAAAGTACAAACTTTGCCGTTTTTTTTGGGGCAAAGTGAAGGATCAGGAAGCTCTTTTGAAGGAGCCAAGGCCAACTTCTTTTCACTTGGAATTGGCGGCTCGATTTGGAACTGCGCCCGACAGACTGACGCCACAGGCGGAGGTAGTTCGACTGGCACCCGGATGGGATGTTGCCATTACACCGAGCATTGGCAAACTTCGTTTGCAATGACAGGGGTGTTCAGGGCACGTGAGTGACGTTCTACTCGGGATCCCTTGGTACCACAAGAACTACGCCGTGGTTGACTACCGGGCCGAGAAAGCGACTTTGATAAATGAAGGGCTTAGAGATTGTACTTGATGAACTTCAGTTTTCTTACTCATTCTTTTGGGAGAACTAAACGATGGATAAAGGTTGAATATGTTTTCACCTGAAGAAAAGAACGCCAAGATTTTTTCTCCACGCTCATGCCGATTGCTTTTGAGAGGGCCTGAAGATCATACCATTGATCTGATATCTGGAAGCACACCACCGAATCGGCCACCTTATCGTGTGAGCCGAGTACAGAATGAAAAGATTATGAACTCAATGAAAGACCTCTTGGAAAAGGGTCTTGTCCAGCTTAGTACTTCACCGTATTGCTCTCCAGTGTTGTTGGTTTTGAAGAAAGACAGATCTTGGAGAATGTGCATCGATTATAGCACTCTCAACGAAATCACCATCAAGAACAGATTTCCGATTCCTAGGATCGATGATATACTCGACAGGTTACAGGGATCCTCGTGCTTTAGCAGGATTGACTTGAAGAGTGGATATCATCAGATCAGGATAGCGCCAGGAGATGTCTACAAGACAGCTTTTCGGACGACTTTTGGGTTATTTGAGTTTTTGGTGATGCCTTTTGGCTGCTTAACCAATGCTCCTGCGACATTTAACCGGATGATGGACAGGATTTTTCGAGAGTACAGGCTATTTGTTGGCACTTTCTTTGACGACATCATTGTTTTCTCGAAGAATGAGGCAGAACACAGAGATCATCTGCTTCAAGTCTTTTAGGCATTACGAGATCACACGCTAGTGATTAATGCAAAGAAAAGTGAATTTTTTCCTACCATGGATACACTTTTTGGGACACATTGTGTCAGCAGCACAACAGGAGTGCAAATGGACCCGGCCAAGATAGAGACTATCCGTGATTGGCCCGATTTGAGGAATGTCCATGAAGTTAGAAGCTTCTTGGGATTGTGTTCGTACTACAGGCTTTGAGCTTCAGGGATACTGAGAGCTGACAGTATTCTGCTGGATGACTTTATGAAATGGAATTCCTGATTATGATACTGATTTGTTCTTGACTTCTTGTGAGTGCAGGAACTGATGCCGAAATGATTGCAGCATTTTGGTTTGATTGATCTCGAATAGACATGGTTGCAATAGGGGTTAGTCAATCGGACATCGATGAGGTCTCGATTGGACCTAGATGTGATTGCTAGCTACATTGCCGATAAATCATGGTCTAAGATCCGAATGAATGTTGAATGTCATGTGATGTCCTGTGATGTCTGGTGATGTCCTGTGATGTCGTGTGATGTGACTGTCGATTTTGTACATGTGCTAGATGTGCGTTCCTAGTACGTAGGTACTAACAGTCAGTGTCTGCTAAGACGGTTTATGGCTTTTGTCGGTTTTGCAGGCGTAATCGCGGTCGATTACAATGCTTTCAAGAGGGGGGTATGTCACAAAGTGATGACGTGGCGGACAGCAGAAACCCTAATTTCTGCCAAAAACCCTAAAATTCCTGCAAACCCTAATTTTTGCCAAAAACCCTAAATTCCGGAAATCGCGGAGGCGGATTATTAAAAATATATATATTTATTTATTTATTTATTTATTTATTTTTATTTATTTTTTTGGAAAATGATGAGCGACGCGAATTTTGCTTTTGCTTTTTTTTTAAAAAAAAGAGAAAAGACTCTCTAAGAGAGAGAGAGAACTGATGCTTTTGATTTTAAAAGCTTTTGGGGCTCTGCTTTTGGGCATCCCTTGTAACCTTTAAATTAGTGGTGAGGGCCTCACTTCTCAGAGCATCTGGACGCAGAGTCTGAGAGTGAAACCCTAACCGCTCTCTTGTACTTTGATGATTGATTAATATAAAAAGAAATACCAAAAGGGGCGCCAGTCTCTGGGGCCAATATCTCTAGGCACGGAACTCCGCCGGGCCAGTGCAAATCTATTGTGATCTGTGAATTGTTTTGAAGTGGTTATTTGGTGCTGTCGCGGTTGATTCTTGACTTGGAGTGTCCAAGTTTGTTACAGTGTCCAAGTTTGTTACAGGTACTGCTGAGAAGTTACCTGTTGAGCGGGAAGCTCCTGCTGCCTCTTCTGCCAGAAAGTGCTAACTTGGGTTTGCTTATATATTAACTTAGCAAAATTGCCCTACCTACTTTTGTTGGAAAGTCACTTAAAAATAATAAGTGAAAATGACCAAAAATAGAAAAATAGGCTAAATGCACTGGAAAATTCCCCTAACTGATGCTAATGGATTCTAATGGGAATTCCGATGATCATGTTGTGTGCAACCGGAGGATATGCATCTATGCTAAGTGACTGGGCATGCACGGTCTACGAATAGACTCACAAAAGTGCCAGATCACTGCTAATCTAGACTTGACTGAACTGATTGAACCTTGCTGTGGTGTAGCTTGTCCACGGACGCATAGGGTTGGGATGTGTCACGCGACATCCCCTCCTTTTCAAAGTGAGGTACTGGTACCGAACTGTATGGCGTGGGAGATCGCCAATAGCATCCGGAATCCTTGAAGGGACTCTTCGCCGACCCACTTTGAGGTGTGGGTCGTGCGGTACTTGAACTTCATAAACGTCTACAACGCTTTGCTTCTTTGGACCGCGCCAAAAGCGACTCAAAGTCTTCTGTGGCTCCTTCGATGCTTCAACTTCGTCTAGAGATCTGCTTCTTTCGTCTTCAAGAATCTCCATGGATGAAAATTCCTGAAACCATCTCCAACACAAAACCATGAATATACCCATTCCATGTAAAGTGAAGAAAAAAAATCTTGTCTGCTCTAAAGATTGTGCATGCAATGTAGATGAACATAGAGACAGAGTGACAATCCGTTCATCAACCACATGCAAACAATGCGTTCGAATCTTTTCTGTTTGATCGAAATCAATCAATTGTGGCAAATCACAATGGAAATGCGCATGCTTGGTCCTCATACTATCATCTGCTCTGTTGGAAACTGTGTCATGCCAAGGAAGAGACATGGAATGTGACTTCCTTACATACAAACTTTTCAGCTTTTCATGAACAATCCACATACATTCGTGCTCATCCATGATAGAAACGTGCTCAACATACAATATGTCATGCCTAGGAAAAGGGATCACATAACGATGCTGACTAAAATACAAGAAACCGTCACGAATGAAACACTCGAACAATACGTGCGTATCAATCATGCGAACACACAATACTTCCTGTGAGGGTTCTGTGGACCTAGGCTCGAGAGCCAAGATCGGTTCTTTCTGAATGATCGAATCGTCTTGTGGGGGTTCTTTGGACCTCGACTCGAAAGCCAAGATCGGATCTTCGTGATTGATCGAATCTACAACGAGGTTAGCTTCGCTAGAAAAAGCATCCACTAACACATCATCCTTGTGAACAATCACATCATCTTCATGCAATTCATGATGCTTGTGAGAAATCACATCTTGATCATGCAAATCATCATGCTTGTCATTGTCATCCAAATCATTATGCAAATCATTGGCATCCAAATCATCATGCTTATCATTGTCATTCAAATCATCATGCAAATCATTATCATTCAATTCATCATGCTTCTCATCATTATGCAAATCATTGTGCTTATCATTGTCGTTCAAAACATCATCATGCTACATACAATCATGCAAATCCTGTGTATCATACGATGGAGAAGAAAAGACTGAGAGAGTCTCCTTTTCCCAAATCTCTTGCATCGGTGTCTGCACTTGAGAAAAGAGTCGCAACATCTCTTGCAGTCGTGCTTTGTTCTCGCGATAAAATTCTGCTTGTCTTGCTTGGTTCTCTGCTTGTCTGCGTTCCATTTCTGCTTGTCTTTCTTTGAATTCATAATCCAATTTGGCTTGTCGTTCTTTGGCTGCCTAGCGTGCTTACTCACGCTCACGCGCTCTGGCTGCCATTCTTGCGGCATTTCTTGCTTTGCGTTGTAAATTATGTTCCATAAACAACAATTTCAACTCCTCCATTGGAGTTAGTGCAATCAGTGTCGTAGATGGGGAAGGGTCAGAAAAACCTCCTGGTGGGGAAAATTCTTCTTCGCCTCTCTCATGCTCATCACCTCCAAGCGAAGTATCCATTCCGCTTCCAGTGATGATCATTCTGAAGTCGTGGATTCTTGTGGGTTCTTGTGGTCTCGGTTCTTAAGTTCACGAGGAACTTGGGTTCTTGAGGGTCTTGAGGTTCTTGAGGTCCTTGATTCGTGAGAATCTTGGGTTCTTGAGGATCTTGAGGTTCTTGAGGTGTTCTTTCGCTTGCAAATCGCGTTGGAGAAGGATCTTCTCTTCACCCAAGTTCTACCCTTTTTTGCGGACGCACCCCGTGGCGGCCTTGCGCTCACACCAAGGTTGCTTTTTCCCACCTCACGTCGATTGGCCGGCCGCTAAGTGCACGGTCCGCTCTCAATGAGTCAAAAGAGACACAAGGGGAGGCTGGACAAGCCCTTCTTTCTTGGGATTTTTGTCACTCTTCAACAAAACACGATTAGGAATCGCCACGCCCAAGTAAACTTGGGTTCGTGCGATCACAACAAGCAAAAAAATTATTGTGGTTCTTGTGGTTCTTTCCTTGAGTAATGCAGAACACTTCCAAAGCTCTGATACCACTGTAAGGTGCAACGGAATGAATGTTGTATTTTCTCAAGATTAGTGATCTTTATTTGCTCAAGGTTCCTTTAAGTTCTTAGGGAAGGAGAGAGCTTTCCGTCTTGTGGGGTGCTATGATCACGAACAAAGTGAGTGGATATTGTGAGTGCAAGTGAATGAGACTGAGAGAAGGAGAGAGAAGAGATACAACACCGAGAGGTTGTAAAACCCTCCTCCGAAGGCCCCACTCTCGTCGGCGAGAGTGGTCTACTTTGATTGCACAAAGGTGTACAATGCGAATGCAATGGACTGATGCAGCTTGGACTATGCCGATGACGACGACGGTGGTGACGACAACGACTTGATGGCTGAAATCTGAGATCTTCTAATCGCTGAATTTCGGGACTTTTTGGTGGCTGAAAATGACTGTTTTGGCTGCGTTTTTATGGCTGAAAATGAGGGAACATCTGCAACCAATTTGGGGCTGATCTGCTACTGTGTCATACGCTGAAAACTGCGAGTATCTGCTGCAGATTTGGGCTGAATCTCAAAAACGCTGATGTGCCTGTTACTTAGCAAAAACGCTACTGCTGATCTTCTGCTACTGATGGCTGAATACCAACATGCTGATGCTTCTGCTACAGAAGGGCTGAAAACATTGTGCTTCTGATGCGGTAAAGCTGAGAATCAAAAACGCTAATACCCTTTCCTAGCGTTAGTGGTTCATGCTGGTCTGGAATGCATGGCGATGATGCATAGATGAAACGCCAGGGCTGCTGTGTTGATGGCGATGAAGCATTTGCTGAAACGCCAAGTGATGTGAGAGGATGGCCTAGGGTTGGAAAACGCTAGGGATGCTGAGAGGGGGGTACTGCTGAGAAGTTGCCTGTTGAGCGGGAAGCTCCTGCTGCCTCTTCTGCCAAAAAGTGCTAACTTGGGTTTGCTTATATATTAACTTAGCAAAATTGCCCTACCTACTTTTGTTGGAAAGTCACTTAAAAATAATAAGTGAGAATAACCAAAAATAGGAAAATAGGCTTAATGCACTGGAAAATTCCCCTAACTGATGCTAATGGATTCTGATGGGAATTCCGATGATCATGTTGTGTGCAACAGGAGGATATGCATCTATGCTAAGTGACTGGGCATGCACGGTCTACGAATAGACTCACAAAAGTGCCAGATCACTGCTAATCTAAACTTGACTGAACTGATTGAACCCTACTGTTGTGTAGCTTGTCCACGGACACATAGGGTTGGGATGTGTCACGCGACACTCAGCTAGACACCAAGAGGACATGGATACAGCCAGCACAGGAGCTGGGCACGAAGATGGCTTTCTACAGAGAGCATCTCCTCCAGCTTACGGAGGATGGTTTTGTGACAAGGCCCAGATACATGAACACCCACTTGTCTCATGGAATACGATGCGCTATTGGCCAGATACGCACATCTTCACACCAGCTGCGGATCGAGACTGGAAGATACAGCGGAGTACCAGCAGAGGCCAGGACATGTCCCCTGTGTGACATCAAGCCTGAGACAGAGTTGCACTACACATGCCACTGCCCCGTCTACTACGAGATACGAGGCCGCTTCCATTGCTTGTTCAAAGAGGGCTTTGGACCATTCTATAGAGTCATGCGGTACGATGATCAGAGATGCCTGGGTTTGTTCTTGCTCGAGCTGCGCAGACACAAAGAGAGCCTGATGGGAGGAGAGGCTAGCCAGTCTCAGAGACAAATCACAGACTTCTTTAGAGCTGCCACTAGACACCCGGAGGAGTTACTACCACAACAGAGCTCGTCGCTTTACACCAGAGACATACTGATCGATCGATCGCCTGAGGTGGAGAGATCGAGACGCCCACGACTGGGGAGGACTACACAGCATCGACGGAGGTTGCAGTAGAGGATTCGGGTCACTTTGGCTCGACAAGCACGACGCCCGGTCAGACTACTGACCATGGAGGAGATTGATGAGATCTGCCAGCAACCGATGCTAGATCTCATCTGCTTAGTCCACACCTAGCAGTTTAGGATTCATAATATTTTATTTTGTCATTTTGTCTTTCTGTCATTTTGTCATCTTGTTACTCTGACTTTGTAGCAGATCCACCACATCGTAACTTTCTGGTCTCATAGGTCACTTTGGCCTTTTGAAGACGTTAATATAACATTTCATTTCTCTCTCTCTCTCTCTCTCTCTCTCTCTCTCTCTCTCTCTCTCTCTCTCTCTCTCTCTCTCTCTCTCTCTCTCTCTCTCTATATATATATATATATATATATATATATACACTGACACAGACATTACATGATGCAGCAACAGAGGCATACCCACACACACAGCATGAGCAGAGACGCCGATCACGGAGCATGCCTCAGAATAGCTGGTATGATGAGGAGTGCCGCCAGACTATAGCTAGACTTCAAAGGGAGGTGCTTTTGGGGGACGTCACTCACAGACAATCACAGATTGACTTCCGACGCCTGGTGCGGCGGAAGAAGAGGGCTTTTTTGGCTCGACTCGAGCAGGATCTATACCAGCTATTCTCGAGTCAGGACTCGCGTGAGGCGTGGCGGCTCTTTCATGAGCAATCCCCCCCCTGCTCTTACCTCCACAAAGACTTGGGGTCAGTACGCATCATCTTTGTACACAGTATCTGGACAGCCGCCCCTTCCCAACCCCCACGATCCATGCCCACACACATGTGCTTTTTCCACCCCTGAGATGGTAAAGAAAGTCATTGACAGGATGAGGACCAGGAGAGCATATGATCATGATGGCTTAGTCGCTGAGCATTTCATGCATGCCAAAGACCTACTAGCAAAGCTTCTAGCAGTTATGTTTAACCGTGCCATGTGTGAGGGCCTACCGGACACCTGGAGCCTATCTACGATTGTACCTATCTTCAAGTCAGGAGACCCCATGGAGCCTGGGAATTATCGCACTATCATGATTGGACACACACTGGCACAGTTGTATGCATCCATTCTTGAGCAACAGTTGAGTAGATGGGCAGAGAGGGAAGGAGTGCGTGCAGCTGGGCAAGCGGGGTTCAGGAGAGGCTTCTCTACTCTTGACCATATCTTGACACTCGGGGCCATCATCGAGGAGGGTAGATCTCATGGGAGATGGATCTATTGTAGCTTTGTGGACTTCCGCAAAGCTTTTGACACAGTACCCAGAGCTAGATTGATGCGCAGATTACACGAGATGGGAGTACCCACAGAGCTCCTTTGGGGGATCATGGCATTGTACAGATCAGTAATAGGGTATGTATGCACCCCTGAGGGACTATCGACACCGGTTCACTCCACTATTGGGGTGAAGCAGGGCTGCCCGCTCTCTCCTACTCTATTCGGTATGTATGTGGATGAGGTTACTGACTACATTGAGAGCGATGGTGATAGAGGTGCACAGTTGGCAGGGACATGGATTCCACTTTTGTTATATGTTGATGATATTGTGTTGATCTCCGAATCTCCGGAGGGAATGCAACGTCAATTGGATGCTTTGCATAGGTTTGCCCACGAAAGTGGTTTGTCTGTCAACCTTAGTAAAACCAAGGTTATGGTGTTTAATACCACCCCACAGTGGATCAGGAGGTCAGCACCTACATTCACATACGGCTAGGAGACTGTGGAGTACACAGATGCTTAAACTTACCTTGGGAGTGGTTTTTAGTGGACCTGCATTCTCACTCAGAAGAGCAGCAGAGACCAGACTGACTAGAGCCAACGCAGCATTGGGTAGATTGGAGAGGATGTGTTCGCAGGTTCAGTTTCAAGAGCCCCGGACGAAGCTCTGGCTCTCTGACACTTTGGTGGCTTCTGCATTGCTCTATGGAGCTGAGATATGTGGACCTTCATTGGATCACCACGGGAGGCCGGGTCGCACTGATGGATGGGGGAACATGGAGAAACCTCTTGTCTCTATGATCTCGCGGCTCATTAGAGCCAAGGCATCAGTACCACGGGCCATTATCCGAGCAAAGCTAGCGGCCCCCCCACTAGTGGTTGAGGTGCTCACCAGATCAGTCTCCTTCATAAACCGCACATGGGAACTTCCTAGAGACAGATATGCTCGCATTGCACTTGAGTCCTCTCGACAGTTAGCCATGCAAGGAGATACAACATGCTGGTATGGGGAGATGGCATCATGGTTTCAGGCGCATGGGTTCAGCATAGACAGTCTGCCACCATTCCAGTACTCATTGGATGCACCATCTCCCACTCTTTCACAGTCAAAGATCACCAAGCTCATCCGCCAAGACCTAACCCAGCTAGACACCAGGAGGACATGGATACAGCCAGCACAGGAATTGGGCACGAAGATGGCTTTCTACAGAGACCATCTTCTCCAGCTTACGGAGGATGGTTTTGTGACGAGACCCAGATACATGGACACCCACTTGTCTCATGGGATACGATGTGCTATTGGCCAGTTACGCACATCTTCTCACCAGCTTCGGATTGAGACTGGGAGATACAGCGGAGTACCAACAGAGGCCAGGACATGCCCCTTGTGTGAGATGGAGCCTGAGACAGAGTTGCACTACACATGCCGCTGCCCCGTCTACTCAAGATATGAGGCCGCTTCCATTGCTTGTTTAGAGAGGGTTTTGGACCACTCTCAAGAGTCATGGGATATGAGGATCAGAGATGCCTGGGTTTGTTCTTGCTCGAGCTCCGCAAACACAGAGATAGCCTGATGAGTGGCGAGGCTAGCCAGTCTCAAAGACGGATCACAGACTTCTTCAGAGCAGACACGGGACAGCCGCAAGAGCCACTCCCACAATAGAGCTCCCTCTCGTCTCACACCAGAGGCACACTGATCGACCGAGCGACTGAACAAGGGAAATTCAAGCGCCCACGACTACAAAGGACTACACAGCATCGACGGAGGCTACGTCAGAAGATTCGGAGCACTCTGGCCAGGCATGCACGACGCCCGGTCAGACTACTAACCATGGAGGAGATTGATGAGATCCGCCAACGACCGATGCTAGATCTCCTGTGATTTAGCTATCCCAACAAGCCGCCCATTTTTGCTTAGTTCACATCGGCCAGGCTAGGATCCCCTAGTATATATCTTTGTTTTGTATTGTTGTTATTTTGTTACTCTGACTTTGTATCAGATCCACCACCTTGTAGCTTTCTGGTCTCATAGGTCACTTTGGCCTTTTGAAGACGTTAATATAACATTTTATCTCTCTCTCTCTCTCTCTCTCTCTCTCTCTCTCTCTCTCTCTCTCTCTCTCTCTCTCTCTCTCTCTCTCTCTCTCTCTCTCTCTCTCTCTCTCTCTCTCTCTCTCTCTCTCTCTCTCTCTCTCTCTCTCTCCGTACTCAGACATGGTGTTAGATTCACCAATTGTAACTTTTTGGTCTCATAGGTCATTTTGGCCTTTTGAAGACGTTAATATAACATTTCATTTCATTTCTCTCTCACACACACAAAAACACGAAAAAAGCAGTCTCTTGCCTCAAAAAGCTGAGATCGCAGGTAGCGAGAGGAGCAGCAGTCGGGGAAAAGGGGTTTTTTTTTTTTTGCGGGGGGGGGGGGGAGGGGGGGATTTGGGGGCGGGATGGTTTGCACAATTTCTCAATTTGGGTAGCTTTTTGGGAAGTTTTGCCTTGTTTTTTGGAAGTCTGTGTGAGCGCATCTGGTTTTCTTAGAGGTCTTCTTTTTGGCACTTTGGAACAACACAGTCAGGTACACACATTTGGTGCATGAAGATTGTGACTTGCAGAAGAAGATTTGCATATTCCTGACATACATCCACTCAAAGAAATACCCAACCAAGGGCACTTACGGTGACGGCTCAGGGCCACCGACTTGTCTGCAGACGCATTTCACTCTGAAATCTATCCATCTCCCTTTACTCTCTTGAGTTGATATCAGTTGTTTTGAAGTGAAAGTGTATCAACTCTCACAGATTGTGGTAGTTCTCAGTAATTGGCCCATCCACTCGCTGGAAGGTTACGAACTTCAAGTTGTTGTCTCCCCCGGTGAGAGAACATTTAAGTCAGATGGACTAAAGTTGCACTAGATGGCCATTCTGAAACTTAGCCACTGAATATATTCGAGCTTTTTAAAAGAAACCTGTTGATCTCATTCCAAAAGCCCTCTTGCCTCGTAATAGAGGAATGAACTTAGAATATAAGCATGCAAATGATCTCCTCTCGTTTGTGTCAGTGCAAACTTGCATATCCTTTGCCACAAATGTGAGACCATTCAATTTGGACGAGATTAGCAAGCAGGATGATGAGAATGACAATGAGATACGATCCCTAATTCCAGCACACCGCTTACAACATACCGACGAGCTTCATGCTTCTTTGGCACACGATGGAAGCCCCCAAGAAAATTAACAATATCAAAGACCATGAATATGTAAAACAGGAAAAGAATGTACCTTTTTTAGGTCTCTCACAGCAAAAAGTCCAATGCAGACTTCACCATTTACCATCCACTGCCATTCCACAAGCCAAGACTAAATTGGGTGCACAACAAAAACTCACTATTGGCAATGTTTAATCAGAACTTCCTGACGCTTTGATACCTTTTCAGTCGTACAATTAGGCTCGCAGCTATGGTTAATAAAACGACCCAGATTTCCTTTGTAACAAGCATCAATAATCTGTTGAGTAATTGTAGAGATTAGCTGAAATCAACACTAAACCACAAAGGCTTGATTGGACAAATAAGAAGGCTCCAAGATTTGGACAGCACCTCACTACCGTTTAATGTCATAAAATAGAAGTGCTTCTGCCCCCCCAATGCATACCGTTTCTGCCGGGCTTCATAGGAAGCCACATTCAGTACCTACATCAATTCAAAATCACTAAGTAATTAATATTACAACCATCACGTGCATTAACTTAAATTTTGAGAGTACTGGAGATCTAACCTCTCCAACATACTCAATGATAAATGCTCCCTTGGGAACATCCTCCAACACTTGCAAACCAAAGCCCTTTTTGCCACAACGAAGCCAGTTCACCATTTTGTATGATCGCCTTTGAAACTGACAATACAAGAAAATAATCTGAGTAACATATCCAGTAATTAAGCAGTTGGAATCATGCTAACACGTGAAAGCATGTCACTACACATGAACCTGCTGGTTGGAGCAAGCATCTCCACAGGGACAGGTTTGAGAAACGCATTCAATGTTCAACATACGATTATGACAATCTTCCCCGCACCCAAGACTCCCATCCTTAGGAGGTTTACACATACACACCATTTGCTGCAGCCAATAACAATGTGGATAGGGTTAGTGTAAACCCAGATGCCGTAGTAATCTCATTAATCAATCAAATTTTGAAGACATAAGAGCTCATAGCCAGTCAAAGATACTCAACCATGACAAAGCCAGTTGTAAAATAATAGAAAAAAAAGCAGAAGTGGGACCTACGACCTTACCTACAAACAAAGAGAGGATCATGAATTTTTGGCTTGACATGTCTCTACAAGTATTTCGCCATGCTAGAGGTGCTTAAAGCCTGATAAAGCTAATATCAAAAAAAATTGCACTAACAACTAGTGCCCAAAAACACAACTTTACTGCAGCAATCTAAGGAACCTGGACCTTGCATAACTCAAAAAAATAGCTAGCAGATAAATGCTTGGACCTGACGTGTGTCATTTTCAGTAACCTTATGTTAAATTTTTGCTTGCAAAACCAGACTAGCAAAATGAGAGGATACAACAGGAATGGGATCTGGCAACACCATGTCCTGAAATTTGGTCAATTTGAGACACAAAAGAAAAGCATGCATAGATAAGCTAAAAATTAGTACTTGCCTCATCCAATGTTTCCGTTTTCCTGTGGCGATGCTGAAAAATGTTATGTTTGATCAAGGTCCACGTAGATTGTGGCTGGCCTACAAAACGCCAGAGAAAGAAATAATTGAATGAAATTTGTGATGTGGCATTGATAATCAGTCACTATCCGCTCATGACCATTGCAGAGAGTTTACTTTGATGCTCAACACCATTCATTGATGTCGAGTCTATTGCTGGATGCTTTTCATCACCTTCCTCGCAAAAAGAAACTTCTGAAAGATTCAACTCTCTATTGATCTCTGTGTTTGTCTTCTCCTGAGGTACCGAGCAATCTGCAAACTTTTTGTTTGGATTGTCTTTGCAGAACCTAGAACCCAGTAAAAACTTTGCCTGTTCCTTAAAATTGTTGAGTGATACAATAAGCATTCAATGAATAAACTGTTTGCCCTAGCTGAAAATGTGTCTTTATAAAATCTTACCAACCACAATTCGTTGATTCAATCATGTCAATCAGTGAAGCAGGAATACAGCGCCACTTCTTGCAGCTGTCACACATGACCCATCCAACTCCCATACCTGCTACCTCTGAATCGATATTACCATTTTCATCTGGCAGTAGTTCCTTGTTACCTTCAGCACCTTCTGTAACACCACTCGAAACTTCCTCTCCAGCTACACCATTGTCACAGACTTTCTCAAGAGCATGCTTTTGATGGTCAGCCACACTGTGCACTGTCTCTAGACTAATGCACAAGTCCTTAGCAGTTTTTTTCTTAGACCTTACGATTGGGGGCATTGAATGCTGGTTTAGCCCTTGTCGTTTCCCAGTGGAAGATGAGCCAGCAACATCCTCATGCCTCAACTCCCTGTGCTTCACAGTATGCCCTGTGCCCACAATGGTCTTTTGCACTGAGCTCTGGCCTTCCCCTGAGATTGCAGCCCTCACCAGCCCATTTTCATCCTTGGCAAATTTCTGCTCCTTAGTCAAACCTTGCTTGAAGTTCTTTCTTGGAATAGCCTTTGCAGTATCTTCTGAATCTGAACTGAAATCTTTTAATCTATTCCTTTGGATGGCTTTCATGGAAGTGTGATCCTTTCCTATCAAGCTACCCTTCTCTCCTGTTTTTTGCTTCATTTCTGCAAGATATCCTTTATTTTTTCCTTTATGACCTTTCTCACTTGAAGGCTTCAGATCAGCAGCTTTGCAAAGCTTCTTTTTCCTCTGAAAAGCCTGAACTGCAGTCTTTCCATTAACATCATCAACTTCCCTTACATCTGAACTTTCCATTATGAATTCCTCCTTTATTTTTGAATCTCTGGCATTCTCACCTCCAGATTCAGAACCAAATTTCCCGTATGATGAAACAGTTCCTTTTTTCTTTGGCGTGGTCTCCAAAAACTTTCCTATTCTTTCCGCCTTCACATCATCTTCAAAGTCATCAAAGCTTGTCGAGCCACCCCTTTGCTTCTTTGGAAGTTTTGGTTGCCTCCTCACAAAGCTGTAAGGCTCCTCACATGCATCGCTATCCGACTTTACGTCATCACCGCTTGCATTTTGTTCATATGAAATTTCAATTTTGGGCTTTCTGCCTTTCTGAATCTTCTTCAGTGCCTGTTTTTCTCCATCTCTGACTCTATTTGCAATAGTTTTTGCCAATCTAACATTCTTACCATCTGATGGCATTAAATTGTCCTGCTTTTTCTTCGAGAAGGGAACATCATGGCTTTCATCTTGCTCATCTGCAGTGCTATCATCTCCATAATCATAGAATGATATGTCACTTAAAAAATCATTTTCGACATCAAAAAGGCCGTTGAAGGGAAAATGGTCTGCTATGAGTCCCGATTGACCCAAGGGTGCCTCTACAGGTTTCCTCATCTTCATAGGTGCACCATGAAAATTTGGTTGATAATGCTTCAAAAGCTCTGACAGGATTGATTTCCGTTAGCCTTTAACCATATGGATATCACATAAATTTCTGCACCAAACAATTTGAAGAGTCAAATGTCACAAGAAAAATGTTCCCAAAAATATCACAAAACAGCATTATAAAAACAAACACCATACAACAAATACGTGGACCACAAACACAAAACAGTTTTAACTTTGGAGCATCAAAAGACTCCAGAGAAATTTAAAGTGTCTCCAGAAATATGACAGAGGAGAAATACATACCATACACACCAGGCAATACACATTGCAGTCAATTTGTCAGTAAATCTCTTCCTTTACATCAAGGTGGATAGGTACAATAATCGCGGTACAAAAACGATGTTACAAAACCTTGCGCAGTATGGGTAATCACTACCCGTATGAAAAATTCATTAGGTAGATGTACACATCTACTTATGCATGCTTGCATACATGTAAATGCATGTATACATATATACATGCATGTATATACTTGTGTGCATATAAATAACAACCAGTATGTAAAATACTGAATATGGGAATGGTATGGGAAGACTAATAAATACGCGTTTGGAATGCAACCTTGAAGAAACAAAAGACTTCATTGTCTGTTTCTAATGGGCCAAAGATGGTAGGTATCCTTGATGATCAGGAAGATGATGAAATAGAGTTTCTGTGGTGCAGATGAGAGAACCTGCATATGACGAAAAGGAAACATCATTCCAGAAATCTCATCCTTAGCTTATCATCCTATAATGAACACTAAGGAGAGTTTAGGCTAGACACTCATTTCTTGGTCTAAAAAGTTATCAGACTTCGAGGGCTACAGACCACTAACAAGAGATTGTGTCGGTGTATGTCTTTCTGTGACATCTCAATTCACGTTGCAAGCATTGTGTGCGTGGTCATGGCACATTGGTACAGGGTAGAGCTATGTGGACTTCTCTTGCAATTGATGGTTCTTTGGTAGGAATCGTGTGTATCTATGCGCCCAGTTCAGCTCATGAGATCACTGAATTTTGGCAGCAGATTGTGCATGCATTGCCTATTGTGGATTCATGGATTGTAGGGTAAGCTTTTAATAACGTAAAGACTTTTGCTGACAAGAGGGCAACTATGCCACCTACTTTGCCCTCTATTTCGCCACGTGAGAGAGATGCTTGGGGGATTCTGAAACGAACGAGGAGAAAGGATCTCCCGGCTACACAGACCGCCTACAGATACGCGTCGGACGAACCACCCGACCATAGCCACCATCCGGAAGCTCCCCCGTGCTGGGGCCAGCCTCCAAGGACGTAGGCGTGCACCTGTAAGACCGAGCGTCCCATACCACCCGGCCTCACCTCCTCGAGGTGACCTCGCGTACTCCTAGCCTCGCGGGCTAACCACTGACACTCTGCCAGTGAGGGTCAATAACTGCAAATGAGGCCTTGGCCTCCCTTTTATAATAATAGCCGGCCACACTGGCCGTGTTCACACTACGTCCGCCCGGACACTGGACGCCCATCCCGACGGCATCTGGGCCATATCCCCTCTCCTGTGAGCGGGACATAACATACTTTCCCCCTTAAGAACCATTGATGTCCTCATCAATGAAGTGGGGATATTGAGCCTTCAAAGCTCTAACGGGTTCCCAAGTAGCAAACCTTTCAGATTGACCCTTCTATTTAATTAAGTACTCGTCATAAGCCTTTTGGCGCGAATGACGGGTACGATGATCTAAAACTGCTTCTGGTACTCGAGGAATATACTCAGTTTGCATATCTTGCCATACATTTTCCTCGATAGGCACAACAATGTCGGCTTCGCCCAATTTCATTTTAAGGCGGCTGACATGAAATATTGGATGTATACTAACATCCGAAGGAAGAGCCAGTTTGTAGGCAACTTGGCCAATTTTCTTTGTGATCAAGAACGGACCACAATATCTAGCTGAAAGCTTATAATGCTTTCCCCTTCTCATAGTCTTGGAATCCTTGGGTATCTTCAGATAGACCCATTGTCCCACATCTAGAGTCCTTGGAAACCTCTTTTGATTAGCATAAGTAGTGACTCGATCACGAGCCGTTCTTATACTATCCTTAGCCAATTCGAGCATTTCTTGCATGTCATGCAGGAAATCACGAGCTTGGTGTTCCTTGACTTTCTCTGAGCCAATAGCAATTGGGGATTTAGGCTCAAATCCATACATCAACATGAACGGGCTAAAGCCAGTAGCAAAATGCTTGCTACTATTATAGGCAAACTCTATCTGTGGAAGATACCTTTCCCAATCAGACTGCCTATGAGAGACATAGGCTCTCAACATGTCCTCTAACGTTTGATTCATCCTCTCAGTTTGTCCGCCGGACTCAGGATGGTCAGAAGACGACATACTCAACTTCGTCTGAAGATGTCTGAAGATGAGCGAACACATCTCGCCAAAATCGGCCAGTGAACTTAGTATCTCGATCACTGACGATATCCTTTGGCAGACCATACAGCTTATAAAGTTGATCGACAAATAAACCGCCAACTCATGGCTTTTTACTGTAGACTTCGTTGGTATAAACTTCGCCATTTTTGTGAGTCTATCGACCACAACCCAAATAGCGTCATTGCCCCGACTAGTATTTGCAAACCAACGATGAAGTCCATGGAATTACATTGCCACTTGGCATCTAGGATTTCCAATGGGTGTAGCAGGCCAGCTTTCCTAAGGTGCGCTGCCTTATTGACCTGACACTGAGCACATCTCTTCACATAGCTCTCTATGTAAGAGCGCATCCTTGGCCAATAGAAATATCGCTTGACCAAAGCCAAAGTTCTCTAGATGTCTGGGTGCCCAGCGCTAGGAACATCGTGGCATTTGCACAAAATCCTTTGTCGAACCTCATCAATTTCCGGCACGCAAACTTTACCATTTCTGAACAATAGTCCACCTCTAATGGAATATTATCGATGTCTCGTCTCTCCAGCAGGACTCACTTGGGTCTCCGGACCACCCAAGCCTGTATGCGAGTCATGCCCCGCTTCGACCTCGTTCCATATCTTGCCAAAGTGGCCATCGGAACGACATAGCCCTCAAAGAGAGAGAGAGAGAGAGAGAGAGAGAGAGAGAGAGAGAGAGAGAGAGTGAGAGAGAGAGAGAGAGAGAGAGAGAGAGAGAGAAATCCGTCGAAATTTCAGCCATAGACAAGGCATTGACTTCTTGAATCCTGCTGAGCGCATCGACAACTCGATTGCTGGATCCTTTTCTATAACGGATCTCAAAGTCAAACTCTTGTATAAGCTCAACCCATCTAGCCTTCCGGCCTCTGAGATCACCCTGATCACAGATATAGCACAAGGAGTGATGATCTGTCCATGCAACAAACGTAGAGCCATACAAGTAGTGCCGCCATTTCCTCAAGGTGTGGACTACAGCATAAAGCTCCTTCTCGTACGTTGGATAACGCATTTCAGCGTCAGAAAGCTTTTTACTTTCAAACGCAACAGGACATCCATCCTGGTAAAATGCCACACCAATAGCAGTAGTCACCAAGTGCTTTGACAAGTCTGGAACCATCCGATTCCATACATCCGTATCCACGCCACAAGCCATCTTCACGCGATACTCATGGTCACTGTCCCACGTCCGCAGGCTCAGTTTCAGCACCAATTTTGCATCCACAAAATTGTGTGAGCTTCCATTATCAAGGAGTACGGTCACATCATGACCATTGATCTTCTCGGGGAAACGGAGAAGATCGTGCTTATCAAACACTCTGGTGCTAAAAGTACAATTAGTGCATGAATTGTGCGCTAAATGATAGATTTCAACTTGAACAACATCAGAGTTACCTGAGATCTCGTGAATCTGAACCAAAGGACGGCCTTACGGTTTCTTTGTCTTCTTTTTGGGCAATCCTTGATTTGGTGATCCGTCTGGCCACATCCGAAGCAAGCCCCCTTCTTCACTGCATCAACAACTGAAGCATTTCTTGCCTTTTTCTTCTCCTCAGAAGACTCGGCGGTGATTTGGACTTATGCTAGAGTCGGGGTCGCTTCCTCGAAGCACCCTCACCGGATTGATGGTCTGCAGTTCTTTTCTTCTCATAATTCGCTCCATTTATTAAATGGAACTGTTGGAATTAGGGTTGCAGAGAAACGCACACAGCTTGGAGAAGACGAAGGAAGCTCAAGGCACACAATAGAGAGTGTGTTACTTAGTGTGCAATAGAAAGATAGATAGCCCTAGAGTGATGGGCGTATATACAATGCTCGGGGGAAAAAACCTCCTATAGAGGGAAAAAATGCCCCGGCGGTCCTAACGTGTTCACACACATCACTACCACATGTATATGGTAACAAATCCCCCCTGGAGTGATGCGGTGAACGAGAGCTGGCACATGAGTAAAGGGAGGTGCCATGCCCTAAGGACATGATCAGTCCACAAAGGGGAGTAAGCCCAAAGCTTTGCGGAAAGCTTCAAGCTTCCCACGAGACAATGCCTTTGTGAAAAGATATGCAAGGTTGTCCTGTGTTGGCACATAAGCCAAGCTGATCTCTCCTGCTGAGAGCCTCTCCCTGACATAGTGGTAATGCACCTCAATGTGCTTTGTGCGAGCATGAAAAATTGGGTTCCTCGCAACTGCCAATGCGCTCTGACTGTCGGTGTAGATAGTGTTGGCAGTGTCCTGTCCAACACCCAAATCAGCCATAAGGCGTCTGAGCCATACACACTCAATCGTAGCTATGAAGACTGCCCTGTACTCAGCCTCACAACTCGAAGTGGCCACAGTAGGTTGCTTCTTGCTCAACCATGATATACATGAACTGCCAAGCATGAAACAAAAAACCACTTGTGGGCACTCGCGTGTCAAAACAACCAGCCCTATCTGAGTCCGAAAAAGCATGTAAGTCTGGCGGCAATGATCCCCCCTTGGGATAAAACAAGCCAAGATGTAAAGTGCCACTAAGGTAGCGGAAAATCCTCTTAACAGCCTGCCAATGCTTAGACCCTCGGCTATGCATGAATCTGCTGACCTGTGAGACTGCAAACTGAATATCCGGCCTCGTGTTGCATACATAAATGAGGCAGCCAACAACAGTTTGATAAAGAGTGACATCAGCAGGATCGCCAGCATCATGTAGACTCAACTTCAAACCTGTTTCCATGGGAGTGGCAATAGGTTTGCAATCCTCAAGTCCAAACTTACATAGCAATGTCTCTATGTAACTTTTCTGACACAAGGAAATACCACCATCACACTGCTTAAACTGTATACCCAAGTAATGATGCAACAGCCCCAAATCTTTCATCTTGAAAGTAGCGTTGAAATCAACCTTAAATTCAACAATATGTCTCTCATTTGGTCCAGTGATCAGCAAATCACCAACATAAAGAACCACAATGAGAAGTACATCACGCTCACGCTTTACATACAATGTGCTTTCTGTTGGATTGTTACGAAAGCCTTGTTTAACCAAATGAGTGTCACCTTTTATGACAAAACCGCGAGGCTGCGTTACATAAATTTCCTCAAATATGTTACCATTCAAGAAAGCAGTAACAATGTCTGATTGATGTACATCCCAACCAAAATGAGCTGCCAATGCACATAGAAAACGCACAGTAGTCATACGACAAGTGGGAGCAAAAGTCTCTTCATAATCAATGCCTTTTTGTTGTGCATAACCCTTTGCAACAAGTCGAGCCTTATGGCGATCCATCTCACCATCCGGCTTGCATTTCAACTTGTGGGGCATCACATAACTGCACGGAGGGGAGAGAAAGAGCAGTGAATGATGTGCAAGGCTTCAGTTCTTGCACTTCACAGTACATAGAGGGTAGGCAAGCACACAGTAGCTTTGGTACCTGCAACAATCCACCATACGGCTGAAAAATCCAGCCCACGTTTTATTTTAATGCCTCTCTCTCTCTCTGGTGTTGGAAAAATGCCCAAAAATGTGCCAAGTGGCACTCATGCATTAATTCCCCACTTTGGACATTCTGGCCTAAAAATATCTCAGTCAGTTGCTCAGTTGACTTAGCGACAAAGTAATGAAATGTTCCTCTTGTCATTCCGGAGCTAATGACGCGAACAGATTTCATGGCCCAAAATAGCAGTTCCCTAAATTTTAGACTGGACAAACCCTAGAGAAACTGACAAAACTCAATATTATAAGTTGTTCCAACTTATGGGGTCCTGTCCGATGGGCTATGCTATTGATTGCACAAATCTCTTACAATGGTTTAGATGCAATGGACTTGCCGACAATGTCGTCGACAATGATGGCGACGACGAGACGGGCTGAAATCTGAAAACGCTAGGGACTGAAATCTGCTATCCTACTGAATTCTGACTCTATGTCAACGATGACGGCGATGACGACGCGACGACAATGCGTTGAAAACGCAGATGCTGAAATTTGCAAATAGCGGGCTGAAACTAAAAATGTAAGGATTCTAGTTGCTAATCCTTCATTAATTACTTTAACTCATGATTAAGACTTGAGAAACTTGAACTGAACTCAAAAACAAGACTCTGAAGACTCTGTGTTGATTGATTGAATGTGTGATACAAGGGCTCCTTCTATACGAGACAAAGAGACACAAATGAAAAGACACCTCTCCTGGTGAAAAGACATGACTTTAGACGTAAAGACACATCCTTTCGGCGAAGAGCTACAACCATTGGGCGAAGAGTCGCACCCGTAGAGCGAAGAGGTCGAAGGAGTGTAGCTTTTGGCGAAGAGGCACGTCTCTTGAGCGAAGAGTCGTGACCATCCAAGTGTATGGATCCTCCTTGGCATGGCACTTCGCGTATCTACAACTAGGAGTAGATATAATATTACAACATAGTCACAATCGTGACAAAAAACGTTGGCTGATTTGACCACGGGGCGAGGATTGTTGTGGAAAGGTGAGATCTGCAAGGTTTGGAACTGCTATTGCAGAGTCCAACTGCTAAAAACTGAAAACGCGAATGCTAGGGCTGGTTCTGTCGCCGAGAATCTACAAAACGCTGATGTGAATCTGCAAGTGCAAAAACGCCATGCTGTTCTGTGATCTGCAAAAACGCTAGTGCTGATCTCATGCTATTGAAAATGCCAGGGCAAGGGAAAAACGATGGCTGGTCTTGGTGGCTGAAAACGCTAGGGATTCCTGCCGGTCTTGCTGAGAAGGTGCACTGTCAAATGCTGAGTATCTACGCTAGCGCTAGCTTTTATTTATACTTGCTTAGCCAATTTGCCCTACCCAGTTCCCAACAGTCACTTATTAAAAAATGGCTAAAATAGGGAAAATGGGTTCTATGCATTGTAAAATGCTCATGATGGCTACTGACTATCATGCTGATGATCATGATGTGTGCAACCAGAGGATATGCAACTACTCTAACTGCCCGGACATGCACGGCCTGCGAACAGACTCACAAAGGTGCCAGAACACTTCCTAGGATGACCTGAACCCTGGACCTGAAGTAGCTTGTCCACATGCACATAGGGTTAGATGTGCACGTGACATATAGGCGGGGTAAAAGCACCAGGGGAGAGCAATTGTGTGCAAGCTTTCGGAAGCACACGGCGCCCCTTGGGGCAACCCTAGGAGGTGCAACGGTAGAGGGAGCATGCACCCTTAGCATTTTTCCCTTTCAGCCCAGCGTTTTTCTCTCCCAGCCAGAGGGCAACATTCAGACAGCGTTTTTGCTGGGCAGCAATAGTAGAGCTCGGAGATCATCTCTACGGTGCAGTACTATCTCAAGGCAGCCTATCAGTGGCCCTTGTGACCATGCAATGGCAGCTTCCCTCGACCGAGATCTATATCCACATCAAGATCTAGCCAGGAGGAGATGTACCAGATCTATGCTCTCAGAGCAAGTTGGAGGAGATGCCCATGTTGAGGGCGTGTCAGTGGTCTTGTGTGCAGGAGCAGTTGACAGTGTCAATCGCAGTCGCAGTTGGGCATGTCAATTCTATGTCGGACCACCCTTGGTCACTTGTATGAGCAGAGTGAAAAATTTGACTGTCGTGACGCAATCCTTTAGTTGGTTAGGCGCAAACCTTGGATATGGATAATAAGGATATCCATAGAGGCTCCAACCTTGTACCCAAGTGGTTGTGGAGGTGGTGGCAACGGCGAGACAGAGGCAATTGCACTAGATCAAGGTCAGACTGTTGCACCATGTTCCTGAAGATTCCCCCAATCGGAACAAACGGTTGAGAAGGTTGCTGGTTAGAGGCTCTTGCACTTTCTAGTGCCGGAGGAGGGGGTACTACGTGGGGTATTAGAGGGGGTAACATGTAGTTTAGAAACTGCTGGAAAGTTTGCAGCATTGGGAAATTCTGTCGAGGATGCCGCGGAAGAATGTCGCGATTCTAGTGGAGAAGAAACTGCGTGTACTTTATCGAATTTCATAAATGCCATTGTGCTCTCTCTGTTCTTGGTAGAACAGGTATGCTTTCAAAAAAGCACACAATTGGAGCTCTGATACCACTGTAACAGGAGGGCACCACTTGCCAACAGAAAAGAACAGACCAAATATACTTTTAGCACTTCAAAATAATGGAACCAAAAGAGATGCACGACACACGAGGCACGGTGTGGCGTAGTTCCACCCCAAGAGAGCACTGGCCGCAAATTCTAGCATCCATTTCGTTATTTCTTTATATTGCTTCAACACTTTACAACTCGAGCAACACCTTTCTGCACCTTCCCTGCACCCGAGAATGAGTCTTCAAGTTATATTAAAGGCCATTGGCCTGAAAAGTAGTTTACATGAAAAGCGTGGAATCTAAAAGCAACCGACCTCCCAAAAGCTAGCGCCCTTGGGGCTTGTCCGTACAACAGCGATATGTGATCAGGTCCATAAAACGTGGTGTCCGTACAATGCCAGGTCAGCATGTATGGAATTCGTGGTGTGTCCGTGCTGCTAGGTTTTAGGCCCATCAGTCGGGATCTGAAGGTTGGCTTGGCTCTTCAGTAACTTGACACGTCAGCAGTTTGTGACACCCTCTCCTACGCAAATCTACCTTCCTCTCTCTACTAATTTACTATCCACATTTGATTACTACTTTTAAGTACCTTGGACGTATTTCTTTAAGTGACTCACTCCTACATACTTACGCCTTAAGGTGGTCCGTTAGGCAGAGCCTGGAGACTCAAAATAATGGACTAAGGTTATGCGGCTGCTCTACCTCTAACATCAGCACTATTCTAAATCCATATTGACTTCTGCATGATGGGATTACCGTTTTCTTCGTGGTGTGAATCGTGTGGTTGAGGGATTCCTTTCCTCCGTGACCATCGTATCTGGCATGTTTCCATTAGCGGGTTTCCACCCTTCTGTTGCTCCTAAGATAATCCTTTTGCCCAGTAGCCATCTCGGTTCTCGGCAACCTTATAGGTTCACCTTGACAAAGAACGATCGGATAGCTAGGCAGCTTTAAGCTTGTCTTGCAAACTGCTATTCGTTGCCTTGGCCAGAGAATCTCTTGGATTGACTCTCGGGTGCGGGATACTTCACTAAGGTCGATCTTTGGTCTAGTTACCATCACATACAGATAGACCCACTTGATGTTCCGAAAACCGCGTTCCATACACAATATGGACATTACCAATTTTTGTTGTGGGAAAGTGGGTTCTGTTATTCATTTGTCACGTGCACATGGCTTTATGTGCCACGTGAACATGCTTCATCAACCTCCAGAGCCAATTTTCCACCTATCTCTAGATAGGAGTGTCTAAAATCCTAGGAGGATTACTACCGGCAATTTTGTGAGCATGTTTGTCGCAGGAGCTACATGTCCGGACGAATCCATTAGATTAGGTTTTCCAGCTTTGGAATCCTCTTGCATAAATGGATTGTACAAGCATTTTGCTGATGTTGTTACACTATGTTGGGCACCTGGCATGACGTGCATGTAGTTTTAGGTTAGAGGAATCCAACGAGCCATTCCCCGCGTCAATCGGATGCTTGGGTGGACAGATGTGCAACAATTTCACCCATAAACTTAGCCGAAGTCAAGTTTATTAATAAATCATTTTAATGATTTATTTTTATAACTGTCTTCCAAACTTGCCCTACCTAAGCCTTACAAAGTTCTTAACCAATATCCTAGCCTATAAAGGGAGTAAGGGGGCCAACGTTTTGCAATTGATGAGTCGGCGCTAGCAGAGAGCAACCCTAGCGTTTGCATCAACGTGGCTAGCGTTTGGCTCCCAAGTCACAGATCAGCCCAACGTTTTGCATCAGCACCATTCCCTCGCCACATCAAGTGCTCCCATTGTTGTCCATCATCGGCATCATCATCTGCGTTTTCAGCCATGCTTTATGCAATGGATCTACCACGTTTTTGCAACCAGTTTCAACACTTGATTTTTCTCACATCGGGAGTGCACCAGATCTACACCTTGGTAGCCATCAGCAACCCCTCGTCGAGACGGATCCGAAGGTGCATCAAATTAGCCTGGAGGTACTTTATCTTGAAGAGTTACTGCGGCGACATTCCCCATTCGAGCCAATAGAGTCTGCATTGAGGTATTGCATGTGTGTACCTTCCATTAACGCAATCAAAAGCAAATACCACATAGGCAACGATGTGGGAGGGGCCTTGAGAGGGTTGGTTGGCATCGGGTGTCACTCTCCTGCTCTCTCTCTCTCTCTCTCTCTCTCTCTCTCTCTCTCTCTCTCTCTCTCTCTCTCTCTCTCTCTCTCTCGTCAAAGGTGGCAACAGAAGATGCAATGAAAACAAGAATTGGCTAGTGATTCGGTGGGTACCTCAAATCCAATCTAGAACACCTGCAATGCATGAACAAGGCACACCTGTGGAGAAGAGAAGATTGGAAGAAAGCCTTGCAACTCCTCCAACAATTCGACAACGTCTATGCTTTGGGGAACTCTACAGAAGAATCAAAGATTTCTCGAGTTGTGGGATTCCTCAAGAATAATGTTCTGCAGTGGTGGAGTTCAATCATGACCCAACCGCATGCTCCAAGGACTTGGCAAGCTTTCAAGACAATTTTTGCACGAACTTTTATGACCACCCTGTTTGAAGTCCAGATTTTGTCCGAATGGGGCAACTTGAAAATGCTTGCCACGAAGAGCATGGAAGACTACAACCAAAGGTTTCTCGACGTCTACCTTCCACTCTCTTTCTTCAAGTTGATTCCCTTGGAGGATGAGTGCGAGCGATATACTATTAAACTGCCATCACCTTACAAGAATACTGTCTGTCTAAACAAGTGTCGACAATACAAGAGCTTATGGACATGCCACGGTCGTCTATAAGCTTATGAAAGGGAAGCTAGAGTTCACTACAAAACTCGATCACAACGAACAAATCCTCGGAATCTCATGAAAGTCAACCTCAAAGGCCTCGTTTGACACAACGTCAACGAGAAACCCATGCATACTTTCAATTCATATCCTCAAAGAGCCTCGACGTCCTCAAGCAATCTCCAGCTCCGACAGCAAATAGATCCGCATGACCACCTTCGGCTAAGAGTGTAAGGTGCAGCGGAAGTGAATGTTGAACTTTGCTCAGAATGAGTGCTCCGAACTATGCTCAAGGGTTCCTTTTACTTACGGAAGGGAGAGCCTTCCGTTCCTTTAGAGAGAGAGTGCAAATGATCACAAACAAAGTGGGTAAACACTGTGCATGAAAGTACTGAAATTGAGAGATAGAGAGAGAAGAATACGACGCCAGAATGTTGTCAAACCCTCCTCCGAAGGCCCCACTCTCTATGGCGAGAGCGGTCTATTGCTATTGATTGCACAAATCTCTACAATGCTTGGACTTGCCGATGATGAGGACGACAACAAGGGCTGAAATCTAAAAACGCTAATGGCTGAAACTGCAAATCTTTATCTGCTGAATTCTAACTCTATGTCGGTGACGACGGCGATGACGACAATGCGACGACGACACGCTGAAAACGCAGATGCTGAAATCTGTGTTTCCGGACTGAATCTGCAAGCTTCGGTGGATCTGACCGTGCGGCGAGGATCTACTACGGGAAGGTGAGATGTGCAAGGTTTGGGGCTTCTACTGCGGTGTCTATGTGCTGAAAACTGAAAACGCTGATGCCTATACTGGTTCCGTCGCAGAGAATCTGCAAAATGCTATGTTGTTTTGTTGATCCAAAAATGCTAGGGCTGATTCTGTTGTTTTTGCTAAACGCTAGGGCTGATTTGTGATCTCTGCAAAAACGCTAGGGGATTCGTTGTCGCCAGGCTGATCTGCAAGTGGCAAAACGCTTGGGCTGATCTGCACTTGATGGAAAACGTTGGTTGGTTCTTGTGGCTGAAAAAGCTAGGTTGACTACCGGGAAGTCTTGCTGAGAAGGTGCATTGTCGGATGTCTGGTCCCTGCTGCCTCTTCTGCCAGAAAGTGCTAGCGCTAGGGTTTCTTATATATTGGCTTGCTAAATTGCCCTACCCAGTTTCCCAACAAAAGTCACTTAAAATTAATAAGTTAAAATAGGGAAAATAGGTCTATGTAGTATGCACTGTAAAAATGCTCCTGATGGGTTCTGACTGAAATCTAATGATCATGTTGTGTGCAACCAGAGGATATGCATCTACATTAAGTGTCTGGACATGCACGGTCTACGAACAGACTCACAAAAGTGCCAGAACACTTCCTAAGCTAGGCTAACTGAACTGAACTGAACCCATGTCATGAAGTAGCTTGTCCACATACACATAAGGTTAGATGTACACGCGACAAAGAGAGCTAGACCTGCCATGAAACTTGTACCTGATATTTATGGTATTAATCTTGAAAGTTCAAATGCATTGTGTAGAGCCTATGGCAAAATCAACAGCTTGAAAGCTCTAATCTTCTTTGACCCTGGAGCTACCGAGACTTTCATCCATCCCAACTTTCTCAAGCGGATGGACTTGGACTATGACTCCCGAGGACGAGAAATTGAAGCCGAGTTAGCCATTGGTCAAACTCAGAAGGTGGTACCTCTCATCGGTGCGCTTCCAATAACCATCCAAGGATACCATGGAAAAGCGGATTTCCACATCATGAAGTTGGGTAATTGTGACGTTCTAACTTCTCTTGGGACGACAAGAATGAAACGACACTCAAGATCCGGAACCATACAATCACCTTGATGCAAAAGGACAAGCCAGTCATCCTCAAAGTTCGGCTATCCGAACAAAACCCTAAATGAATTGTCTAATTGCTTTGTATTTAGCTACTTTTGAACTTTGTTTGAGAAAGAATTGTTTGAAATGGATTGCATCTATTTAAAAGCTGCGTTGGTGTCGATTTGAGAATCCTTTGACTCTGGTTTTTATATTAGTTTCAATGATTTGTAATTTACTCCCAGGTGGAGTACTGAAGAATTGTTTTTTATCATGTCTAAACGTAGACAGGGTATGTTGGAAGAAGCAACAGAAGAAGGAAACGTTCCCACCAACTTACAGATTCTCGCCGAGTGGGCCAATTATTAAAGATTTACCAACTTAGGGAACCCGTTCGATGGGACCTAAGACCATTAAAATAAAGCAAACCACACACATAGAAAGGTTGATCATAAAAACTGATGATGTGGCAACAATACAGACCCTCCACGAATTCCACTGACATGTTGATGTGGCACTACGAACGTTGCATTTTACGAAACTGGTGACGTGGTGCTGCTATACGGACAGCCACCAAGCGCGCTAGCTTTTGGAAGGCCAGTTGCTTTTAGACTCCAAGCTTTTCATTTAAATTGCTTTTCAAGCCAAGGGCCTATAAATATGACATGAGGGCTCGCTCTCTGGCATACTACCGCATGGAAGGTGTAGAGGTGTTGCCCTAGCTGTAAAGTGTTGAAGGATAATGGTGAAGGATGAAGGGGTGCCAAGGTTGGGGGCTAGTTCTCACTTGGGGTGGAACTATGCCACATCGTGCCTCGTGTTTCGTGCATCTCTTTCAGTTCAGTTGTTTTGAAGTGTTAAAAGTTTGTTCGCTCTGCTCTTTTCCATTGGCATGTGGTGCCCTACCGTTATAAAGGACTTTCGGTGACGCGATAAAGCCATCAACACAATTAAATAGAAGAACGGGGAGGTAGAAATTTTCTCAAGTGTGGGAGAAGTTAGGTAATTTCCTATGGCCTGGTGCTCTTAGACAAGTTAGATTATATCCGAGTTTGAGCAAGCTCTTAGACCACTTACTTTTAGGTGCTTGTAAGTGGAAAGTTCACAATGTGTTCGAAAAATAAGGGAACTTGGGTGGCCATAGTGTAAAAATGGCCAACTTTAAAAATCTAAGTGTAAAAAAATAAACTCTTGCGTGGTGCTACCGAATGTCGAATAGGAGCAACCCGTGCATATGTATATGAGGCGCCACCCAAGAACTGCTGCATTCAGGACAGCCACGCAAGGAGTCCTTGGCTTCAGTGTTCACGCGCTCACAACAAGGTCCAGTGCAGGTTGCCGCCCTTGGCTTCACGCGCTCACGGCTACGTCCTCTCTGCAACCTGCTGACGGATGTACTGTGCCGAAATCTATTGAGGCCTCGCTATAGCACAGCTGGCTGTTGAAAATGTATAACCAGTCCATCAATGATTCATAAAATTGGCCCCTATGGGCAACCCATCGACATAAGCATGGCACTAATATAGAAACCCCATACACACCATGCCCTCGTCAATGCAAATGTGCACAAAATAATTCCTCTTTTTACTAAACATTGCATGCAAGAGGTAGTCCATAAAAGGATGAAAGGTCCTCATGAGCGTGCGCCGTGCACACATATGGGATGGCCAAAGTCCCTCATGCACGAACGGGAACAGAGAGGGTGGCAAAGACATATCGTGCAACCATGTGGCTGCTGCTAGCATCAAACTCCACACACAATTATGCACTAAACGAGAGAAGTAAAAGACTTACCATAAACTCCCACGATCAACTTGCATGTGCCCCCCATGCTCTCCTCTCTTACTAGTAGCGTCCCATACCGCCCTATGTATGAATATAAAGAGCATGTCATGCTAGGCCATCACAACCCCATGAGCTCTAATGGATTTTTGCACGTTGCCATGTTGTGCAAACAAGTAGGAAGAAATTTAGATACCAATGTTAGTCCCTTACCAGATCCATCCAGCACACGAGCCATACTCACACACAAACGAGCCTAGAGAGCAAACATTAGGCTCACCTCCTAGCCATATAGCCAATACGGGCTCATCCCCGAACCTCGAAGCCTGCAACCAACACGCTAACCTCTACCACAAGGGTTGGTGTCCCATACCACCAAGCCCACACCAAACGGGTGTGCGGATAGAACTGTGTAATAGTCTTGGACATCCAAGCAAGAAATCGAATGCAGCACATGAACAAAAACTACAATTGAGAGAGAGAGAGAGAGAGAGAGAGAGAGAGAGAGGAGGAGAGTCGACACCCCTTTCGATAATTCTTTCTTTATTTATTCGCAAAGTACAGCATTCGGGGGAGCACCTCCTTTGCAGTCCGCGCTATAGGGTGTCAGAGAGGGCCCCCAAGGCTCATATTTGAAGGCCCAAGGCCCAAAAGCATCATATATTAAAAGCTAGTGCCCAAAAACACGTTTCCTAAAAATCAGAGATTTCCCTAAAAATCGGCTACGAATTCCGGGATGTCCGTACAAGTGCCACGTCATCGAGGTTACAAACTTGTCCGACTTGATCCGGCCACTCTTGGGAGCTTAAAACAGGTCCTCTTCAATTGAAATGCCACGTCAACAAGAATGCACGCAATTTTTTGGGTTTGTTTCTTTTTGGCCGGTTTGTTCATTGCAGGGGTCCACTGGAGGGGCCTTACCCCATTTAGGGCCATGCCATGTCAGCAACTTGTGACAAGCTGCGAAAGGCCTAGAGTCCAAGTGTGGTGATCACACAAGATACCTCACAAATGAGACTTGACTCCTGCCTATAAGACTCCTTAACCGCCCTAACCATAGGGCCATGTTGATACTTGGCCAAACATAGCTCAGGCCTGCGGTGGCTCAAGTATCACCTAGGAGTAGTTTAGGGAGTGAGGGTTGTTTTGTGGATGCACCCGGCCGTATTTGAGATAGATGTACCTTTTCCGGTAGTACAAGCTATTTATTTGCCCACCCAGTAGGCCCACATGAGGCACAACCCCTGTTCCAAGGGTTTCTCAAGGTCAGAGTCTCAGTTTCTGCACTTTTCCTCAAGTTTGTCCGGGTGGGCACCAAATTTGGTCCCCTTGCAAGTTTATCACCATTTTATGGTAATGTCGCATTTATTATGAAGGCGCCCCATTTATCTAGGGCAACACTCTCTCTAGCGTTTTCTCCTTTACCCTCTTTTTAACATTTTCTACCATTTCCTCCCTCTAGTGTTTTGTCTACCAGCATTTTTCCCTCTAGCATGCGATCTCTCTCCACCTTTTCTCTAGGCTTGTGTGCAGAAGACGTTTTCTATTGTGTAGTTATCTACTTGCAGGTGTTGGCTACCTAGTGTCGGTGCGGTGGGCTGCCATTGTTCAAAGGTTGTTTCGATGGAGTTTCGTAACAGTAGATCCGAGATCCAGTGGTTGCCCGTGTTCGAGAGAAGGTTTGCTTGCATCTACAGATCCAATTGCTATCCGATTCACTTTTTCCATTGCACCTTTGACAGGTACATCATTCATTCAAGTCGAGTCGAGTCTTGCATTGGTGCACAGTCCATTTACGTGATCGAAAGAAAATACCAAATCGCTAACAGTGTGGAGGACTCTTGAGAGGGCTGGTTAGGACCCCATCAGTGCATCTTTTTCCTCCTCTCTATAACTCTACATCTCTCTCTCACATCTAAAAGGAACCATCAATAACGCAAGGTTGCACTCGGTTAGCGCAAGGAAGAACAAAGGATTATGGAAATGTGAATTCCCGATTCTTCCTATTCTCTCAATTCCGCTGCATAAGACAATCTTACGCAACCCTTTATAACTCCACAAAATTGGGTTGATACTCTATAGTTTGGTAGGCCCTTATATAAAGGAGGGAGGGCACCCCCACTTTGGTAGATTGCATGGAGCCCTGTAGCTTCTCTCATTAGCACAGTTTGCCCCCGCAGGGCTAGTCCACTCTCTAGCCATTGTACCATCTCGAGTATAGAGGTTTCCTTGAGGGCTTGTCCTAGCTCTCTCTCCCATCTCTAGCATTTTTCCCCTCCTCTCCTCCTCCTCTCTAGCCATTGAACCATCTCGAGTATAGAGGTTTCCTTAAGGGCTTGTCCCGTCTCTCTCTCTCTCCTCTCCTCTCCTCCTACTCTCTCTTGGGAAAGTTTCCTACGACGTTTAAATTTTTTCCTTCTCAAGAGTGTCTGTGTGTGTGGGTGGGTGTGCGCTAGTAAAAAGAGGAAAATGGTATAACCTTTCTATCACTCAAGTGTGGTAGATTCGTTATGGCATTTCCCTCTTGAATAACAGGTCTTGAGTTCAACTCTCCTCCTCAGATAGATGTTGGGATAGTTTCCTACGACGTTAAAATTCAGAGAGAGAGAGAGAGAGAGAGAGAGTGGGTGTGGGTGTGGGTGTGCTAATAAAAAGAGGAAATGGTATAACCTTTCTATTACTCAAGTGTGGTAGATTGGTTATGCCATTTCCCTCTTGAATAACACGTCTTGAGTTCAATTGTCCTCGTCGAATAGATCTTTAAGGTCTCTTGAGATAGTTTCCTACGACGGTACAATTCTCACGGAAAGAGAGAGAGAGAGAGAGAGAGAGAGAGAGAGAGAGAGAGAGAGAGAGAGAGTGTATGTGGGTGTGTGTGTGTGTGTGCTAATAAAAAGAGGAAAATGGTATGACCTTTCTATCACTCAAGTGTGGTAGATAGTTATGCCATTTCCCTCTTGAATAACACGTCTTGAGTTCAACCCTTCTCGTCGAATAGATCTTTAAGGTCTCTTGGAATAGTTTCCTATGACGTTAAAATTCTCTTCTTCTCGAGAGAGAGTGTGTGTGTGGGTGGAGTGTGTGTGTGTGTGTGCTAATAAAAAGAGGAAAATGGTATAACCTTTCTATCACTCAACTGAGGTAGATCGGTACCTCTTGAATATGTCACAAATGTGATGACGTGGCTGCCCTGGTGTATACACACACACCTTGCACAAAGCTGGAAATGCTGACGTTGCTGGCTACACGGCAGTTTCCACACAGATGACACGTGGCAGCCTGTGCGATGCGTGAATCCCGGCGCGTTTGGCGGGCAGACGAGCGGCAACCTCTGAGTGTAGCTTTTTGTGTTGCTTTTCTACGCAGCACATCCTTTGCTTTATTTTTCTCTACGCAAGCTTGAGAGAGAGAGCTTTAATTTTTTTTTGAAGATGCTTTAAAAAGTTTAGAACCTGTTTTAGAGGCAAGTTTTATGGGCAGCTTTTAAAAGAAGCTTTTGGGGCTCTGCTTTTGGCATCCCTTGTACCTTTAAATAAGCTGGCAGGGGTTCTCACAACTCAAAGCATCTAGACGCAGAGTCTTGAGTGTGAGCGCCTATCTGCACTCTTGTACTTTAAACTCAGATTGGCTACATGATGAGGAAAACCATGTTGTGCATTACACAGCCGTTGAGGGAAAAGGTTATGACTGAATGCCACTGTCCGTGAAAGGGATAGAGTGATACTTCTTTTGGACAAGACTCGAGAAGGATGTGGAAAAGTTTGTGCGCAGTTGCTTGGTATGCCAAAAGGTCAAGTTTGACAGGCATAAAGCACAGGGATTGTTACAACCTTTGCCCATACCCACCCGCCCCTGGGAAAGTATTGCAATGGATTTCATTTTTTATCTTCGAGAACACAGAGTGGTATCTGGACGGTTATTGACAGATCTAGCAAGCAAGCTCATTTCATTCCAGTGAAGAAAACTGTAAGGTCCAACAGAATGAATGTTGAACTTTGCTCAAGATGAGTGCTCCGAATTGTGCTCAAGGTTCCTTTTACTAAGGGAGAGGAGAGCCTTCCGTTCCTTTAGTGAGAGAGTGCAATGGACACAAACAAAGTGAATGGACACTGTGAATGGACGTGATGAGACTGAGAGATAGAGAAGAGAATACGACACCCAAGACGTTGTAAAACTTATGGCAAGAGCGGTCTACTTATGATTGCACAAATCTCTACAATGCTTGGACTTGCCGACGATGTCAACGACGATGAGACGCCTGAAATCTGAAAATACTAAGGGCTGAAATCTGCAAATCTTGTATCTGTTGAATTCTGACTCTATGTCGGTGACGATGTCGATGGTGACGATGCAATGACAACGCGCTGAAAACGCAGATGTTGAAATCTGCGTTTTCCGGGCTGAAACTGTAAACCTTGCGAAAACTGACCATGCGGCGAAGAACTGCTGCGGGAAGGTGAGATCTGCAAAAACGTTGGTCCTATGGCTGACTCTGTCGCGATGATTTGCAAAAACATTGAGGTTGTGCTGCAAACCAAAAACGCTAGGGCTGAAAACTGACCTTGGGGGGAAATCTGCTAACGCTATGAAATCTGTTGTGTTGTTGTGGGAATCTACTTAATGGTAGGGCTGATCTGCTCTTTACTGTCGCCGGGAATCTGCAAGCGCAAAAACGCTGTCTGATCTGGTGCAAAAACGCTAGGCCTTCTGTTGAGAGAAAACGCCAGAGTTGTTGTGGGGGTTGGTCTTGCTGAGAGGTTGCCTGTTGAGCAAGGTGCTCCTGCTGCCTCTTCTGCCAATTAGTGCTAGTGTTAGGTGCAGCGGAATGATTGTTTGCGCTTTGCACAAGATGAGTGCTCCAAACTGTGCTCAAGGTTCCTTTTGTTCTTATTCTCCCTTTCATTCTTAATGAGAGAATGCTATGATCACAAACAAAGTGAATGGACACTGTGTGTGTAAGTGTATGAGACTGAGAGATAGAGAGAGAAAAGAGATACGACACCAGAGACGTAAAACCCTCCTCCGAAGGCCCCACTCTCGTCGGCGAGAGTGGTCTACTTATGATTGCACAAACTGATACAAACTGAATGCATGAGACTGATGCAAGTCTAGGCTATGTCGACGATGACGACAGTGATGACGAAGTCGACCTAAGGGCTGAAATCTGCAATCTTTCTACTGCTGTCCAAATACGCTATGGGCTGAAATCTGTGACTAGTCCAAAAACGCTGATTTGGGGGCTGTTTCTGTGGGTCTTTGCTGAAAATCTACAGGTTTAGGGCTGAAAACTGAGGATCTTCAAGGCTGAAAACTGAGGTCTTTCTAGGGCTGAATCTGCTACCTTTTTAGGGCTGGTTCTTGTTGGTCTTTAGGGCTGCAAATCACTGCATGTGCCGGATCTGCAAGGCTGAGGCTGAAACCAAAAACGCTAGGGATGTTGTGTTCCAAAAACACTAGGGATGCTGGTCTTTCCAAAAACGCTAGCTTCTCTGTGACTGTTAGGTCCAGCGGAATGAATGTTGTATTTTCTCAAGATTAGTGATCTTTATTGCTCAAGGCTCCTTTTAGTTCTTTAGGGAAAGAGAGAGCTTTCCGTCTTGTAGAGTGCTGTGGTCACGAACAAAGTGAGTGGATGTTGTGCGTGCAAATGAATGAGACTGAGAGGAGAGAGAAGAGATACGACACCGAGAGGTTTGTAAAACCCTCCTCAGAAGGCCCCACTCTCGTCGGCGAGAGTAGTCTACTTGATTGCACAAATGCGTACAATGCAGATGCAATGGACGGATGCAAGTTGGACTATGCCGATGACGACGACGGTAATGACGACGGCTAAGGCTGAATTCTGGGATCTTCCAGGGCTGAATTCAGGGTCTTCCTTGGGGCTGAAAATGACTGTTTTCTTGTTGTCTTAATGGCTGAGATTCTCTGTTTTTGTTGAGGGACTTTAGGGCTGAGTAAAAACGCTGATGTCCTCTGCTTTTGGCTGCGTTTTTGAGGCGAGATTTCTTGCTGAAAAATGCTGGGACAGCAGAGAGGTTCTGGCTGAAAACTGCAGATTTTCCAGTGCTAAAGAAACTCCTTACCGGGCTATGCTGACCTGCAGCAAATAGCTTGAGAAAACGCTGCATTGGCTGAGTTCTCTGGCATTAGTGGATGGTCAAAAACGCTGGCCTTTTTCTACTTGCTGGCGATTCTTGCAGGGGAGGAAACGCTAGGGCAGCCAAGGGGATGGAGAGGGCAGATCTTGGAAACGCCAGGAGGGAGAGGTCGTCTATGGCGATCGGGTCATGAGTGGGGGTACTGCTGAGAAGTTGCCTGATGAGCAGGAAGCTCCTGCTGCCTCTTCTGCCAGAAAGTGTTAACTTGGGTTTGCTTATATATTAACTTAGCAAAATTTCCCTACCTACTTTTGTTGGAAAGTCACTTAAAAATAATAAGTGAAAATCCCAATAAATAGGAAAATAGGCTAAATGCACTGGAAAATTCCCCTAACTAATGCTAATGGATTCTGATGGGAATTCCGATGATCATGCTGTGTGCAACCGGAGGATATGCATCTATGCTCAGTGACTGGGTATGCACGGTCTACGAATAGACTCACAAAAGTGCCAGATCACTGCTAATATAAACTGACTTGACTGACTGAACCCTGTTGTGGTGTAGCTTGTCCACGAACACATAGGGTTGGGATGTGTCACGTGACATCCCCTCCTTTTCAAAGTGAGGTACTGGTACCGATCTGTATGGCATCGAGGGAGATCGCCAACACCATCCGGAATCCTGGAAGGGACTCTTCGCCGGCCCACTCTGCTATGTGGGTCGAGCGGTACTTGAACTTCATAAAGGTCTGCAATGCTTGCTTCTTTGGGCCGCGCCGAAAGCGACTCAAAGTCTTATGTGGCTCCTTCAATGCTTCATCTTCGTCTAGAGTCCTGCTTCTTCCGTCTTCAAGAATCTCCATGGCTGAAAATTCCTGAAACCATCTCCAACACAAAACCATGAACAAGCCCATTCCATGTAAAGTGAAGGAAAAAAATCTTGTCTTCTCTAAAGATTGTGTATGCAATGTAGATGAACATAGAGACGGAGTGACAACCCGTTCATCAAACACATGCAAACAATGCGCTCGAATCTTTTCTGTTTGATCGAAAACAATCAACTGTGGCAAATCACAATGGAAATGCCCATGCTTGGTGCTCATACAATCATGTGCTCGTTCGGAAACTGTATCATGCCACGGAAGAAACATGGAGTGTGACTTCCTGACATACAAACTTTTCAGCTTTTCATGAACAATCCGCATACATTCGTGCTCATCCATGAGAGAAACGTGCTCAACATACAATATGTCATGCCTAAGAAAAGGGATCACATAACGATGCTGACTAAAATACAGGAAACCTTCACGAACGTATCAATCATGCGAACACATGATACTTCCTGTGATGGTTCTTTGGACCGAGGCTCGAGAGCCAAGATCGCTTCTTCGGAATCTATCGAATCTTCGTGTGGGGGATCTGTGGACCTCGACTCGAAAGCCAAGATCGATTCTTGGTGATTGATCGAATCTACAATGAGGTTAGCGTCGCTAGAAAAAGCATCTACTAACACATCATCCTTGTGAACAATCACATCTGCCTTATGCAATTCATCATGCTTGTCTTTTTCATCCAAATCATCATGCAAATCATTATCATTCAAATCCTCATGCTTCTCATAATCATGCAAATCCTGTCTATCATATTGTGGAGAAAAAGAGACTGAGAGAGTCTCCTTATCTCGAATCCTTTCAACCTTGTCCTGCATATTAGCAATGAGAGATGGAGAAGGATCAATGTCCTCTCCATGAATGACAATAGGAGAATCACTTTTTGCATTGAGAGTTATAGTGTTAGTCAGAAAATCCATGAGAGCGTCATTATCACGAAACCATCGAATGCCCAAAATCATATCACATCCTGAGAGAGGAGAAACAACAAATCTTCTAGTGAAGGCAGTCTGTTGAATTGCAAATAACACATCCAGGCATTTCTCGGTGATGAGAGCGTCCATACCAGGACGAAAGCCAGAGACCTTGATAGGAGATCTCGGACTAACTTCGAGGCGGACTCTCTCAACAAGAGAGGATCTGATCACATCATGCATACTACCTGGGTCAAACAATATGACAAAACGGTGGCCCGACGTGCGACCATAACATTTAATGAGAGAATCATCAATGGGAGGGTCCTGAGAAACTTTGGGCACAATCGTGTTATCATTCATTGCATTGACAGATGTAGTGGGTGTTGTGGGTTCTTTAGATTCATTCGATTCAAGCTTAGGACATGTTCGTTTTATGTGACCCTTAATGTGACAATGAAAACAACGACCTTTCTTAGAATACGTGCTTTGTTCTTCCGAAGTGATGTATCCTCCTACAATTCCTTGTGCTACCTTTTCATCTGGAGTAAGCTTAGGTTTAGCAGTTATGTTAGCCTTACCCTTAGATTCATTGGAAGAATTCTTTGATGAGAGACTGTTGGTAGATTGGTTAGAAGAGTTATCATTCTTACCATTCTTACCGTTCTGAGGAGTCTGCGAGGTACTTGTGGAAGTCTTGTTCTCCTTAGGCTTTCCCTTCTTGTGCTTCATCTCCTGTGTGAGAGCAATCGCTACCGCCTTGTTGAGATCGATTGGATCGAATATCTCGACATCGTACTTGATATACTCGTCCAATCCAAAGAGAAAAGCCTCTTTGCGCTCATCATCCGACATGCGTAATTGGGTACCTAGCTGCAAAACACGATTAGAAAAAGACATAACCGGCATACCATTTTGCTTGAGAGCGCGCCAATCGTCCTTCAATCGTGCTAGGTACTGAGGTGACATAAACCGCGTTTTGAGCTTGTCTTGGAAATCAGCCCAACTAAAAGAGAGGGGCGTGAAATCGTCGGCTGCCTCTAGGTGCACGGCTAGCTGTGCCTCTTGCCATGCGTGGTACCAATTAATGGCATCACCGGCAAGGTACATAGCTGCCGTCAAAACTTTGCTATTTCCTGTCTTCTTAGTTGTCGCAAAATAAGCATTAAATTGATGCAACCAAGAATGAATAACTGTAGCACCCATCTTACCGTCATACTTACTGAAAGTCAACTTTTCTGTGACTGGATGGTTGGAATCCGCGTCGTGGCTTGCGTCACTTACCGAACTTCCACGATCTTTGGGTGGTTCGGTCTTCGAGGCTAGAATGTGGGAAATAAATTCTTGATGACGAATCTCCCTTTTAGCCTCTCGTTCATCACGCTTGCGTTCGAAAGCAAGTCGATTTTCTTCTTGTTTTGCGGCAAGAGCAATGCGCTCATGTTCTTGAGCGAAGCGATTTTCATCGTGCTCGCGGTCCTTGGCTTCTTGTGCTTCTGCTTTGCTTGCGAGTTGTGCCAATGCAACTCGATTCGTTTCTTGTTGTTGTGCCATCATGTCCAACATCGACTTGACCATCATCTCCATAGGAGTGAGTGCAACTCGTGGCGTAGATTGCGAATTAGGAGGGTCGAAAAAGTCTCCTGGTGGGGAAAAATCTTCACCGTCTCTCTCATGCTCATCACCTGTATGCGAAGTATCCATTCCGCTTCGGGTGACGACCATGCACTATAATCTTGGGTTCTGAAGTTCGCGAGGAACTTGGGTTCTTGAGGGTCTTGAGGTTCTTGAGGTCCTTGATTCGTGAGAATCTAGGGTTCTTGAGGTTCTTGAGGTTTGTGAGTCTTGAGGGTCGTGGGTTCTTGGGGTTCTTGAGGTTTTCTTTCGCTTGCAAATCGCGTTGGAGAAGGATCTTCTCTTCACCCGAGTTCTACCCTTTTCTGCGGGCGCACCCCTTGGCGGCCTTGCGCTCACACCAAGGTTGCTTTTTCCCACCTCACGTCGATTGGCCGGCCGCTAAGTGCACGGTCCGCTCTCCATGAGTGAAAAGAGACACAAGGGGAGGCTGGACAAGCCCTTCTTTCTTGGGATTCCTGTCACTCTTAAACAAAACACGATTAGGAATCGCCACGCCCAAGTAAACTTGGGTTCGTGCGACCGCAACAAGCAAAAAAAATTCTTGTGGTTCTTGTGGTTCTTGTGGTTCTTTCCTTGAGTAATGCAGAACACTTCCAAAGCTCTGATACCAAAGTTAGGTGCAACGGAATGAATGTTGTATTTTCTCAAGATTAGTGATCTTTATTGCTCAAGGTTTCTTTTAGTTCTTTAGGGAAAGAGAGAGCTTTCCGTCTTGTAGAGTGTTGTGGTCACGAACAAAGTGAGTGGATGTTGTGCGTGCAAATGAATGAGACTGAGAGGAGAGAGAAGAGATACGACACCGAGAGGTTTGTAAAACCCTCCTCCGAAGGCCCCTCTCGTCGGCGAGAGTGGTCTACTTGATTGCACAAATGCGTACAATGCAGATGCAATGCACAGATGCAAGTTGGACTATGCCGATGACGACGACGGTGATGACCACGACTAAGGCTGAATTCTGGGATCTTCTAGGGCTGAATTCAGGGTCTTCCTTGGGGCTGAAAATGACTGTTTTCTTGTTGTCTTAATGGCTGAGATTCTCTGTTTTTGTTGAGGGACTTTAGGGCTGAGTAAAAACGCTGATGTCCTCTGCTTTTGGCTGCGTTTTTGGGGCGAGATTTCTTGCTGAAAAACGCAGGGACAGCAGAGAGGTTCTGGCTGAAAACTGCAGATTTTCACAAGTGCTAAAGAAACTCCTTACCGGGCTATGCTTACCTGCTGCAAATAGCTTGAGGAAAACGCTGCACTGGCTGAGTTCTCTGGTGTTAGTGGATGGTCAAAAACGATGGCCTTTTTTTACTTGCAGGGGAGGAAACGCTAGGGCAGCCAAGGGGATGGAGAGGGCAGATCTTAGAAACGCCAGGGAGGGAGAGGTCGTCTATGGCGATGGGGTCAATAGGGGGGGTACTGTTGAGAAGTTGCATGTTGAGCGGGAAGCTCTTGCTGCCTCTTCTGCCAGAAAGTGTTAACTTGGGTTTGCTTATATATTAACTTAGCAAAATTGCCCTACCTACTTTTGTTGGAAAATCACTTAAAAATAATATGTGAAAATCCCAATAAATAGGAAAATAGGCTAAATGCACTGGAAAATTCCCCTAACTGATGTTGATGGATTCTGCTGGGAATTCCGATGATCATGCTGTGTGCAACCGGAGGATATGCATCTATGCTAAGTGACTGGGCATGCACGGTCTACGAATAGACTCACAAAAGTGCCAGATCACTGCTGATCTAAACTGACTTGACTGACTGAACCCTGCTGTGGTGTAGCTTGTCCACGGACACATAGGGTTGGGATGTGTCACGTGACAGTGACTTCCGGCAATGTAAGACGATGCTGATGCAAGCGCTAGCGACTGAGGATGGCTGGCGATGTTCCTTGTTGAAAAACACTAGGACAATGGGGAATCTTGCTTGAGGGAATCGCCCCCAAGGGTTCTTGCTTGAAAAGTCGCCTATTGAGCGGTGGAGGTCCTGCTGCCTCTTCTGCCATTTAGTGCTAACTTTGGTTTGCTTATATATTTTCTTACCCAAATTGCCCTACCTACTATTGTTGGGAAGTCACTTAAATTAATAAGTGAAAAATGCTTATATATTTTCTTACCCAAATTGCCCTACCTACTTTTGTTGGGAAGTCACTTAATTAATAAAGTGAAAAATGCCAAAAATAGGTAAAATAGGCTAAATGCATTGGAAATTTTCCCTGACTATTCTGATGGATTCTGATGGGAATGATTATGAACATGCTGTGTGCAACCAGAGGATATGCATCTACACTAAGTGACTGGGCATGCACGATCTACGAATAGATTCACAAAAGTGTCAGATCACTTCTAAATCTAGATTGACTGGACTGAATGAACCCTGATAATGTTGTAGCTTGTCCACAGACACATAAGGTTGGATGTGTCACGTGACATCCCCTCCGTTTCAAAGTGAGGTACTGGTACCGAGCTATATGGCGTCGAGGGAGATCACCAATAGCATCTGGAATCCGGGAAGGGACTCTTCGCCGGCCCACTCTGATGTGTGGGTCGTGCGGTACTTGAACTTCATAAAGGTCTGCAACCCTTGCTTCTTTGGGCTGCGCCGAAAGCGACACAAAGTCTTCTGTGGCTCCTTCAATGCTTCAACTTCGTCTAGAGTCATGCTTCTTTCGTCTTCAAGAATCTCCAGGGCTGAAAATTCTTGAAACCACTTCCAACACAAAACCATGAACATACCTATTCCATGTAAAGTGAGTGGAAAAAATCTTGTCTTCCTCAAAGACTATGCATGCAATGTAGATGAACAAATAGACGGAGTGCCAAACCGTTCACCAAACATATGCAAACAATGAGATCGAATCTTTCTCTTTGGATCTAGAGCAATCAACTGTGGCAATTCACGACGGAAATGCCCATGCTTGGTGCTCATACTTTCATGTGCTCTTTCTACGAATGTGTCATGCCAAGGAAGAGACATGGAATGTGACTTCCTTGAATGCATACTTTTCAGCTTTTCATGAAAAATCCACATACATTTGTACTCATTTATGAGTGAAACGTGCTCAACGTACAATATGTCATGCCTAGTAAAAGGAATCACATAAAGACGCTGACTAAAATACAGGAAACGATCACGAATGAAACACTCGAACAATGCGTGCGTATCAATCATGCGAACACATAATACTTCCTGTAAGGGTTCTTTGAACCTAGGCTCGAGAGCCAAGATCGGTTCTTCCTGAAGGGGTTCTTTGGACCTAGGCTCGAAAGCCAAGATCGGTTCTTCGTGATTGATCGAATCTACGACAAGGTTAGCTTCGCTAGAAAAAGCATCCACTAACACATCATCCTTGTGAATAATCACTTCTTCTTCATGCAACTCATCATGCTTGTGAGAAATCACATCTTGATCATGCAAATCATCATGCTCATCATTAACATCCAAATCATCATGCTTATCATTGTCAATCAAATCATCATGCAAATCATTGTCATTCAAATCATCATGCTTGTCATTGTCATTCAAATCATGATGTTGCTCACAATCATGCAAATCCTGTGTGTCATGCTTTGGAGAAGAAGAGACTGAGAGAGTCTCCTTTTCCCGAATCTTGTGCATCTGTGCCTGAGCTTGAGAAACGAGTTGTAAGAACTCTTTTACCTGTTGGTCGCTCTATTCTTTGACGAGGGCTGCAATTCTTTCTTGGTGTCTGCGCTCCATTTCTCCTTTTCTTTCTGCTCGTCTTTCTGCGTGTCTGCGTTCCATTTGTACCATTCTTTCTGCATTTCTTGCTTCGCGTTCTAAATTCCTTTCCATAAACATCAGCTCCAACTCCTCCATAGGAGTTAGTGCAATCTTTGTCGTAGATGGGGAAGGGGGAGGGTCGGAAAAACCTCCTGGTGGGGAAAATTCTTCTTTGCCTGTCTCATGCTCATCACCTCCAAGCGAAGTATCCATTCCGCTTCGAGTGATGACCATTCTGAAGTCGTGGTTCTTGTGAGTTCTTGTGGTCTTGGGTTCTTAAGTTCACGAGGAACTTGGGTTCTTGTGGGTCTTGGTTCTTGGGGTTCTTGAGGTTCTTGAGGTTTCTTTCGCTTGCAAACCGTGTCTGAGAAGGATCTTCTCTTCACCCGAGTTCTACTCCTTTCTGCGGGCGCACCCCTTGGCGGCCTTGCGCTCACACCAAGGTTGCTTTTTCCCACCTCACGTCGATTGGCCGGCCGCTAAGTGCACAGTCCGCTCTCAATGAGTGAAAAGAGACACAAGGGGAGGCTGGACAACCCTTCTTTCTTGGGATTCCTGTCACCATTCAAAAAACACGATTAGGAATCGACACACCCAAGCGAACGTGGGTTCGTGCAACCACAATAAGCCAAAAAAAAAAAAATTCTTGTGATTCTTGTGGTTCTTTCCTTGAGCGATACAGAACACTGCCAAAGCTCTGATATCAATGTTAGGTGCAGCAGAATGATTGTTTGCGCTCTGCTCAAGATGAGTCCTCCGAACTGTGCTCAAGGTTCCTTTTGTTCTTATGGAAGGGAGAGCCTTCCATTCTTAATAAGAGAATGCTATGATCACAAACAAAGTGAATGGACACTGTGCGTGTAAGTGTATGAGACTGAGAGATAGAGAGAGAAGAGAGATACGACACCAGAGACGTTGTAAAACCCTCCTCCGAAGGCCCCACTCTCGTCGGCGAAAGTGGTCTACTTATGATTGCACAAACTGGTACAAACTGAATGCATGAGACTGATGCAAGTCTAGGCTATGTCGACGATGATGACGGTGATGACAAAGTCGACCTAAGGGCTGAAATCTGCAATCTTTCTACTGCTGTCCAAAAACGCTATGGGCTGAAATCTGCGACTAGTCCAAAAACACTGATTTGGGGCTGTTTCTGTGGGTCTTTGACAAAGAAAATCTGCAGGTTTAGGGCTGAAAACTGAGGATCTTCAAGGCTGAAAACTGAGGTCTTTCTGGGGCTGAATCTACTACCTTTTTAGGGCTGGTTCTTGTTGGTCTTTAGGGCTGCAAATCACTGCATGTGCCGGATCTGCAAGGCTGAGGCTGAAACCAAAAACGATAGGGATGGTGTGTTCCAAAAACGCTAGGGATGCTGGTCTTTCCAAAAACCCTAGCTTCTCTGTGACTTCCGACGATGAAAGACGATGTTGATGCAAGCGCTAGTGACTGAGGATTGCTGGCAATGTTCCTTGTTGAAAAACGCTAGAACAATGGGGGATCTTACTTGAGAGAATCGCTCCCAAGGGTTCTTGCTTGACAAGCCTGTTCAGCGGTGGAGCTCCTGCTGCCTCTTCTACCATTTAGTGCTAACTTTGGTTTGCTTATATATTTTCTTACCCAAATTGCCCTACCTACTTTTGTTGGGAAGTCACTTAAATTAATAAGTGAAAAATGCCAAAAATAGGTAAAATAGGCTAAATGCACTGGAAAATTCCCCTGACTGATTCTGATGGATTCTAATGGGAATGCTTATAAACATGCTGTGTAACCAGAGGATATGCATCTACACTAAGTGACTGGGCATGCACGGTCTACGAATAGACTCACAAAAGTGTCAGATCACTTCTAAATCTAGATTGTCCAGACTGACTGAACCCTTATCATGCTGTAGCTTGTCCACGGACACATAGGCTTGGATGTGTCACGTGACAGCTAGCCTAGGTTTGCTTATATACAAACTTACTCAAATTGCCCTACCTACTTTCCAACAAAAGTCACTTAAAAATAATAGGTGAAAAATGTCAAAAATAGGGAAAATAGGCTAAATGCACTGGAAAATTCTCCTAAAGGATTATGATGGATTCTAATGGGAATGCTTATGATCATGCTCTGTGCAACCAAAGGATATGCATCTACACTAAGTGACATGCACGGTCTGCGAACAGACTCACAAAAGTGTCAGATTACTTCTAAATCTAGACTGACTGGACTGACTAAATCCTTGTCGTGCTGTAGCTTATCCACGGACACATAGGGTTGGATGTGTCACGTGACATCCCCTCCTTTTCAAAGTGAGATACTGGTACCGATCTGTAAGGCGTCGAGGGAGATCGCCAATAGCATCCGGAATCCTGGAAGGGACTCTTCGCCGGCCCACTCTGATGTGTGGGTCGTGCGGTACTTGAACTTCATAAAGGTCTACAACGCTTTCTTCTTTGGGCCCTGCCGAAAGCGACACAAAGTCTTCTGTGGCCCTTCGATGCTTCAACTTCGTCTAGAGTCATGCTTCTTTCTTCTTCAAGAATCTCCATGGCTGAAATTTCCTGAAACCATTTCCAACACAAAAACATGAACATACCTATTCCATGTAAAGTGACTGGAAAAAATCTTCTCTTCCTCAAAGACTGTACATGCAATGTAGATGAACAAATAGACGGAGTGCCAAACCGTTCACCACACACACGCAAACAATGAGATCGAATCTTTCTCTTATGATCTAAAGCAATCAACTGTGGCAATTCACAACGGAAATGCCCATGCTTGGTGCTCATACTTTCATGTGCTCGTTCTACAAATGTGTCATGCCAAGGAAGAGACATGAAATGTGAGCACTTCCTTGAATGCATACTTCTCAACTTTTCATGAAAAATCCGCATACATTCGTGCTCATTCATGAGTGAAACGTGCTCAACATACAATATGTCATGAAATTGGAAGGAATCACATAAAGACGCTGACTAAAATACAGGAAACGATCATGAATGAAACACTCATACAATGCGTGCTGACTATTCATGTGAACACATAGTACTTCCTGTAAGGGTTCTTTGGACCTAGGCTCGAGAGCCAAAACCGGTTCTTCCTGAAGGGGTGCTTTTGACCTCGGCTCGAGAGCCACAAGATCGATCCTTCGTGATTGATCGAGTCTGCAACAAGGTTAGCTTCGCTAGAAAAAGCATCAACTAACTCATCATCCTTGTGAACAATCACGTCATCTTCATGCAAATCATCATGCTTGTCAATGTCATCCAAATCATCATGCTCATCATTATCATTCAAATCATTATGCAAATCATCGTCATTCAAATCATCATGCAAATCATGTGTGTCTTGCTTTGGAGAAGTAGAGACTGAGAGAGTCTCCTTTTCCTAATTCTGTGCAAAGTGCGTCTGCACTTGAGAAAAAGGTCGCAACATCTCTTGCATTCTTGCTTTGTTCTCCCAATCAAATGCTGCTAGTCTTGCTTTGGCTTCCAAGCGTGCTTGCTCGCTCTCACGCGCTATGGTTGCCCTTCTTTCTTCGTATTTGTGATCGATGGCTGCTATTCTTTCTTCGCTTTCTAACATCCTGGCCATCATCCTCTTGTCGAAAGCCTCCATAGGAGATAGTGCAATCCTTGGCATAGATGGGGAAGGGGGAGGGTCAGAAAAACCTCCTGGTGGGAAAAATTCTTCTTCGCCTCTCTCATGCTCATCAACTCGAAGCGAAGTATCCATTCCGCTTCGAGTGATGACCATCCACTGCAGTCTTGGGTTCTTAAGTTCACGAGGAACTTGGGGTCTTGTGGTTCTTGGGTTCTCGAGGGTCTTGAGGTTCTTGAGGTTCTTCCTTAGCTTGCAATCGGTGTTAGAGAAGGATCTTCTCTTCACCCGAGTTTTGCTCTTTTCCGCGGGCGCACCCCTTGGCGGCCTTGCGCTCACACCAAGGTTGCTTTTTCCCACCTCACGTCAATTGGCCTTCCGCTAAGTGCACGGTCCGCTCTCAATGAGTGAAAAGAGGCACAAGGGGAAGTTGGACAAGCCCTTCTTTCTTGGGTTTCCTGTCACTCTCCAAAAACACGATTAGGAATCGACACGCCCAAGAGAACTTGGTTTCGTGCGACCGCAACAAGCAAAAAAAATTATGTGGTTCTTTCCTTGAGTGATACAGAACACTGCCAAAGCTCTGATACCAATGTAAGGTGCAGCGGAATGAATGTTGAACTTTGCATAAGATGAGTGCTCCGAACTGTGCTCAAGGTTCCTTTTACTTAGGGAAGGGAGAGCCTTCCGTTCCTTTAGTGAGAGTGCAATGGACACAAATAAAGTGAATGCACACTGTGAATGGACGTGCATGAACGGAGAGATAAAGAAGAGAATATGACACCAGAGACGACGTAAAACCCTCCTCCAAAGGCCCCACTCTCTATGGCGAGAGCGGTCTACTTATGATTGCACAAATCTCTACAATGCTTGGACTTGCCGACGATGTCGACGACGATGAGGATGACAACGAGACGCCTGAAATCTGAAATACTAAGGGCTGAAATCTGCAAATCTTGTATCTGCTGAATTCTGACTCTATGTCGGTGACGATGTCGATGGCGACGATGCGACGCGCTGAAAACGCAGATGCTGAAAACGCAGATGCTGAAATCTGCGTTTTTTGGGCTGATGAAACCAGCCCGTGGTGGGGCGGTAGGCGTTGGCTTTCACCCGAAATTCTTTACTTTAGACACACACACAAAGCACTTTGCAAAGGAAACTTGCGACGGAAATTAACACTTAATCACACACACGACTCGGAAGCTAGAATGCCCCGAGAAGACGCCGACAACCTATAAGCCCCAAAATTGGCGCCCCTTTCGGTATTTCTTTATACTTTGAGAGGGTACATTTACAAAGTAGAGTCCTAGGAATCCTTTGTCTATATCCAACTAGATACCACTTGATTTGGCCACATTTCGGCAGCATAACAACCCCAAAACTTGCGCGAAACCAATTCCCCTAGTGGAACTCACTTCCACTCGCATAAACCCTTTGATTCCTGCCCAAAAACAGTAAATTCAGCATGCTGTATTTACTGGTTTTTGCCTTGTTTTCAGCCCCAAACAGTCCCCTGACTGTCCTCTGCCAGCGGGGCACTATTCCCAATGGTTCTGGCGTCCGTATGGCTGAAAAACAATCAATTCACAGCGCATACACAGCGCTGAAAAACGCACCTGTACGGTGAGGTTATGATCCTCGCCAATGCCTGCTTTGGAGTAGCAGTTAGCTACCCTTGTTCCTGCTCAAAGAGGCTCTTGCCTCAGCACAAAAGCATGAAACCACACAGTTGTACATCAGTCAAATGAAGAGCCCTCTTGTGGGGCATCACATAACTGCACGTAGGGGGAGGAGAGAGCAGTGTGTAGCATGCAGGGCATCACTCCTAGCACCACACTGTACATGGGAGGGAAAGAAAGCACTCCATGGCTCTTAACCTGTGACAAGTTCTCAATGAAAGCATCCCCCCACCATAAATCGAGCACACCCTCTTCTACCCTTAACCTGTAATGCATCTGTGAACAAATAGATGCAAAAAGGGGAAGATTTCCATGGCTGCCAAAACCTGCGTATCGCTGAAAACGCAGCAAAACAGCCTTGTAAACACGCATTTTATGCCTTCCAATGCTGAAAATGAGCTCCCTGGTCCAAGGTAAAGTCATAGGAAGCTCAAAAATGGAGAGAAATGGCTGAAAATCACAGTTATCAGCCTCCAAAACTGCTCCACAAAGTCAGTTACGGGTTCTGTTCTCCCAGACTCGGTAAATTGACCAAAAAGTGTCACTTCGCACTCATACATGCAACTTCCCCGCATTGGGCTTCCTGCTTAAAATCTCTCCCGCATTGGGCTTCCTGCTTAAAATCTCTCAACTGGTGCATCAGTTGACTTTGCAGCAAAATAATAAAATGTTCCCCTGGTCATGCCGAAGGTAATGACGCAAACACATTTCATGGCCCAAAATAGCAGTTCTCTAATTTTTAGCAGATGCTTCCATTGGGCTCCCACTGGTCATCTAACCATCTATCCTCATTGGAACCACATCCAAAAGTGCAATGTGGCCCAACTGTCGGAAACTTTCTGTTGGTGATCCCCCCCTTGACTTTATGCCTTTATTGAGTTCACTTCCTAGTATCCACCAACTTGCTAAGTGCAACGAGGAACCCTACATGATCTTGAACTTAGCCTAGACATCCTTTTACTTTAGGAGTTCCAGTGCCGACCAACTTTCCGTTTGCGGATGAAACTACCGTTCACATTGGCCATACAATGTCCGACCGTTTGCAACTTCAAAAAGAGGGTCTCAAAAATTAAACAAAAATCATTGGAAAGAAACCAACAACTAAGGTTAGCAGTTGCCACGTCCTCGTGACATACCCCCCTCTTGAAATCACAAACGTCCTGGATTGCATACCATAAATACATGCCACTAATGATCTTGTGTTGCTAGCACTCTTTTATCATCGCATGTATCCGCAAGAAAGACTTTCAAAACATGTGTACAAATGACTTAATGAGACCTTCATACTTTTGTCAAACTGTACACTGCTATTGCACTGAATCCATGAGTACATTTGATGTGCTAGCTCTATCATTACCCCTCCTTTGCAAACATTGGATTGGGGCATACGTAGGCTGTAACCCAAAGGCCTCAAGGTAAAGCTACAATACATTTGGTGACTCTGATAGTTCATGCTCTTCCCTCCACTTTGCATCCATAGGTGGATAGTTCTTGAACTTCACCACATAGCATCTTGCAACCTGTCCCTTAACTTTTACGTGTGCAAGAGGCTCTTGCCTCTGCAAACGAACATAATTCCACAACCTGTGACGTCCCATCCACGACCAAATAAGCTCAAATTTCAAGATGATTTACCGATGCGTCAAAGAATCCAAGCAATCGCCTCAGAGAATCGGCAAGCAGCGTGTCACGTGGCAGACCCACATCACTCCCGCATGAGATCAAGTGGCCAATCTACCACCGTGAGACCTCTCCCTATGTCATCTTGGTTCATACTTGCAAATCCTAACACGCAGCAAGAAATCCGCCCTGATTTGACCACTTTTTGGCAGGGCGAATATGCAGAATTTCATGTGTGTCCTATGAAGAGGAACCCTCTTCCCTGGTGTCATCTGTCCTGTCAACCATAGTGTAATTCCAAGTTCCTGTACTCTGTGTCTTTACCCAAAACAATCGAGGCTCACTCTTTGAGGAAAAAGTGATTGATATCCCGGTGATGGAACCTTGAAACCGGCCCGTGGTGGGGCGGTAGGCGTTGGCTTTCACCCGAAATTCTTTACTTTAGACACACACACAAAGCACTTTGCAAAGGAAACCTGCGACGGGAATTAACACTTAATCACACACGGCTCGAAAGCTAGAATGCCCCGAGCAGACGCCGACAACCTGTAAGCCCCAAAATTGGCGCCCCTTTCGGTCTTTCTTTATACTTTGCGAGGGTACATTTACAAAGTAGAGTCCTAGGAATCCTTTGTCTATATCCAACTAGATACCACTTGATTTGGCCAAATTTCGGCAACATAACAACCCCACAACTTGCGCGAAACCAATTCCCCTGCTGGAACTCACTTCCACTGGCATAAACCCTCTGATTCCTGCCCAAAAACAGTAAATTCAGCATGCTGTATTTACTGGTTTTTGCCCTGTTTTCAGCCCCAAACAGTCCCCTGACTGTCCTCTGCCAGCGGGGCACTATTCCCAATGGTTCTGGCGTCCGTATGGCTGAAAAACAGTCAATTTACAGCGCATACATAGCGCTGAAAAACGCACCTGTACGGTGAGGTTATGATCCTCACCGATGCCTGCTTTGGAGTAGCAGTTAGCTACCCTTGTTCCTACTCAAAGAGGCTCTTGCCTCGGCACAAAAGCATGAAACCACACAGTTGTACATCAGTCAAATGAAGAGCCCTCTTGTGGGGCATCACATAACTGCACGTAGGGGGGAGAGAGAGCAGTGTGTAGCGTGCAGGGCATCACTCCTAGCACCACACTGTACATGGGAGGGAAAGAAAGCACTCCATAGCTCTTAACCTGTGACAGGTTCTCAATGAAGCATCCCCCCAGCATAAATCGAGCACACCCTCTTCTGCCCTTAACCTGTAATGCATCTGTGAACAAATAGATGCAAAAAGGGAAAGATTTCCATGGCTGCCAAAACCTGCGTATCGCTGAAAACGCAGCAAAACAGCCCTGTAAACACGCATTTTATGCCTTCCAATGCTGAAAATGAGCTCTTGGGTCCAAGGTGAAGTCATGGGAAGCCCAAAAATGGAGAGAAATGGCTGAAAATCACAGTTATCAACCTCCAAAACTGCTCCACAAAGTCAGTTACGGGTTCTATTCTCCCAGACTTGGTAAATTGACCAAAAAGTGCCACTTGGCACTCATACATACAATTTCCTTGGCTTATGATCATGTTGTGTGCAACCAAAGGATATGCATCTACACTAAGTGACTGGGCATGCACAGTCTGCAAACAGACTCACAAAAGTGTCAGATCACTTCTAAATCTAGACTGACTGGACTGACTGAACCCTTGTCGTGTTGTAGCTTGTCCACGGACACATAGGGTTGGATGTGTCACGTGACAAAAACAGTCAAGCCGGATCACTTAACGAGACTGTTTGTGGCCCAGATTTTCAAATTACATGGCATGCTTGAGACGATTATCTCCGACAAGGACCCCAAATTTACGAGTTTGTTTTGGAAGGCAATTTGGGAGAACATTGGCACGCGGTTGCAGTTCTCGTCATCTTTCCATCCGCAGACTAACGGGCAATCTGAGATTGCCAATTCAGTGGTTTTTAGATTAATTGAAGTCTTATATCTCGAATCAGAAGACTCAATGGGAAAAGTATCTACCTTTGGTGGAATTTGCCTACAATAACACGATATACTCTTCGACGGGGAAGGCCCCATTTGAGATTGTTGAAGGTGCTGCGAAGGTTCCACTCTTCCTAAGCACAAAAGATAAGATTTTTGAAGCTGATGAGTATACGCGCGACTTAGACACGGCTTTTGCCAAGGTCAACGAGGCTTTGCACAAATCTCAAGAACGACAGAAAAAGGCTGCGGATCGCCATCGTCGCGATTTGAAATTGAAAGAGGATGATTGAGTGCTCTTACGTTTTGAGAAGGCACGCCTCAAAAAGAAAAAGGGAAAGGAGAGGCTTTTTCCAAAGCTTAGTATGCGATACTACGGACCTTTCCAAATCTCCGAAAAGATCAATGATGTCTCCTTCCGACTGAAACTGCCTAACACTTGGAGGGGTCACAATGCATTTCATGTGAGTCTCTTGAAACCTTTTAAAGGTGATGTACCTGACGATAGGGAGCCCGATGAGCAGCCCGAAGTGGAGGAACACAAGGAGATCCTTGTTCCTGAACAGATTTTGGCACATAAGGACACAAAGAATAAGGGTAAAGTACGAAGGCGGTTTTTGGTTAAGTTCAAGAACTATCCTGCATTGGATGCAAAGTGGATGGAGGAGGAGGACCTAGCAGATACTCCTCACATTGTGAAACTTTACCTTGAAGCTTTTGGTTTAGCATAGTCTATTCCAAATGGAATCCAAAATTCAGCTTGGCCGCAGATCTGGTGCAGGTGGATGCACAAGAGGGGAGTTACTCCGCTCCTTTGTCAACAGATGCCTTGATTTTAGAATACTAGAGTCACTGATGTCTCTTTAAGCTTCAGGGATACTGAGAGTTCACTTTATGACTTTATGAAATGAAATTCCTGAATATGAAACTAAATTGTTCTTGGCTTGTTTGTAAGTGCAGGAACTGATAGACAAAATGACTGCATCATTTTGGTCTAACTGATCTCGAATAGACATGGTTGCAATAGGGGTTAGTCAATCGGACATCTATTGGGTCCCGACTAGATCTAGATGAGATTGCTGGCTACATTGCCAATAAATAATAGTCCAAGATCCGAATGAATGTTGAATGTCATGTGATGTCCTGTGATGTTTTGTGATGACCTATGATGTGACTGTCGATTGGTACATGTGTTAGATGTGTGTTCCTAGTGCATAGGTACTAACAGTCAGTGTCTGCTAAGACAGTTTATGGCTTCTGTCTGTTTTGCAGGCGTAATCGAGGGCGATTACAATGCTTTCAAGAGGGGGGTATGTGACAAATGTGATGACATGGCTGCCCTGGTGTATACAAACACCTTGCACAAAGCTGGAAATGATGACGCTATTGGCTACACGGCAGTTTTTGCACAAATGACACGTGGCAGCCTGTACGGCGCGTGAATCCCGACGCGTTGCTTTTCTACGCAACGCAGCCTTTGCTTTATTTTTCTCTACGCAAGCTTGAGAGAGAGAGAGAGAGAGAGAGAGAGAGAGAGAGAGAGAGAGAGAGAGAGAGCTTTAATTGTTTTTAAAAGATGCTTTAAAAAGTTGAGAGCATATTTTAGAGGCAATTTTTATGGACAGCTTTTAAAAGAGGCTTTTGGGGCTCTGCTTTTGGCAGCCCTTGTACCTTTAAATAAGCTCGGTGGGCTTCTCACAACTCAGAGCATCTGGATGCAGAGTCTAAGTGTGAGCGCCTACCCGCACTCTTGTATTTTGAACTCAGATTAATACAAAAAGAGATACCGAAAGGGGTGCCAGTCTTTGGGGCCAATATCTCTAGGCACGGAACTCCGCCGGACCAGTGTCGAATAAAATTGTGAACTGTGAACTGTTTTGAAGTGGTTATTTGGTGCTGTTGTGGTAGTTTAAGGTCTCTTGGGATAGTTTCCTACGACGTTAAATTCTCTTCTTCTTCTTCTTCTTCTCCTCCTCCTCCTCTCTCCTCCATGCTCCTGTGTCACCCTCCCTTCACACCTATATGTTCATGTTTTTTGACCGACCTTGGAAATTTCCATTGTCTTGTGGTGAACAAATAACGAAGTGTCTATTTGTTGCCATGACCACTACCCTCTCTAGAGTAAAAATGATTGCTATCTTTTGTATAGAAGTATTTTGCTTAAGAAAAAAAATCTCCCCATCTTCTTTGGCATAAGTTCTCTCTAGTAGTTCATTGGTGTGTATGGTGTCTTTCCATCACACATACTACACGTCTCTTGACTTTGTCACTTTATCTTGACGTACATATAACATGAAAACTCGGGTCCCTATGTTTGTTCCTCTAATGCTTCTATGATGGACTTCTTGATTGACCTTTGGTCGTTGATGGCTTTTTCTTCTAGAGTGTGGGACCCCCTCTACAATATCTACATGGTGTAGACTCTAAGAAGAATTTTTGCTTCGGAATTCTAAATCCGTGCTCCTCCAAAGTCCAATTTGAGGGTCTCGAAGAAGGAAAATTTTCAATACCTCTTGCACCAATTGCACACTACAAAGAGGCCAAAGAACTTAAAACAACACACAAGAACCTTCTATCCAGGTCTTTCCTCACATTCACGATACATCCTTCAAAAGTACATAATTATCCATTAAGATACCAAAGGATAAGCTAAAACACCCGCTATAAAGCACTCAAAACAGCCCACCAAAAGACACTAATCGAAATTTTTCCACAACTTCCTTAAACACAAAAGAAATTTCTTTCCCCTCAGACAAAAAACAAGGCCCATCAAGAAGCAAAGAAGTGCAGCCAAACCAAGTTTCATAATCCAATCACTGCTTTCTGGTCAGCAAAATATGGAATCGGTTATGAAGAAATATCAAATCCTATTGTGTGAACAAGGTATGAAAGGCAAAACCAAACAAAGTCTATAAAGAGGAGTCTGAATTCTTTACCCATTGAGAAAGGGCCATGCCTAGCATAGCCCAACGTACAGTTAGATAGGTGCGTGTCATTCACACCAAACCCAGCAGGATAGGATATTAAATGGTCCACTTCCAAAAACTGCAGGCACACTCTCTCTCTCTCTCTCTCTCTCTCTCTCTCTCTCTCTCTCTCTCTCTGTGTGAAATACCTGCGTGGTGGTGGTGGGACGGTGCGCAATGGATCAGAGATCTCCTTCGCCGCACTTATTTTACAAGAATTTGCGCATGCGGTGCTGCAGGCTTGGGCTCACTGCTAGCGCTCGAGTCTTGTTGACGCTCAGTGCTGGAGAGTCCCCCAACTAAAGCGGACCTCTCTCCAAACCTCCTTAACAAAAAAATAATAAAAATGTTGGGCTCCCTTACAAATTTAATGTCGCAAGCAAAGATCACGCACGGCAAAGGATTTTGGAGGGGCGTGATGCTTAGATGGCTTCGTCCAATTTGGTGGAAAAGGAAGCTTCGTAGTCCAATTTGGTGAACAAGGAAGCTTTATCGTCCGGGGCCCACCAACAACGCAAGCGGCACTACCACCTCAGAACTCTACATGTTCCACCCACTTTGTAGCGCAGAAAAGCGAAGAGGCGTTCAGCTGCTGGCACATACATAGAATCAGCAAATGGCACCCGTGGATTACCAAGGCGTCAGCTTTCTTAGTTCTCTTGCTCTATGCAATGTGAATGGGTCATGGAAACAAAGCTTTTCCCATTGCGTGTTCTCGAACGACGGTCTGCTAACCCCTATATCAAATCCCAAATTTGACAAATGTTGATGAATCAAGAGCCCGTAGAGTCTCAGCCGCAATCACCCTGCATAGGTTAACAACATCATTCCTAGTCACAAACATCGTGGTATGGTTAAAGAACACTTTGTCACTTTTTGAGTGCATAAGATTGAAGTGATTACGAAGGAGCAATACTTTGGCTACCATTACCAATAGAGTGCAAGATTACTTGAGTTCTAGCATATCTCGCAAGCGTATCAAACTATCTCACTTCAATGTGTAATCCGCCTGATGATGCTTAACTATGTTTGTCTTGGTAAAAGAGGTCCAATATAACTAAAAAATCATTAGTGAAGTGGGATCGAAGGCTAAACTATGGTGAATGTTTTGTGCATTAAGATAAGCACCTCGTTCCGCAACCTTTAGATTGTTGATATAGTGTTTGCAAGAATGCACACACAAAGCTTGGAGAAGAAGGAAAAGCTCAAGGGCACATTATAAGTGTATATACAATGCATATTGCACGAGCAATATAAATGTGCTCACACACAACATTGCCCATATATTGTACCAAATCCCCTTGGGGAGTGATGCGATGAAAAAGATCTGGCGCATCTCAATTAGGCAAGTGCCAAGACTTATGGAGTGTGATCAACCCAAAGCAAGCTTGAAGATTTTCAAGAAGGTTTATGCAAAATACCCTTGGTGAATAGATAAATGTGCGCTTTGCCACACGTGTCGAAGGCAGGGAACTTGCCAAACACCGTGTGCGAGCCACAAATGGCTGCAAGCACATAACTAGACAGTCCTAGCAAGCTCAAAGAGGCAATGGTGTATCACTCACCGCTCAATGCTTTCCGTAGTGAAGGATCCTGTGCCGCGAAGAAGAAGGAGCCGCCGTCGCAATGCTCTCTCTCTCTCTCTCTCTCTCTCTCTCTCTCTCTCTCTCTCTCTCTCTCTCAAGCATACATACACACACACACCCATGAGCACACGAAGGAGAAGGAGATAGAGGTAGAGCAAGAGCACGTCTTAGCATGCACCTCAAAGAATGAGGATTGTAGGTCAAAATGGACCTTTTATAAGAGTTTGACCCATTCACACATACCCACCCACAGTGGCCGGTCATAGTAAAAATAATGTAAAAATGGGATAAGTGGTGCGCTTCTCATCGGCAATCACCTATACAGCTATTAGACCGACAAGCCCAGTCCATGACTCAAATAATTGATAAGGCGCCCGTCGAAGGTGATAGGGTGTCCGTGAGGGTTAACATGCCCCCCTTCCTGATGTAGATCCCGTCCCCGAAAGCTATTGAGATGAAGCCCGTTCGTCGAGGTGAAAGAGCATCTAGGAATGAATATCCTTAGCCTTCTTCAAACACTGCAAAATCAACCAAAATTGGCACAGTAATTGCATTCTCGTATACAATTAAAAAGCATATGCAGTGAATAGACACACAGTTTGATTGGTAACAGAATATTGAACAATTTGTCAACAGCAATAAGCATTAAACTATAATATAATCAAATGCATAAGCAATTGTAAAGGTCAAAGAATAAACAAGTTTGGGATCGGTAATTTAACGGCTGAGAGGCACTAGAGGTCAACTATTAATACCATGGGCAAGCTTCTCGATTCTCTCTGGTCAATTAAGATGTTTAATCGCAAGAGCTTAGTATTTCATGTTCGAGGGCTGACTAGAGGCTATACCTAAAAGACCGTCCAGTTAAGCTACGATAAAAGGAATTGCTTATGAAATCATCGCCTGAATTATTCCCTTTGTTTGACCCCCCAAAGTTTTTCACACTGATTCAATTTTTGGTGTGTGTGCTTATTTTGTATGCCTTGGGCTTTTTGCTTTTCAAGGAAAAGAGCCCACACTGGGCTCTAGTACCATAGGCAACAAATGTGAATGAAGTACCAAATTAAGACTTTACATTGTTGGCACTTTTGTTTTTTGTTTGTTTGTTTTTCATTGCCTTTTACTTTTGTAACTTTGGGGGGTCATATTGCTTTGTTACCCTCCCCAGGCTCATCACAATAGTATACTCCTTGTATAATAATTAAACTAAAGGTCAAGAGGAATTAAGCCGACTAGAAAACACTAGTACATTGCACACAATGCTACTTAAATCGGATTAAGAACCTAAAGTAACCATTGACAATTAGGAAGGAATTTTTCATGGTATTAAGAGAAGATATCTAGCGCCTAACTTGGTCAAACTAGCCTAGTCAGACTGCTTGATTCATAAACCTAAACAAGGAACTATGACATAAAATTATATTGAATCTAATGTTTAATACTAAGCAAATATGCTGAATATTATGCTACCAGTCACGGTTAAAGCAGACAAACATGGATGCTAAAAAAAATAGGAGGCAATTATAATGGACAAGAAACACATGTTCTGGTTGATGATCGTGCTCGATTCGAAGAGTGAACTAGACAAAGATTCAAAATCCCAACAACTAAATGGATTCCTGCACACACTAGAAAACACAAGGAATACTACCTCTAGGAGGCACATCAGTGGGAAGAGGCACCAACCTTTATTGAACACAATTAAAACAACATAAGGAACCCTAACCTAATTATTTGCACCCCCCTAGAGAGTCAAGGGAACAAGATATTGAATAGATGGGCGGGTAGCCCTAGGTGTAAACCCCTATCCTCGTCATCTTTGAGAGAAAAAAAGTCATCATCCGTGAGACCATACGTACCATCCGTGTAATCATGTAAATCTTCCTCATCATTAGAGGCACAAATGTTCACTAAGAATGTCACTAGACGTCTATAGTCATCTTGGTCAAAAGGGTAGGCTTGTGCAATCAGAGAGACGCTCTCCACTAAGTAGCGATCAGTCGTGGTCAAGAGACATATCAACCATTATAATTCCTTAAAATTCTTCTCACACGCTAGCATATCTACCAAATCCCATTCACAGGCAAGCACCACATAGACTATGTGAAACACTTGTGAAAATTAAAGAGGGTACCTCTCACCCAAGGTAGAAGTGGATGACTCTAGCGTACTAGCCATATCTATCCACACAAATAGATGATGGTTAGTGTGCAAATATCATAAGGGTCATGTCAAAAGGTCATTTCCTTGTGCATAATGTGTTATTACGATTTTTGGGTCGTGTACTAGAGCTTGTAGGTTTCTAACTTTTTGTTTAGTGGCTCTTGCTATTTTACTTTTTTATTTTTGTTTTCTTGAGTATTGGGCTATATATATATACATTCCCTAATATTGGGAGATTAAGAGGTCAGGGAGGAAGGTTAAGAGGGAAGCAAGTGAATGATGGATGTCAGCAAACACTCCCCCCTTCCTTGGGTAGATCATACCTTTTGGAACGATGTCGTCACCCTTTGAAACCAATTGTTCCAAGTTGTTATGGGTGAAGACTTTGACCAATAATTTTCGACCTCCCTAGGCGTTTCAACTAGTTGCAAGGGTGGTAAGGTACTCTCCCATTATTTTACTTGCAACGTTGTTGTAGGTGGTGAACTTATAACGAGAGGTGCAAATTCTTTCTTGTTTGTATGAATATTTACAATGGTAGGTGGAGGTTGTGTCGAAGCTTGTATTTCTGTATATGAACTACATGAAGAGCAAGAAGCTTCATTTGTTTTTTCTATAATTGAGCCAAGCGAAACAAGTTGTTCTCGCTTGGGTATCAAAACTAGCTCCGGATCAAGTATATAGTGTTCTGTGATCTTTCCCTTTCCACGATCTTCAATCGGCTTTATTGTTAGAGGATTTGACTCACATGGGTCTATAGGTGACAAGTAAGAACACAATCTACGTTTAGGCACCTAGATTTGATCATTCCCTTCATAGTCACCTTGGGATTCCAATAGTCTTTTAGGAATCCAACGCAACATTTTCTTACATTTCTTGGAGAGAGTGGGGCGTCTCTTACAAGGCTCCTATTTTTTAGCATCAGAAATGGTCGCTAAAAAAGCTTTAGGGGCCCATTTGTATGTTTTCTTTGTTTTGTCACACTGAGTCTTGTGTGTCTCAGGTTTTGTTTCAGCAACAGAAGTTGAAGCTCTAGAGGGTTGGGCTATAGGTATAGATGGTTCAACTTCTTGGACATGCAATGTTTTGGGTTTTATTTCCGCAAGAGGTGATATCTCAGGGACTATCCTTTGAGTGGCAGAGCTAAGAGTTGGTTTCTGTGTTGTGACACTCCCAGTCTCCCAATCAATAGTGCATTAGGTCGCTAGCATCCACGTGCGTCCTAGGTTTATATTGCCTTCCATAGTCCCAGCAGGCATGACCAAAAATTCTTGAGCTACGATCCCATTGTCATAACTGACAAAAGTGTGCCAGGTTCCAAAAACCGTAGTTTTTTTTTTTGATACCCTTGACTTGGATAGTACTCTCAGATAGATATTGCTTTTCTAACTAAACCACAATCCATATGACAACAGATTATACTTAGCACCCCTTTCCAATAAGGCGTTATATAGCACTTTCCCATAGGTGCTATTTAGCTCAATAGGGTATCGTAGAGGTGTGTCAGAGTCCAATTAGTCATCCTCTGTTTCAACTTGAAACGCATGTGTAACTTCAAGATTGGCCTCTCATTCGCATCTTATACGTTGTTGTCGCTCATTAGCCTCAACATGAGCTTGTATCTTTTTTAATTATGCTTGTGCCTTGGCTGCCTTTTCTTGATGGATGGCACGTAGCTCCTCTTGGCTTAAAGGATCATAGTACCTTTTAAATTTACTCCCATTGAGGAATCCAATGATTTCAACTCCATCAAGAGTTTCCACACCAATGGTACCTTGTGGGGTGATTTCGCATACTCTATATGGTCCTTTTTTCGCATATTTCAACTTTTTCTTCTTGTTACGCACTCCATACATAAGTACTTCATTCCCAACCTTGATATTCTTGTTCTTTTAATGACGGTCAAACCATTTCTTTCTCCTATCTTTCTCCACAAGTGCATTACACAATCAATTGCCTTTCTTCATCTAATCCCTCAAGGATATATAAACGCTCAACTAAAGAGTTACCATCCCAACCTTCTTGTGAAGCTACCCGCATACTAGGAATTACAAACTCTCATGGTATAACTGCTTCTTGGCCATATACCATTTTGAATGGTGTACAGTTATATAGCCACTTTGTAAGCAGTACGATAAGCCCATGGAGATAATATCAGCTTCAAATCCCAATTTGTGCAATGAGCTTCCACTATTTTGGTCAAGATAGAAATTAAGGTCTTGTTAGTGCTCTTAGCTTGGCCATTTTCTTGTTAATAATAAGGTGTAGACTTATGGTGAGCTATCATGAGTTCCTTTATCACTCCATTTATAAAATGAGTACCATTATCACTCACAATCTCAAAGGGACAACCAAACCTTGTAATAATGTTCTCAAAGAGAAATTTGGTGGTTGACCTTGCATCAGCCTTGCGTGTCACCTTGGCTTCTACCCACTTTGTCACATATTCAGTGGCAACAATTATATATCGAAATTGAGTGTTATGAGCTGTCAGACTAATGGGGCCTACAAAGTCTAAACCCATTTTTCAAATGGTTGAGTTGCTTTAATAGGATGTAAGGGCATCTTATCCTTTCGTTGTGTGATCTTGTAACGTTGGCATTCATCACACTCTTTTGCAAAAAGTGATGCATCTAGGTAGGCCACCAATAGCCTGATTGCAACATGTTTCTAGCAGTTAGTTCCCCTAAGAAATGTCCTCTAGCTATACCCATGTGGGCTTCTTGCAGTATGTATAAATACTCATCCTCACGAGCACAACGTCTAAGAAGATCATCCTTCCCTAGCTTGTAGAGATTTCTTGCAATTAGAGAATAAGGTTCACATTCCTTTAACAGTTTTTTAACTATATCCTTACGAAGCTCTTTGGGTGGAAAACTATTAACTAAAAAGTTCACAATCTTCTCACTCCATTCAGGCATGGTCTCCACTAGGAATAGGGAAGTATCGGGCAATTCATCATCAATTCCAGTAGGGGCTTCACCATTGGGTATGCGAGACAAATGATCCACCATGACATGTCTTTACCGGGTCTCACCACAACGGTAAAATCAAACTCAAGAAGAATTAATAACCATCGTGTAATTATTCTCGTGGAACAAGGTTATATACTAGATACAATAATGCTTGACGATCAACACAGCAAACAAACTTGTTGGCAAGAAGGTAGTAGCAAAATTTCTTCACTGTGTAAATCATAGCTAAACCTTCTTGCTCTGTAGTGGTGTAGTTTCTCTCAGCATCATTTAATTGACAACTTGCAAAGCTAATGGGGTAGTCCAATTTCTATTCTCTTGGTTGAGCTAGAACACACCCAATAGCAAAGTTCTATGCATCAATATGCACATGGAAAATTACATTCCAATCGGGATTCGTAGAATGGGAGCACTTGTTAACGTCTTTTTTAATAACTCATAAGCATGGTCACACTTCACGGTCCAGTGAAAAAGAAGTTTATACAATGGGCGAGCTATTTCGGCAAAGTTTAAAATAAACCGCCAGTAATAACCAACATGGTCCATGAACCTTTGAACTCCTTTATAGTTTGTAGGTGGTGGCAAATTGGAAATGGATTTAATTTTGCTCTCATCTATGGAAATCCCCTTTTTGGACACTATGCGCCCTAAAATGACTTCATGTTTAACCCAAAATTGGAATTTGAAAGGATTAATGAGATGCGATACAATCTGCACTTTTCAAACACTTTCCGTAGGCATGATAGATGTTCTTTCCAAGAGGAATAAACACAAAGGTCATCTAAGAAAGCTTCACAAAACTCCCTCAAATATTCCCTAAAAGAAGTGTTTATTAATCTTTGGAAGGTAGCAGGGGCATTGGTTAAGCCAAAGCCATAACACAAAAATGCAAACACTCTAAACTCGGTTATAAAGCAATTTTAGCTTGGTCCTCTAGTGCAATTGTGATTTGATTGTATCCAGAGTACCCATCTAAAAAGCTATAAGCTTCCTTCCCTGCAACTCTTTCAAGCACATGTTCTGAATATGGCAAGGGGTAATGGTCCCTCCTAGTGGCAGCATTGACCTTCTTGAGATCCACACACACTCTGAGTTTCCTATTCTTTTTTGGCACAATAACTATTGGAGACACCCATTCTGAGTGCTCAATAGGGTATATGAATCCGCATTTAACAAGCTTTTCAATCTCTTCTTGAAAAAATTTTGCATACTTAGGATTCATTGGGTAGGGTCGTTGCTGGACCAGTTTAGCCATGCTATTCATGGGGATTGTGTGTTGCACCACAGAAGGTGGAACACCTTTCATATCATGATATGTCCAAGCATATATATCCTTGAATTCCTTGAGAAGATCCTTGAGTACATATTCTCTATCAGATCTTGGGCAATGAAAACAGGTTTGGACTCCTCACATGGGTCTGCTAACTCTATTTCCTTAACTATCATTGAACCATCAGAGACTCCATTGCTTCCATCGATAGGTGTTCTTTGGACCTTTGTATACACAACCTTACGCTCCTTCGTGGTGTAGGATTTGAAATGATCAGGTGCTGGCTGTAAGTCTGTGGGGTCTTGTTGCTCTGTGGACTGTGACTTCTCTTCCGCTTCCTTTTGTTGTTGAGCTAGCTCTCGATTTTGTCGTCTCCTTACAATACAACTCAACTTTGGCTTTTCTATAGCCTCTAGCTATGCGATGTCAATGGGTTGTGGACTACACCACATGATGCTTTGAAGGTATTCACCCCAATTATATACCAACTTTTGATGAGCATCACGTGCCCCTATATAATTAAGCCATTCTGTGGTAGATTTCTTTTCATTTATCCTAGCATGTACATTGGCCCGATATCGTCGCCTCTTATATCTCTTACTTCTCTTGTCTAATTTTTTATTACGACCGATCTCTAGTGAAGAGTCACTAGATGAATCGCTACTCGTGTCTTCTCCCCTTCCGGATAGATTGTCATCTAGGGTACCACTGGGCCTTGAATGGTTTGTCCCCACATTTGCACCAAGATTTAACTCAAATTCTTTGTCCTCATAGTCAATCTCAATTGATGATTTTGACTCCGAATTGTGTCGGTTATTGTCTTTTAAGACGCTACTGGTTCCAATGTCCAATGTTAGTCAAGCTTTCATTTGGTAGGTCATCAGAAGCTATATGCATTGTTCCTATCATATTTAAAGGTACGAGTGGTGGCATTTCATCCCCTCAGGTGTTACCCATGTCGTCCCCCTATTTTCCTAAGCGTCTATGATTGCTACTAGGTGGACCCAATCCACACTGTCAGACTCAGTCATCCCAGATAGAACATCCATAAAAGGAGAATCTTCCCCAACATCAGTGTCCTTTTTACACGTGTAAAAATATTGCAATGGGGCCGAGTGAATTTTGGTGTCAGATCTATGATCAATTATAAATTTGTTTCTTAGAGGATGTGCTTGACCAGTTACAAGATCAACTTGAATGACAAAGTCTTGTAACTGCAAGTAGACATGGTTTTTAGACCAGTCATGCACCATTTTTGCTTCCCTCATGAAAGGACATCCTAAGATAATCTCAAATGACATAGTTTGCTTGGAAAAATCCATAACAATGAAGGTATGCCTTATTTTGTGTCCAAAGACCTTGATCTTGAGATCTTCTAGCATCCCAATAGGCTTTGCAATAGTCCCATTGGCCATCTTTACCACTATGTTTGTAGTCCCAAGGTGAGGTCTTCCCATACATTCCCATCAATTTTTAGTTGCAATGCTAACCCAGTGCCACCATCAAGGATTCCCTTCACAATTAATCCCTTGGTAGTGATTGTTATGGTTGCATTGGATTCATCACCTTCAAAGTATTGTCCCAACTTGTTAACAGGTATTTCAACAACAGAGTTCTCATCTAGGTTGGGTTGTGGATCTAAGTGTCCCTCCTCTGTTGGCACCTCCCTAGCTCCATCCATCTGTGCAAATTGTGGTAGCCCGACTTTCAACTCCCCATTAAGAAAAGATCGAAGAGCTAAGAATAGCTCGGGGTCTCCATATAGTTTGGACATGATGGTGGTTCTAACTTTTGAAGCCATGAAATCCATCAATTTGGAAATATTTCACGGCACTTGTTGGGCTTCAATCCCTTGACGTGGGGAAGATGTGATCTCCGTTTCTTCGATAGGGTCAAGTAATCCCTCTATAAACATTCTCTCCAACAAGAAGGGAGTACGCCCACTACCCGATGACTTAAAGTCACTTTCTTCTTGGATGACACTAGGTATGGCTAGTGGTCTATGGTCTTTGTGAGGTTGATTTTGCGTCGGGAACACTGTGTCGGTAATTTGGATATGCCTAGGTGCTGGCTCTAGATCCCTTTGGGTCTCTTCTACCAAACCCATTAATTGCTTTGTCAGGCCAATGGTAGGACCAAGCAGCAGGCCAAAGGCCAGGGACTAAACGGCTTAGTACGGCTAGGAGCCGAGGGCTAGGCATAAGTTAAGGGGTCCTACTTGCAAAGGCCAAGGGCTATAAGTAGGGAGGTTGGGAGGAGAACGGTATGCCAGTCCACCCTTTGGCCTTTCACTGGTTTCAGAGCACAGGGGAGAGCAGCCATGGAGGGGAGGGAAAGGAGAGTTGCATGGCTTTTATCTCTCTTTCTCTCATGGGAGAGCAAGGCCTCTCTCGGATTCTCTCGGATTTTTTTTTTCTCTCATGCGAGTTTTTGCATGTGCATGAGTTGAGGACGAGGAAGACGAAGGCAAAGGCGTGGGCAAGAGTTCTACACAGGAGGTCGAAGTCGGGTTATCGTGTGTAGAGCCGCTTGCAACAAAGGGAGACAATACTGTGAACATCACCAAATACCGCAAGGGCGGGTTCTATAGATGCGCGCGGATGAAAGGAGCATTTCAACGTTTTTGCGGTCCATTCTGGGAAGCAACACACAGCGTGTTCTCTCTCTTTCTTGGGCTCGCAAAAGCCGTTGCTGCCATGGATGCTGCATGAAAGCTCCTTTTCACATGTTTTAAAAACAAGGGCGCCCTACTTTGGGCACCTCTCCTTACTAAGGGCCAATCCCCATGGCGGGTTTGCATTGAATGCAAGGGAGGAGAGGTAAACGAAGTTGTGGAAACCATGGAATCTCACATGCATGGGCCAGCTTGCATCTTGACGTCTTGAAAACGGTTTGAGATTCAACGGTCGAGTAGAGAAGTTTTCGTAAGCACACCATCGTGCTTGTTTGTTTGAAAAAGGAACTTGTCCTTGTCGACATCGGGCGAGGTTCCAAGCAAGGCTGCGGTTCCTCGAGGTTCATGGAAGCTCAAACATCCTGGCCATGCGATCGACACGACAAGTTTATACAGGTAAATTATGAGGTAAGCAATCGATTTTGATTGTATTTACCAAACTATTCAATTTCGATTGTATCTACCGAACTATTCAAGTACATGCTGAATAGTATAGCATGCAAGGGCTATGTGTGATGCCATGAGAGCCCTCATAGTACACACAAGGCTTGTGAACATTACTCCCATTAATGAGCAAAGATGGGTTTAAACCCAACAATCCATCAAGAAACCCTTATGCAAGCTTCCTCTAGTTAAGTCAATACAAGCACGGCTTATGGCTTGTAAGATACAAGTATTAGGCAGGGCCGATCAGTAATTCCAATCCAAGACACCCACAGACCTCCTTCTTTCTAGTTGGAGTTTGGATTTTCTAGAGCATGGCTCTTACGCAAGTTTTTTGTTCTTTCCCTGCGGTCATGATCAACCCATTATCGTTAAAAGGGAACATGCAAAGTAGCATTGTACAACTCCTCATGATAACAGTAATCAAGCCAAGCAGGCACGAGGCACATCTATTGAAAGTATTTTTTTGTTTTTCAATAGATTGTACAATCAAAAAAAGGTCACTTATCAGTACATGCTCGACAAGGTCGACTTTCTTTTGCTATGACATTTGTCTCTGAGCAAGAGTACCTATATTTATGAGCAATGGTAGCATCCAAAGTGGGTCTACTGAGATATATTATGCAAAGACAAGACTTTAAGTTTGGAATATGCTATGAGCATATGAACTTGGGGGGTACTTGGCAAGTGCCTACAAGTTATTAAGACGATGTATATGGTGCATATGACAACTCTCTCTTGCACAATATAAATGGCTAAGAGTCAGATTCAGGCTAAGAGTCAGATTCAAGCGAAGCAGGGCAATTAGGTTAGACAATTTCAAGCCTTCTTGTTTTTCCAGCCTTTTAACCTTTAAGTTGGTGAGGACTACCTATCGTGAAAAGCAAAGTGCTTTGAGGGTTTCATGTGAAGCAAGGCTCTAGCTTGTGCTAAGATATTTCCCATTGACTGGGCATCAAGGGCATTGGCACACAAGTTCAAGACTTGGGCAAAGTAAGAATATAAGCTCACAATTCATGTATGACAATGACGAATCGTGATGTATCCACGCCCAATTGTGCAAGGCACTTCTCGTATCGGCTCAATATGTAGGGCCATCAATGTTGCCAAGGGCTTACACCTCTATGTGCATGGCATGCAATGAGATTGGCATAATTCCATCTCACTACTATTTATGCTTCCGCTATAGCACTAGCTACTCTGTCAAGGATGAGTTCAATTGTTGCTGTTTTGAGACTTTTTTTTTTGTTTATTCACAGGCAACGTGCCATACATCCTATGTGCCTTCCGGTACCTCTCTCTACAAGAGCATGGTACAATTCCACTGATGTACGCTTATAAGATAAGCTATGACACAAACATGGTCTGCACTAGAGCATTTGAAAAGGGCATACAACACATTAGAATAAGGGGCTTTCCTCAGCCCAGCTCTCTCTCTCTCTCTCTCTCTCTCTCTCTCTCTCTCTCTCTCTCTCTCTCTCTCTCTCTTTCCAATTCTATGCGGGAAAGGTGGAACTAGGCATGATTTTCATGCACTCTTTTTATGTCAATATGGTAACAAGAAGGGCTAAGCGCCATCTATTGACACCTATTTTGGCATGGCTAAGCGCCATATGTTTGTAGTCCATCAATGATTGATTTCACGATGGAACACTTCTATCCAGTTAAGTACCCATCGATTATAATGGACAAGCAAGAGTCTTGCCGTTAGTGATTTTTTGGGCATTATTTTAGCACTACACACTTTGAATGCAAAAATCCAGTCGAGTTCTTGAATGCCTTAAACTGGTAAGGGCTTATCTCTACCAAGGTATATAGATGACGTCAGCCTTTCAGACAACAGGACTGTTCACAAAAACCCAAGATTATGGCGTTTTGGATCCAGAAAAGATCTAGTTGTGAATACGATTCCAACTTCACTGGATCTCCTATTTTATCTCTAGCATTACGAGTGTCTATATGAGTCTAATCTTGGGGTCAGACCCAGCTTGTGATTCTTAAATCACTTATTAAGTGTGATGGTCAATTCTTGGAATCTTCACACTTGCACTTTCAAGGGAAGAAGTCCCTAAGCTGCCAAGGGCTCGTGGATAATTTCCACTTCCAAAGTTGAATTAAGATACTCTCGGCTGTTGCTAGTTGAGCAGCTTTCCTACAACGTTTATCCAAGGGGTTTGACAATGCTGATTTTACCCAAGGGGTCTAGTTTGCAAAGGCAACACCCAAGGTTACATCTGCAATACTACTTGCACTTCACTAATTTTAAATTAGTGTTCATAGGCCTTTGCTGGCGAGAAATTTGGGTAGGTGCATTTCACTCCGCTTTAGGTACACATTTGTTTGGTTTTGTTTCTTTGTATTTGCTTTTTTATGTAGGATGCATAAACTATGGTTACTCTTCAGAGAAATGACAAGGTCATGTACGAGTCAAGAAATTTGGGCTGTGGTGTCCAAAATAAGTTTCGGCATTATGCAGTTATAGCCCACTTGTAGGGTTTATTTGGCACATGTCGTCACATGGGATACAACATGGTCTAGGAACTCAAGGAGTTTGGTTTAGCCAATGTGGAGCAAGGCTAATGAGGGCCCCTCTCACTCCTCTCGTAGAGTGTTTGCAGTTACCTCCAGGTACAAGTACATCTCGTACTTGAAGGATGGTTTTTTTTCAGACATCCTTATATGAGACATATTCCACATGTGGAGAATATGAGTCTTTGGGACTGACACTGGCGCCTACTCTTTCAATTCAGTGTCCCAAAAAAGTCCCTAGGTGCTGGTCAAATCTATTTTCTAGACCATTTTTGGCACGACGTCTCATGAGCAATTTCGGTGGCCAGAAATTTTCACATACTTAGAATGACTTGTTAAGGTACAAGTGCCGCTAAACAACATTACAGATGGTTTTTTATGCATATAGCAAGGCTATGAGTTGTTAATGAAAAGGTTTCATTGTTTGTATCTAGAAGTGATTACTGTTTTATCTTCTATTAGGGTTCAAATGTTTCACACGACAGGCAAATGATTGCAACTAAAAGTATTTTTCTTTTCAAAACTATTTACATTCCTTTTTAATGTGTGCTAGGAGCACCATATTTTCCATAAGTATTGGCAAGAACGATTATGGATATACAGGTTCGGATCTTTTTTTTGCTAAATGCATGCACACTAGGTGTTAGAGGCCCTAGTGTTTAGCAAAGGTTGATTTAGAATGACATGCATATTCATCAAGTTGTTGCTTATGAAGCATTTTGCACTCTATGTGCAATATCTCTATGAGATTACTTTTGGGTCTACCAATCACCAATAGAGGTCATGGCTCGGTTTGGGTGCTTGTGGATTCTTAAAGTTAACCACGATGGTTATTCAGGACATTGTTGATTCCTCAGCAATATTGTACGATATTGTGATCCCCGTTTACTAGTCATCTAGGATGACTATCTGTAAACCGTGGGGGAAACACACCTCAGTACTGTTAGTTATCCAAGGGGATAGGCAGATTACAAAGTGTAATCTTGTGCTAAAAGATATGCAAAGTGCGTATCTTAGCACCCAACAATACAATTAATAAGAATTTATTGCTCTACTTAGAGTTTTCTCACCATAAGTTAAAGCATGTTTGCGACTCAGTTTAGTCCATTCATGTTTAAGACAGGTTTGTTGGAATTAGGGTTGTAGAGAAACACACACAGCTTGGAGAAGACGAAGGAAGCTCAAGGCACACAATAGAGAGTGTGTTACTTAGTGTGCAATGGAAAGCTAGATAGCCCTAGAGTGATGGGCGTATATGTAATGCACGGAGGAAAAAACCTCCTAAAGAGGGAAAAAATGCCCCGGCGGTCCTAGTGTGTTCACACACATCACTACCACATGTATATGGTAACAAATCCCCCCTGGAGTGATGCGGTGAACAAGAGCTGGCACATGAGTAAAGGGAAGTGCCATGCCCTGAGGACATGATCAGTCCACAAAGGGGAGTAAGCGCAAAGCTTTGCGGAAAGCTTCAAGCTTCTCACGAGACAATGCCTTTGTGAAAAGATCTGCAAGGTTGTCCTGTGTTGGCACATAAGCCAAGCTGATCTCTCCTCTTGAGAGCCTCTCCCTGACATAGTGGTAATGCACCTCAATGTGCTTTGTGCGAGCATGAAAAACTCGGTTCCTTGCAACTGCGAATGCGCTCTGACTGTCAGTGTAGATAGTGTTGGCAGTGTCGTGTCCAACACCCAAATCAGCCATAAGGCGTCTGAGCCATACACACTCAACCGTAGCTATGAAGACTGCCCTGTACTCAGCCTCACAACTCGAAGTGGCCACAGTAGGTTGCTTCTTGCTCAACCATGATATACATGAACTGCCAAGCATGAAACAAAAACCACTTGTGGACACTCGCGTGTCAAAACAACCAACCCAATCTGAGTCCGAAAAAGCATGTAAGTCTGGTGGCAATGATCCCCCCTTGGGATAAAACAAGCCAAGATGTAAAGTGCCACTAAGGTAGCGAAAAATCCTCTTGACAGCCTGCCAATGCTTAGACCCTGGGCTATGCATAAATCTGCTGACCTGTAAAACTGCAAACTGAATATCCGGCCTCGTGTTGCATACATAAATGAGGCAGCCAACAACAGTTTGGTAAAGAGTGACATCAGCAGGATCACCAGCATCATGTAGACTCAACTTCAAACCTGTTTCCATGGGAGTGGCAATAGGTTTGCAATCCTCAAATCCAAACTTACATAGCAATGTCTCTATGTAACTTTTCTGACACAAGGCAATACCACCATCACACTGCTTAAACTGTATACCCAAATAATGATGCAACAGCCCCAAATCTTTCATCTTGAAAATAGCATTCAAATCAGCCTTAAATTCAGCAATATGTCTCTCATTTGGTCCAGTGATCAACAAATCATCAACACAAAGAACCACAATGAGAAGTACATCACCCTCACACTTTACATACAATGTGCTTTCTGTTGGATTGTTACGAAAGCCTTGTTTGACCAAATGAGTGTCAGCTTTCTCATACCAAGCACGAGGAGATTGCTTCAACCCATACAAAGCCTTGTTACATTTGCACACTTTGTCCTCTTGTCCTTTTATGACAAAACAGCGAGGCTGCGTTACATAAACTTCCTCAAATATGTCACCATTCAAGAAAGCAGTAACAATGTTTGATTGATGTACATCCCAACCAAAATGAGCTGCCAATGCACATAGAAAACGCACAGTAGTCATACGACAAGTGGGAGCAAAAGTCTCTTCATAATCTATGCCTTTTTGCTGTGCATAACCCTTTGCAACAAGTCGAGCCTTATGGCGATCAATCTCACCATCCGGCTTGCGTTTCAACTTGTAAACACACTTCGTACCAATGGCCTTTTTTCCAGGAGGCAAATCACATAAAGTCCATGTGTCATTTTCTATAAGTGCATCATATTCTGATTGCATGGTAGCCATCCAATTTTTTGAATTCTGTGCTAAATCAAAAGTCAGAGGCTCCTCAACATCATGTAAGCTAGACACAGCCAAAGCATAACAATCTGATGCATAAGATGCATGGCGAGAGCCTGAACGAGTACGACTAGAAAAAGGTGCATCCAATTTACTGTCACGCAAAGTGTGCACCAGCCATTTTGGCATACCTCTAGCCTGCTCATTTTCAGCCCTTTCCTCATCAAGTACATCATGTACATCTGTATCAGTAATAGGCTGATCTATAACATTTTTAGAAACCCCCATAGGCTATACATTTGCCTCATTGGAACTTACATTCGTATTTCCACCATTGAAAAGAGGCAACAAAGTGTCATAAATGTCTTGTGAGCTTACATTACTGTCTCTAGTACATGACAACAAGGGCTGAACAGAATCTTCCACAAACACTACATCCCGAGAAACCAGAATACGTTTTGTTTGCAGATGATACAACCTCTAACCTTTGCTTTCAACACTATAACCAACAAAAATACATTTGACAGCCTTATCATCCAATTTTCTGCGCTGCACTTGTGGCACCAAAGCATATGCCAAACAACCAAAAACACGCAGTGCTCAATAGAAGGCTTTCTATCATGCCATGCTTCATATGGAGTAATAGACTGCAAAGCTTTCGTAGGACACCTGTTTAGTACATAAGTGGCACACATGATGGCCTCAAGCCAAAAAGAATGCGGCAAAGCTTGACTTTTGACCATACATTGTGCCATTTCCGTCAGTGACCTGTTTTTCCTCTCAGCAACACCATTTTACTGAGGTGTATAAGGCACTGTACGTTGGTGTTTTATCCCATGACTAGCCAGAAATGCATTAAATTCATGAGACATATACTCCCCCCCTCGATCGGAACGGAGGGTGCCCATAGTACATTTCGAGACATTTTCAGCCATAGCAAGAAATTGTTTGAAGCACATAAAAACTTTGGACTTCGCTTTAAGAGGAAATACCCATGCATGCCTGGAGTAATCATCAATGAAAGTCACGAAGTTCAGGTAATTGCCCAAGGACGGAGTTTGCATGGGCCCACAAACATCACTATGCACAAGTTGAAACCTGCATGTGGCCCGAACTGAACCATCCTTTGGAAACTTAGAACGCTTCATCTTACCCAAAATACAGCCTTCACAAACATGTTTGACAGGTGCTTCAAGAGGCGGCAAAGAAGCAACCATATCAGATTTCTGCAAACGCAGCAAATTGGCAAAATTCAGATGACCAAAACGTGCATGCCAAAGTTTTGCATCTGAAATAGCCCTTGAATCTGCAACAGCATTTGCAAAATTTTGTCCACACTTGTCATACAAAGTGAGCTTATACAGCCCACGGCACAAAAGCCCAGATGCAACAATTTCATCACCAAAACTGAGATCATGAACTGTACATCTGTCATCCACAAATTTGACTACAAGTCCAAGTCTAGCAAGTGCGGATACAGACAAGAGATTCTTCTTGATCCCAGGTACATAAAGTGCATCAACAAGTGTAAAGGAACTGCCATTAGTAGCAGTGAGCACAATCTTTCCAACTCCCTGAACTGGATAAGAGGCGTTGTTGGCACAAGTGACTGAATTCCCATGAGGGACAGACTCGAGAGAGGTAAACAATTCACGATGTGAGGTAATGTGCTTTGTAGCACCACTGTTGAAATACCACACATGTGAATCTGCAGCAACTGACAAGCATGCATCATGGACAGCAGGATTGTAAGTGCACTCTGCGCTAAATGCCCATTCTGCATCAACATCAGCAACACAGTCTCCTTTCACAGAAGACTCAACAATGGCTGCATTTGTAGTGGAACCAGCCTCTTTCTTCTTAGCCTCTTTGGCCTTCAACTTAGGACACGACTTGATCAAGTGATCATTGGCTTTACAATAATGGCAACGCATCTTCTTTTTGCCCTTATCACCAGAATTGCCAGACGAAGTAATGCCAGTAGAAGCATTAGGAACATAATTTTTGCCACTCGCAGCAGAACCATAAGAAGTGGCTGCATTACTGTTACCACCCTTTCTTTGAGAAGCAATAAAAGCCTGTTCAACTGTACGCAAATGTAGTCCTATTTTTTCTAGAAAGTGACTCTTGCAACAACAATGTGCATAATGCATCAAACTTGACAACTTCAGGATTTCCTTGGGTCATCAGTCTCCAAGTACTAGCAAAAGTCTGGTAGGAATCTGGTAAGGCATCAAGAACAGTCTGCACAAGGGAACTGTCTGAAATGACTTCACCTGCAGAAATAAGCTGCTCATTGATATCCTTGACACTAGCAAGGAAAGTGTCCATATCATCTTCCTCATGTATAATCTTCGACTCCAGCTCTTTACGCAGCAAAGCAATTTTAGCCTCATTGCGGCTTGCATAAAGACCTGCTAAAATATCCCAAGCCTGTTTTGCAGATTTTGCTGAACGGATGTGAGGAACAATGGTGCGCTTCACAGACAACGCAATTAATGCATGAGCCTGCGCATCCTTAACATCCCAACGAGCTTGTTCTGCCGTAGGCAAAACAACTCTAACAACTGCAATCCTTGCAGCAAGACCTGCAACATCCTCAACATCGCCTACATCCTCAGAACCAGGACGTACATCAATGCCCTGCACAATGTTCCAGACACCCTTTGACACAAGAACATGTTGCATCATATAAGCCCACATAGGGTAGTTGTCCCCATCCAACCCGTCCTTAGCAACAAACATCTTGAACACATCTGTGTTGTTGTTGTCAGCCATGGTAAATGCTGCACCTGATGTGAAAACTGCCTGAAAATAGGAGCAACGAAGTGGGAACAACCTGTGCTATATAGCACAAACTGTAGAAGACTATAAGGCACCTGTCATGCAGAAAACGGCACTAATAAAAATTCTGCACAAAATGACGAAATAGCCTGTGCAGTACTGCTGGTAGTGGAAACGGAGGCCGAATTGAGCCCAAATCAAAATTCTGAGCAGACCAAGCTCTTTCAGCTTACTCAAAATTTTTGTCGACTTGCGATCGCTCGCCAAAGCTCACTGAAATTGGAGAAAGTGAGCAGGTGTGTGCTGGAGCAGCTGGCGACTAAGCCCGGGAGGACGTGACCTGCTCTGATACCAATTGTTGGAATTAGGGTTGTAGAGAAACACACACAGCTTGGAGAAGATGAAGGAAGCTCAAGGCACACAATAGAGAGTGTGTTACTTAGTGTGCAATGGAAAGATAGAAAGCCCTAGAGTGATGGGCGTATATGTAATGCACGGAGGAAAAAACCTCCTAAAGAGGGAAAAAATGCCTCGGCGGTCCTAGTGTGTTCACACACATCACTACCACATGTATATGGTAACAAGGTTCTCAACCTTGAACACTAGTTATGGTGGGGTTGTTTACTGATGAAATTTGAGAATAAGTCAAGGACTTAAACTTGGCCGATGAGTTATGTCAGTGAGTTACTTTCATGGAAATAGAGAAAAGGTACTCTTTCATGTATATCTTTGTTGTGTTAACTCGTTCAGCATGCTCATGTGCGTTCTAAATGGAGTCTACACACTATGATTGGATAGGAATCGGTCACACAAGATGGTTACAAATGGACAACAATGTGAAAAATCAAGATGTTACTCTTGGTTTCATTGAACCTCCTGTTGAACCGTGTTCCAGTCAAGCAAACAATTGGATCCATGAAGGATGCCATTGTGGAAAAAATTAGTGTATCATCACTTTTGTTTTTGAGGACAAAAACGCTTCTCCAAGGGGGGAGTAATGTCAAGCCAATGGTAGGACCAGGCAGCAGGCCAAAGGCCAAGGACTAAACGACCTAATACGGCTAGGAGCCAAGGGCCAGGCATAAGTTAAGGGGTCCTACTTGCAAAGGCCAAGGGCTATAAGTAGGGAGGTTGGGAGGAGAACGGTATGCCAATCCACCCTTTGGCCTTTCATACTTGACTTGCTTGATCTCCTCTGTAGGGTTTGGGTAAGTTCCTATCTTCTTGGGTCCTGTCCATTGTGGCTCATGACAATCTTCCTTGTTTATTTCTTTCCTAGTGGTCATTTTAGTTTCCATGGTCTCCCCTGAATCAGAATCCTCTTCAGCGTCATTCATATATACGAGGTCGTCACTAGTCCCTATGTTGGTCTTTGAACTGGGGTCTGACTTTGCTCTTTTTTTGCGATCTCTTCCTTCGTGTTTTCTTATTCTTCTGAGATTGGGCAATCGATGCTGCATCTCTTTCTTCAAGAATATAATTTTGATTTTGGAGCATCGATCTTGTGAGTACATTTATTGGTACCACATGTGTTGTGATGGCTCCTCGTGAACCTCAATTAAATTCAATGGAATGATCTATGGCGCATTTGGATTATTAGGACATTGGGCAATCAAATGATCTATGCCACATCGATTACACATGAGTATCGGCATTGTAGATGTGTTCACTTGATTGGTTTGCATTAGGGTGGCATTATTTTATAATATAATAGGACACTCGGCTACACAATGTGGACCTCCACACTCATAGCATTGAAGAGGTGGTCTCTTGGCAGTGGAATTGATATTTTGGTCTCTTGCCGCAAGAGTAGCTACTTGATAGCTTGAGTTGTCCCCAATAGTCCTCCATATAGTATTGTGGACTTTCTTCAAGTGCATCAATCCCATAGGCAATATTAGGGTCTATATCTTCCTCACAGCCTTCCAAACAAGTAATAGATGACTCACAACCGCTTGATTCACATAAGTGATTCTCCAATGTGGTGGTTGTGGTCCTAGAACTGGAGATGGTAAGGGTGTTTTTTGAACAACATTTTGGGCCCTAGGGACCATGTGTTGTGACGGTTGTTCAAGAGGTGGGGCCATCATAAATGCAGGCACTCGAGGTGTGTCCGTCCATGCTAAGGTTGGTCTATTGGCCATTGAGAATTTAAATACTATGCAATCCTCGGCTTGATGACCATACCTCCCACATGCATTGCAATTCCCATTAAATTTTACTCTAAACGTAGGGCATTCACTAGTACTATGTGCACCATAGCAAACTGAGCACCATTGTTGCTCCCTTCTTGGATACATATGATTGTTTTGTGGAGCACGATTGTCTCTACGACTTTCTTGAATGGCCTTGGTGAGATATGCTAAAGTCATCTCAGATCTCTTTGGGTCTTTAGCAATAGACTTTATGGTCATTGGCTCATGCCGCGATGCTTGCAAGCTAGTAGATTTAGGCTCAACAGACACTCTTTCTCCTTAAATCAATAACTTTTCCTCCAATTGGATCTCATTGGTGATGATTGCTTCCCAAGTGGTGATACCTCTAATGACTAGGCCATTGTAGATATCCTTATGTCATAGTCCCCTAATGAATCTATCAAGCAGTTGGTTATTATTGAAGCGCTCATTTGAATTACAACGAGAATTCAAATGCTTCAAGCGACTAATAAAGTCTTTCACGGACTCTCCTTCCTCTCGTTGGGCTTTTTGGAGCTGAGATGCTACACCCCAAATTACTTCCTCTCGTATGTACTCTTTCAAGAACAGCCTCCTAAGAGTAGGGTAAATCGTTTTTTCTTCCACCCTTAGGGTTCTATACCAATCCTCAGCCTTTCCACTCAAGGTCAGGCTTAAAGCATTACTCTTATGCATGTCATTGTGTTCTCCTAGCGAATCGCATATTTGTTCAAATACTTTGATATTCTTCCTCACATCCTCGTCTCGACTATATTTTTGTGTGAGCTTGGCTATTTGTACTGCCTTACTTCTAGGCTCTCTATCAGGTGTGTTAGGCATATATTCAACAATAGATTGACCGATAGCTTGAGAAAATGATGCCAAGTCACCCAAGTGAGAAGGTATAGTGGGGACATGTGCTCTCGGGACTGCATGTGGAATGGGGATTGGCATTGGGTTTGGCGTATATGCAGCCCTTGGGCTCCAAGTTGGGTACGATGTTGTGCCATGTGGTGGCCCAAAGTTCATATGTGTTACCCTGGGCATAGCAGATGTGGGATGTGACATGCTAATGCTAGCTGGTACGGTCTCATTGAAATAAGGGCTTGGATGGTGTGGTCGTGGAGCATAAGTTGTTGAAACAATGGGAGAGGTAGGAGTTACATGAGCATAAGGGTCAATAGGTGCATATGGCTGATACACACTTGTAGGTACTATTGTAGGCATTGGGATACCATGTAGCGGTGCTTTACTAATGATCGAGGTCCATGGCGTGTTTTTTGTCATGCCCATCACTGGGGTAGGCATGGTAGCCGCGGTGTCATAAAGAGAAAGATGAGCTAAACTGGAAAGGCAAAGCTATCACTTATGGGCTCAGATTGTACTGAGACCCTTGGAAAAACAACATATGGAGCATCCATCGGGCTTATTGAGGGAGTCTCCATTTGCAATAAATTTGCTTGCTTAGCTTTCTTTGTATTTAAGAATCTCATGAGACCTGCTGAAGTCATGTGGATCCCCTTGTTATGCCTCTCCAGCTCAATAATCATATGGATGACATCACAAACTCTTTGTTATTGATCCTCTATGCTGGTAGCACCCGTTGTGGATTGTAGGACACCTAACCAACCCATATGATCTATGTATAGGTCAGTTAAAGTCCCTGTTAGTAGTTCATACTCTCAGTTTTCATTTAGAAATGCTCCATCTAGGATTGAGGTGCTAGGCGTCTCCTTTTAACTAGATGCAATGTGGCTCTCTATGGGTTGACCCTAAGTGGTTGTTTAGTCAGGAGCGCTCGATTGCTCAACCATGGATGTTGACATAGGGTCCTTCACCTTTAGCTCTCTCCATTGCTTTGTCTTGCGTAGGCTCTCAATTTCCTTTTCCCTAGCTGCAATGATATATAGCCCAACCTCTTGCACTTTGACAAGGCTTCTACCATCAGGTAATATAACATCGGAAGGGAATAGCTCTGAAGGGTCAGGGGGTGCAGTGAATGGAGTATTCACATGCACACTCTCCAAAAGCATGGGGTCTACATTTCTCATGAATGGTGAATTTACTTTCCCACCCCTTTCATTTACATTGTTAGCTCCATGTTCGGAGCAAGTGGCTCTACTCAAAGTCTCTTTCAAGCGGCTAAACATGCTTGGCCCAGACCGTGGGCCCATGGCATGCATGTCTTGGCTTGAACTATCAAGATTAGGCATTGGGCAATCTTCCATGATATTGTAGTCAGAGGAAGAGTCACTAGATGCAATATGTGGGTCCTGAGTGGTACTACTTTGGGTTCTCACTGAGGGCCTAGAGCCTAATGTGGAGGAACAATGAGTGCTCGCGTAAACGGAGACAGTCTCTATGTGATCGTCCTCTACCACATGACCAGAGCGTAGGTGCATATGACCTCAACACTCTAGAAGTGTTGGCGAGTGCCCATGAAGGCTACTCACCTAATTTTTTTTGGCGTTTCCAACCCAAATTTACTCTCGATTTTTTTTGTTGTTTTTTAGGTTTTCTTTTCTAATCAATCCAGGGAATATGGCGTGTGATAGCTCAAAATGAGCGTCTTGGTTAGAGGGGCGTGCTGTGATTTACATCCCTCAATTAGGTTACTTAAAGCCCTCAAAATCCTAAAAATAGTCTTTTCCTAGTCGGAAAGAATGCTAAAATTAGTAAGTTCAAGGGGTAAGTATGAAGAGAATGGTGGAGGACTTGGAGGACTTGTCCAACATGCCCTCCCTTCACTTGAAGTTCTAGTCTTTATATATATAGTATGTCTATACTATATCATAAGATTGAGGATTGAGGCCTGGGCTCGGGCTCGAGGAATGATCCCGATGCTTTCTTTTAAAATAAGAGTTTTTTTTCTTTTTATTTTTGAATTTTCTTTTTGGTCTTAGATTTTCTGAGCGTTTTTTTGTTTTTATTAAAAAAAACCTTTTTTTTACAAAAAACTTTTATGTGGATAATGCTGCACGTGGGCGTCGAACTCAAGCACGCCCACAATTGTCCCTGGCACTCTGTCTAACTTGCCTACAGCTAACAAAGCCAATTAACACTAATCATCTCTGCTCACACACTGTCTAACACAGTAAACTACACACTGACAGAACAATCAACCTTCACATTGTCTACAACTCACTGTCTACTGCACATTACAACACTATAAACTAACTAACAGACCTGCTAACACTTGCACATTATAGAACTTAGCAGATCTAACACAAACCTGCACATTTCAACACTAGCATATTCTAATAAATCCTGCTAAACCTGCACATTATAGCCACTTAACACATCTAACACAAACTCAAACAAAAGCTGAAAACAGATGAAAGAAAGGCTTCTCGAGGTAGCACTGAGTGCTCCTCAAGCTTAGTGCAAGGAAGTCCCTGACAGCGGTGCCAAAAATGTGTGCTTTTCCGCACGTGTCGAAGGCAGGGAACTTGCTAAACACCGTGTACGAGCCACGAATGGCTGCAAGCACACACTAGATAGTCCTAGCAAGCGCAAAGAGGCAATGGTGTGTCACTCACCGCTCAATGATTTCCATCGTGAAGGATCCTATGCCGCGAAGAAGCAGGAGCTGCCACCGCCGCGCTCAATCACCTCGCCTCCATCGATGCCGTCGCAATGCTCAATCACACACACACACACACACACACACACACACACACACACACAATATTTTAAACACATGGCACTTATAATAAACACTTTGTGATAGCATACACACACACACACACACACACACACACACACATACGAACACACTTACACACACACATATGCACACAAAAAATAACACCACTTTGGGTTTTTTTTTAAAACCCAAAGTTTTTAAAAACACACAAGTATTGATAACACATTACTAGAAAGTATACTAATTTTCTGACATGGCACAGGCTACTACTTCATTAGCAGAGGAATGATGGAAGAAAGAAGGACTCCAAAGCAGTACACAATGATGGTTTTTTACCAAGCCAAATGGCCCCTTCATAAAAAAGTCTTTGATTTGTTATCTTTTCACCAAAAGCATGTACAAACCCTTGAATAAATAAATTTCCAATATCATCAAGTATGAAAATCATAGAAAACAAGATTGCTTGACAACATTCAAGTGATATGGCGTAATACACAAGGACAATTTGTAATAGATAAATAAACTGGATGGTTTTTTTCAGCTTGGAACAGTTTCTGTTGTCTTTTTGTACAAAAAGCTTCAATGGAAGACAACAAAATAATGTACAAAACCCTTGAGTAAACAAAAATCCTCATTGTTGGTAACATTGTTTTATTTTAAAAATAGCAGTGTATTTTAACACACTCGAGAGGTGTACGTAATAAATCCCAATGCTTGTAAAATTGGAGGTAATGTGCAGTATGTGGTCTTTTTCAAAATTAACAAGCTATCTTGTCTGACAGCTCGCCCTGAGTAAATAGTAACAATAAGTAACTTTATATAATTTCAAAGATATAGTAGTTTTTGTCAAAAAATAGGGGATAAGCTGGCAAGGATAAGCCACCAACTAAAGCATAACTAAAAGAAGTGATGCAACTTGCCTATAATAAACTAAGGAAACCAACGTGCAAACCTTAAATGCGCCGAATCATACTTGAGTCCTATAAAAGAAAACTTGCGTAGAAACTTTTGCAATGCAGGGCCGAACAAGGCTGTAGTGCATGTGGTAGAGAGCGCCTTGAATTCATAACGCTAGGCTATCGCAAGATAACTCTTTATACTGCTAATAAAACCATACAATACAGTTCATATACAGTAGCGCTAAGCCATAGCCTGCAACTGGGTTGTTGGCAACCAACGCAAGCCCTCTGAATTTGAGAACGCAACACACACAACCGCCAAGGTAGGAGTGTGCTAACTGTAGCGCAACATACATCCCATCTCAAAGGCGCTGAGACCTGTGGAAACACTAACAACATGGATATAGCAAGAAACACAGACTATGGCATTACATAAGGTAATTCAAGGTTCTTTAACCATATGTACAACATTATTAGAATACATAAATCATATGTGTGTTCTGTTACAAACACAATAGGCGTAGGTAATTTTCACTTACATAACAAGCATGAGGAGTAATGATACATCCTCTCATAAGCACACACATAGTTTGAGTGCACAAGAAAGTGGCTCCGAAAAACTAGAGGTACATGTAAGCGGTAAAAACAATAAACCCCCATCACAGGGGATAACAAAAATAGGAAAAAAACCGGGGTTGGGCATAGTCATGCGTACATAAAACGCGTTTTGTTAGAGTTCGTATACATATACAGGTATACAAGCACATGTAAAAATGGCATAATTAGATTATCTCACATATGCGTATATGAGTTGTGTAGCAGTAAGCATAAGGCCGATATTTGGAAAAATGTATTAATTGAAGGGATTTTCAGTGACGGTCTGCATTACCTTGGATATAAAGAATCTACAAGAGGAATAACACGGATGGCAACGACAAACAATAACCAAGTAAAGTAGTGCATAAGGCTTTGCGTACGAGTCATTTTTTTCAAAATACTAAATTAAAAGTGGCAGGTGATAAGGTTCCTCTGAAGCATTTCTTGAATATAGAGATCTCCTTTTATGTGTACTAGGTGGTCTAAATATGGGTCAAGAAATGAGAGATTGTTTATAACAACCTCTTGTGAGGGCATAAGTCAAATGTTTTTGCTGATCTTTTTTGAAAAAGTAGTGATATTACAAATAAAACAATGCCAAAATTTTCAAAAAAAACTAGTGACGGTGAGCATTACCTTAGGAGTGATGGTGTACATTACCTTGGATAAAAAGCATATACAAGAATAATAACACGAATGGCGACGGTAAACAAAAACTAGGTGAAATGGTTGATAAGACTTTGCATATGAGTTATTTTCAAAGTACTAAAACAAAGGTGTTAGGATATAAAATTCCTTTGAAACATTTCTTGAATGTAAAGATTTCCTTTTAAGTTTACTAGGTGGTCTAAATATAGGACAAGATATGAAAGAGTTTTTTGACATCCTCCTGTGAGGACATAAGTCAAACGTTTTCAGCTGGTCTTTTTTGAAAAAAAAGTGATGTTACAAACGAAATGCTGCCGTTTTTTTTTGAATTTTTAAAATAAATGGGTAAGCTGTATATACCATAGAATGTGGGATTCATACACAAATATTTGGGACAACAATTAGGTATAATACATAAAAATATTAACCACATGTGTGTAACTATTGATGGCAAGCAGGAATATAGGGAGACGGCTAGGATGAGCATCACTCTGGACATATTTAAGCTACAACAGATTTAAGACAAGCTCTTGGATGTGCATAATAAGCAAAAGAAAACCAGGCCTATAGCAATTAGGGACCCTATCTCCAAACCATGTAAACCCATAAAATCTTTCAAAGACCGCAATAGACCCTATGTACATAGAAAAGCAAAGGAAAACATAATATATGTTCAAGAGTAAGGTTGGGGTTTGAGGTGTGACAGCAAGAACAAGCAGTGGGGATTGCTTGATATACCTGTCACCTATTTAATACAAATTAATTCTAATTAATTGTACTTGTGGTTGGTTAGCAGGTAAAGATCCCTGCTCTTGCCTAGTAGAAGTTCCGGCTTAAACTCCTACTTTGTCATGTATCAAAATATTTTTTGATGAATTTTAAATCAAAAATTTATTCTTTGTTTTGTTCTTTACACAATATGTTTTTGCAAACAGTATTTAAGTTTCTCAGTATATGATTCTAAATGATGGGATTTTAAATTCAAACACACACAAAATTTCCCAGGATACCTTTGGTCGGGTATCCATCATATACTGAGAAAACTTAATACTGGTATGGTTATAATGGTTTGTGTAATACTTATATGGTGATGGATTCAGGCTTCTTGGATTCCATCTCTTACCCGTGTGGGATATGGTATAGAAGAAGACATTCCCATTCCACCAATTGGTACTCAATGTATAATTTCTTGTTTCAAGGGTGTGGAATTCCACAAAAAATTGCTTGATTTCGAGAAACAAGCTATAATCACCCATTCTATATCTATATTAAACAAATCTTCTATCAATGACTGGCTCTCTTTACTGATTCTTTCTAGAAAAGAGAAGGATAAGCTTTTGGAAGCTTTTAATAACTTCTTAGCCAAATCACCCATCATTGATGCACAAGATAGCTCAGATCTTGATTTTTATTTCACTTCTCTACCCACTATTGTGAACAAGCTGTATTTTATTAATAGCCTCCTTGATGTCCCTATAGAAATTAAGCACTTAGAAAAGGTTATCAATCCACTTCTAGATCTTGACCTTCTTAAAGAAGAAGAGAAAGAAGCACTTAACTTTTTAGCTGATGCCAATAGTTTATCCCCAGAAAGAGCAGTTTCTAAACTTTTTTCAGAAGTAATCCCACTATTACCACCCAGACAAGTTGAATTGGATGCTATTAGATTTGAACACAAACTCTGGGATTATGAAATACTGAACCATCAGGCACCATTTACAATCTCCTCTCTAGGTTTGCTTTGTAGCATACCCACAAACATTGTGGAGCAATGCAAAACCCTTGCATTACATTCTAACCATCTCTTATCACAAGATGTTCTCTTCGAACTCAAACAAGTCAAATTATCCGATGTGGATGGTAAAAAATGTCCAAGCTCCTCAATCATTGCTCGCATGAAGGGACTCTCTCTTATGGACAGAGCAAAGGATCAAAAGCGGTTTCTGAGAAGCAGTTGGAATTCTTATAGACCATTCCTCAAATGCCAATGCAAACAAGCTGATCCAAATTCCAATTGTTCCTCTCCAATCATTCGGTTTGACCAATTTTTGTGGTACGTATTCCAGAATTTACCAAAGTTCTTTCAATTCTCATCAGGACCGGCATAGGTGTATGCCTTCATAGCTTGGATAGCCTTCATTTCCAACGGAATTAAGGCGTGTTGTAATCATTTATTATCAATTTCATGAGTATATGCTAGAAGCAGCTAAAGGGCTAGTCTTATACACACCAAGGACACCACTTCTTCAAAAACTACATAACACACCAATATCCAACACAATTGAAACCTTACTCAAACCTCCAAAAGGTAAGGAACAACTGAAGAAGATCACACACACACACCAAGCAACATGGCATCAACAAGTAAAAGACCAAGGCAGTTCAGAGGTCTGAGGACTACAGAGATACTCCCAAGGCACTTGAATACTCGAATTCTGAAGACTAGGTATGATCACTTGTTACAAGAAATAATGGTATGCTACATCTTGAATGTAATATTCGATGCATGGACGATTTGTTCACATTTTGTTTTGTAATAAATATATGGAGTTTATCAACCCCAATTTTTTTTTCAAACAATGATTAATGATTTTCACATCAATAAGGATTTGTCTCAAATGAGGATTTGTTTTGGCTAGAAATATACCAATAACCTGAACCATACTCTTTACAAACCAAACTCGGTATTTGCCAAAGAGTTTGATGAAACACAACCATGTGGATGCTTGACTCATAAACGATTTGCTAATTTCTTAGCTAACTTAGAACCCTTTGGAAAACATGTAATCACCACATACTATAACATAGCTAGACATAAAATGTTCCAAGAATTTATCAGGAAAGGATTAAACCATATTGCATTAGTACCTATAAACCCTACCTCAATAATTAGAGAACTTGGCAAAGTATGGAATACATTGTGTAACCTTTTGGGATGTGAGGATAGTAAAGCTCATCGCAACTATATCCGTAGTTTAGTTAATGAGACCTTTGCCCAAAAATTCCCTTATCACAGGCAAAACCAAACTCCATGGTATAGAAACACAGACTTAATGGATGAAATTCAATATATTTTGCAATACTTTTTTATTTCACTACAAGAGGTTGTGTACTCTTGTGACGCTTATAGCGACGGAAATACATTGGGTTTTTTAATCCCCCGACATCGCAAAAAGCGTCGCTAACAACGTCGATAAGAGAACGTCGCTATAGAAATCGCTACAGGCGTCGCTATAAGCGTCGCTATATAGTGACGCTCATAGCGATGCATATAGCGACACTGCAGGGCCGTAAATACCGACGCTTATAGCGGCGCTGCAGTGCACAATGTAGCGACGCCTATAGCGACGCCCGAGATTAAAATTTTCTGGTGGCAGGGCATTTCAATGCCCTGCCACCCATCAACCATATTGAATGTTTCATTGGTCAATTTACCTTTGAAAAAAAGTACAAAGGTAAATATAGACCCAAAATAGTGAGCCACAAGACAATATAATCATTAACTCCATCATCCATAGTACGTATTGTTTGCAAAATAAAGATACAAAAATGACAAGCGTGAATTGATGGAAGTAAATAAATGACAATTGTACACAACATCAAAATCACTTGATTGTTAATCATTGCAAATGTAATAGATACAAACCATTGTCATTATTTAAAAAATATACATGGTTTTCAAAAATACATAGGTACATGGTCTCATGATACATAAGCTAGGACAAAAAGAAACTAATGCTATCTAGCTATGGCTAAACTGACGTCGTCTAATCAGACGTCTCATCGCGTCCAAGCGGCGTATCTGTCGGATTCAGCAAAAAAAAAACAATAAGATAGCTTTTTGTAAGTATAATTAAACATATAGCGAGCGACGTTTGTAAAACAATACAATAAAGAGAAAATAATAAACCCTAATACTAACCATGCCGCCGTGAGAAGTCAGGATGTCTATAAGGGCGTTTAAGCCCTTCCTGCCTGCATACTCACGCTCGTACGGAGTGGGATCACGTTCTGTAAATGACCACTGCCAAAACATACAAAGAATTCATTATGTTAGAATTTCAAATCCCATAAACCCTAAACTATCGAACATAGATGCAAAAACACTTACAAAATCGGCCTCAAATGATGCCCACCCGCCGCTCCCCAAGTGGTGCGAGCTCCCTGCCTCTACTTGCGCTATGGCTGCCTCCTTTTGGGTCTTCCACTTGTCGGGATTCTCGCACGCTTCTTTCTTCGCATGCTTCCAATCTTCTTTGACCAGCCAATCTGGTCTGTTCCATCCATGCTTGATTGCTTTTTGCACTTCGGAACGCTTATGCTTGCAGTATTCGCGCATTCGAACCTTCATCACATCTTCATTGAAGCTGTCATTCCGTGTTGGAACGGGAAAGTCGTCATGAAGCATGCTGATGACTCAGTATTTTAATTCTTTCGGTATTTCACTCCAGGTGTTTAGTATGTAGTGTCTAAACACCTGAGAGCAAAGACCGCGCATGCGCGAAATCACCTTCTTGCCATCATCATCCAAGATGATGCCGCTGCTGAAGTCGACGGAGTAAGGCAAGCCCTCTCGCCAATGACGCGTGAACCTGGGTGTCTCGACAAGGGTCTCTAGCGGCGTGTCAACGGGGGTACGAATGCCAGGTGTCTCCACTGGAGTCTGAGCCCCGAAGCGAGGAGTGTCCACTGGAGTGACTCCTGGAGGAGTAGCTAGTGGTGTGTAGCTGTGGGGAACAACACTCAGCCGTGCCAAACCTGGTGTCGATGGTGATGCCGTGGTTGGTGTCGGGATGGGCAAAGAAGAGGAGGGTAAAGAGCCTTGTCGAACACGAGGCGGTGTCGAAGCATCGGTGGCGCCACCCTCACAACAACCGCCACTGCCACTGCCACTGCCACCACTAGAGCGCTGGTGCCTAGACGAGTGTGAAGATCGTCTCATCGACACCGAAGCTTTGGAGCACGCTAAAGACTCCGAAACAGAGGGAGGTGCGGATGGAGTAGGAACGCGCGATGGTGTGCCTGAGCGATGACGCTCCACGTACCACTGTCTCTGCTGGGGTGACAAAGAAGAAAGAAACTCATCATCATCCATACCTGCATTAAACACACGAACATTTAAACTTAATATTGAATGAATGGAGTAGAAAACATGGACAAGTAGAGAGAGAGAGAGAGAGAGAGAGAGAGAGAGAGAGAGAGAGAGAGAGAGAGAGAGAGAGATAAATACAATGACGCAATGACGCAAATACTTAAAGAGCCGAAGAATCATACAAGAACACTCCAATGCTTGTAGCTTTGGAATGTTCAAAGGCTAGCAGCAACAGAAAGCGTTTTTCTTCTATTCAACTTGAGTGATGAAAGAGGCAAGTGCATAACTCTGAATTTACAAAACAATATTTATGGCTTTAAGAGATCTCTCTCTCATCCTCGCATAGCTCAGCATAACTTCCTATATCTATATAGAGCTCTCCATTTAAACAGATGTCCTCTGTTTCATCTTGTAGATCCTCTGCATGCACCCCATAGAGAGTAGCAGGTTGATGTTCGTCTGGCACCACCTCCATGGCTTCTGACTGAGCATCTTCTTCGATCTCCTCCATTGATGCCGCTATGATTGGCACATGGTAGCCTTCATACGTCCATGCACTACGAGGGGCTACCTCTATGACGTACCACCTGTTTGATGCAGACTTTGTGGGATGAAATATCACCTGCCACAGCCACATAACTTACATGAGAGCTTGCAAGCACATAAATTCTAAAACACACGTTAACTATTTACATACTTACTTGTTCACAATGCTCGGGTAGTACAAAAGTGTCTCTTAGGTCAGTCCATTTCTTAGTTGAATCCACCTCAAGACTCTCCTCTACTCACAGTAGCGTTGCGACCCTCCATGATTATCTTGAACGATTGCACGTCGAACAAGTCGACAAAAAATCCTCTATAATCGATCCTCAAAATCTCTTGTAGCGTGGCGAAGTAAGTGAGTTCCGCCACCACAGGATCTACATCAGAGGACCGTCGTCGACTAGACTGTTCAAATTTTGCCATGATTCCACAATCTTGAGTAAAACGTTTTTTGTCGATCCGTTCCACCCTAAAATGTCGACCTTTACACCATGCTGCTGTGTATGACTTATACTACAACCAACAGAGATTATGAGTGGCCGTTCAAACATCTAGAAAGTTACTGTCGTACATTGCAAACTTACCTTGGTCGCGCAACCCCTAGAGTACTCCCACTCTTCCTCAGTCACTTCTTCACCGCATTGTTGTGCGCTTTTCAGGTTGTTGTGCAACCATCTTAAGCTCATGAATGTTGGTAGGCTCTTCAGACCCGTCGGATAGTGCATCGGTGGTCGTCTTCCCCGTCTCCACTCGATTCTTGCCCTTTGTCGCTCTTGCTTTGCATCCTCATATTGTGAGATCCACTTCTGCATGACTAGATTGTGAAGCATGCAAAATCGGTTGATTTTAGCCTCTAGATCTTCCGTCATCTTCTTCTCAATACCGAGATTGCACATGACAATTCCAGATATGCGCTCATCATCTATGGTTCGCCAAAGCGTGTCCCGGGCTTTATCAAATCCGTCTAGCCACTCTCCAATGTACACTAGGGACTCTGATACCAGCCAACCTTCTGCCATGCTACCCTTCGGACGTGCCTTCTGCGCACATATTCCTTAAGCGTTTTCATGAAACGTTCTAAAAAGAACATCCATCTGGAATGTACTGTGTCGGCTATTTCCACCTCATCAACTATGTGAACAAGAAGATGCACCTGAATGGTTAGCATGGTAGTAGGAAAATGTTTCTCAAACATACACACAACCTCCGCAACATTTTGGTGAATGGTATGGAGTCTACGTTGATCTCCTTTTGTGAGATCCATTGTACCAACTTCGCAAGTTTGTAGATTGTGTTACGGATGTCAAGAGACAAACATCCCTCAATGGAAACCGGGAAAATAAACTGCAAAACACGTGCAACAATGATATTAAAGTACGTCCACACACGAATTTATTACACAATTCTCACTATGATATACTCCACTATGAACATACCTGACACATTTTATGCCAGTCGTGTGACTTCAAACCGGTAAGCTTTCCTTCTTTAGTAAAACACGTTTGGAGCAAGTGCATTACGCGAGTGGGGGTCCGCAAAGATCGAATGGTCTCTTTTACTTTGCGTTCTTGGGCTCCTGTGAAAATCCATGGTGCTTTAGAAAGTTTTATCGATCCATCGGACGCTGTTTGAGGCCAATATTGCTCCATACGATCCACATTTCTAAGGTCAACTCTGGCTCCCAAAGTATCTTTCTTGCCGGTCAGATGGTCCCATAGTAGATTACCCACATTCTTGAATATGTGCATTGGATCGAGCAAGTGATTGATCATGAGTTGGGGCCAGTATGGTAACTCGTACCATAGAGATAGTCTCTTCATCCCTAGGGGCAATCCGTCATCACACATCTCCTTCTGCTCTAACCATGCTTGTGCAGACATCCTCGGTGGCTCTCTTCCCAAAAAGCCATCGCGTAACACATGATTCTCTGGAAGATACGCTTGATGACCTTCATAGATTTGCTTCTTTAGTGAGGGCGCCCTACGTGCATTCAGTCTAGGTCCACATGTGACACATGCTCTGTATCCGCTTGTTTAAAGCCCTGCATGTATACACATGATAATAGATCAGCTTGAGAAAAACCAAGATTTATAGTGTTTGAGTGAGGAGTGTAAATCACCTGAGCATTTTGTTAGTCCGGGATAGTCATGCATGGTCCACATCAGAATGCCTTTGATCAAAGCATTCCGTCGACCTGTGTGTCGGCTCATATCCACCACCTCTATGCCAATCCACAATTGTTGTAGCTCTTCCAATAGTGGAGGAAGATACACATCCATATTCTTCACTTTATATCGCCCCGGCACAATCAAGCTTAGCCATAGGTGCCCCTTCTTCGTAGTCAACCACGGGGGAATGTTGTAGTTGACGATGACAACATGCCATACACTGTAAGATGTTGATCTTTGACCAAATGGATTTACGCCATCCATAGCCAGGCCTAAGCGCAAATTTCGAGCTTCCCTGGCAAAATCCGTCCATGTTCCATCTATATGTTTCCAGGCTGCACAATCTGCAGGAATCCGTAGCACACCATCCGAAGATTTATTCTCCTCATGCCATGATGCTAGGGCGGCCATGGACTTACATTCGAAGAAATGCTTGATGCGAGGAAGCAGAGGAAAATGTCGTAAAACCTTTTGCGGAATTTTTGTTCTATGGAGATCTACTCGATATCTTTCAGAATCACATTTCGGACACTTCCCTATGTCTATGTATTCCCCGCTGAAAAGAATGCAGTCATTAGGACAAGCGTGGATCGAATTATAATCCATCCCCAAGTTTCGCAAAATCTTTCTTGCTTCCTCTCGAGAATCTGGCATCACATTATCAACTGGTAGTATGTGCTCTTTGAGCAATCTACACAACATAAAAATACAGTACAATTGTGTAAAAATCTATCAAATCATTATACATTTAGAGTTTTATTAAAGTAAACTAATTATTGTAATAGATCACCTAAAAAGCGCTGTGACGCTAGTGTCACTCTATCCAAACTTTGTCTGCATATTGAGAAGAACCAGGAGCGCTTTCAATCTAGACACACGTGCTCCATTATACAATGGCGTATCGGCTTCACTCTTCATATCATCATAGACAAGCCTTTCTGAATCCATGATCGTCTCGATCATTTCATCAATTTCGGGCTCAAACATTGCCTCGTTGGGAATGTGGTTTGCATGATCATCCCCCGAGCTGTCAGAGGCTACATTTTGTGGCCTCACATATGCTGCTTGACCAAAGCGCCTGCGAACACGTCTATTGGGTTGCAAGATTGCTGCCTGTTGGCTAGCGTCAGAGTTCGACGAGTTATAATTGGCAACAACTCGATCTATAATAGATGGATCGAACTCGCCAAATTCGCGAACGTGCTGCAAAGAAACGCGTCTTGTCCGTCGCACAGCATGCTTGCAATTGTTACAGGGACATAAGATCCTCGTTGAGAGATAGGTGTTTCGGTTGGATGGCCCCACATCCTCGTCACTACTCATAATGAGGGCAAAAATCTTATAACCTGGACAACAAATTTAATCTTCTATTGACATTCTTCGTCTTTTATCTCTCTCTCTCTCTCTCTCTCTCTCTCTCTCTCTCTCTCTCTCTCTCGTTGTTCACACTGTAAACTACCTCACATTCTCTAGTCATGTCCAATCCCCGCACACCTCGGTCTAGAGGTGCAGGGAGATCAGAACCACCGGGTTATAATCTCGTCTTTATTGGTCAATGCCTATATTTGTGGGTACAAGAAATCTACACACCCACGTCTACATGATACTGCATGTAGTGGACAAAACCCCTTTGCCTCTTCTCTAGCTGTAGCATTTCACAGCATCTTAACATCTTTTCATAGTAGATCTTTGTTTGTAGCATGCAGGTACGTCATTCTTGCAATGTAGCTGATGTCTGCTCAAGGCACTTAATTCTTATTCTAGATTTGACGGGATGTGGTGTGTGTGTGTGTGTGTGTGTGTGACCCTTGGAATCGTCATCTTGCATCACTAATTTCTGTGTATGCTCAATTTGCTCTTCCATTAGCTGAACATGACAGCTTATTGTATGGTAGCAGCAGTCGAACATGCAGGTGGAATTGCTGGTCCGCATGGACTGTCGAGGCCGTTTTCTCGCCATTTCTTCTAACCTTATCTTAAACGATTTCCTCGTCATTTCTTCTAACCTTAATTAAATAACCTAAATCTAATTTAATATAACATATATAAATCTAAATTAATAAACCTAAATCTAATCTAATATAACGTAAATCTAAATCTAACGTAAATAAACCTAAATCTAATCTAACGTAAATCTAACTAAAAATGAACCTAAATCTAATCTAATCTAACCTAATTTAAATAAAACCTAGATCTAATTTAATGTAATTAAGTCTACTAAAACCCTAATCTTTGACGTCTTTTGGGATAGTTTCCTACGGCGTTCAAACTCTCTTCTTCTTGTGTGTGTGTGTGTGGGTGTGTGTGTTCCAATAAAAAGAGAAAAATGGTAAAACCTTTCTATCACTCAAGTGTGGTAGATTGGTTATGCAATTTTCCTCTTGAATAACAAGTCTTGGTTTCAACTCCTCGTCGGCTAGATTTTTAGGTCTCTTTAATTAGTTTCCTACGACGTTAAATTAAACTCTCTTCTTCTCGAGTGTGTGTGCACGCCAATAAAAATAGGAGAAAAATGGTATAACTATTCTATCACCGAAGTGTGATAGATTGGTTATTCCATTTTCCTTATGAATAACATGTCTTGAGTTCAACTCCTGTCGACTAGATCTTTAAGGTCTCTTGGGATACTTTCCTACGATGTTAAAACTCTCTTCTTCTTCTTCTTCTTTTATCTCTCTCTCTCTCTCTCTCTCTCTCTCTTTGTTTTATATATATCTCTCTCTTTCTCTCTTTTCCTCTCTCAATGTGTGTGTATTCTTTGATTATGCATGTGTGTGTGTGTGTGTGTGTGTGTGTGTGTGTGTGCGGTTTTTTGGTTTATGCATGCTCTCTCTCTTTTTTCCTCTCTCAATGTGTGTGTGCTTTCTTTGATATGCATGTGTGTGTGCGCATTTTTGGTTTATGCAAGCTCTCTCTCTTTTCCTCTCTCAATGTGTGTGTGCTTTCTTTGTGTATGCATGTGTGTGTGCATTTTTTGTTTATGCTTGTGCTCTCTCTCTCTCTCTCTCTCTCTCTCTCTCTCTCTCTCAAAAACACAATGTGTGTGTGTGTGTGTGTGAGTGAAAGAGAGGGAGAGAGAAAGAGGGGAAGGGACCATGAGATTGAGGAGAGGGAAGGAGCATACCTGGCTCTCCTTCCTCTCCTCGTGTGTGTGTGTGTGAGAGAGAAGGAGAGATAAAGAGGGGAAGCGAACATGAGAGTGAGGAGAGGGAAGGAGCATACCTGGCTCTCCTTCCTCTCCTCGTGTGTGTGTGTGTGTGTGTGTGTGTGTGGAGAAGAAAGAGAGAGAGAGAGAGAGAGAGAGAGAGAGAGAGAGGGAGAGCGTTACCTTGCTTGCTTGAGCGCGCATCGAAAACTTAGATATGAAATCTGAGTTTTCGGACGCCCTTGGTTATTTTTTTTAGCCCTGTCGACGTTGCTATTACCGTCACTATGAGCGTCGCTATGTTACTCTTGACATAGCGACGGTAATAGAGATGCCGGCAATTTTCATATTTTAGCGTCGCAGTATGAGCGTCGCTAATGTTAAGCATGGCTTGTAGTGTTTGTGGACTGGATAAATCAGCACAAACTCCGGTTTTTATATGTATAAAACTCATTCGACTAGCAGCAAGAAGAAGATTAGAAACCCCCGAGTTCCGTCTTCTCTCCTCAAAAGAAGAAGAAATTTGTCAGGCCATAGGGTCTTATACCCAAGAAATTGGGCTTGAAACACCTTCAGAGTACTCACTCCCATATCTTACGGGAAATTTAAAAATTGAGATGGATCACCAATGCACATAGTTGTGTGTTTACTTTTGCTACAACTATAATCACCAAACTACTAAAAGGATTAATACAAGGATTTACAGAATACACCAAAATCATACACAAAAAGCTACACACTTTTTCTGGGACACAAACCAACGGGTATTGCATGATTAATAATCAATAGGATTTTTCGATCAATTTACCAAAACACATCACAAACATTCATTCCTTTGATGTAACATCGTGTTATGAAGCTATCCCTCATAAAGGCATGCATGGATAACTTGAGGTACTTGACAACATTATTAAACTCATAAAAACTATGAAATATCTTGGATTTAAGAAATATTGTAAGTAGATTATGCTTACTAAAAATAAAAGTGAAGTAGTATGGACATTTGAATACTTTCACAACATCAATGAATTTGTTCTTGACAATTTCTTTACAAAATTAGGTAAACATATTTATTGCCAAGAAAAAGGAATACCAATGGGTTATAATTGCTCACCACTATGGTGTAATTTATATTTGGCATGGTTTGAAATTGAATATATTAAAAAGTTATCTAGGCTTACACAATATGATATGATGAAAGCATTCTTATATTCATGGAGATATGTGGATGATTTACTTTTTGCTAATAATCCCTTTATTTTGCATTGTCTAGACCACAAGAAACCTTTGTCCCAAGAGGACCCCTTTACAATATACCCTTTAGACATAATTGGGATCAAAGCCACACACAAGGAAAACCAGGCCACATATTTAAATACACATATCCAATTATGTGAACCAGTAAAAGGGGAGTATGTCACATACACCGCAAAGACAAATTACCGTGTCCTAACATTTTGTTTATTCATGCGGCCAGCAATCGGCCAAAAAGGATGGCATATAATGTATGTATATGACAAGTTCTCATAATATGGACTACGGATGGTTTCGGTAGGCATAGAAGCCATTTCCGAAGTCCGTTTGCGTTTTTCCGTAGAAAAATGTGAAGGAGTACGAGCGGAAGTGTGACGCGAGAGAGAGTGCGAGAAGAAGAGCACGATGATATGGTGAACTCGCTCTACTGTAATGTGTAGAGCATAGTGAGTTCTTATTAGGTTTTTAGAAAAGAATATGTGTACATACCTGGTGGCCCGCCCACTTACCTGGGCGACCACATTGGGCTTTATACCCCAACAACCTCCCACTTAAAGTCCAATGTGGTACTTTAAGTGTGAGAGAAGCTACTATACAAGCTAATATACAAGAGATGTAGAGAAGTGATGTACTACCCTACACCTAACTGCTTGCGAAAATGCACAAAGCTCTTTGAGGGAAGTCCTTTTGTAAGTAGATCAACAGGATTTTCTGTGGTGTGAACTTTGACAAGCTGAAGTTGCTTATCCTCGAGCATTTCCCTGATGAAATGATACTTCACATCCACATGCTTTGTCTTTGAGTGATAAACTGGATTGCGAGCCAATTGTATAGCACTTTGACTATCACAATATAACACAGGCATCTCTTCTTTGATTCCCAAATCTGTTACTAGTCGATTAAGCCAAATTGACTCTTTGCATGCCTCTGATGCTGCAACATATTCAGCCTCTGTAGTAGACTGAGTAACACAATCTTGTAATCTAGAACGCCATGATACTGCTCCACCAGCCAATGTAAAGACATACCCTGACGTAGACCTTCGGTTGTCTAAGTCACCTGCATAATCTGAGTCTGTAAAACCCTTTACACTTAGCTCCTGACTCCCATAGCATATACGCATACTCTTTGTAGCTTTCAGGTATCTCAATATTCCTTTCACTGCCTCCCAATGTTTCTTGCTTGGGTTTGACATGTATCGACTTACTACTCCCACTGCAAATGCAATGTCTGGGCGAGTAGCAATCATTGCATACATCAAACTACCCACTGCAGACGCATATGGAATCTTATCCATTTCAGCCTGTTCTTCCTCAGACACAGGACAATCTTGTTTGCTAAGTTTCACATATGGTGGCAATGGAACACTCAATGCCTTTCCCTTCTCCATATTGAAACGTTGCAAAACATTGTCAATATACTCTGTTTGAGATAACCAAATCAACTTCTTTGATCTGTCTCTCTCAATGCGCATACCAAGTATATGACTTGCCTCACCCATGTCTTTCATGTCAAACGATTTTTCCATCTTTGACTTCAAAGTTGAAATTTCTTCCAAGTGCTTACCAGCAATCAACATGTCATCCACATACAAAATAAGGATCAGCCAACTGCCATCCTTAGCCTTCTTTGTATATAGACAGTGATCGAACTCACTACGTTTGTAGCCTTGAGAAAGCATAAACTTGTGGAATTTATGGTACCATGCCCTCGGTGATTGTTTTAAGCCATAAAGACTCTTTAACAACTGGCATACCCAATCTTCCTTGCCTTTCTCAACAAACCCTTCTGGCTGCTGCATGTAAATTTCCACATCTAAATCACCATGCAAGAACGCTGTCTTGACATCCATTTGGTGCAACACCAAATCTAATATGGCAACCAATGCAAGAAAGCATCTCAATGTAGTCATCTTGACCACCGGAGAGAAGACTTCATCAAAGTCAATGCCTTGTCTTGCTTAAAGCCCTTGGCAACAAGCCTTGCTTTGTACTTTGGCTGACAATCATGAGCGGTGATCTTATACCTGTAAACCCATTTACAAGGTAGAGCCTTTTTGCCCCGTGGTAATTTAAATAGCTTCCATGTCTGGTTTTTATGCAGAGCTGTCATCTCTGACTGCATGGCCAATTGCCAATTCCCGGAGTCCTTCATTTGCACTGCTTCCTTGTAACATGAAGGCTCATTGCAATCAGTCAACATGACATAGTTCATAGATGGAACAAACCTATCAGGAGGTCGCGTGACACGTCCAGATCTACGCACAATAGGTGGCTCAAGCTCAGCCACAACCTGTGGTTCCACTCTATCCTGTCCTTGCTCCTATTGAGCCCTGACATTTTGTCTTGCACGTGCAGGTCCATCTTCTTGGAAGACAACTCTTCTAATCTCCTCAACCCTCTCTGGTTTAGAATGATATTTGGATTCATTAAAGTGAACATCATTGCTGCGGACAACCTTTCTGGATTCGGGATCCCAAAGTCTGTACCCCATCTCACCAGAATTACCATAGCCTAGAAAGATGCACTTTCTACTTTTTGGCTCAAGTTTGTTCCTAAATTCCTTTGGAACGTGAGTATATGACTCACAGCCAAAGACTCTGAGACGCTTGTATGAGGGCATTTTGCCTGACCATACCATCTCTGGCACTGAATCCTTCTGCAAAACCTTGCTAGGAGATCTATTTACAAGATGAACAGCTGTTGATAAAGCTTCAGCCCAAAACCCATTTGGCAACTGTGCATTAGACAACATACTTCTGACCTTCTCTTGTATGGTCCTATTCATCCTCTCAGCAACACCATTTTGAGGAGGATTGTAAGGAGCAGTAAGTTCACGTTTTATACCTTTTGACTCACAAAAGTCCTGAAAGGCCTTTGAAACATACTCTCCACCATTGTCAGTGAGTAAGCATTTAAGCTTCTTGCCACTCTGATTCTCCACAAGTGTCACAAACGTTTTGAAAACACTAAACGCTTCATCCTTGTGCTTGAGAAAGTAAACCCATACTTTCCTCGAGTAATCATCTATAAATGTCATAAAGTAAGAAGCTCCCCCTAGAGATAGGTTAGGCATAGGTCCACACAAATCACTATGAACAAGTGCCAACTATGTATCTCTTCTACTGCTTCTATGCTTATGTGGCTGCTGTGTTTGCTTACCATACAGACAATGTTCACAGAATTCAAAATCATTAAATGAAAAACCAGGCAAATAACCAGAACGAGATAAGATTTCTATTCCCTTCTTGGACATATGTCCTAACCGGCTATGCCACAAAGAAACGTTCGGTTGCTCGGTTACATTGATTACATTTTTAGAGACATTTGGTACATAAATCATGTAAAGTCCTCCAGACTTTACTCCATGTGCTACTGTCATAGAACCCTTGGATATCTTCCACATGTTCTGTCCAAAAATGGTGACGTAGCCAGCATCATCAAGTAAACCTGTGCTGATCAAGCTCTTTGCAATTGTGGGAACATGTCTCACATTCTTCAGCGTGAAAGAAGAGCCATTCTGAAACTTCAATTGAACATCTCCAACACCTAAGATCTCACATGTCTGCCCATTGCCTAGCCGAACATGATCTTTAGTGGTCACATAAGAAGTAAACCACTCCTTGTTTGGAGACACATGAAGTGATGCCCCTGAGTCTATAATCCAGTCACTCAGTGCATTTCCATCAGATGCTGTAAGAAGAGCTGAGTCCATTGTATTCTTCAAGAAGTAGATGTCTCCTGAAACTAGACTGTCATCCTCTGCAACAGTGTTTGTCACATTTATTTCTTGAATCTTCACTGAGGACTTGTTCTTCTCACCATGGTCTTCAGCTTTCTCTTTGCCTTTTTCTGCTTTCCATTCTCTGCAGTCTCTTTTCATGTGACCCTTCTTGCCACAATGGTAGCATTCTATGTCACTCTTGCCTTTAGCACTGCGGGACTTGCTACGAGACTGATTCCTCTTTCCACCTTTGTACTTTTCTTTGGTCCTTCCCCATACAACTAAGGCTGTTCCTTTGCCTTTGTCCATTGTCTTTCTATTGGTTTCTTCAGTAAGCAGACTTCCTTCTACACCTGCTATGTTCAAACCATATGGAGGTGCAGAATTACTCAAAGCTGTGCGAAAAGTGTCCCAACTTTCCGGCAAGGTGATCAACAGGAACATAGCTCTAACAGGTTCATCAAACTTGACACCTTGAGCTGACAACTGACTATAGATTGTGTTGAATTCATTCAGATAATTGGACATAGGTGTCCCTTCTTTCATCTTCAAGTCAACAAGCTTCTTAAGCCAGTATACATGTGAGGCTGCACTTTGCTTCTCATAAAGATCACTCAGCTTTAACCATGCTTGATAAGCCGACATCTCGTCTGCTACATTGAAGTAAACGCTTTCTGCCAAAGTCAGCATAATGGTAGAAAGTGCCAATTCATCCATTTCGCTCCATTCATCTTCGTCCATATCTTCTGGTTTTATCCCCTTGAGCTTTATAGGTTTTATCTGCTTCTTTTGTACCAACACGTGCCAAATCTGCTTCTTCCACAATGGGAAATTGGTTCCATCCAGCTTCTTGATATTGTAAAGAGCAGTGTCCTGTGATCCAGCCATAGCTATGCTTCACAGTGGTTTACTTTCCTGGGAAAAATTCGGCAGAGTTTCCCCTGTAAACTGACCTCTGAACCAATATCAACCTGTCAAATGAACTAAGAAAGCTTCAGATTCTGCATAAATTTTGGCAGAGTCTCCTTTATAAAATGGCTCTGGTGTACTCAAAAAACAGACCAAAAAACAGCTCAAAAAACACTGTCTCTCTGACACTGTAAGCTGTGGGTAAACCTGTCCTGCACCTGTACTGTCTCTGACTGTTCTGTCACTGTCTTGTAAGCATAGACTGCGACAATGCCTCAACGGCAGTAAAGCAAAGATGCAATCCCAACTGTCTAACTCACAGTCAATACATCCTAGCTGCCTATCTAAGGGTGCTCGAGGGATCGCTCCAAGACCTGTATCACCGAAAGGATCTCAACATTCGAGAATCCCCCAGCTCAATAAAACCTCACTCGACCCTCAACAAAGGCTGCAGTAAATCTGACAGTACATAGACTTCCCACAAAGTCATACATCCACAAATTTCCCACTGTATGCTGTAACCGCTGCGGCGGTTGTTTGCTGCGTGACTCACAGCCAGCAAACCCTCAACAGACATACATCATCTCTGACAATACATCCCATGTGGAAGTACCTGCAATGTCAGGATGAAATCTGGAATATCAAGCAGCAAACACAAGCTACCTGATGAACTAGTGGATGTCGCCTACAGTCTGTGTGTAGATGCGCCCGTGTCGTATGTGACACGCCTCCAAGAACTGTGAGCCGTCCTTCGATGTGTAGACAGGCACAAATCAACACTCTGGGAGTGTCGATATCCTCAGCACCTGCAGTCGTAGGCCGAAAACCCCAAATTTGCAGAGTCGGATCTGCACCCGTCGAGACCACGTATTCAAAAATGGCCTGCGCAGACCTTTGTCGAAGCCGAACGGTGGCCGAGATGACCTCAGAATGAAATTCTGACAACACCAAGCCCTTCGGGCTTGCCCACTAGATTTGGGGCCGTGTCTTCGCCTGTCGAATTTCACTCCAATCTGTGTTGGTGACTCTAGCCTCCTGCAGTGCTGCCCCGAGCCTCGATCTGAGCTCTGATACCAGTTGAAGGAGTACGAGCGGAAGTGCGACGCGAGAGAGAGTGCGAGAAGAAGAGCACGACGATATGGTGAACTCGCTCTACTGTAATGTGTAGAGCATAGTGAGTTCTTATTAGGTTTTTACAAAAGAATATGTGTACATACCTGGCGGCCCGCCCACTTACTTGGGCGACCACATTGGGCTTTATACCCCAACAAAATGCAACCGGATTTGACCTACGGCGTAGAAGCCGTTTATGAAGTCCGTTTGCGTTTTTTCGTAGAAAAATCCAACCGGACTTCAAAAACGACTTGTATTTTGGGCGTTTCTTCTATCCGTTTGACCTACGGCTTGTTATATGCCCCCGCCCAACCTTTTTTGAGGAGGAAGCTTGTCTCTAAGAGCAACGACGGCGCTGTTGTTGCTCCCCAGAGGACTTTCATGTGTAAAGGTGAGATTTGAGCTTCGAGTGTATTTTGAGCTGGTCAAATGAAGTCAAAGAAGCTCAAGAGGAGTGACACATGTCGGCCGGTTATTAAAAATGCTAGAGGAGAGTGAGAGAGAAGCTCTGTGGAGCGCTGTGATGGTTTTTTGAGCAAGCCGACTTAAACAAACTGGTCTCTATATTTGTAGAGAATGGTTTCAGAAAAGAGAAGATAATTACATGTATTACCAACTTCATTGAAGAAAATAATTTTCTTGGTATTAGAATTACCATCAATACCTTAAAACACAGAATTGGTCGAGGATACGTCCACTTGGTGGCCTATCCTCCGCCAAGTGTACCTTTCCTCAGGTATGGGGGAGGGCCACACACACACACACACACACACAATATTTTTAACACATGGCACTTATAATAAACACTCTGTGATAGCATACACACACACATACGCACACACTTACACACACACGTACGCACACAAAAAATAACACCACTTTGGGTTTTTTTAAAAAACACACAAGTTTTGATAACACATTACTAGAAGTATACTAATCTTCTGACATGGCACATGCTACTACTTCATTAGCAGAGGAATGATGGAAGAAAGAAGGACTCCAAAGCAGTACACAATGATGGTTTTTTACCAAGCCAAATGGCCCCTTCATAAAAAAGTCTTTGATTTGTTATCTTTTCACCAAAAGCATGTACAAACCCTTGAATAAATAAATTTCCAATATCATCAAGTATGAAAATCATAGAAAACAAGATTGCTTGACAACATTCAAGTGATATGGCGTAATACACAAGGACAATTTGTAATAGATAAATAAACTGGATGGTTTTTTTCAGCTTGGAACAGTTTCTGTTGTCTTTTTGTACAAAAAGCTTCAATGGAAGACAACAAAATAATGTACAAAACTCTTGAGTAAACAAAAATCCTCATTGTTGGTAACATTGTTTTTCTTAAGAAAAATAGCAGTGTATTTTAACACACTCGAGAGGTGTATGTAATAAATCCCAATGCTTGTAAAATTGGAGGTAATGTGTAGTATGTGGTCTTTTTCAAAATTAACAAGCTATCTTGTTTGACACCTCGCCCTGAGTAAATAGTAACAATAAGTAACTTTATATAATTTCAAAGATATAGTGGTTTTTGTCAAAAAATAGGGGATAAACTGGCAAGGATAAGCCACCAACTAAAGCATAACTAAAAGAAGTGATGCAACTTGCCTACAATAAACTAAGGAAGCCAGCGTGCAAACCTTAAATG